>NC_069659.1:215495000-216095000 GCF_027244095.1 Hemicordylus capensis
AATACTGCAAGAGGGATTGCTGGACACCTCCTCCATAGACCTTGCAGAAATAGTGGAGTCCAAGTCGGCCCAAATACAGGAGATCTTGTTTGCAAAAAAACCATTAAAGGCATCACAACAGAACGACCCCGGGGACTGATTTGAAGTAGCAAGGAGCAGAAATCAAACTCCTCAGAACCCGGGATAGCTCCGCTGAGTGCGAACTTGCAGCCGCAATGCGCACAGACCAAAAGCTCTTTTTTGCCACATGCACAGCGACCGCATAACTCTTCAAATGGGTGACATGCTGTATCCTGTCAGATTCGAACCGAGTTCTCCTCCACTTGTGCTCTAGTCACCTACCCAACCGCTTCAGCTGCCTCAACTCTTCAGTATACCAAGGGGCCATTTTTGCAGCAGGTCGGAAGGGACCCTTAGGAGCAATCATGTCTACTGCCCTGATGAGTTCCCTGTTCCAGGTTCCCACCAGGGCATCGACAGAATCACCGGCCGCACCAACGTCAAAATCCTCCAAGGCCTTTTGAAATCTCACTGGGTCCAGCAGCCTTTTCGAACGGACCATCCTAATAGGTCCACCACCCCTGCAGGGGTGGATTGCAATCTGTGAGATACAGATTGCAGCTGTATATGGCAAATTCCTATGTCCCTTTGATAGTGAACTATGTACTGTATGTGGCATCCTGGAAACAGCAGTCTCTGAATTATGGGATTGTGGAATCTACTGTTCGGAATGAGTTAAGTTTCTCAAGGCCTTGCGGTGCTTGGGTATCTAGGAAATGGTGACCCATGCAGTTTTTAGCAACCAGAAAGTCTGGGATCAGGCTCTTTGTCTTCTGAAGAACTTCCTTTGAGACTCCTACTTATATGAAAGACTCTGAATAGAAGTTCCAGAACTGTATGCAGCTCATGGTGATTATGGCTCACCTGTGAGCTGCTATGCTAGTCTCCTCTAAACGAAAGAGAAGAAAAGAACTAAGAGAAGGTAATAAAAACAAAAAAGTGTGAGAGCCAAGATTAGGAGTAAACCATTCAGACTGTAGCACAAGTAATGAACAACTGGGAATGTAGCCTCAGCACCATTTACTGTAAATGGAGATTCAGCTCTGTCCATGTTATAAATCCAGAGCTGTATTGTTTGTTTGTTTTTGCAATGCTGCAGAGACACAGAAGCAGTGTAGAATGTGGCTTTGGCTGCAGAATTCAGCTTTCTGGGAGTCTCCGCTCAAAGAAGTTTCTTGTTCTCACAGTTGCAGACATACTTGGAAGTGTGAGAGCAATGACTGTTGAAAGGTCAGAAGCCATGAGACGTGGGGCTGAATAAGACCTCCACCAGTTGAGGAGAGTGAGGCTTCAGTATCCTGACAGATCTTTGCCCTTCTTTGTGACCAACCACTCAAGACTATTAGTAAAATGGGAGGTTTATGCAAAGCAAGAGAAGTTATGCAAATAATGAAGCAAGCAATTGGTTGAAGCATTTTCAAATGGCAACTCTTGCTAGATAAATTTCTTTCTTCTCCCCCACTCCCATGCATGTTGTCTCTGGGACACTGTGCAGCTTCAATGATGTGCTGGCATTCTCACAAGGAGGGAGAAGAAAGGAACAACAACTTTATTAGTTAGTCGCCCCATAACAAATTGTTCTCTGGGCAGCTCACAAAACGGCATTAAAACATAAAATAAAAACATACAACACATTAAATCATAACAGACCAAAAGTGGGGTGGGGTGGGGAATACAAAATACAATACAAAGCAATTTTAGAACTCTTTTAAAATCAGTTTAAAAATCAAAATTAAAAATCACAATTTAAATTTAAAAGGCAGGGGAGCTTACATATTTACACCTTCCTTCCAGGGGCACACCTAGGTAATTGAGGTGCCCGGACAACACCTGCCGTGAGCACCCCCCTCACTATGAGGCTGTCTGTAAACTGCTGGAGGGTGGGCTCCTGAAGCCACCCCATGCCCACCCCACCGTACCTCCATATTTTTTTTGTGTGCATAATTTAAGCCATCATTTGTGTGGCCGAGGGGTAGCAGCTGGGGGGTGGACCGAGGGGTTGAGCCAAGTAAGCCTCGCCTCCCCGCCAGTGGTGGCAGCAGCCGGAGTGACCACTGGGTCTGTCCATTCAGCCCAGCAGCTTTTGATAACTGCGAGGTGCTCCAGCACGCCTGCGCCTGTGCAGTTGAAATAGATCCCCACAAGCCCATGATGTCATGGGCTTGCAACAATTTATTTCAACTGGGCAGGTGTGCTGGAGCTCCTCACAGTTATCAAGAGTCACTGGGCCGAAAGGACAGGCTCAGCGTTCGCTCCGACTGCCACTGCCACCGGTGGGGGGGAGGTGAGGCCTGCTTGGCTCACCCCCGGCCCAACCCCCGGCTGCTACCCCTCGGCCGCACATATGGAGGCTTAAATAATGCAAAAAAATGGAGGTACGATGGCTGCAGGAGGCCCCCATTGTGGTTTGGAGGCCCTTTTGGACCTTGGAGGCCACCGACCGGGGCCCCAAGTTCTGGGGGTAAGAGTACCTATGCTTCCTTTCATTATTCACCCTTGAGAGGGCTCTAGTGTGAACATCCCTGGGATGCAAGCTTTTCCACAGCCCATACCAGCATCTGTCCTTGTAACTAACTGGGCCAGAGTGCCTTTCCACCTCTCTCTGTTCTTTATTTCCCCCCCTCTGAAAAAAAAATGTAGCTATGAATAAAGAGCTTGCTCTTCCATAGTGCTTTTTCAGCCACAGATTTCAAAACAATTTACACAAAGTGGATAAGCATGATTAACTGAAGGTGACAGTTGGCCTACATATTGCACTTTTGGTCTGAAGTAGAAGAGGCAAGCAAACCAGGCATTTAAAGAAAGGGGAGTTTGCATGTTACCTCCAAGCATGAGGTATCTGGTGGACTCGTACTCCGCCTTTCTTTGAAAAGAGACTCTCAACACACATAACAAGAGAAACCTCTTGCCTTCCTATCCCACCAATTCACCTACAAAAAGTAGCCCCCAGCAAAGGACAAATGCTGCACACATCTCCTGGGGTTCCAACTCTGAGATACTGTACAGGGGGTTGTGTCAGAGTAGGGGATGGAACCTACCATCTCTTGCTGATTTTTTTTAAAAAAGAGGTCTAAAGCCTTACCTTAACTGATTTCCAGACTAAACCCCTTGCCCTCTTTCTCATGTGTTTGGAAACAGGTTTATTAGACATGAAGGCAAGTCTTCAGAAAGAAAAAGATTCAAAGGACCAAATGAGTTGTGATGTTCATCACAGCCCCCGCATCTTTGATTTTTTTTCAAATGAAAACATAATTGGGATCAGGATAATGATGAGGGTTTTTAACCCTTCACTCCTGTCCCTTGGTCCTGAAAAAAATGTCTCCCTGCCCCCCGCCCGCCATGGCCTCTATTTGGCTTGGGAGCAAAGCTGCCATCAATACCAAATGTAGTTTTGCTCCCAAGGCAAATAGCAGCCGCCAGGGGGACATTTTAGTTGGGACCACAGAGCTGAAGTACAGGGCTAAAGCACATCACCACAGTCCCAATCCCAGTTTCTCCCTGCAGCTGCTGATGCAGGAGCCAATACCCTAATTAATGCCACCATGCCATTTGGCTCTAAGACTGAACTCAGATGCTGGAAAGTGTGGTGGTGGTTTAAACTCTGGAATGGGGAGAAAAGCCTTGGCATCGGCCCTGCGTAAAATAGCTGTGCCTCTTTGCTTCTGCCTCCTCATCACGAGATATCACTCCTTCTCTGGGGACATTGAAGAGGAGGCTAAAAAACCCCATAAAACTTCAGGCCAAATCTTTAAAGGATGTCGATTATGAGAATGACCATGAAAACCAACCTAAATCAAATGGCTAGCAGAATATAAATGTTATTGCAATTAGGCTTTTCTACAGTATTTTAGGAAGTGAGGACACAGACATACACATACTCCCTAAGGTGTTCATTTAGGACTTTAAAGGTAAAGGGGGGAAATCAGCATTTTGAGTTCATTTCTGTCTGCTTTTTTAAGACAAGAAACCATTTTGTGGCTTTTAAAAAAAACACACACATCCCCCCTGCAATTTTTCATGGAAAAATGGGGAAATGGGGATTTTGAGGGGGGCATTCCTGGATAGCTGGAGATGTATGGAATATGGTCAGGCACTCCCCTCCCGCACTGTTTGGGGCATTTTTTGTTGGTTTTTGCCCTTTTCTCCACCTTCCTGGAACCTAACTATCCCATTCCCATTGACTTAATGTCTCGGTATCAGTGGTTTTGGTAGTAGTGGAGAATGGAACCCCTGTGGATAAAGGTCCACCTATAGTCCTTTTAATTCAAACTGAAAGTAAATTCTTGCAAAGTCAAATGCAATTATGTTTTCCAAATTGAACTGAAATTGCCAGAGTTGAATTAAGAGCTTTGCAAATGTGTACTTTGGGTAGTCCACATTAAGATCCAGTTTGTGTGGGGGAAAGCTATTTTTGCCCCCAAGTATTGGGGACACACTTTCCCATCAAACAGAGAAAGGTACAGAGATTTCACAAAACCACTACAATGTCCCCTCTCCAATTTTAGAAATGGGATTCACCGTTTGGGTGCTGAGATTTAGGATTTGAATCTTGCTCATTTAAATATTTGGTTTGATGTATTCATATTTTTATCAGAATTTTGTTCTTGCTCTACTTTTAATACAAATATTCATGTGCTCCATCCTAGGGAATTGTGCCGTTCTGGCTGCCTTATCTTAATAAGGGAACCATAGAACTGCAAACAGCTCAGGAAAAGGCAGCGAAATGATTATGTGTATGCCAAGGTATGAGCACAAGGACTGCTTTAAAAGATTCAACTTCAAAAGGAGAGCTCGACGTATGTGTATATTATGGTTAACTTCTTTAAAACTGGGAACTGCTCATATATTTGAAGAAGTAGCTGATGACTGAGGGGAAAAATGGCCTGGAATACTGCATTAAATAATTTAAGATTTCATCACAAGAAAACCCATATTCTGAGATGAGAATTATTCCGTCTGTAACTTTTGCATAAATGTGTTCATTTAGCGTGCTGAAGCTTTTTTTGTTCACATAGTTTGGATTTGTTTTAGTTTTAGTTTTGGTCTTTGGCAAAAGAAGAAGAAGAGAGAATTGGAATTCAAACCAACAGAACCTACAGCTGGATCTTCGTATTTATTGGAATGAGGTGGCAGAATCCTGATGCGGAAGGCTAGATGATAAGATTTCATATGCTAGATGGAGGGGGTCATTCTCTTGAATGCTCCCCTGTCCTTTTTTTTTAAAAAAAAACTGCAAGTAGAAAAGAGCCTAAACCAGTCATTTCCCACCTATGCTAGTTTTCTACTTGCAGAGAGACATTTTAAAAAATATAGGGGAACATTCAAGAGAGTGATCTCACACCTGCAGTGAACTGGTACCACATTCCTAGTCACCTTAGGACTCTGCCACATTTCCATCTCATTTCCATCTTCTGCATGTGTCTATCCAACGGTAAGCTACAAGGAATGGTGTAGGTGAATAGGGTTATTGGAAGCTAGGCTAAATGGAATATCATCGATTCAGATTTCCATGAGATTTAAATAGTCCAGCTGCATGCCTTGGATAGCTCGAAACCTCACGGTTTTGCAGCTGTGAATGGATTTCCAGCTTACCACAGCACATTAATACTCTGGCAGATGTATTCTTCTCACTTGATTACGCACCGCAATAAATGTGGCAGCCATGATGATTGACAGGCACATGAGGGAAGAATGTGTACCCTTAGTCAGGAACTAGTTTGTAATACAAAACACTGTTGTATTCTATCTAGTAATCTTTTATGTTGTGGTGTTGAGAAGTTTGTCCCAGTGGGGATCCTGTAGAGATTGTGAGGGGTGGGGTCGAATCAGTAAGGAAAAGGAGGGAAAGGAGAAGGAGAAAATGGAGTTGTTTCTGGAATAAAACTTTAAACAAACAGAATATTATTTTGTATATATGGGGGAAGCAGCTATAAAAACATATTTTCAAATAAGGAAGAGCTGGAGGATTAGGGGTAGTGATTCTGTCCATCAAGGCACTCCCATACAAGCTGAGAACTTGGCAAATGATCCCATTGTAAAGAGTAGGGGTGTGCATTTTAGCAATAGCACTTAGCAATAGCAATAGCACTTACATTTATATACCGCTCTATAGCCGGAGCTCTCTAAGCGGTTTACAATGATTTTAGCATATTGCCCCCAACATTCTGGGTTTAGCATATTGCCCCCAACATTCTGAGAATTTTGGAATTTTCTTGTTTCGATTTGTATCCAAATCAAAACATTCCCGTTTTGTTTTGTACCCAAATTTTCTGAATCCGAATCAGCCCTGTTTTGTTTTGTAGCCAAATTTTCCGAATCCGAATTGATTTGGATTTTTTAAAAGGGTCCCAGGGCAAAAAGAGTGGGTGGTGATGGTAGTGTCCAGTGGGTGAAAGCTACCACCCAAATTTCAAAGGAATTAGGCAAAGGGCTGATTTTTTTGTGTGTGGTTTTTTTTTTTAAGTTTACACATCTTTAAGAATTTTCCCATAGGGAATAATGGGGATTCCAGCAAATGTATCGCTTCAAATCAAGGGGAAAGCGATGACCCAGAGCAGAGTGTGGTGGGTGGTAGTGCCCAATGGGGGCAAGGAAACTTCCAGAATTATTTCAAAGGAATTGGGCAAAGAGCTGTGCTTTTGTGATTTGTTGAAGTTTATGTGTCTTTAAGATTTCTCTCATAGGGAATAATGGAGGTTTCAGCAGCCCCATAATTCCACTTGGGGGGGGGCGGCGAGGGGATGTGTAGTGCACATAGGGTGCCAACCACCCCCATACCCACAAGCCTGTGGGGTACTGGGTTTTGTTGTTTCTGAGGTGTTCATTGTAGATTCTCTGGTAGCATATGAGATTTTCAGTGAAAAACAAGAATCCACTCTCATATGCTACCAGAGAATCTACACTCAGAACACCACAGAAATAGCAGAACCCAGCACCCCATGGGTTAGCAACCCTTCCCCTGGCCAATGTGGGGTCAGTAAAGAGTGGGAAGAAGCAAAAGAGCCAATACGGAACAAGGAGGGAATTATCAGCAGGTCAGCCTATGATTTATGTCACCGATCAGAAGGCTGGAAGGGTGGGAAATTCAAAGAGATGTCAAACACAAAATGGAGACTGACTCAGAGATCACCACAAAATGGAGGTCCGAAACAACAAAACGTTTTGTAGCCGAAACAGGGGCATTTTGTTTTGTATACAAAACTTTTGGATCTGGAAAATGGGTGCGTTGTTTTGTCTACAAAACACCTGAAACAGGTTGTTTTGGGTACAAAATGTTTTGTATCCGAAATGTTTCGCACATCCCTAGTAAAGAGTTTGAAGAACACCCTTTTTTAGGCACCTGTCCTCAGGTACTGCTAAATGTTGTTTCCCTGTGTCTTGGTTTGCACAATGGAGTGTGCATGTGAGGTGCAGAAGGGGAAAGCCCTCAAAAACCTTTGTTCTTCACGCTGAGGGAGAGAGAGAGTTAAAGAGTGCAATGCAAGTGTTTCAGTTAGGAAGGAAGTGGTTGAGGTGCATAAACTGTGTGTGTTTGTGTGTGGGGGGGTGGTCCTTGAGATAAGTGGCGACATGGGGGTGGCTTGGAAATCTTTGGTGACTGCATTTGGCCCTTAAGGTCTCCAGTTGCCTCTTGTTAATCTCTACCATTCTATCTGTATGCACTGTCTTTTCCTGCTTGTTTGTCTCCTCAGAGCTACCCACTCTCCAACTTCAGACATTTCAGTGTTGACAATTGATTTGCTTTTCGAAAAGTGCATGTCCTTGACTAATGAACTTTGCATTCTGGGAGAGTTTGCAGGGACTGCTCTCCAGGGCTCAATTAGTCATTTCAGATGCACGCTGATGACTGTATTGTGTGAAGCTTCAGAGCCCTACAAGGAATTTCTCTTCGATGGAAATCTATGGATGGAAATCTTAAGCTAACATTTTGAAAACAAGCATTGGGGGGTATTCGTTTAAAGTACATGTAGCATTTTTTATTATAAAAAGTCAATTTGTGGTATGAGCTTTTTATTTACCATTATGGATCCTCCTGCAAGCAGGCTTTCTGTAATATCGAAAACAAGAGTCTCCCCACAGCCCACAAGATGATCTACTGTTCTATTTAATAGTCCTATTAGGGGGAAACAACTCCACATGTGATTGCATTTAAAAGTTAGAAATAAAGAAGTTCCAAAATATTCAACAGTCCTTCACACTTTCCAGAGTTTATTAGTTGCTGTGCCCCTTTCAAATGATATCCACACAAACCTGAGGGATTTGTGGAACAACACAGCTTTGATTTACCACCATATAGGACTTAATTTTGTTTTGAATATGTTGCATCACAGCAACTTACTAGAGAACAGAAGGGATCCAGATGAATGGGAACCACGGACAGAGGGTGAGTGGCAGTTCCGGCAGCCACACCACCTGTGTAAGCACTTTCCCCCCTCTTTCACTATCCCCCCGCCTGGCCACCCTTTACACTTTGAAGGACCCCCTGTCCCCTGTACTTCTAAAGGGAAATCCTCACTGGATTCCCTTTTACAAGTAATGGCTGCCCCAACTGCCTGAGCCAGTTTGATCATACAGATCAGACCGGCCAGTTGGTTCGACTGAACCGGTTCGGAGCAATGCGGTTTGGTTCGTATTCAAACTGTACTGTGTATTTTTGTTTGTGCACATCCAAATTATGTGCAAATCCAGCCAATACCTTCTCCTAAATACATTTTTGACTTCTTTAACTTCCTGCCTCTAGCTTCTCAAGCTCAGGTAGGGCTTTGCAGATTTCCCCCATTCTATTTCTTTTTTATCTTGTCCCAGGAGCTACCGTCACTCTCTGCACAACTGCAGTTGTATCACGGTTGCCAGATACCACTGTTTACACTGTGCTTCAGCATTTTTAGAAATAAAGGTTATCTATTGTTTTCAACAGCCTTGCTTCTGAATCTGTTGCTCCTTGGCGTATCCTGTTATTTATTTATTTGCTACATTTTTATACCACCTTTCTGCCTTGACAAAGGCACCCAAAGTGGTTTACAATATGAAAAAGAAGCAAATTGCCGAAGATTAATAAAACATCTCAGGCTGTTGGTCTTTTCAGGAGCTGAGGACAAGAGCTCCCTGGGTGCCTCCTTTCTTGCCTTCCTCTCAGGGCACACTGCTCTTTCTGTACTCCTGGGAAGGAAGGGGGGTACCCCAACTGGTATCCATTGATACCAGGCCAGAGCTGGTGTCGATGGAGGCCAGTATTATGCTCTCCCTTGGCCTGGATGCCTCCTTTCATACCTTCCTCTCAGGGCACACTCTAGCATAGACAACTGCCTCTGTCCAGACTATGGTCTGTTATTCATGCTTGCAAATTTGGTTTTGAGCAAAATTTCCCCAAGTTCATCCAAAAGCAAATATATACACATGTGTCGCATACATATGTGTGGGCAAGTGTGGTAACAAGATTCCCTCTGCTTGCTTTGCTCTGCAGTGCACACCTCCTGAATTGCTTTTAAGTAGGGAAATTTTAAAAAATAATTCAGGAGCTGGAGCATGCACAGCTTGTCACAACCTCCAGTTCTCTTGTATCATTGTTTTTCCTTCTGCATTACAAATACACTGCCTCAGAAATAAGACCACGTAATTTGGAAGTCCAAAATCCTGGGAGTAATTTGGACACTTAGATGATGGAGAATGTCCAAAGTATCCATAAACTAAAATCACTAATCTCAGGGATTCTGGGCTAGAGAATAAAATCTCTGTGTATCTTTTTGGACACAGCTCCCCAAGAACCCAAGAGGGCCCTCATAGTCAATACTTATTTTTAAAACAAAGCAAAGGTTACATAATTTATTGAGAAGTGCATTCAAATCTCTGTTCTACATTAGTTGGCTGTGGTCATTTAATTACTTCACAGTATCAGTTCCCCATATTTGTAGTAGTAGTAGTAGCAGGGCTGCACAATTTCAGTCCTGCAGCTATAAGTGGACTACAGCTCCCATCTTTTTTGACTATTGGCCACTATGGCTGCAGATGGTGGGTCTGCAGCCATTGTCCAATGACATATAGTCCAATGACAGCTGGAGGGCCCAAGTTGTGCAACCCTGGTTTAGAGAGATACAGTTCCTGAAAGGTCAGCAACTGATTAATGTGAGCAAATGCAGTTTTATGTCCTTGGGCATTGTTTCAGTTGGGGATGATAGCTAATGGGCCAGGGCCATGCCTCTACTGAAAAGCTGGCTTTTGAAAATCACTTTGGAGGCAGAAAAAGAAGTAACAGCATGTAGGTGACCAGGAGGGAATTTTGACATCGTAGGAAGCAAGGGTGAGTGGGTGGAGTCATTATTTATTTATTTATTTATTTGGTGTGTTTTTGTTTCATACCGCCCTTCCAAAATGGCTCACGGCTGTTTACAATTAAAAACAAATCCATTAAAACCAGTTAACAATGAAAACAAAAATTATAAAACAATATATAACAATTAACAATTAAAACAGTCATGGCCATTTAATATAAAATTGAAATTAAAATGATCACAGCAGGGCTGCTCATCTTTGGCCCTCCTGCAGATGTTGGTCTGCAACTCCTATGATCCCTGGCTATTGGCCACTTAGCTGGGGATTATGGGAGTTGTAGTCCCAAACAGCTGGGGTGGAGTGAAGTTGAGCAGGCCTGCCTTACAGGAATGTTGTGAGGAGAAATAAGGAACTTTAGAATAGTATTGGCTCTTTAAGTAAATATAATTTTGCTTATAGGCAGTCAAAACAGGCAAGCCATTACAATATCAGCTTTCTTTGGAGACAATCTACAGTGCTTGACTGGAAACATCTTGTATACATGGGATCTCTGAAGTATGTGTGTATGTGTGGAACTTCTGCAAGGACTTCTCCATACAGTGCAGTACTATGTTAGAGCACTTCTGGAGCTTTGGCTCAAAATCATCAGATCTTTCTGAAACTGTTCATTTGTAACTGGATAGGCTGAATGCTTAGAAAGGCAAACAGCACACACAGAGGAAGTCATCTGCTTGGCTACTCAGCAGAAGAACATTGTGGCCCTTTTCATCCATCTGCCATGGCCAGCTGTCACCAAGCACCTTGCCCCTTGGACTTCACCATGGGCCAACATAGCAGAGGGAGAGAGAATGAGGTCCTTTCCACTGGCCTGTTTGGACCTCTTGGTATTGCATGTTTCTTTTGTTAGCTGCCTTGAGTTTTTCTGTTGGGGGAAAAAGATGGAGTACAAATAAGGATGTGCATGAAACGGTCTAGAGGCCATTCTAAAGGCCTCCGAACTGGTTCAAAGGCAGCACCGGGTCGAAGGTTTGATGTCGGGGGTGCCTCTTTAAGGGGTGCGGAGGGAGCACTTACCCCTCCCGCCACTTTTCCCCTGCTGGTGCTCTGTTTTTAGCAATATCAATGGGGCGGCAGCATACCTCCCTGCTGCCCCTTCCCCCATTCTTGGCCGGAAGTGGCCAGAAGTATCGCCTGCACGTGCACCCGTTGCGTGCGTGCATGCAACATGCACAACGGGCATGTGCATGCGACGGGTGCACGCGCAGGCAATACTTCCGACCACTTCCAGCCAAGAACGGCGGAAGGGGCGGCAGGTACATTGCCACTCCATGGATTTTGCTTAAAATAGGACACTGGTGGGGGGAAAGCGGCAGGAGGAATAAGAGGCACCCCCCCAGCGTCGAAATGTACCTCAACAGTTCCGTGAACATCACTAGGTACAAATATAATAAGTAAGTAAGTAAAATAAAATATTGATGCACAATACCATGATCTACCAGCCCTGATGATTAAAGAAAACAAAATAAATAACTGAAGCTTCTTTCATATAGAATCAGGCAAAACTTTCTTGCTGCCTCCCACATAAGGGCGGGTGCCATTATCACTGTGCATTGGCAATAGATAGCCTGAGGACAACTGGGTTTAAGGTCTTCTTGCTGAAGCTAATGAGCCATTAATCAGCCCTCATCAACTAACAGTTTTCAGTATGCCCAGCAGTGTTCATAAAATGAGGAACATTTCCCTCTGTGTAGGGAAATTTTATTCGGAGGTGGGAACAGAAAGAAGGGAACATAAACTCACAAGTAGATAGCAGCCTAGTTTCATCAGTTCAAGAAAGCTGTGCTTCCAGCTTGAATCTACCCAAGTCCTATTCACATGTTCAACACACATACAATTTGGGTACAGTGACCAACATGATGCACAGTGTTATGGAGACATTCAGTGACACATCGGGGCTGCTGCTCGTAAGGCAGCCTCAGTGCTGTCAACCTCATACTAAATGGGCAAAGAGGGAGTTTCAAAGCCATGATTCGCTTTATATTAAGCAGGGGGAGAGCAACTGGCCCTATTCAGCCCCAGCACAGCATCCTTTCGGTGGCTGTTGCTGGGTTGTGCCTTGTGTTTCTTTTTAGACTGTGAGTTGTCCCCAGACCCCAGCCCAAGAAGACACATAGACATATTATGGGTAAAAAGGGCCACATCTTTATTAACAGGAACAACAGACATGGCGGACTGGAACACCAGGTGATTAATCACCCTTAGAAAACAGTGCGGGCAACTAGGCCCGGGTTAGGACTCTAAGGTCCTACCCAGCGCCTTACTGGGCGACACACCCTGGCTCAGGAAACAGGCAGGTACGCCCCACCCAAATCCTTCAAAGCCAACCCCCCCCCCTTTAGAAGAGGGGATCTGGATACTTCCAGGTTTTCACCCACCACGGGCCGCACAGCCCAAAGGTTGATGAAGTCCTGAAGCAGGTTTCATGGCAATCCATTCTCCCCGTGCCGCACAGGCCACAAAGGAGGAATTGACCAATCAACCTTTTAAATTTCCAAGGGTGCTCATCGATGTTCTATCCCTGAACTTACCCCCAACCCGCACTGTTACTGCCACATAGGGAGGTCACTCCCTGCCCCATACCTCTCAAAAATTCAGCAAGCCCCCTCTGGATGTTGCTAAGATACAGGTCACACCCAATCTCGGAAAGGTGAATGCCGCCAGGGCGGAACAACTGTGGAAAGCGAGCAGCCAGACCAGGCTGCAGCAATACCTCACCCCCGGCTGCCTTCCCCAATTTCCCTATTGCTGCCAAGGCTTTACGTCACTCTTTCTCAATGCCCAACCCAGACTGAACCCCCCACCAAACCCTGCATTGCAACCAATTGACCCACAGTATACGAACCCCAGCTAACCATCTTTGCAAAACCGCCAGGTCGGAAGAGGCTTGCCAAACTATAGAGAGGCCGGTCCGCCTGCCTAAATCATTTTTGCCTAAATGAATGATGATAACATTGGGCACAGGGAACTTAACTAAATGGTCCCGGATGGCGGGAAGCAGCTGACTCCACAGCATCCCCTGCATTCCCAACCAATAAACAGAGGCCCTCCTTCCAAATCCCAACTGAGTGCCCCAATGGGAGATGCTGGTCCGCTTGAAGGCCCAAAAGACCAGCGAATGGCCACACACCAGGGCCCGGACTGGAGCCGCTGCTCCACCAGCACCTGCCAAGAAAAACAGTGTGTCAGTATCAGTGTATGCTGCCCGCATTCAGCGCACGTAGCGCCTGACCACCGTGGACTTCCAACGCCCTATCCTTTGGACGACATCCTCTCGCAAACCCATGTGAGTAGCAGTGGTAGTAGCCCCAATCCTGAATGAGTGCAGAGTAAGTCCCTCCACCGGGACCCTAGCTGCAGTCAAGGCTTTCCGAATGGCAGCCAAAAATTGGTATTGAGTGAGCAGGGTCTGATCCTTGTGTAGAAACACACAAACCCCAGGGGCGGGCCCCGTTTCCACATAACACTGCAAGGCCGTTACTGGACAGAGCAGAGGGTTGCTGGCCGCTGCCAAGCGAATGACTTGTCCCTTGCCCTTCTGGTTGGTTTTGGACTGGCGGAAGAACAAACGGGCTTCCCCCTTCAAAAAAGACAGATCAGAGAAGCACAGGCAGTAGTCCCTGGGAAACCCCTTGCTCCGTGGTAACAACTCCCCGGGACGGAAGGCGCCCAAAAAGGCAACCAATACTGCTGCGTGAAAGAGAGAAGCTTCCCAGGGGCACCCACAGCAGCCTGGCAATTGGCCCAATATGGTGGCTACTAGATCCAATGTGAGCGGGCGTCTACTGTCACTTCCAGCAGGGCATCCTCCAGTGTTTCTCAACCTTTTTGGAGTCAAGGACCGCTAAATTCTTCGTGCAGAGTTTCAAGGACCGCTATATTCTTCATGCTCAATTTCCCAGACCAGCAGTTAGTAAAGGGGTTTCAAGTTTAAGTTTATCTATCTATCTATCTATCTATCTATCTATCTATCTATCTATCTATCTATCAGACTTCTATACTGCCCAAAACTTGCATCTCTGGGCAGTATACAATTAAAATAATATAAGCATTAAAATCATTAAATTTGGAATCTTTTGCAAACATGGAATATTAGGGGTTCTCAACCTTGGGTCCCCCAATGTTGGTGGACTTAAACTCCCATAACCCCCAACCACAATGGCATTTGGCCATTATGGCTGGGGATTATGGGAGTTGAAGTCCACCAACATCTGGGGACCCAAGGTTGAGAACCCCTGAATCTAAAAGCCTGGGTGAACGAATATGTCTCCAGTATGTCTTCAGTATGTGTGGGGTTGGGGTGCTTGTGATTACTCAACGGAGAGGAGATGTTGGGCCATTAGAAAAATTCAAAAGCTGCATGGGGCCAACAAAAACAACACACAAGCAAGCTTTTGAATTCCCCAAAACTCTTCATCAGGCTGGATGTCAAGCAAAGCAAAAAGGAGGTGAGGAGAAGAGAGCTGGTCAAGTTGTCAGTAGGACCCAAAGCCTACAGTTTAACCCTCTCATGATGGAGATGGAGTTTTAGCAGGACTGAATCCAGACGACGTTAGTCAGGACCACCCACTGAAATTAATTTAGTCATCTCTCATTTGTGTCAATGCTGCTTGGTCATGATCACCTGGCTTGATCTGGATCCTGCTCTTAGATGTGCACTTTGTGAGGCAGACCTAATGAAACCCGCGCAGCTCCTCCGAAACTCCTTAAAAACAGTTACGTGGCAGGTGCTGGGAATGTTTTTTTTTTATGGTGAAAAAAACGTGAAGAAGAGTGGTGGGGACCTGGTGTTAAAGGGAAGGGGGGAATTCTGAGATGGAGGGGGGTGTTGTAGTGGTGGATGCCTCATCTTCCTCGCTGGAGAGACGAGGCACTGTTCAGGGTGGGCGAAGCAATGGTGCACCGGACCACGCTCAGAAGGTCACCTGGGTCCAAGAGCTGCCACTGCTGTGCTTGTGCAACAGAATGTAGCAGGTGTTCCCCCATCCTCTCTCACAGCACGCACTTCTGTGCCCCCCTCCCAACTCCCCTGCGTGCACCAATCACACCAGCCTGCCTTTGGGGCCACGTAGCTCATGTGGTCCCACATGCTTCCCGCGTGTTGCTGCGAGGCGAGCCAAGGCAGCCCTCCTCCCTCCCTCCACTGCTCAGCCCTCACCGCAGCATGATCCCAACCAAAGGTTATCTTCCCCCCCCCCCCCGCCACCTGGCGAGGTCATAAAGGGGACTGCCATCTTCCACCAGCGGTGCAGACCAGGGAGTTATAGGGGGCTGAGGGACCACAACGCCCCACAAATGCAAGAGAGAAATGGCTCCCTCTCAAGGTGCCTTGGCCACAACAGGCAGCTGGTTTTAAATCAGTTGGGATCAGACACGAACCACGCTGGGCATCAAATCCCCAGGATAACTTCATTCCAGTGCCATTCATCCAATGACCCTTTTGTATGGTATGCACAAAATGGTTTCTTGCCTCTCCCCCGCACTCCCTCCCCACACCGCCTCCCTCCTCCTCTTAGCCCTCCTTGGTACGCATGCTTGCTCCTCCTCCCCCAAGGAAGGTCCACCTGCACTCCCTTTCTGTAAAGTCCAAGCCAAGGCGGCCCTCCTCCCTCCCTCCGCCGCTTAGCCCTCACCATGGCATGATCCCGGCCAGAGGTTCCACCCCCTGGCGAGGTCATAAAGGGGACCGCCGTCTTCCACCGGCAGTGCAGACCAGGGAGTTATGGGGGGCCGAGGGACCACAACACCCCACCGGTGCAAGAAGGAAACAGGGTTTCCTCTCAAGGCACCTCGGCCGCAACAGGCAGCTGGGTTTCAATTAATCAACCTTTGGCTGCAAATAATGAGCATGCAAGAACCAGCAGCCCTTCAAGTAGCGCCCACTGCCATAGCTTTTCCTCAATGCTCCCGTGCCGCATACAGTTTGAAGCTGTAAAGATAGGGAATAAGATAGCTGTAGGAAGATTTCAGCAGCACGTGGAGGCAAGGCGGAAGCAGAGTCCCGCACCTCCATGATACTACTCCTCTCCCTTTTCTGTGCCATGTGCAAAATTGAGGAAGTGAGTGCCTTGATTGCAGTTGTTTGGCGGGGGTGGGGGGTGGGTTTGACTCCCAGTCAGGGACCGGCACTCAACCCTTCGCGGACCAGCAGCGGTCCAGGGACCGGTGGTTGAGAAACTGTGTCTAGACCAACCCTCCAACATTCGCCTCACCCGGGGGTCGATGGAGGAATCCACAACCCCTCTAACCTGGGCCTCGAAAGCCAACGCGGCCAGGTAGCCCCCTAAAGTTGACGCAGCACGTCCGGCCCTATGTAGTAGCACCAGGAACTGCTGCAAATGACTAACCGGTACCGGCCAAACCTCCGCCAAGCCTTCCTCCCTCCAAAAAAGGGAAAAGGCCTCAATGTTAGACGCGTAGCTCACCCTGGTGCTGGGCGCCAAAGAAGCTGCTATGGCCCGCTGGGCTTCTATCTGCCAAGATGCCACAGAAAGGCAGGCATGGGGTCCAGGTGCAGTGCAGCCTCGGGCGCTAACTCCCTGAACCTGTTCACCTGGAAACGAGACAGGGCGTGAGCTATGTCATTCCGTATCCCCGGCATGTGGCGGGACTGGAACAAGATGTTGGCCCGAAGGCACTGCAGCACAAGGGCCCTAACCAGCCCCATAACCCTCCGGGAGTGGGAAGTCGGAGTGTTAATCACCTGGACCACCGCCTGGTTATCGCACCAGAACCTAACTGACGAGTTAGAAAACTCGTCTGCCCAAATGTGCACTGCTACCACTATGGGGAAAAGCTCCAAAAATGTCAAATCCCTGATAGTCCCTAGTTGTAGCCATTCTACAGGCCAGCGGGCAGCACACCAGTGGCCCCTAAAGTAAACCCAAAACCAGCCCCCCTGCCGCATCTGTGTGGACTTGTAAATCAGCCTCAAGGAGCTGCTCGCTCCTCCAGAAGGTAACTCCATTAAAGTCCAACAAAAAGGACTCCCACATCACCAAATCAGCCCTAACTCCCTCAGTGATCCGTACCCTGTGATGAGGGGCCCGAAGGCCAACCGTTAGATCACAGAGATGCCTAAGAAAAGCACGCCCTGGGACCACCACCCTACATGCAAAGTTAAGGTGCCCCGCTACTACCAGCAGTTCCTTCAGTGTAGCCTTACGGGCACGCCCCAAAGCCCTAACCAGGTCCAGAAGGACCTCCAACTTTGCCTGTGGTAACCTTGAGCAACCCGCTACTGTATCCAACTCAATCCCCATGAAGGAGAGCCGCGTGACCGGCCCCTCAGTCTTATCCTTGGCTAGGGGAATCCCCAGCTCCTCTGCCAGCTCCGTAAAGGAGCGTAACAAATGCAGACATTCCCCAGAATTGCCCCTGCCAACAAAAAGAAAATCATCTAAAAAACGAGCGGTAAATACCAAACCTACCTTCTGCCGCACCGCCCATTCCAAAAATGTACTAAAGACTTCGAAGGCCACGCAAGAAATAGAGCAGCCCATTGGCAGGGCCTGATCAAAATAAAATTGTCCTGCCAAGGCGAAACCCAGAAGATCAAAGTCATCTGGATGAACGGGCAGCAAGCGGAAGGCAGACTCGATGTCGCATTTGGCTAAAAGAGCCCCTACTCCCCAGCCCCTAACAATCCGGACTGCTTCGTCAAAGGACGTGTACTGCACTGAACACAGAACTTCGGGGAAGCCATTGTTGACAGACAACCCCTTGGGATATGAGAGATGGTGAATCAAACGAAATTTACCTGGAACATTCTTAGGTACCACTCCTAAGGGTGGCACCCGCAAACAGGGAAAAGGGGGGGCTGTCAAAAGGCCCCCAAACCCTACCAGCCGAAACCTCCTTATTAATTTTCTTAAACACTACCACCTCTCAAGCCCTCCACAGACTTAAGGTTATGGGACCTGCTTGACTCCCGGCAGGAGAAGGACAGAATCCTAAACCCCTCTTTGAAACCATAAAACAAATAGGTCGCGGCGGACTTATCAGGATAGTCCTCCAGCAGGCGCTCAAGCACCTCAGGTCTGATAGGGCTGGGTCCCTTTACCTGCAGTGGGTGGGGGTGGCCCTTCCTATTGCCCCCTGGATGGAATTTAGATCCGGGACTCCCAAACCTGGCCCTAGGGCAGGCAGTACTCGGGTGCTTCACCCCGCACAGCCCACAAGAGTGTTTGAAACGACAGGGTGACCTGTTACATTTGCCACTGTTATTGTACTCCCAGCAGACCAAGTGGGGTTGAACCCACTATTGGCCTGAAGCTAAGGCAGGAGAAACCCCTTGCAGTCTGGAAAGCATATGACCACTATCAGACCGGTCCCCTTCTACTGGACGGGCTGGGGACATAATTACTAACCATAACTCTTAAAGGGGGGCATCCCACGGCAAAGTGGGATCCAAAGCGGCCCGCATGCGGAAACTTTCATCATAGCAGATCCAGGAGGAGCCCGCAAAGTCAGAAACCACCCTATGGATAATGTCCATGTATTTTTAAAGCGCTGGGCCCCGGGCCGGTTGAGCCTGCACTATGACCCCCAGGTGAATGGTAAAGCCTGACAGCCAATTATTCCATGTCTTCTCAACCGGTTTGTGCTTGGTAGCCTCATGTTCCTTGCAGGATTCGCTCTCCTTGTGCTTGACCTCTGGCTCCCGAAACAATAGGCAAATATGTCAACATATTCGCCCTTAAGTATCTTCTCCCACATTGCTGGGAGCAAATGATCACCTAGAGGTAGTCCCATGCCGCCATAGGGTGCGTGCTGCGCAGAAGGCAATATACCCATTGGGTAAAAACCTGCCAGCCCCCCAGTACCAGTGACTGTAGAGGGAAGTGCCTGTGAAGGTGGTGTCAGCGGTCCTGGAGCGGGCTGATTGCCCAGCCACACCTGTTCTGCTGCCCCCTGAAGGCCCGCCGTGACCCCTGGAAAAGCCATGGGGATACCCAGTCCCCAAGGTTGTGTGTAAGGGGACCAGTAAGGGGCTGGTCCCCAGCCCCCCATGGCAGGCATCGGCCAGGGAACAGAAGGCCACTGGCCGGTGCCGCCGGGGGGTGTAGGTTCTGCAGGCTCACCCGGTGCCAATGGGGCGGCTGGGTCCACAGGGAACTGGTCCACTGGTGGGGTGGGCAGCGGAACCATCGGTGAAGGTAGCGCTGGAACAGCATCCGCTGGCGGTGCAGGCAGTGGAACCACAGGCAAAGGCTGCCCTGGAACCGGACCACTAGGCAACGGCACACCTGGATCACCCAGCTCTGTAGGAGGAGATGGGCCCGCAGGGGACCTGCCTTTCTCTAATGCGTCCAACCAGTTGGAGAGAGACTTTAGCAACTGAGTCCTGGCAGTACCTCATGTACGACGAGGAACCTTGGGAGGCACACACAACCCCTCCAGACGAGCCAGCACCCTTATCAGAAGGAACAGCCTTGGCCTTTTCAAGTGCTTCCATTCTGCTGATTTGGGCCCTGATGAGCATCATTTCTTTGTCATCCTCGTCAGAGGAAGAAAGCGGTGGGGTGGGCCTCTTGGGCTGCCTAATGGGCCGCCCCCCTTTCTTTTCTTTAGCTTTCCTGGGCATCTCGAAAACTCCTTGCCCTTAACTGAAAAAAAGGGGGGGCTGCTTAGTCAATACTGCAGGATAAAGGAAAACTGCCAAGCCTGCCCTTAAGGAGCAGGGAGACCCCCAAAGCCTTCGCACCCAGAGCAAAACCTTCAGGCAATATGCAACAAAGGAGAGCAAACCCCTGAAATCCGCCACCCCTGTATGCAACCCAACCACCCAACTAATGCCACCGCCCAAGGCACCCAACACCCACAACCCCAGTGGGAGTCACTTGCCCAGGGAACGCTCGCCCCACCCAGTTACAGCCACCACCCAGAAGCTTTAACCATCGGGGCCCACCAGCAAACAAGAGGAAATAAGGGGGGGCGACAAACCAGAGGGCTAAAGCCCTCCCCGCACCGTTGAGACGGCCTATCGGCTGAGCACCAAAATCCCCAGAACGCCGTGAACGCCGCCAGCTGCAGCCGCCTCCTCCTGTAGCCCACAGCGGACCTACGAGGCCCCACTGAATATGCTGCTCGCCTGCTATCGGGCGTCCCCGCCGAACTGCTGCCTAAGAAGGAGCTCGCATAAGGAGCTCCTTCTCAGAAGAATGCCTGGGCCAAACTGAAGAGCCTGGGGCGTGGATCGGCCTATCGCGGCCGAAACCACGCCCCCAAATCCAATGGGCCAATCGGGCCTCGTGCAGGGCAGGGCTGGGACAAACTCCCTCCCCTCTTCACGAGGCCAAGGGGAGGGGGATTCTTTGGGTCACTCTAAATGTTCCATTTTGAATGTTCCATTTTGAGGTGGAATATTCCAAGCATGGAATGCTCTGCACATCCCTCGTACCTTGTTGCCCAGTTAGGAGGGATAAACAGGGTGTTTTGTGCACACATAGGAACATATGAAGCTGCCTTATTCAGAGTCAGAATATTGATCCTTCTGGTTCAGTGTTGTCTCCACAGACTGGCAGTGGCTTCTCCAAGGTTGCAGGCAGGAATCTCTCTCTGTCCTATCTTGGAGATGCCAGGGAGGGAACTTGGAACCTCTTGCTCTTCCCAGAGCAGCTCCATCCCCTGAGGGGAATATCTTACAGGGCTCACACTTCTAGTCTCCCTTTCATATGCAACCAGGGTGGACCCTGCTTAGCTAAGGGGACAAGTCATGCTTGCTACCACAAGACCAGCTCTCCTCTCCTCCTCTCCTCTCCCACAAATACACTAGAGATTTTGTGTGTGTGTGTTTTAGCCCTCTTTTTTGGTCCCTGGAAGTTAAATCTCTAAATGGGAGTGGGTGAGATGGATGCATCTTGACTCTAGTGCATGAGGATATGCATGCCAAAGCACATGTGTTGCACAAAATGCCATACACCACCTTCCTTCTATTCCAGCCCCTTCCATAATTGCCTATCTAAATAACAAACATTGGAAGTCTTGGATTTATCAGATCTGTTCTGAGATGAAACAGTCTATTAAGTTTTTTTAAAAACTGTTATGGTCAGTTCACACAGGAGGACAGGCTGTTGCGGAGTAACTGACTAGCATATGGCAGGCTGGCAGAGAATTGCCTTGGACAGAATGTAGCAGTAGGGGGGAGGGGGGTGGTTCAGGCAGTTGCAGTATCATTGGTGGGAGAATGTGAGTGTTAGTCATACAGTAGAGCTTCTCTGTTTTCATCTCTGCAGTTTTGTAGGGTATGATGGCATTGCGCAGTCCAGGACTCTCTCACACACACCCATAACATGTACTGAGAAACTGTTTTACTAGAAGGATGAGCAGAGATGCGGAGTTGTTAACCACTAACAAAAATTGTCCTGGGCATTGTGCTCTGTGTGTATGTACTGCTTTTAGCAAATCACCTTTTTGGAGATGTAGGAGAAGAGACCTCGACTGTGGGAGGAGAGCTGGTCTTGTGGTAGCACACATGACTTGTTCCCTTAGCTAAGCAGGGTTCACCCTGGTTGCATATGAATGGAAGACTTGATGTGTGAGCACTGTAAGATATTCCCCTTAGGGGATGGAGCTGCTCTGGCAAGAGCAGAAAGTTCCAAGTTCCCTCCGTGGCATCTCCAAGATTGGGCTGAGAGAGATTCCTGCCTGCGACCTTGGAGAAGCTGCTACCAGTCTGCATAGACAATACTGAGCTAGAGAGACAACACTGAGCTAACTGGGCTTGCAAAAGGTTCCAAGTTCCCTCCCTGGCATCTTCAAGGTAGGGCTGAGAGAGACTCCTGTCTGTAACCTTGGAGAAGACCACTGCCAGTCTGTGTAGACAATACTAAGCTAGATGGACCAATGGTCTGACTCAGTATATGGCAGCTTCCTATAGTCCTCTATTGCTATGAAAAACGGCTTCCATTTTCACAGTGTCATTTGTCCTGCGCTTATGCTGGTAGAATGGTATTTAAAAACAAACAAATATAAGAGTCTGGGTGCTACAAGAAATACTTAAATTGCCTTCCGCATTTCCCACATCTCTTGTGCTGACATCATGCTAACCAGCATTTAGACTGTTGAAATGTTAAGCTTTTGACACATAGGGTACTTCCAAATCAAGGTAATTCTGGCTGCAAGTAATTGGAACATTCAGTCTACAGCTAGCCATTCAGTCCATCAATGACCCCAGACACTGGTTCTGAACTGGCATTGTCCTCCTGGAGTCAAATGGAAAAGATCCAGCTCTGTCCCTATCATCAGCATACTGCCTGTGCACATGTAAATAGCTACAAGGCGGTTGTGCTGCATGGCGGCAGCACTGAACAGTGCATTGCGCTACTCCATGCGTGGAGTCTTTACTGCTGAACCCTGCTGCTTTATGGCATAACCTCATTGCAGCTGTTTAAACAAGTGCAGGTGCACAGGTGGTGCTCAAACCACCTGCATCTCCTTGCACTGTGTGCACGGATGTCAGCTCAGCCCAAATATACTTGTACTCTTTTAAAAACTCTACCTGATGGATAAAGATCTGCCATTTGTGGAAGCATCCTCTGACATCCATTGTGATAGGAAAGTTACCTGTAGTACCTTGGAAACAGAAGATTCTCATAAAAGGGTGGTATTATTAGTAGCCAGCATTCTGCACAGTGCAGCCTTGACATCAGCAAACTGTCAGGGCTGTTATGCATGTAAAAGGCACCCCTGGGGGTGTTGCAGAGGCTGGCTAATGCAAAGCTCCTTAAAACAGTGCACAGGCACTAGCTTCACGCTACCTTCATTGGAAGCAATGGGAATAGTGCAAAGCAATTCCCTGCGGACTGTTTTGCAACAGCCTCGGGGCTGCCTTTTATGTGCGCAGCAACCCTGGCGGCTTTTTCACACTGAGGTTGCACTGCACAGAACGTTGGCCATTATTATTCATTATTGTCATTATTATATGTATATACTACTTTTCAACAAATAAATGTTTGAAATTGTTTACAGAGGAAAGGGAAGAAAAAGTGGTTGCACACAAGGCTCATATTCTGAAAAAGAAAAGAAAAGAAAAAGGAAAGAAACACAGGGAGACACTACCACAAGCAGCCACTGTGAGAGATGCCATGCCAGGCTGAATGAGGAATGTTGCGACACTCTGCTAAATATAAGAGAGCCACCATTTTAAACAGGCCACCTAATGGCACAGTGGGGAAATAACTTGTCCACTGAGCAAGAGGTTGCTGGTTTGAATCCCAGCTAGTATGTTTCCCAGAATATGGGAAACACCTATATTGGGCAGCAGTGATATAGGAAAGATGCTGAAAGGCATCATCTCAGACTGCATGGGAGATGGCAATGGTAAACCCCTCCTGTATTCTACCGAAGAAAACCACATGGCTCTGTGGTTGCCAGGAGTCGACACCAACTCGACGGTGCAACTTTACTTTTTACCACTTTAAAAAGAGCCTCTTTGCCTATTACGCAGTTGTTTGTCCAGTTATTACCCTCATTCTCAGTTTGGAAAAACACAAGAGGTTTCTCCCATGCCAGCTTAAGCCCAACAGTTTGTTTCAAAACCCCAATATTTCTTTGTTTTGTGTGCTTGTATCCCACTCCTGCTCCAAGGAGCTTCACTTGAGGTCATCCCATTTTTATCCGCATAGCAAATCTGTGAGAAAGGGTCGGCTGAAAGACAGTGACTAGCCCAAGGTCACCCAGTTAGCTTAATGGCAAAGCAGGGATTAGTGCCTCAGGCAAGCCTGGTCACATAGGATCCACCACACCACCCTGGCTCCCTCATTCCCAGAATGATGGAAGTGGGCCCTGATGAACCCTTGAAGAGTTGTTTTTCATGAAGTTAAAGGATGATGAACTATGATGAAAGTGAACTTCCTTTATAGCAGAAAATACCATGGGGCCACTGAAACCTCTTTAACAGCAGAGTCTCCCTTATCTGTGGGAACATACTGTGCTTTAACTAGAAGACACTGGGATTTCCCCCCTCATTTCTAAATGGAAATTAAAGCCCCGCCATCCTTTTGTCAATCACCATTGCATTCATTGCTCTCAGGAGGCCCCATTCAGCAAGAGAGAGATATTTTTATGTCTTATAAGAATTAAGTTTATTTTATGTATTGGAATGATAAAAAAAATAATTTTTTTGTGTGGTGGGGGGAGTTCAGTCATAATGTAAACAAGAATTGTTGCATTTCTAGGATGAGATTATTAAAAATGCCAAAGGGATTTGCTGTGTGATTAAAATTAATGTGAATTGGGCCTCTGCAGCCCCCTTTGGTGGTCTTGAAAATCTCAGCTGAGTGCTTCATAGTACAGTATCATTTAAAGGCATCCCAAAGGGCTGTACAGCAACAATGAAAGTAAAGGTTAATCTGTCTTTCAGAGTCAAAGAAGTTAAAATGGGTGAAAGCTGTTCCCTTTAAGCATTGCTGGGCAGATCGGCAATCCATCACCACTATTTATGATTTATTTCCGTACATTAATTATCTACATACTTTTGGAACAGACAGAGATGGTCTCAAATGTGGAGGAAAAAATTAGTCCTTTTCAAACATCTGGGAAGCACATAATGTGGTAGGGGAATCATGTCTCCATTCTTGACCTCTATGTGTTATTTGTTTTTTTGTGCACAAACCCTACGTCTGTGTGTCCACATGCACGTGCGCACACACACATACAAGCTTGCAGTTTGCAAGCACATGAATGTCTTATCTCTCTGTGACTCTAGTCTTTTTCTCTGTCTGAGAGGTATAATTCCCCATGCTTTCCAAGGAGAGTTTTCCTGCATTTTCTGGACATTAATTTTTCGAGGGTTTTGGATTTTTGTAGTTGTGTGGCTGAGGTCTGGAACCTACCTGTGAAATTGGCATGTTTCTGGTTTTTGTGGTTTGGTATGGGAGTTTTATTTCAGTAAGTGAGTCAATGAGGCGGGTCTCATGATCAGTGAGACCCGCTTTTGCCACTTTTGCGGGGAGAGCGGGCTAGCCCCTCTCTCCCCACAGACGATCCTGGCAGGAGTCCTGGGTGGCCGGATCGGCCGCCCACACGATTGCTGACTCCATGATGGAGCCAGTGGGGGCAGAGGAGCTTGGGGGCCACGCAGCCCCCGGAAGCTCCAGTATGTCCTGTGCGAGTGCGCAGGGCATACTAGGGAGACCCCCGGAGCCGGGAGGCAGCTTTTCACCTCCCCTCCGGGGGTCTCCTCATGAGTAGGTGAGACGTGGAGCCACACCGTGGCTACTCACAACCTGGTTTTAGGGCAGGAGTACTTGAGCGGGTTACTCACTCTAGAACCACTGGGCTCGCAGCCAAGCCCGGTGGTTCTCACGGTTACAGAAAATCGGGCTAGCGGAGGCTAGCCCGATTTTCTGCAATTGTGAGAATAGCCCCAATGAGTGAGTGAGTGAGGCTCATGTTCTAGACTACCCTCAGACCATCAAAAATATCACAAAGCCTGGAAAAATCCATTCCTTCCCCAGAAAATCCAGAAATCCACTCTCCCATTGGTAAACACGAGGAATTATACCTCACAGACAGAGAAAAAGACTAGGGTCACAAAGAGGTTGGACATGCATATGCTTGCAAACTGCAGACCTTTTTACTAGTATGGACTTCTTCAGCTTCTTTCTGACAGATTGGTGGCCCTTGAGAAGGGCTCTGAGCACCCTGGCGGGGCTGCTCCAGATATGGTAGATGTGACAACTTTGCCTATGACCCCAGACCCGTTAATGCCACCGACGGAGTTCCACCAGCTCCAGGTCCGCCAACAGAGACCCATCTACAGCCAGAAGTAGCTGCTTCACAGGTGGGTGAGGACATGAGCGGTTTACAGAGGTGTCAGTTTGGGGTGCTGACCTTTCCCAGCAATTGGGTTTGGGCAGTGGTGGCCGCCTGCTTCTCAGGTATGGCCTAAAATGGGATGGTGGGCTTTGCACATGGAACTCATGTCGATTCTGCCAAGTGTGTGGAGTTTGCGGTGGTAGACACCCCAGTTCCAGCTGTGGCAGGAGCAAGCCATGGAGCAGATGCACAATGGGGAAGCCACACAACCCAAAGAAAGGGGGAGAGTCTGGTCCCCTAGCTGTGTAAAAGGGCCCTAGACACATAAGGCTGGGGCTGCTTGCCCATTTGTTGGTGGGCTACCCATCCGAGTCAGATACAACTTATCTTCAGGAGGGTTTTTCATTGGATTTTAAGATCCTTTGTAGGTTACAGCACATTGAGGCTATTCACACGGTTGGATGAAATTGGGATTAATCAAAATTTCGTCCCATCGTGTGAATCACCGGGCTTGGCTGTGAACCCAGTGGTTCCTAAACAGGTAACCCGCCTAACTACCCCTGCCCTTAAACCAGGTTTAACTACCCTTGCCCTTAAACCAGGTTTGCGGAGCAAGCGCTCCGCAAACCTGCCTTTAAAAATTGTGAGTAGCTGCGGCGCGACTCCGCACCGTGGCTATTCATGAGGAGGCCCCCGGAAGGGAGGCAAAAAGCCGCCTCCCGGCTCCGGGGGTCTTGCCAGCATGCCCTGCACACTTGTGCAGGGCATGCTGGAGCTTCCAGGGGTTGTGTGTGCTTAGCTCCCCAAACAGGGTCTCACTTATTGTGAGACCCGGCTCATTGTGTTTCAGGCACCCAATCTTCAGTTAGTGGCAGAAATGGAAGATGTCGTGCAAAATAAGACTGTCAAGGAGGAAGTGGCGGCAGGTAGGGTACCTGGCCCCTTTCCGCTCCCCCCCAGCATACCTGAGGGTCTACCCTTTGGGTGTGGTCCCCAAAAAGGCCCCTGGGGAGTATAGACTAATACACCCATGTCCTTTCTGAAAGGCTCCTCAGTTAATGATGGCATTCTGGAAGACTAGTACTTAGTTCATTACACATCATTGGACAAAGTGGTTTGTGTTGTCCGGAGTTGTGGAATGGGTGCACTCCTTGCTAAGTGTGATACTGAGTCTGCCTTTCACCTCCTTGCTATTCATCCAGATTATTTTGAGCTGCTGGGGTTTGCCTTTGTGGAGTGTGTCTTTGGTGCAGAAGGAGCAGTATGAATTTGCCTTGATCCGGGCATAGATACCTGGATTAGTTACTTTATGGTTGGATCTGCTACAGCATAGGAGGGGAGTTGTTAATTTGAGAGGGGCCAAAAGGACCAGTTGGAAGATCAATCAGGATATGGGTAGGTAGGTAGGGAGGGGGGCATTTATTTGTCACCCTCAGTTCAAATTCTCCCGACCAGAGCTATTTCAGCTGGATGGGATCCACTTGTCTGTTGCAGGTTGTGAATACTACCTGTTTGACCTGCAGTGGGGACACGAGGGTTTTTTTGGATGGGGGCAGGGGAAGACAAGTGAGACTAGCCTTCCCCTTTGACAGAAGCAGTGTGGGCTTTGTACAGTGTTAGGATTATTTAAATCAGGTGGGTGGTTTACCTTAGAGGTTTCATGGCTCAAGGATATGATTGGCACCCATACCTGCTTCCTGGGCTCCATCACTTCAAAGGCTGTGTGGTTTGTTTTGGTGAAGTCCACAGAAGGTCCAGACCCCAATGCATTGGCAAAGAGGACCAGGAAGCAGCATGCCCTATTTCCTGGCTCTGACCCAGGATGTGTCACCCAAAAGGCTTTAGGATGATGAAAGTCTGACTCCAGTGTTAGGCCCACACTGCTGGGGTGGAGTTTATTCTTCCTACCATTCAATTATGCCAATTGATAAAGTTGTTGCCCTTTCTCCCATAAGAATTGATTTTGTGTTTCTTTATTGTGCGCCGTGCCAGGAGGTATGGGGGCACTAACATTCAGCACAGCTATAGGTTTTTGTTTTGTTGCGTTTACTTGAAGGGTATAGCCACATATTGTTCTCAGGAACTGTATACTGGTGTTCTATCAAGTATTTACTATCACTCAGCAGTTAATTACTTGTAATTCCATTCACTAGAAAGAGATATTGCCCTGTTTGCTTGAAGATGGTTTATGGAGGGAAGACACTGAAAAACATTGTTTTGGGATTTTCAGTATCAGATGAAGGGACAATTCACTCATAGCCTACGCTCAACAAAACAGATTTTGGCCAGGTAAATGGACCCCACCCTGCCTCTGCATCTTTGGGCCCATGGGGCTATGTTCAGGTGTCCCAACCACCAGTGAGATGTTCACCCAAACTTTCTTTTATTTTAGCTGTGAGATCTACACCTGGAGATCTTTGGAAGATTTTGTCTCTTATACTATGAAACAACCAGACCTACAAACACATTAATAGAAGCAAGCCTTGTGGAAGCCGCTGTGAGTAACAAATTAAGACCAGTTCAGTGACATATGAAGGAAGTTATTTTTCTTTACTGCATTGCTTGGAATCTGAGTTGCCTGGTTTAATAAAAACTCTCTCTCCTACAATTTGCTTTTCGAAGAGACAATTATTGTATACTGTTGTTTTTTAAAAAAATCTAGTAATAAATCCTTATTGGTAAAGAGAAGGGCACCCCCACTTTAGGGCGGTGGAGCCGCCTGGAGCCAAGGTGCTATTGCCATGATCATTTAGGCGAAGGCGGCCACTGCCGTGGCTGGCCTGCTAGGGACCGCACCGTTGGGGGGAGGAGTGCCAATCTGAGCTGAGTGCCTTGCAGGCACAATACAAATTAAGTCTCAATAAAAGTGGCCAATTACACCAAAGTAATGTGTGTCCGTGTCTACTTGGGTCTGGGCGCAAGTGGTTTGTCCCACATTAAAATAAAGTGGTGACAGCCTATTTGAATTCCTTTCAGTCAGGAATTCACCCCAGTGAACTCCCCCTGCTCCTCTGGCATTGGTAGGAGACATGACAATATTGCAAACCACTTTGAGTGCCTTGGTCAAGGCAGAAAGGCATGATAAAACCAGATCAAACAAGCAATTACCAGGTTAGATTTCCCCTTAACGTAGCAGTTAAATCACCTATAACCCCAACTGAACTGATACTCCAGAAGGCCACCTACTGAGTCCCAATTCACACTAACCTGGCACCAATGTGAGAGCCATTTCTTCATAGCTTCTTTCTACATTATTCTTGAACTATTTGGATACAGGAATAATGTGGGTGGGCAAATAGCTTGGTTCCTCTCATTTGGTCATCTCTCAGGTGCCATTGGATCTGCCCATGTTCTTCCTATATATGAATTGTCACAGAGCATCATCAGAAGAAGTAACAGACTAATGGCTCCCATGCTCCTACTGGCTAGGTGTCAAATGAGGTTTATGTAGTAACAAGATTTAATCCTGATATTCCCTTATCCAACATATCCATCAAACTACTATGACTATCTACAGGACATAAAATTAACTGGAATAATACAAAGTTTATTTGCTAAAGCTTTGCCCCAATGGATAATTTGGAAATATCCAATGTTGTAAATAACAGCTGGAGCTATGCAGGTGTGTATCTGATAGATGCCTGGATGGTAAATTGCTAGGAATCCTATATAAGCTGCTGTGAGCTTCTAAAGAAAGAACTGGATATCAGTGTAATAAATAATGGGTGACCTACCATACTTGTTTTCTGTACTGAAATGCTTGAAAATTCCTTGGACTCAAAGCTTATTGTGATTATTCATTTCAGATATAGTTACAGTTACCCAAGTTCTGGACTTGAAGGAATTCTCAAAGGCCACCACACATTTGGATGGAACACAGAAGTAGTCTTGATGGTGAACATTAAACATTGAAGTTTTATAGCTTTCAGCACAAGAATCAGAGCAGCTCTCTTGCCTCTCAAGGATGCTGTCATGGGGCACACTGTTACATTTCTGGAAGTACAATGATTCCCCATGATACAATATTTACATTGTTAAGCCACTGGAAAGTCATTGCTGAAATGGAGTGACTTTAACAAACAATCTCATTTTAAATATTTTTCTTTATACTGTCTCTCTCTCACTCATGCACAAATACTTTCTCCCTTTTTTTGATGGCTTAATTTCATATATCTTCTGTTCCAAAAGGGACCAGTGTAGTTCAAAAGCAGCCCAACTCCTTGAAAACAGCAGAAGAAATTACAGCTTTTGTTTTTCATTTGTTTGAAAGAGGCACTAAACATTTACAAAGAGTTCGTTGTCTCTGCAAGTTATATTGTCTCCTATAACTGTCCCCACACCCCAAGCGCCCTGCTACTCACACTTGTGTAGCTGTAAAACTAATGTTTTCCCTTGCAGTTGGGATTCAATCCATTGCTGCTAGAAGTCAAAGGAGTCCCATTTGCTGGTGTTCTGATGCAGAATTTTCACAGCTGTGGTCAGACTCCAGACGTCTGCAAACAGGTGAATCTGTCCACCTTGTCATGAATCAGAAATAGCATCGTGAAGCTGAGGGAAATAATCCACTTGGAGAATATGCTGCATTTCACCTGGGAGAAAGCCTCCTTCCAATGCCCACTCTCAGAACTGCACTTGTTCTGATTTCACCTGTTTTAGGGGGAAAGCAGTCCTTGGTGGCCTGTGCAATAGTTGCACCACCAGACTCCACATTCCACTCAGGAGGACTACTTGGCATGCCTAGCAGCCACCCTGCCTAAGGAAAGAGGCAAAGAACTCAGAGCCAATGACAGATGTGATGACTGCTGATGTCACAAAGGCATTTACTTTTAACTGACTTCCCAGTAGTCTTATGAGATCACATATCGCTCTGTGTGTGTGTGTGTGTGTGTGTGTGTGTGTGTCTTTCCCTATCAAATTTGGAATGCCAATAAATCGAATAAAGGTTTAGAGTCACACTAGCCTACCCACACAGAGCATCTGTGCGCTCTTTGGGGCCAGCTGCTCCCTCCTGCCCCACTCTCTCTTGCCCTCCCTTCCCCTCCCTCCTGCCCCACACTCTCTTGCCCTCCCTTCCCCTCCCTCCTGCCCCACACTTTCTTGCCCTCTCTCCCCCTCTCCTCTCTCTTGCCCTCCCTCCCCCTTCCTACTGCCCCACTTTCCCGCCCTCCTGCTCCCCTCTCTCTTGCTCCCTGCCCTCCCACCCCCTCTCTCTCTCACCCCCTCCCCCTCCCTACTGCCCCACTCTCTCTTTCCCGCCCTCCTGCTCCCCTCTCTCTTGCTCCCTGCCCTCCCACCCCCCTCTCTCTCTCACCCCTCCCCCTTCCTCCTGACCCACTCTCTCTTTCCCGCCCTTCTGCTCCCCTCTCTCTTGCTCCCTGCCCTCCCACCCCCTCTCTCTCTCACCCCCTCCCCCTCCTGCCCCACACTCTCTCACCCTCCCTCCCTGCTCCCCTCTCCCTTGTCCTCCCTCCCCTTCCATTCCTCTCCTCCTTCCCCCCCAGACCCTCACTGTGCATCTTACCTCAGCGGGTGGTGAACAGGGAACCTTCTCCCAGGTGGCAAAGTCCCACCACCTGTTTCTCTCCCACCCTGACCTCTAGCGGGAGCCAGGGCTTCGCGCTGTCACCTGTTTCCCACTCATCCCTCTCGCCGGCACTTCCTGCGGCCATCCTGCCACCGGTGCTGCCTCCCACTCCCACTTCCCGTGGCCAGGCCAGGCTGGGCCACCACCGCCTCCTTGTCCTTACCCGGGACGGCCTGACCTGGCCAGCCCGTCCCGCCGCCTCCTGGCGGCCAGCCGAGCCCGCCTCCTCAGGCCATTTTGTGGCCCGCTACTACCACCCGCTGCCATTTTTCTTGCCCGCAACTCTTGCCCTTTGGCGGTGGAACTCTTGCAACAGGTGTCATGAGAGTTCTGCTACCAAATCCTGGGCACGTATGCCGGCTAACTGAATTAACTATATAGATAAGGACATCTCAATGGCATAGTTTGTGATGATGTCATCCATCCCAATTCAAGATGGTGGACATTTACCCTTTTGATGCTCAAGTGGGCAAACTTGTGAACCACCAAACTGATTTGAACCAAATTTGCCACAGCTGTAAGGACACATAGGGATGGCCAATGACATAGTGTTTGATGATGTCTTTCACCCTTAGCTTGTGATGATGTTATCCATCTCAGTTCAAGATGGTGGATGCATAAACATGTGAGGCTCAAGTGGGCTAACTTGTGGACCATCTAACCAATTTGAAACAAATTTGGGACAGTTGTAGTGAGTGACATACAGGGACACATCAACAGCATGGTTTGTGATGATGTCATCCACCCCAGTTCAAGAGGTTCAAACATTTGAGGTTCAATTCAGCTAACTTGTGAAGTGCCCAACTGCTTTGAACCAAATTTGCTACAGCTGTATGGACACATAGGGACAGCTCAAGAGCATAGTTCATAATGATGTAATCCACTTTGATTCAAGATGGTGGACACATGATCATTTGACATGCAAGTGGCATCCAATTTGGACCAAATTTGGTACAGTTGTAGGGACACAATTGGATGGAAAGAGGAAGGATGTAGGGGCCATTAAAAAGGGTGTAGTGAAAAATTTAATGTACACTTCAGTGTGGTGGACACTTCACTAGTTAATATCCCCACAATAAGGTGTTAGGATGAAAGGTATCCCAAGCAAGGGACTTTTCCACCAGAGAAGGCTTGTTAATTATTGCTCATTTTAAATATCCTTTTTCTTCTTCCCAGTTTTGAGCTGTTAGTTTTGTCAGTTTTACGGGGCAAGGCAGTAGTGGTAAGATTATTGGCTATTTGATGGTTGTTCAAGGAATGGCTATGATTGAAGCAACATAATCAGCTAGGGCTGGGAACTTTTCAAACGTTCTACTTTGAGAGAGTCCTTTATTTGAAGTGTGTAAGAGGGAGTGTTGAAAACATTTGAGAGCACTGTCATAAAAAGGCCACCTGATGGGAGAGTGAGGGAGTGGCAGTGTGACAGCCATCTTGGAGTGAATGTACTTATTGCACTTCTCTGTAGCAGCTCAACAAATAAGCACTTGGGTAAAGAAACAAAACAGATCCTTCTTGTAGAAAACAATCTAAGGTACAGAAGAAAGGAAGGTAATGTGATTCGGCAGGAACAGAAAAAACAGAAGGAAAGATGTTCAAGGGGCAAAATGAGAAGAGACACAACTTCAAATAAAAAGGAGCTTAAAGTGTAAACAGTGGGACAGAGAAAGAAAAACAGAAGGAACAAGTGAGTGGCAGAATGTAAGATAGAAGGAAGGTAACAAAGATGAGAAGGCCAAAAGAGCTGACAATAGTCATTATGAGAGATTAGGCTTCATAGGATCCTTAGATATGGACATGTGGAGATGTCTTTTACTATTGGTCCATCTAGCAGTGACTCTTCAAGGTCTCAGGCAGAGAGCCTTTCCTGCCTCTGCTACAGGAAATCCTTTTAATTGCAGATATCCATAATTGAATGAGGGACCTTTTCAGTGGTGGCCCAAGACTTCAGTGTACCGGAGGCAGGGTGCAAAATGCTTTCGCCCTTGCATGCACTCTCCTCCACGTTAAATGCCCCTCCATGTGCTCATACACATATACACACCTCTACCTCCTCACTCACCTGTCACTGAACTGTTTACAGAAATGAAGAAAGTGAAATATAGTACTGGTGACAGTCCATAGCTTGTGGGGGAGGTGAGGGTGTGCACTTGTCCTGCTCTGCCTGCTCTGAGGCTTTGCATCCTGCTGTCCCTTGTGGCAGCTTGCTGCACTGCAGCAGGTACTTAAGTCTTTCCGCCTTGGGTGGGCCCTGCCCTGTGCAATTGCCCTTTGGCTGCCTCTGCAGCAGGAAGAAAAAGAGGCTTCCTGTTTGAGGCAGGCCATGCCTCAATATCAAGGCATTCTTCTTCTGGTGTGGCTGTTTCCTGATTGCTTCCCTGAGCGGTCTGCGTAGCATGATCTTTGGTGTGTTTCTGAGCCTCAACTACTGGTTTGTCCTGATAGTCTTCTTGGCTTTGTTGTACATGTGTCTACATATGTGTTACATGCATGTTCCCTGACACGTTTGAATGCTCAAATTGGGAATGTACTTGGGTTTCCTCCCTGACAGCCAGATTCAAGGGAAACATAGGAAGACTTGTTTAGTTCTGTACTTATGTTTTGGGCAGGGCAAGGGGCTTCTGATCAAGTCACCTGCTCTTATGGCCCTGTATGTGGTCAAAGACTGACCATGCTTGGTCCCTGTCTAAAGATAAAGTCTGACTAGGGAAACTACTTCATTCCCAGAGCAATAAACAACAGCCCAAACTGAGGCCTCTTCACAGATAAACTAGGTATAATTAGAGATTCAAGGAAACAGTTGCATAATATAATATTCTTATGGTTTGTTGGAGACAGATGGAGTGTCTCTGAACCACCCCACCTGTTTAAGCCTTGTGGCTTAGGTGACTCTGCACTCAATAGAATACACACAATTTTTGGCAAGGCAAACAACAATTCCTGTGACAAATATTAATAGTGCAGTAATAAAGCAAGACCACTGGGTATTATAATCAATACACATTAAGCTTTTCTCCTCCAAACACTCAGACAAATCCTCTACCTAAATACATACACAACTAGGTCAGTGTCTGGCCAGGACTCTGAGCTAGTTAGGACCAGAAGCATGTAGAGAGGCTGACCACCAGCATGGGATACATCCAGGTCCTGTCTAGTTTCCATGTAGAAGGGCGGTGGTCCTCTGACCATGTCTCTGATCAAACCCTTTATACCTAACCTGGGTAGGGATGGGGTGTGTGATGTGCAGATCTTGATAGTTCCCTTCTGGTCAATTAGGCTTGTAGTCTCTGCTCTTGTCCACCCCTCTGCTCCTCCCAGTTATCTTGAGTGTAGTTTGTGGCCATCTGATATGAACCCTCTTATCATCTGTGTGGGGTCTGGTCTCTTTGGGTTGTGGCGTCCATCTGGTCTGTGCGGATTTCTTGCCCAACTCATCCTTCTGACAGACCCTTCAACCTAGCAATTCTCTACTCGACTTGTCGACTTTCGGTTCTCGCCTCCAGTTCTTGGAAATCCCCTCTTGTGGGTTGAGAGTGGTCCAGTGCTGCTGACTGGCCTCTCCACATCTCGCCAGAGCCAAACTTATCTATGATGGCCAGGATAAAACCTCCTTCCTGTTTGTGCAAGTTATTTTTCAAACACATTACACAAATTTTATTAATCAGCTAAAATTCCCTAGGCCTTAGCCAGCTAGGTTAACATGACCACTGTCCTTTTGTATGGGCCTTTAACAGGCCCCTAACCAGCTAATTTCCATCCCCAACCAAAGTCTTTTTTGTATCATGGGATATTTGAGCTACAGCTTCCTCTCAGGTTAGTGAACTGACCCCTAATTGGCTCTCCCAGTCCAGTCCTCTGGCCTTGCGCAACCTAGCATCTGCTGCCCATGGCACAGTCCTGAAAGAGCTATGCCAAGCCAGGCAGTGTGTGTTGCTTGAAAGAAGGTGAAGGGTGAGGAGAGGGCCATCTCAATGTGGCTCTTTCCTGAGCGGTGGCTGTGCCAATGGTAGATGAAGAGCTGCTCCAATGGTAAGAGGTAGCAGAGGGAGGCAGGTGAGGTGGTGGGGGCATCTTGTCCCACTGATGTCCCCATATCTGCTACTTGAGGCAACTGCCTCACCTCACCTCATGGAGTGGTCGCCCTGGACCTTCTGCATTCAAAGTATATGTTCCAATACGGAGCTATGGCCTCTCCCTACCACTGTTTTTCAAGCAGTAGTAGACAGAAATGGATAGAGGTGTTACGGTAAGCCTTGTTATTAGCTCGTCTGAACTGACACACAACATGAAGAAGACATGGTGAAATGCTCAGTGGGGCATTTGTAATATTCTTAAACAGTTTTGCCTTGCAAATCTATTTACAGAGAGAAATGACTGGCAGCCATTTCAAGTTTCCCTTCCAGAAACTTTTTTTTTTAAACAATCCAGCACCTTATCTTATCTCTGCACCACAATTATCTCCCCCTTTTTAAAATTAGCTCATATAAATGAATAAAAGAACAGTCACATTCACCCAAAATTGCATCTCTGCTGTGGCTTTACCACCTTTTCTTGATGCCTCCCCTGAGGCTACTCCTACAGTTATCCCTAAGAGCTTTTGCCATCTCAACGTGCTCTCTGCTTAATTCATTTTAAAGTTCATGGCTGTTGAAAACAAAATCACCATTGATGTACAACCTAGTTTAATTTCATTTTCAGCCCTCTGCCATTTTGTAGTTTACTAGCTTACAGTAAATCTCATGAAAATTGCCTTATAATCTTTTACCAGCTGTTGCACTCCATCAACTGCGTGGTGACTTTCTGGATATTTTCCCCTCTCTCTATGCATCAGTTTATGTGGCAGGGTGTTAAACTGAGTCCCTGTGCAGTTCACCTTTCCTTACTTTTCTTCCTTAATGGCTTGGAAAATCATACTTTTATGTGCACCTAGGGAAGCATGAAATTCTGCTTTCTGTGAACTGGTATGTGAATGTAATTAAAATGTATTGCTTATCATATGCTTAATGATCAATTTTGATTAAATGGCAATGAACAGAACAGAAAAGTCACTCTAGGAAGTGTAGTATATGAAGTGCTGTAATATGCAAGCCTGTATTGACTGTAATGGATACTCCATTACTTCAACATTCAAGTGCAATGCCCATGTGCTGGGAACCAGAGAATGGTTTACAAAAGAATCCAAGCCCGTACAGATCATCCCTTGGTATATCTAAACAACTTATTAGTTCTATATTAATATAACTGTTATGGCTTTCCCTGAAGAATCCTGGAAATTATCTTTTGATAAGGGTGGTGAGAATTTTGTATTAAAGATCCTTAATCCTCCCCTTTGCTTGCAGAATAATAATTTCCAAAGTTCCTTCAGGAGAGAAAATGACTCTTAAAGCAGTGCCATTGTCCAAAATGTTAATTGCTGGCAGTGCAGAAACCTAATCACAGGTCTTTCACCATTCAGTGATGGGTCTTTATGACCCACAACTTGCAAATCAGTGCCTCGCTCACAGCTCAAAGAGCAAAATGACCGTGTGTGTGTGTGTGTGTGTGTGTGAAGGAGGAGGAAATGGGGGGAGACCCTTTAACTGTATTTCATTTGCATGTATATAACTTTGAAGTTGTCTGCTCACTAGCAATGAGGCTAAAAATAATCTAAAAACCAAACCTGGTCTGTTCTGCTAAGCAATAGCTAGCACTCTGTGAAACAGCAAAGCAGCTAGTGTTCTGAAAATGAAACTATGATGAGCATTAGCAAGTTTGTTGCAGCCTTGAATGGGAAACAAACTAGACACACGGCTACATTTGCACATAATGTGAAACCGGAGGTTGCCAAACCTGTGAATGGCATCGCAGGTTCAAACTGTGAATCGCATTGCAGATGTTCATCCAACCCCAGTCTGACAACCTCCATTTTCAGGGCAGGGGAGCCCCTCCCTCTTCCTGGTCTGCCAAAGCCACATCCCAGAAAGCTCTGTAGTGCTTGTGTTGCCAGACTGTGGGCAATGCATCAGCATGTCTCCAAGGTGTCAGCCATTGGCCGCAATCTTGAAGGGGGCATACCAAGTGTGATTCTGCCTTTTCGGAATGGTCCACCTGCCCTTGGCAGTGAAAGGGCATTTAAATCCCTTTAAATGCCATGCCATTTCAGCCCTTCTTCTGAGAGCCACCCTTGTAAAAGCCCCAAAACACAACTGTCTCACACAAGCACAATTTCTGGTGGGGTGGGGTGGAATATTTGGGGCCACTATTTTCATGTTACTCAGGAAAGGGAAGAGAACATTGTAACTTCCTAGGAGGGCAAAGGATCCTGGGGTCTGGCCAACTGTGGCCAAGGATGCTCTTGCAATGGCTTACCCTGGCAAAGTAGTCCATGGAGACCAAAGCACACTCCTGCCCCCATGGCAGCTTGCTGCCAGGGGGCTCACACTATCATGAGTGGGCCAGTCTACTGGGGAGGACCTTAGGCTAAAAAACGTTGGTCTTCTGTCAGATTGTGTGCTCATGAGTTGAGCTAACCCCCCCAAAGAAGTCCCCACTTGTGTAGCCCCCCCCATTTTCTCTGGTTAATAATACAACTTTTGCATAGTACCCCCCCCTTCCAGGGAAGCTTTCTCACACCCAAAGGAGATTTTGACACTGCAAATTTTGATGGGGGGGAGGGAGATTGGGGAAACACCAGGACTGAAGATAGATCTTTACTCTTATTCAATTTCCCCGGGTTTGGACTAGCGTTACGCCATACGACGATCTGCCACCCCGATTTCTAGCAACCCCAGAAGAGTGGGTCTGCTGATCCGGGCAAAAATAAAGATGGACATGTTCAAATGGGCAGACAGGCTGGCAGAGGGTATGCTTGGACAGATTCTTTACGGCAGTGGCCAAGACAGGGAGAGCTATTGCTGGGGTATGCATCCCCATGGCTTGCTTGTATAGAGCAACCTGGCTGGGCGACATCTGCCATCAGGCTCCCATGCATGTCTCCATGGCCTGACACACTTGTGGAGACTGGTTTGTGGGAGAAGGGATGTCCGCACACATTATTAGCAATTCTGCCTGACACCCCTGTCCCCACAGTTGGTTCTTCTCATGAGTTGTGAAGGGGCATCCCCATGGCCTTACACTCTCATGAGTGAGCAGTCCACTCAGGGGCAGCATCCATCCTCATCTCATATGAGGAATCACTTGCTGGGGCAATGTTGATGCTGATGCCTGGCCCTTCTCATGAGTAAGCCTAAGGACCACAAATATTCCCTTGCCCCCCTTCCCCAACATCATTGAACAAACAAAGAAAGACCTTAGCCATTCAAGAATTTCTGTTTGGAGCTGCCTTTTAAACCCAACCCCAGATATCCCCGCCTTGCCATATGTTGACGTCCCAGTACTCTAATGCGGTTGCCCTGCTTATGTTGCCACTTCACGTGCATGTGTTTGTGAACATACATCTTTCTCACTTCATTTTCAGAGAGAAAAGTATATTGTCTCCATCTTGCCATCCTGTCCCCTTTCTCTCTTGATTGTCAGGAATGGGGAGCAAGAGACAGAGCAGGAAGAGGGCATGCCCCTGTCCGGCTTTGCTGTTTGACAGGCTGACAAGGTTGGGATGGGATGTGGAAGCATCCCTGTTGCTGGGCAACTGCTTTGTTGGACTCAAGACTGGGGAGGGGGGGCAAGTGATTGGAGAGGCGGCTAGTGGGAAGTGCCACAGACATGGAGTATGGTATCTGGTATGGGATATCATACCTGGGATCTGGTATGATCCCAGGGGGTGGGTGGGTTGCACCACCATCTCTATTATTACAGTTCCAGAAAATAAATAAAACTGCAGTTATGGCGCCATCCCCATTCGGAAGTAACGTTGCCACTGAAAAACATCAGGTGCTGCTGGTGAAGCTCACTACAACCCAAAGGTTCAAACTGGAGTTTGGTGAGGCAAACCTCAGGTTGCTTTCCCCACAAAACCATGGTTGCATGTATTCTGACACAACAGAATTCTAACCTCTGCCCCATTTAACAGTGGTTTTGTGTTATGTGCAAATGCGGCCATAGTGTCAAGCCTTGAATGAGGAACTGAATGAGATGTTTTATTGAAAGTCCATTTCAATGCTGAATATTAGTCCTCCTGTTTCTTCGGGTAGTGACTGAGCTTTGTCAATAAGTGGGCATTTCTGTAGTGACTTCTTTGTTTGACTGTGAAATGCTTCTTCAAGGCAAAATGTTCTTTGCTGCTGCAATTCAGATAAATGGTAAAAATGTTGATTGGGTAATGCTGATACGATGGAAAGTTGTGCATATGGGAAATGTCAGCATGAAGCCTCCAGCAAAGCACAGATGGAGGATCCCTGGCTTTCTGTAGAGCACGGTGAAGATGTATCCTTGATATAGCTGTGTCTCTGTTACTGAAGCTTCTGTCATGTGATCATTCTCTCCAGTTTTCAACTAGGCAGTCTCCTGTGTGGGTATCATCCGTCTACTGAATGTGACAGGTCATAAATCAGCAATGGTTGAAGAAAGGGCATTTTCCCTTGTCCTCTGTAATTTGCAGCTAATGAATACAATTCAGTCTGATGTTTCTTTGCCAGTATGGACAGGTAACTTCAGCATCTAACATCAGATTAGAAGAAAGCAAAACCAGGCAGAATTGGTGGAGGAAGCTCATAAAAGGAGAGAAGAATGAGGGGAAAAAACTTGTTTTGCTTCTTTATATCAGTGGTAATTTGCTTCCTGAACTCCTTCACTTCAATGCCACCATTTGCTTTCTAGAGGAAAGATGGGGAACAAATATGCTAAATTCTAATAGCCCCCCTGAATATGATTTCTTGTTAGCCAGGGAGCTTAGTACAAACTACAGTGTGCTAAACATGGCACTGCTGGTAAAAACAGCAGCCCTGTATTGAGTTATTTCGACTTTCTCTCCATAACACATCAGAAGACTTGCCTCTCTCCTGATGTCATCATGCTGTGTATTTCTCTGTTTTTACTATATATTATTGGCTCCTACAGGCAGGGGGCAAAGAAGAAAAACAGAGCATGCTGATATCAGGTTAGTGTGAGATCTACTGGACATTACAGAGGGGATACTAGAGGACAGAACTGTAGTTTGGGTGGTAGTTCCATTCAGAAGATTGCAGTAACTGATGCCAAGTGGGTCCCCTTGTCTAACAAATTGCTCCAAGTGGATGGTCTGGTTTTCAGAAATGGCAACTCAGCTGTCTAGCAGTTGCATAACTGAAAATGACTGACATTGCTTGAGCCCATCTGGAGGCAAGAAGTAGAAAGGGAGCAAGAGTCCACGCAAGAGAAGATGGAGTGGCCGATGCCAAAATGTACAAACACACAACTGGTGAATCTGAGGAAGAGTTACACTGATTGATTGTATCTTTACTAGAAATAGACAGCATCTTGCCCTGAGGTGGCATGCTGACCACACCTTTCTGTTGACAAAGGCGACACTAGGGATGGACAAAGGAGTTCATCCTTGTGCTGTTCACCTTAGCTGTGTGTGCTCTTTCAACACAATAGGTGAATAGGGTTGAGAACCCTGTGTGGGGTGGAATGAAATGGGTGCATCAAAGCTTATCTCATGTTTTCAGGAGACCTTGGGAGTGTCTAGGAATGTTTTAACAAGCTTGCTTTCCGTGACCTGAGCCAGCCATTAGCACTTTGTTAGAGGAGGAGATGAGCTTGTTACCTCTTATTTATTCCTTCCTGTGAAGGTGATAGGATTGAACTGATCTAATGTGTAATCGGAGGTGAGTACAGGGATAGTCCTCCTGCAGTCCCAGGTTAACGTAAAAAGCCACCATCTCCCAGGCTACATGCCAGGTGACATACTCCACGAGTTAGCTCATGATAATCAAATTGTGAGCCCACGATCCTGTGAGTTCTGAGAGGTAAAAATGGAAACTACAGTCCTGTAGTTCCAAAGCAGGTGTAGGGGTGCTTCTGGGAGCCTCCCCATAAACAAACTTAGTGACACCCCTTCTAATTACCTTTTGATCTCCCTTCCTTCATATCCCTGCAAAATCCTGTCCCCTGTCCCTGTCAATTTCCCATCGATTGCCATCCATCCTGCAAACTTCTGATCTTTGGATCTGCTATATATGCTTTACCATAGACCAAAATGAGGTTGAAAAGAGCAACCATCCCAAATCCGGGGAGCAGATTCTGGACCCAAGCTGGGTCAACACAATCACTAGGTGAAACATCTTGGCCTAGCACTGGGTCCTGAAAAACTGAGGGATGAAAGATGTGCTGTGGTTGCCCAGCAATTGCAGAATATTTCTCTACACACTCCTTGTCAGTTGAGATAAACCACCCAACATAAAGAGGGAAGTGGGAAAACATGAATTGAGTAGAGAAACCATGGTGGATATTTTGGCATTCACTTGAGCTTCATACGTTGCTTCAAAATAAACACTCAAAAATTGTTTTTACTAGATCATTCTGCCACTTACAGCTAAAAAGCACCAAGGTTCTGTAAAATATTGTTCAAAGAGTCACAGATTCACAGAGCTCAAAGCAAGAAGTCCACTACTGTTTATCCTCCCCTTCCTCTTTCCCAGTTCTGCAAACATGTTGCAAAAAAGATTCTGAACTTGAATTGAAGACTGCAAGGGATTATTTCTTTTTCTCCAAGATACCAATTTCTGGATTGTGTCCCTAATTTTCTGCATCCCTCCAATGTCCTTACGTCTGTCACTTTGATTCTCGACTGCTGTCTTCTGTCTTTTATCAATTTCTTCTGCTTCCCTTGGGCTGTTTGGTAGTCTGCTTATTCTTCTCAGTGGTATTTGTGTCTCTTTCTCATTGCCTGTTTCTTGCTCCAGGCTCACTGCTGAACCCCATTTGCTCCTCTGCTTCTTTTTTTGAAATTCTTTTTCTTCTGCACTTACCCAAAAGATCTGCATCCTTTAGCCAGCACTTAGCTCCATCTCCATTCATGTCACTGACATCCTCTCAACTGCCAGAAAGCTTTAAAGAGCTAAAAATAATAAATGAACGCTTTTATTTTAATGTGGTAATTCAGTTTGTCAAGTATATGGTAACAGCTTTTAATGACATAATTTGCATTAGTAGTGCCATTTAGAGAGAGCAGGTTTTTCAGACCACATGTGATTATTTTTCAGGAGCATCTATATCTCTGCCCACTTATATCATTGGTTTTACACACTAATTATTGTAATATAAATGGTGCAGTGGGTCCTTTAGTAGGTATGTATGCCAAAGGAACAAATCCCTCTACTGGTAGGTTGACACTCTGATTTGTATTGATAGAGTTATTAGTGTTGTAAAGAAGCAATCGCAAGTGAGCCTTAAAAGACATTGCTTAGTGCAAAGTTGGGATTAGCTCCAACAGTCGCTCCATTGTTAAGCAACAGAAGACAGGCCTGGCAGGAGATGGCACATGAGGAACCTGGGAAGGAAACAGGAAGTGGTCACTGGATGGGGAGGAAGCAGGACGTTGGTCATGGCTCAGAAGTGAATGCAATACATACAAAATGTATGTAATGTAATGCATATGTGCTTTTTTAAAAATTTAACACTTTTAATTTTAAGGATACCAGAATGGTAGACAGAATAAAAACGAGATGAAAATCCAATACTGTAAAGTCTTGAGGCAGCCAAGACAGGAAGGAGTGCCTTAGGTTCGGCTAGATGCCTAGAAGTTTAGGGAAAAAGAAGAAGAAATCTAGGTGTCACTTAAATCTAGGTGTCATCTTATTCATTTGTTTTTCATTGTTTTCTACTTCCTACTTTCTTTTTCTACTTTTTTGGTTGAAAAGCAATGTATAAATAATATGCTATTATATATTTTGAAGAGTTTGTGGATGTGTTTGTGCAACAGAAAGTCATACTTCCAGATTACTTATAAATAACAACTTTTGCAGACACAATCCTGGTATGGAAATTAGCTAAATGCATTACTTTTCATACCAGAATATGTTGGAGAAAAGGTTAACATTTTAATGTATTTTTTAGAAGAAAATCTGAATATGGTAATTAGATTTTAACTGTTATTGTTCTGAACAGATTTTTAACACTCAATAATCAGATCAATAATTCAAAAATGACATCATGCCCACAAGAAGCAGAAGATCTTTTTTCAAATTCAAATTTATTATGATTCAAATTTAACATATACGGTAATTATTCAATAAAATGAATAAGGTTTGGAGTTTCTACATGTTTCAGATTGTTCTTTTACTTCTCTTTTGCAAGTACATTAATTAAAAAATATCTTATATCTATACAAAATTGTTTCTATTATATAGTTCAAAGTCTGTTTGTGGATTTTGTGTGCAAAATAAAGTCACACTTCCTGATCACCTTCAGTTACCAAATTCTGCATAAACATTCCTGTCACTTAAAGTAGCTGAATGCTCTACTTTGTCCTATGTTCTGTACTAAGTCCTTTTTCTTCTTTTTATTTTCTCTTCTAAGAGCCTTGCAGAGAACATTCACACAGACTCCCACCCTTTTATGGTGCCCCTGTTTGTACCCTGCTTTTCCTATTCAATCATGGATACATCAAGTTGCTAACTTGTTGCTATCCAAGGTCCTGCTACTCTCATCTGGCTCTACCTGCTGCCTTGACTGACTACTTCCCTGAATGACTGCCTATAACTGAGTCTCCCTACCCTTTGGTATCATATGTTCCATGACTCCTGTTTGTGGACATTTCAGGACAGTTGTTCAACTTATGGACATTTATCACAGCTCAGGCAGAACTGTGCAAATACCATCGAAAGGCTGATTATTAAGGGTGTGATTGCTGAGGGGTTTTCTACCTCCCTGAATTTTCCTCCTCAAAATATAATGCAGCTGAGACAGACAGACAGACAGACAGACACACACACACACACATATAGGTCCAGTGTTGCAAGCTAAAATAAAAGGTGGGTTCCCAGTCCGAAAATAATATTGCAGAATATTGACATAGAGTAATTAACTGATGAATTACAGCTCACCATCTGAAAATGATCAGTAGATCAATATGTATGGGTAACTGATGAATTCAGAGGGTCATGATTAAATGGCTACATGAATGTACAGGAGAAAAGCGGAATGGGAAGGAGAAAGAAGTAGAAGGGAATGAAGTCCATTTTCTCCATAGGGGCATGGAAATAGAAATGGAACAGAAGTGACTTTTTAAATCAATCTCTCTTTATTTTGCTCCCTGGGCAGCACAACCATTAGCTCCTCTTTACTGAAGGGAAGTTGCAAGGTTTAAGTGTTTCCTTAATGGAAAGATGAGATCAGCTTGTGATCAGGCAGTTAATAACAAATAGTTTGCTTCCAAGTGTTTCTTCTATGTCATTCATTGAAATACCAACAATCTCCTTTCCTTAAAATAGAACGGGTTCAATGCTTATGCAAATAACTAGAATTCAGAGTTCCGATCCAGGATAATTTTGTTGTTGTCTTTTCTTGTCCCCACCCCACCACCTTTTCTTCTCTCTCTACTTAGAACCTGGCATCCGATATAGAGTATATATTTGTATAAACTTCAGTTTTCCTTAAACTAAAAAAAGTTACTAGCCATTATGGATTAATCATATGCACACACAGTGTGTTTTAAAACGTTGAGAGGAGAGCTGGTCTTGTGGTAGCAAGCATGACTTGTCCCCTTAGTTAAGTAGGATCCGCCCTGGTTGCATATGAATGGGAGACTTGGTGTGTGAGCACTGTAAGATATTCCCCTTAGTAGAGATGTGCACAAAACCGGCTTGGCCTGTTTAGTTCAAATTTGAATCAGCTTCGAACCAGGGTGGGTAGGTTCAGTTTTGGTTTTGCTTGAACCCCACCCCCCACCCAGTTTGGTTAGAATTCATTGAGAGAAGTCATACATAGCAACTCCAAACACAAATTGGATACTTGATAATTCTCTCAATGAATCCCTATGAAGATCACACACACACAAACACACACACCAGAGAAGCTACTCTGATAGAGATAGACTTGTTAAAAGGACAGTAACTGAAAAAAAATCCTGGATAAAAAACAACAACCCATGAACCCCACTGGTTTGGGGCTGCCTGGGGGGAGTTGTGGCAGAAACCACTGTGCTTCCAGACCCACTTTGGGGTGCCCTGGCACCCCCCCAAAGGGCAGAATGGGCCGGCTGGGCCACCTCAAATCCCCTTTATTCCCTAGGGGAGAAATGCAAAAATTGGAAAAATCTAAAATCACAGATGTGTCCGAATGCTTTGGGGAGCGGTGGGTGGTGGGCACCCCTGGGTGCCTACCACCCACTCCAGTTTTGTGCCCCTAGCAGGCTATCAAACCAAAACACAGTGACACAACTAAAAAGACAACCAACTGGAAACCAAAAAACCACCACAGAAACAGACCTGCTGCTGTGCCCACACAACTGCAAAGCCAAGGGGACCAAACCAAACAGCAGCACAGAGTACACAACAACAGCCAAAAGCCTTACTGCACAAGGCAGTAAAACTAACCCAGCACACAAACTTCAAAGAAAGCAGGGCAAGACAAAAACACACCAACACACAGAAGGAGAACTTAAAATAATGTACACACCTGATTCTTCTGCTCTTCTCTTTGTGTGCAATGCATGTGTTTTGCCTGTGGGGAAAGAAACACCTCAGATTGTCTGGTCCACCACATCTTTGCTGGAGGCCACACAGGGCCCCAGGCATGTAATGGCACCAGAGCACATATAGTCATAAGTGGCGTGCATCAGAGGCATAACTAGGGAAAACGGCGCCTGGGGCAAACACTGAAATGGCACCCCCCCGCCACCCCCCCCAACATACATCTGATGATACATCCCACATTACACTTAGGCTTTTCCTCACAACAACCCTGTGAAGTTGCCTTGTATCTCAAACACCAGAATTATGATGCAATGAATGATGATACATCCCACATTACACTTAGGTTTTTCCTCACAACAACCCTGTGAAGTTGCCTTGTATCTCAAACACCAGAATTATGATGCAATGAATGATGATACATCCCACATTACACTTAGGTTTTTCCTCACAACAACCCTGTGAAGTTGTCCATATTGTCTCACAACAACATGTGCACTAGGAAATGGTTGCCATGGCAATGAGTTCTTTAAAAGCATATTCAAGTATAACCTAGTGGGTGTATAACATTTTAGGGAGACTGTCAATGGGCAAAATCTCTACTTTAATTTTATTTAATTTAAAAATAAATTTGGAACTTGCTTTTGCAACAAACCAAATGGGGGCGCAGGCTGCTAAAAAGGACACTTGTGGAATGCATTGTGCTAGTAACACAAGTCCAAATAGAGGCAGTATTCTGTACAGTAGAAGCAAGAATTATGTAACCACTTTTATTGATTTTTAAGAGACAAAAAGCTTCATCTCCTGGAAAAAACATTGTTTGGCTTCTTGTAGCTAAAACTCTTCAGAGGATCTGCAAAACCATCCTCCTTGTATTCTCCCCCCACCCCCGCAGTTCTGCACCTGCCCCAAATAGTCTTCGAAAGTCTCTTTTCCCTTCTTCTTTCTACCCATTAATCCTTAATACTGTGTACTTTTGACAGCCTTTCTCTCAAAAAGCAAAGGGAGGTATGCTTTGTTTGCCTCCCTGTATTATGGATTTTTTAAAGGAGAGGGAAAAAATCAGGATGTGAAATAGAATTAGCAGGAACTGTAGGGTTTTTAAGTGATGTGAGTTGAAAAGTCTTTCGTTTCTAAATGCAGCTAACTCACTCTCAAGTTCCAAGAGACTGAACCATCTTTGTTCCAAGGCAGTTAATGCCAGATAATTAATCATCCAGATGTAATGATTCTTTCACTTGAATATGGCCATTTGCTACATCTCCCTACTTATTTGAGTTTTAGGTGGCTACCCATTTTCCCCAATATTTTTGCTCTCTGGAACTGAATGCTCAAGCATTCTTGTGCTAAAAAAAGGACTTTTCGGACAAAATAATCACACTCCCCATAGAACTGCACAACGACACACGACTATAGCAATGGGAACGCCAGACACCACCCTTCACTAATTGTACTGCACACTGCCGAGATTTAAGCATGCAGCGAGGAAAGTTTAAAACAAACAAACAAAACCCCCTAACCTGAACTTTAGCCCCCCCCCCCCCGAGAGTGGAGTGGGGGGTTTCACTTCCACCCCTCCCTCTCCTAGTCCATTAATAGCTCTGAGGAAACAAACCTGCCCCGCTGCCTGAAACCTCTCCGACCTGGGCGCAATCTAGTCAATGACACCAGGCGCAAGCCAAAAGCAGAAGGGTGGTAAGGAACACAGGAGCTGGGTCCGACCCAACGACTTGTAAAAAGACAGAACAAGGACTCATATGTCGCAAGGTCAATGTGCAATCGGGGTTACTGTAAATACTTGAAGAAATGCACATCCACCCCAAACTGGATACTTCTCGTGGCATTGTTCTTTTGAGCTCTGGTCTTTAAAGACCAAACGCCTGTTGTTTGGTATATTTTAGAGAAAGTTAGCAGCTCTGACTTCAGACGTATTTAAGCTGCTGCAAGGACTTTCCCTCAATTGTGGCGCTCTCCTGGCTTGCATTGTGCAAGTTTCCTTTGCAATCCCACCTCCTCGAGTGGCTCCGAGGTGGGATTGCAAAAGGAAACTCATGCAACGCAAGAGGAGCCACAAGTCGCTTTCCTCCTGGCTTGCATTGCACAAGTATCCTTTTGCAATCCCAGGTGGTGGGATTGTGTGTGTGTGTGTGTGCTGCTAGCTAGAAGAGGAAAAAGAGAAGGGGCTCTGAAAAAATTAAAGGGTTAAGAAAGTCCGGATCAGTGGAGGCCACACACAGTGTGGTGTGGCAGGAGACCACTGACTCATCATGGCCGGTGCATGATGGTGTATCTGGTGTGTGTGTTTGTTGCATGTCAGCAGAACCAAACTGGAAAGGGAAAAGAGGGGGGTGCTCTGAAAAAATTAAAGAGATAGGAAAGTCCGGCTCAGAGGGGATCAGTGGAGGCCACACACAACCTGGTGTGGCGGGAGACCACTTACCCATCGTGGCCAGTGCAGGTGTGTCTGGTGTGTGTGTTTGCATGCATGTCAGCAGAACCAAACGAGAGGGGAAAGAGGGGAGGCACACTTAATAAAAACAATTCACAAATACATATATACACAAGTATATATACAAATCCATCTATACAGCAGTTATACAGTAATATTTACACCACCAACTATCTATCTACACAAACCAGACCAAAAACACTATCGACAGAAAGGAAAGAAAAAACCTCTACTACTACTGCTGACAACATCCACCACCCACACACAACAGAAGAAACCTCCACGCACGCACACACTCTCACACATATGCACAGACAACACTTCCATCTACACAAGCACATATTTACAAACACTGAAATATTTACAAATATACATTTTGGCAGTCCTGTTGCCCTCCCCCTGCAAGTCAACTATGTACAACAGCTCGCCAGGAGGAGTTGGGGATAGGAGGCACTGCTCTGCAGTGGTTCTGCTCCTATCTCTCAGCCAGATCCCAGATGGCGGAGCTTGGTGACAGTGGCTCTTTGCAACGAGAGCTGTAATATGGAGTACCTCAGGGCTCCATTCTGTCACCAATGCTTTTCAATATCAACATGAAACCCCTGGGTGAGGTCATCAGGAGATTTGGTGCTGGGTGTTATCAATATGCTGATGACACCCAAATCTACTTCATTCATTCATTCATTCATTCATTCATTCGATTTCTATTTTGCCCTTCCAAAAATGGCTCAGGGCAGTTTACATGGAGAAATAACAAACAAACAAGGTGCTCATTGTGGGGGATTGGAATCTGAGGGATGAATTAGATCTCTTTAATCTGCATCATCAGGAAATGCTGGTCATTCCCTAAATGCCTGCCTACAGGCAGTAATGGGCTGGATGAGGGATAACAAATTGAATCTGAATCCAAGCAGGATGGAGGTGCTCATTGTAGGGGCTCAGAAGCTGAGGGATGAGTTAGATCTCCCTGTGCTGAATGGGGTTACACTCTCCCAGAAGGAGCAGGTACGCAGCTTATGGGTACTCCTGCATCCAGACCTCACCCTGGTATCTCAGGTGGAGGCTGTGGCCAGGAGTGCTTTTTATCAGCTTAGGCTGATTTGACAGATGCATCTATTCCTTGAGGAGGATGACCTCAGAACAGTAGTGCACCAGCTGGTAACCTCCAGGCTTGACTACCGTAATGCGCTCTATGTGGGGCTGCCTTTGTACGTAGTTCAGAAACTTCAGTTAGTTCAAAATGCGGAAGCCAGGATGGTCTCCAGGCTCGGAGAGACCATATTATGCCTGTTTTGAAACAGCTGCACTGGCTGCCGATATGTTTCCGGGCAAAATACAAAGTGCTGGTTATTACCTTTAAAGCCCTGAACAGCTTAGGTCCAGGTTACCTTAGACAGCGCCTTGTTCGGTCTGATCTCCACCGCACGCTAAGATCATCTGAGGAGGTCCAGTTCCAGTTGCCACCAGCTTGTCTGGTGGCAACCCAGAGGTGGGCCTTCTTTGTAGCCGCTCCTAGATTATGTAATGCACTCCCTGCAGAAATCCGTAATTTGAATTCTTTATTGGCATTTAGGAGAGCCCTAAAGTCCTACCTGTTTGGCCTGGCCTTCAAAGGTTTTTAAATTGTTTTAAAGGGTTTTTAATTTATCAGTTTTTATAAGATTTTGAATTGTTTAATTTTTTTAGCTGCTTTATTGTATTTTAAAATTTTCATTCCTGATCATTGATTGATTTTAACTGTTTTGTGATATTTGTGAACCACCCTGAGCTATTCTGTAAGGGTGGTCTAGAAATCGAACAAATAAATAAATAAATAAGCGCAGCCATGGCAGCAACAGCATATACCATGGGGCGGCCATGTTCCCTGGATGCCTTCGCCTCCTTGAGGCCAAGGGCGTCCCTGACAGTCAGGTGGAGCGTGTGTGCCATGCAGCGGATGTTCACACACTCCAACACTAACTCTACCGCTGCTGTTACACTGGAGCCATTGTCTCTCACAATGAAGTCCCGGGAGAGGTGTGGCAACCCACCTATCCACTCCTCAATTTGGCAGCCAGGTACAGCTGACACCTCCTCCTTGGTGTGCTTGACATCCAAAGTCTCCATGTGCAAGATGGCCCACCTGTGCCGAAATGTGGTGTGGGACCCCACCAGTGGGCAGTCAGGGCCAGGAAAGCAGCGTGCATGCAGCATGGCTGACAGGAGTTCCCTGCACTGCTTGTAGAGGGAGGGGACCATGTTCCAGCTGAACGTGGTCCCTGAGGGGTGTATTCAGGCACTAATAGCTGGAGTATCCAGTGCAAGCGGAGTTCCTGACCACCCGAAAAGGCTGTTCGTAAGTAGCCATCATCTCCATCATCTATGAGGTGGGTGAGGAGATGTGGGTCCATGTGACCAGGGCTCTTCTTGCCCGATGACTGCATCCACTGCTTGACTGGCAGTGTGCCCTGCTTCATGGAAGCTGGCGCACTGCCCTTGTCAGCACTAGTTGCAGGCACACGAGGTGCACTAACGCTGACAACAAAATCAAGGAGATCCGAGTGATGCCATCACATGTGTCACCACATGGAGGTTGTCCCAAGATGTTTAGCATCCTTGTCCCGACTGACCTGTGCCCTGCAGTGGACACAGACAGCAGCGGTTGGGGCATCTTTAGTGACCTCAAAATGCTGTCAAACCCAACTGCTCTGGGTGGCCTCCATCACCCTGGGTGCCCTCTTAGGCCTCCGTCACCCACCCCCTTCCACCCTGCATGGAAGAGGAAGGGCCCAGCTTCACTGGAGGAGGAACTTCCCCCTCCGCCTCCGCAGCAGACCCTTCCCCCTCATTGCCAGTCTGGGAGGACCCAGCACTGGAATCTGCCACGACCTGGGCATCATCAGGGGTCCTGCCACTGAGTGGCAAGAGGAGCATTGGAGCGGCTTCAAGAGGGAGGGAAAATCTGGCTACACTGCCAGCCATCAAGCCCCTCCATCCACCCCCGCCACGGAAACAGCTTCCCTGACAGGAGAGCCCCCTGCACCACCAGGCTCTGCACATGGTGGCAACACCAGTGGTGCACCACCCGATGGGCCTGCCACTGTTCCAGGAATTGGTTCAGTGGCAGCAGCTCCTCTGCATAGGAGAGCCTTCATGCCACGGCCTCACCTGGGCCAAAGAATTCACTACTAGGGACTGTGGGACTCCACAATTGTGCCTCCTCTGCCCCCACACCCCGGCCTCCCACAGCTTGGGGACCCCTCCCAACTCTGCCTGCCACCCTGCTGCAAGCTCTGCTCGCCACACGATCCTAAAACATGGAGGGGAGGATTAAAAAAACATTCCTATTTGGGGGTGAAAACCCTTTAAAAATCCTATTGGGGAAAACCATTTTTTTAACCCCATTTAAAGAAAATCCTTTTAAAAACAAGCCTACCCACCCACTCCAGCCACAACAATTCAATACAATAAAAAACAATGCAATGAAGTACACAAGGGGGGCGACTAATGGGGGACCTGTGAAAACAACAAATAACCTGTGAAAACAAGAAAAACCCTGCAAAGAAAAAACACAGAAAATATACCTCTCCACACCGAGACACGGAAGGCGGCCCTTTTTAAGGAACACTAAAGCGGGGAAATGGGACAACAAAAAGTAATCACTTACCCCCTCATTGTCCTGGAAATCTTCTGCGCCACACACTGGTCAGGAGAAAAAAGAAGGAATTCCAGACCAGTGGCAAGCTGGTAGCACGGGCGGGCAGGCACAGCTGGGATGTGTGGGTAGGGAAGAATGAAAAGCTTTCCAGCTACTTCACCCACCCAAACAAACAAATAATAATTAAAAAACAATGATTAAATAAAAAGGCTGGTGGTGGGAAAGGCTGTGGGGATAGGGATGAGGATCGAGAAGGGGTGAGGGAGGGGGAAGGAAAGGAAGGCAAGGACAGTGCTGGACTCTGGAGCAGGTGGTGTGCTAAGCACATCAAGAAAATGATTAACAAAGAAAAGCACCGGCTCCAGACAAAACAAGGAAACCCCCCGCCCCGCCCCCCAAAAAACCTCAGAATAAAATAAAAACAACTGGCAGTTGCTGCTGAGCTGAGGAGGACTCTCTCTATCTCAACTCAGCCAACAGATTTAAAAGCAGCAGCCACCACAAAAGCAAAAAAAGTTGGGGAAAGTGGGGATTAGGTTATGGAAATGGGCCAGAGAGAGGCCTCAGGCCAAAAAGCCTGAGCCCCCCTGTCCCAGAGGGGAGGGGAGAGAGAGAGAGAGAGAGACAGACCCTCACTCACTCCAGGGGAAAAAAAAGTAAAAGCAGCAGAACAAACACACACACAGTCACACCAGGGGAGAAAGGTTTAAAGCAGGGGACAGAAAAGAAGAACATGTTTTAGCCCTAATCTATGAACACTGGTGAAAACACAAGCAGAAGATTTCTCACAGTGCAGTGCGACATTGTGCTGACAACTGTATTATGGTGTGAGAAAGATGGTAAATAAGGAAGATATAGCTGCAACATACAAACTGTAGAGCAGGAATGGGAAGCTGTAATGTTTCTGGGAGCTACTCCCTTTTGTGTGTGTTTTGGCATAGCCTTGGAAGCTACCACCACTAAACAGCAGCTGGGGTGGCAGAGCCAGTCTCAAAATGGCAGCTTGTACAAAATTTTACACCAAGAGAATAAGTGATTCGAGGTTGAAAAGAATCACCCTTGAATCATCCATTCAAGATCTAATGGATTTGGCAATTTGAGCCTACATTTTGTCCCTAATTCCATTTTGTCCCCTCTGAGCTGCTGCCATCACTGCCAGGGGTGGATTTTTAGGAATTTGTATGCGTGGCTCCTCAGTTGTGAAATGACTTCTTCATAAGGAATCATAGGGAATCCCTATGAAGAAGGAAATGCCTATGAAGAAGTCGTTTCACAACGCATCCACAGCACATAAAAATTCCTAAATATTCCTCCCTTTGCCCTGATTAATTTGGGGGTTGGGTGGCAGTTGGCACCCATGGGGCTCTGCCACCCAACCTGCTTTGGTGCCCCCTAGCCCTTAAACATTTGTCTGAATTGATTCAAATGTGAATTGATTCAAATCACATTCAAATCAAATTGACCCAGATCCAAGGACATTAGATTTGAGCTCAAATCAAATCAGGCTGATTCAAATCAAACCCGAATTGACTCACAAAAATTGATTCATGTACATCCATGTAAAACAGATAAATATTCCAGAAATAAATTCACTGGGTACTCCACATATCAGCAGGATGTAAGTATAAATACACATGTTTCAAGACCTGTTTGTTTAAGGCCCTGGAATTGAACCTGGAATTAGGGAGTAAATCCCACTGTATCCAATGAGTGTTACTTTTTATATAAGCATGTTTAGGATTATGCTGCTAATGTAGAATTCTTGACCTATTGCAAATTGTTGAAGATATCTACTTCGTTAGGAAATTTAATCTCAAAAGGAACTCGCAGGGGGGAAAACCAGAAAAATCTTTCACTTCAGTTCATTTCTCCATGATTGGAAAAGTATATCTTTAAAAGATTCATCTGGGAGGAGGCGAGCACTGCATCTGAATCTGTTTGATTTTCCTGTGAAAGAGACAGAAATTGAATGATGTACTTGAAACTCAATGCTTTTAGGAATTAACTTTTAATTAAAACCCTGTGTGTCTCTCAGGCAGAATGGAGTTTTATAAAATGTCTGCTTTGTCTAGTCATCAGGAAACAAACAGATGAGAGAAACCTTCCAACCCTTCACCAATGTGCCACCATGAAGTATTCCTAACGGCCAACAATTTCCCCTAAAGAGGTTGTCTTGTGCAAAAGAAATCAAATTTTCTAGTGCTTTTGTCTTCCTCTGAGCATGCATTTGGGCTGCCATTAGCTTCACACTAAGAAACCTGGCTGAAGATTAATTTTCGATTCCATCTATTTCCTCATTGCCTGTATTTTTTGGTCTTCCACTAAATGTGCCACCTCCTGGAAAACTTACATAAACTGGTACTCTCCCTAGAACAAATGTAGATCCCCACAGAATATTAAGTACATTGACCAAACATTCACAAGCTGATAGGAAGTAATGGTCTGATGAGTGCTATGGTGATTGTAATCTTGCTGACTTTGCTGTGAAGCCTCATTACATCCAACATTGGGTTATAAAAGGTAGTGTTACAAAGCATAATCTTACAGAGGTTGAAGGAAGTTCGGCCACATTCTAAGATGCCCACCTGAGAGTTTAAATATAGCAAGGTGTTTTACTAGTTGGCAATAAAGCCATAGGCCATCGGCAATAAAGCCATAGGCCATAAAGCCATAGCCATGGGGCGGGGGGTCATTTACTAAAAGCAGACTCCAGTCCTACTCATTGATTTTGTAAACTCATAGAAATGTTCATTAAATTGCTGTGAGAACTGTTCATGGCTTGGAGATAAGGACTTATGCAAAGATATGGTCTGTGATAAACCTAACTAATATCCACCCAATATTAACAATTACAATTTAAAATGGAAAAATCTATTAGGGCAGCACAATCAGAACTATTTGAAATTGTAGAATGACAAATTGTGATAGGGCTGGGCTTCAGCTTTCAGAACCAGCTGATTGTTCAGAAGGCAAAAGAAATGTCATGTGATTTAATTGACTAATAGGGTGGGGGTACATTATCCATCTGTAACTGAATATCAGACACGCTTAACCCATATGAACAAATACAATGGTTTTCAACATAAAGCTACAATGCTACAGCTCCATTTCATGCCCCTAGTATCCATTTCCACCCAAAGACATGAGACATAGCTGGTGGAGTGGACCACAACTTTATTGATTAACAGCCAAAAAGAAAAACAATGAAGGGATTGGCTCTCCATCTTCCTACAGTGAAGCTATTTATTTGTTACTATGGGTGTGAACCATAACTACATTGCATTGGGTGACACATCCCAGTTTAGAATAGCATCATGGACCTATGGCAGGGGCGTATCTAGGGTAGGGCAGGCAGGGCACGTGCCCCGGGCACCACTTGAAGGGGGCGCCATTTTGTAAAATTAAAAAAAATTAAAAATGGCTGCCAAAAACAAAATGGCCACCGTGCATGCTCAAATGGCCTCTGTGATGCCCTAGGTCATGCCAGGCCTTGCAGAGAACATTTGAGCATGCGCAGTGGCCATTTTGTTTTCAGTGGCCATTTTTTAAAAAGATTATTTTTTAAAATGGCCACCGCACATTCTCAAATGGTACCTGCAAGGCCCTAGAGGCCAGCAAGGTGAGGGGAAACCTTTGCAAATCCCCCCCACAGCCTTTAGGAAGCCCTAATTCACATTGGCACTATGTACAGAGAATCAGGGCTTGTGAATACTGAGCTGACGCTTATGACCTAGGATTGTATTCATTTGCTCTTACTTTGCTTCTTGTGATAAGTGAGTTAAATGTGATGTCTTGCTAATATGGCTATTAATGGTGAGTTTGTCTTTGACTCAGTGAGAAATCCTTAATATTAAGGCCCACAGGGAGTTTCTTGCTCTCTTTCTCTCATTTTAACTGTCTTTCTGAATGACTAGAATATATTCCAAGCAGTGACACAGTTTACTCTGAATATCCTTTAATTATTTTCAGAGTATCTGGGAAAAGTCAAATTCTTCATTGATTTTTAAAACTTATGTAATGGTGATGCTACAATGCATAGTAGAGAATTAGACAGGCACTTCTGTTTAGTTTTCCAAGTACATCTCCACATAGTATTTGGGTATTTCATGAGCCCCAGCATACTGAAATTTGTAGTTTCCCAGCATTTTTTGGTCTGGCTACATCCACTGCTAAATAGTTTTTGAAATATTAAAAGATTAACGAGCCTGACTTGTATTTTTCAGCTGATATTATGGTAAAGTTATCTGAAAGATGGGCGTCAGATGCTTGGACAGGGGGTGCAATTTCAGTGTTTGCCCTAGGCGCTATTTTCCCTAGATACGCCTCTGCCCTATGGTAGAATACTATTTCACTTTGCCAATCAAATCAAGGTATTTGTGGGAGGAATCATCTGCCCCCGTCCTGCCGCAAGTGATGCAGCCTTTAAGGTACATGATGTCCCCACAGGCTAGAGAAAGTCCCCAGCCAACACACCCCAAGCCTTCAAACATTTAGGAAGTGATATGTTATGCCAATCAGAATGTAGCAGGACTGTTAAGTTTTTCACAAATGTTATTGCTATCTAGTATCTACTGCTACTACTATGTCTTCTACTACTCCTAACTACTAAGCATGTATATCTTGAACAAAGGAATGCCAATCTCAGTATACTGTTACAGGAAAAGTACAATAGGCTTTGATCCATATTAAATGTAAAGGCAAAGTGTGCCGTCGAGTCAATGTCAACTCCTGGTGACCACAGAGCCCTGTTGTTGTCTTTGGTAGAATACAGGAGGGGTTTACCATTGCCTCTTCCCACACAGTATGAGATGATGCCTTTCAGCATCTTCCTATATTGCTGCTGCCCGATATAGGTGTTTCCCATTGTCTGGGAAACATACCAGTGGAGATTTGAACCAGCAACATCTGGCTTGATAATCAAGTCCTTTCCCCACTACGCCATTAACTAGCATAATATTAAGTTTCTTAGAGCATTATTTAGGGAGAGTGAGGCAGTCCCCCTCCACACATGCTGTATTTCAGAGTAATGTGATGATGCCTCAGGAGTACCAACATTTCAGGCCACCTCACAGATTCTACGTATTGAATGTCAACTATTGTCAACAATTAAATGGGCCTTTGGACTAGCTGTTCATCTTTTATTTTTTATATTTTTAAATGAATGGCACAAATCCCTTGGGAAAAAGAAGAGTGATTGACATGTTCACAACATTAAAAACATTCTGATCTCCTGACTAAGGATGCACAAGTATCAATTAATGCAGTGCGCATGCCGTAGGGGGTAGGGGATTTTTGTGAATCTCACCTGTACCCGGAAGCACTTCCTGCAACATGGAAATAGGTCCTGGAGGGTCACACAGCCCTCAGGGACCTGCTTCTGGAATACAGGAAGTACTTCCAGCACAGGAGTTCCACGGAAAGGGGAGGTAAGTGAAAAACGGCCCATTGTGCAAACAGCAGAGCTGCAGTAGTAGTAATAGAACCAACACTTTGTGAGAAGCACCGATGCATCCTTAGGATGTCAGCCTCTATAACTGTGAAGTGTAAAAAATAAAATAAACACGTCAAATGCCCATAACATCCACTGCTGTTTGGTGACTTATTCCTTAATATAGCTAAGAGTAGGCCTTTGAACTGTACTGTGAATCTTGCCCCCTACCACAATCTCTTTAGCCTCCTCCTTCTCCCAATTTGTTTTTAGAAATTTAAATAATGTTTGTGATTCACTTGTAAGAAAAACTGATTAACTGCACCAAATGGCATTTTTATGTGAATTTAGAACACTCACAATTATAGCGGCACGAAGCAAAAGACTTGCATAGTTACCCATCATCCCTTTATGAATCAAGAAAGCACAGCAGCATAGGTGATCTGCTTTATTTTCTTGTGCTATTTTTACACAGTTCAAGGATGATAGATGCATTTTCTGTAATTAGCCTACTCGTAGCTGAAGTAGTAACTGCATGCCGACACACGTCGGGACCACGCAGATATCAAAAATAGCAGGGAAACAGGAGAGCTATCAAGGAAATAGCATTAAAATGAATACGTAATCCAAGGCTAAAAGAAAAACCAAGAGAGCCTCTGAAAGACAAAGGTATATGAGGTTATTCTGAGCTGTAGATTTAATGTGACTCTTATTGCCCCTGCAATAAGGATGCAATAGGTATTGTATTAAAGGAAATGTGTGTTAAATCGAAAGCATAATCGGAAGAAATCTACAAGGAAAAGGAGCCACACAGCACAGACCTTTAGCAGCTACTCTACAACAGCTCTCTGATTGTGATGGAACAAAATAGATTTCACAAATGGTCCAATTTTGCAGGGTGGTATGCCAACAGATAATTCTGTATTAAGTGCTGGGCTTGTTGCTTTAACACAACTTGATTGATTGATTGATTGATTGATTGATTGTATTGTATTGTATTGTAAAATTTGTATACTGCCTTTCATTAAAACAATCTCAAGGCGGTTTACACAGAAAATTAAAACAAGACTATAAAAATTACACAATTAAATTTTTAAGCTAGAATATAAAGGCATAGATCTGACTAAAAAGATTTAAAATACAAGCACAATATAACCATACAAAATACAAAGCAGCAGAAGTAGAGACAATCATATAAAAGCCTGGGTAAAATACCAAGATTTCACACACTTTCTAAAAACTGTGATGGAGACCGAGGAGCAAATAGCCACCTGGAGAGCATTCCAGAATCCATGAACACTCCACATTTGCTTTTTTTGGAAGCTGCACCACAGTGCTGTGATAAATGCATGTTTATCTTGTAATTTACTGTAATTCTGAGGTCCTTCTCAATGTACTACATGCAAGCCCAGAAATCCCCTATCCCATACCTGTGTATGGTGGGGTGGGGGTGGAGTTTGTATAGGCTTAATAACTTTAAATACCTTCATATTTTCTCCAACACTTCATCATTTGTGTCTGAATTAGAAATGGGACATTTTAGGATCATCCAGCCATCCAGCCATATATCTCCTTTCCTTTCCAACTGGAGGAACAATCTGAAGCCTCGGAAATATGAGCTTGAGTATTGATATTTGCTATTTGAACTATGATACTCATTGAGTATTCAAGTACAATGTTGTGTAAGCACAACAAGGTATTGGGAGCACTCGTCTGACAATCTGGGGTCATAGAAGCTCCTTCACACACTTGAATCAGCCTTGGGCAGATTTCTTCTAGAATTCCCCTCCCCTTTGCCTCGTGTGGAGGGGAAGGAGCTTTGTCCCAGCCCTGCTCTGCATGGGCATAAGAAGTGGCCTGATTGGCCATTTCAGTAGGGGGGGCATGGTTTCGGCTGCAGTTCGGCCAATCCACGCCCCAGCTCTTCAGTTCTGCTCAGAATCCCGACAAGGAAGGAGCTCTTTGCTGGGCTCCTTCCTGTTAGGTTGGGAGAGGGTTCGCCCGGGAGCAGGCGTGGCGGCTATTCAGCGGGCACCTTTGGGTTCCGCTGTGGTGGCCATTAGGTCGGCGAGCCTTCAGGCCGTCGATGGGGCCTAACGGTCTTCGGAGGCATTTCGTCCTGGGCGGCGGCCACGGCTGTTCCTTCTAGTGGCATTTTCAGCTTTCCGGCGTTATCCGACTTCAAAGGGCTTTGGCCCTGGGTTTGTTTACAGGCCCCTGCAGGGCCATGTTGGGGGGTGTTTTTTCTGGGCTTGTTTCTTATTTCTTTCTTTGCCCTCTCCTTCTTCGGGTTGTTCGTGGGGGGAGAATTTGGCGCTGCTTTGGGGGTACTGGGGCCTACAGCCCTTGTGGGTTGTTCTGGGGTTCTGGGTAGTGGGCTGCCAGTAATTGTTTCCCTTGTGTTCTTTCCCTTTCCTGGGGGCGGCTGGGTCCCCTGTTTATGCTAATTGGATCCTACTTTGCCTTAGGCCACTGCAGGTCCCTCCTTTTCCAAGGGCTTAAGCTTTGGGAGTGCCTTTTCTTAGTACCAGTGCAAGAAAGGGGTGGGTGGGACCGGTTTCAATATGCCCAAAAAAGCCAAAGAAAAGAAAGGCGAGAGGCCTGTTCGGCAGCCTAAAAGGCCTGCGCCTCCACCGTCTTCCTCGTATGAGGATGATGAAGAAATGGTTCTTATTAGGGGCCTAATTGGTAGGATGGAGGCTTTGGAGAAAGCTCCCGGCGCTTCTTCTGATAAGGGTGCCGGTCCTTCCAGCGGGGGGGGAGGGTGTTCCTCCTCCCAAGGTGCCTCGCAGGACCAGGGGGTCTGCCAGGAATCAGTTATTAAAATCACTTTCTAGCAAGTTGGAAGCACTGGAGAAAGGGGAGGGGCCCGCTGGCCCCGCTTCGCCCCGCTGGCCCTGAAGATCCATCCACGCCTAGCAGCCCTGCTCCTGGTCGGCCTCCTGTGATGCCCTGGCCGACGCCTGATGATGCGGTTCCAGTGCTGCCTTCGATTCCGTCGCCTGCTGCGCCTATTGATCCTTCGCCAGTGGACCCTATCTTGCCTTCAGTCCCGGGTGAGCCAGCAGCACCTACACCTCCCAGCGGCACCAGCCAGTGGTCCTACATGCCCTGGCCGATGCCTGCTAGCAGGAGTTGGGGATTACACTCATACTGGCCCCCTTATGCACAGCCCTGGAGTATGGGTTCTCCTTTCAACATCCCTGGTGTTACTGCTGGCCTTCAGGGTGCTGCAGAGCGCGTATGGATGGGCAACCTGCCCGCTGGGACTCCTGTGGTTCCTACCGGGGGAGCGGCCCCCAACCCGGTGCCAGCCACTGCTAGTCTGCCTGGCCATTACCCTACAGGGATACTCCCTGCCGGGTATCATGCCTCATATGGGGGCATGGGGCTTCCTCTTGGGGATCAGCTATTGCCTGCCACTAGGGAGAAGATTCTGAAAGGAGAATATGTTGACATTTTTAGTCTCCTTTCCCGGGAACCTGAGGTTAAGCATAAGGAGGGGGAGTCCTGTAAGGATAATGAGGTGACTAAGTGCAAGCCAGTGGAGATGACATGGAATAACTGGTTATCAGGCTTCACCATTTACATGGGCGTGATAGTTCGGGCCCAGCCGGCTCAAGGCCCTGCGCTTTTGAAGTATATGGAAATAATCCATAAAGCTGTGTCTGATTTCGCCGGTTCCTCTTGGATCTGTTATGATTGGATCTGTTATGATGAGAGCTTTCGCATGAGGGCCACTTTGGACCCTTCTCTGCCATGGGACGCCCCCTTGCAGGAGCTGTGGTTAGTGATTATGTCCCCACCCCACCCCGTGGAAGGGGACTGGTCGGACAGTGGTCATCTGTTGTCCAGGGCAGTGGGTGCGATGCCCTCGGGCGGGGCTGGCCAGCAGTGGGTTCAACCCCACCTGGTCTGTTGGGAGTATAACACTCACGGTAAGTGCTCCCAGTCCCCCAGCCATTTCAAGCATGCCTGTGGTTTGTGTGGGGCGAAGCATCCTAGTTCCGCCTGTCCTAGAGCCAAATTTGGCAGTCCCGGGTCCAAGTTCCGGCCTGGAAACAACAGGAAGGGTGCCCCTCCCCCACCCCCTACGGGAAAAGGGCCCCAGCCCCATCAGGCTTGAGGCCCTGGAGTGTTTGTTCCCGGACTATCCTGACCGGGAGGCGGCGGCTTATTTAAGCCATGGTTTTCAGGAAGGGTTTAGGATTCTGTCTTCTGCCCGGCGGGAGCTTGGTAGCTCTCGCAACCTTAAGTCTGTTATGGGTATGGAGCATGTGGTTCTCAACAAGATTAATAAGGAAGTAGCTGCGGGTAGGGTGTTGGGCCCATTTGAGACCCCTCCCTTTCCAGGTCTGAGGGTCTCTCCATTGGAGGTGGTCCCTAAGAAGGTGCCTGGGGAATTCAGGCTAATTCATCATCTCTCGCACCCCCGGGGCTCATCAGTTAATGATGGCATCCCGGATAGTTTGTGCTCAGTGCAATACACATCTTTTGACGATGCGGTTAGGGTGGTTAGGAGCTTGGGGCCAGGGGCACTTATGGCCAAGTGCGATACTGAGTCCGCCTTCCGCCTGCTGCCTGTTCACCCTGACGACTTTGAACTGTTGGGCTTCGCCTTTGCTGGGCGGTTCTATTTCGATCGGGCCCTGCCCATGGGTTATTCCATTTCTTGTGTGGCCTTTGAGGCGTTTAGCACGTTTCTGGAATGGGCGGTTAGGCGAAGGGCAGGCCTTTTATCCACTTCTCAATTTTTAGATGATTTTCTTTTTGTCGGGCGTGGCCATTCCGGGCAATGTCATCATTTGCTTCGTTCCTTTATGGAGCTGGCAGAAGAACTTGGGGTTCCTTTAGCAAAGGAAAAGAAAGTGGGTCCTAGCACATGGCTCTCCTTTTTGGGGATTGAGCTGGATTCAATAACAGGTTGCTCCAGGCTGCCTCAGGCAAAACTGTTGGTCCTCCTGGACCTGGTCAGGGCAGCTGGGAGTGCCCGTAAAGTTACCCTGAGGGAGCTGCAGGTGCTGGTTGGGCATCTCAATTTCGCATGTAGGGTTGTCGCCCCTGGTCGGGCTTTTCTGCGGCGGCTGTGTGATCTACTGGTTGGCCTCCGGTCCCCCTATCATAGGGTCAGGATCACGGAGGGTGTTAGAGCTGACTTGGCCCTTTGGGAGTCCTTCCTTTTGGGTTTCAATGGGGTAGCTTTCTGTAGAAGCGAACAGCTAGTGGAAGCTGACCTGCAAGTCCATTCTGATGCAGCAGGGGGAGTTGGATTCGGGGTCTATTTTAGGGGCCGCTGGTGCGCTGCCCGCTGGCCTGCTGAGTGGGTTGCGCAGGGACTGGACAGGGACCTAATGTTTTTGGAGCTTTTCCCTATCATTGTAGCGGTTCACATTTGGGCCGATGAGTTTTCTAACTCGTCTGTCCATTTCTGGTGTGACAACCAGGCGGTAGTGCAGGTCATCAACTCACAAACATCCCGTTCTAAGAGGGTTATGGGGCTCGTGAGGGCTCTGGTGTTGCAGTGCCTCTGGGCTAACATCCTGTTCTGGTCTCGGTATGTTCCGGGAGTTCGCAACGACATAGCTGATGCTTTGTCTCGTTTTCAGTTAAACAGGTTCAGAAAGTTAGTTCCCGAGGTGGCACTGCAACCAGATCCCATGCCGGCCTTTCTATGGCAGCTTGGCAGTTGGAGGCACAACAGGCCATAGCGGCGTCTCTGGCGCCCAGCACCAGAGTCAGTTACACATCTAAGATTCAGGCCTTTTCATTCTTTCGGAGGGCTGAAGGTTTGGAGGAGGTTTGGCCTGTTCCAGTGAGCCAGCTGCAACCGTTTCTGGTTATGTTACACAGAACCGGGTGGGCTGTGTCCACGTTAGGGGACTACCTGGCTGCCTTGGCCTTTGAAGCACAGGTCCAGGGGGTTAGCGATTTCTCTTCTGATCCTCGGGTACGATGCATGCTTGAGGGATGGGCCAGGGGAAATCCAGAAAAAGGGGACTCTAGACGTCCATTTACTCTGGATTTGGTTGCCACGGTGCTGCCGCACCTTGCGGCTTGCTGTGCTGGTCCCTGGGAGGTGCCCCTTTTTCAGGCAGCAGTGTTGGTCGCCTTTTTTGGCGCTTTCTGTCCAGGAGAATTGTTGCCGTGGGGCAGGGTCTCCCCGAGGGACTGCTGTTTGCAATTCTCTGACTTGTCATTCAGTGACGGGGAGCCACGGCTCTTTCTCCGCCGTTCCAAGACTGACCAGCATGGTAAGGGGCAATTAGTATGTCTAGCGGCGGCCTCTGACCCTGTTGTATGTCCGGTAATCACTTTGAGGCATTACGCAGATCTCGGGCCTGCCCCGGGGGGGTGTCTGTTCGTTCATTCGGACCAGACCCCTCTTACTCAGTACCAATTCCTAGCGGTGGTACAGAAGGCATTGGCTGCTGCGGGAGTTCCGTTGGAAGGACTCACATTACACTCCTTTCGGATTCGGGCAGCTACTACAGCTTCCCGGGTACGCCTTCATGAGGCAGTACTGAGGCGAATCGGCCGGTGGAAGTCCGTGGCGGTCAGGCGTTATGTGCGCTGACAGCGGGCTTTATTATTTTGTTAGTGATTTGTTTCTTCTCTTTGGCAGGTGCTGGTGGGGCAGCGGCTCTGGTATGGGTCCTGGTTTGTGGCCATTCGCTGGTCTTTGGGGCCTTCAAGCGGACCAGCACCTCTCACTGGGGTTCACAACTGGGGTTCGGACGGAGGGCCTCAGTGTATTGGCTGGGCATGCGTGGCATGCTGTGGAATCAGCTGCTTCCAGCAGTTAGGGATCACTTAGATAGATTCCCTTTGCCTGCTGTTCTCGTCCTGCACTTAGGGGAGAATGATTTAGGCAGGCGGACTGGACTGTCCATTGTGCAGCAAGCCACCTCCGATTTGGCCGTGTTATGTAAGTGGATGCCTGGGGTGCGTATTCTATGGGTCAACTGGCTCCAGCGCAGGGTATGGCGCGGAGCCCATAGCGGACTGGGTTTGGAAAAGGCCCGACGTAAGGTCTCTGCCGCCATTGGTAAGTTGGTTTGGGCATCTGGGGGGGATGTCATCAGGCAGCCGGAGTTGGCGGCTCGCTTCCCCGAGCTGTACCGCCCAGATAGGGTGCATCTTTCCGAAGCTGGTTGCGATCTATATCTGGGCAATATTCGCAGGGGGCTTGTTGCACTTCTGGATGGTGTGGGGCAGGGAGGTCAAGCGAGGGCTGACCCCCCTGGGTGGCAATAACAGTGCGGGCTAAGGGGTAAGTGGCTGGTTTGAAGTATTGGTGAGCACCCTTGGATATTGTAAGGTGGATTGGTCAATCGCTCCTTTGTGGCCTGTGCGGCACGGGGAGAAATTGATTGCCATGAAACCTGCTTAAGGTTTTCACCAACCTTTGGGCTGTGCGGTCCGGGGTGGGGGGTGAAGACCTTGAGCTGTCCAGATCCCCTCTTCTCTGGAGGGAGGTTGGCTTTGAAGGAAACAGGCGGGTTATACCCACTTGTTTCCTGAGCCAGGGTGTGTCACCCTTGTCAGGTGTTGAATAGGATGGTAGCATCCTAGTTCATGCCTAGGGGCCCGCGCTGTTCTATGTTGGTGATTAATCACCTGGTTTACAGTCCGCCTATTCCTGTTGTTTATCAATAAAATGTGGCCTGTTTCACCCATATAATGTCTCTGTGTCTTCTTGTGCCGGGGTCTGGGGGCAAAGCCTGGGATTCTTTTTGCAGAATGCAAGCTTCATTTACTCAAAAAAGGAAAGATAAGCACACGAGCAGCCCTACCCAAGTTATGGAAGCTCTACCTGGGTAGAGCAGCTCATGTGCAGCACTGGGATCAATCCTGATGCCAGCATTGCCTTCCCCACAAGCTTTTACCAAGGTTAATGGTGCGAGCATGCCCTTTACCCCAGGTATGGGGTCATGTGTATGCTTGGGATGCACACAGCCTGAGCATACACAGAGCCCAGAGCTAGAGTGCCTGATTCCCAGGGGAATTCTCCAATGCACCATGTTTATCACGTGGTGCATTGTGGGATTCCTGGCCAGGACAACATTGTCCCTGACCAAGACAATGAGTCCCAGCCTCCAGAGTTCCGTGCTTCTTCATGCAGTGCAGATCATGTGGGTGTGTGCCGGACTTCAAGGATAATCTGGGGGGGGGAGGTAGGTCCCTCCCTGCCTTCCCCCGCCGCCCAGTCGTGAGCATAGTTTCATTATCATATATATTCATATGATAAGGTATGCATTGATTGTAAGCTATCCTAAGTTGATTGTGAAAATGGTGGTGAGAACATTTCATGAATGAAGGAGTGAGTGAGTGAATGAATATTGTGGCTGACATGATGTGCAGTATATCAGTGATGTGAACAGCACCACGGCTGCTGTGGACTCATAAGGCAGCACCAATTAGGGATGTGCGAACCAGTTTGGGGGTTTGGGGGTTTGGTTCAGGGGTTCAGCGGGACCCAGAACACACACACACACACCCTGAAGTTTGGGTGGTTCGCAGTCTTTAAATTCTTTAAAATATTTATTTTTACCTTTTACTCCCCTTGGGGGATTTCCTGGAGGCAGCAGCACGGGGGGGGGATGAAGGTCCCCCCCCAACCTGCTTGCCCAGTTCAGGCACTCTTCAGCTAGTTTTTGGCCTTCCCCCAGCAGCCTGGCGGCCCACACAGAGGCCATGTGCACAGGCGCCCAGCCGCTAATATGGCCACCGGGCCGCCAGGTGAAGGCCGAAAACTGGGTTTGTCTCACATTAAAATAAAGTGGATGGTGGCAGCCTGCTATGAATTCCTTACAGACAAGGATTCAACACCAGTGAACCTCCCTCACCGCCACTGCCCCACTCTGGCTCTGGTAGGAGTTGTGACACTCATACACTGTACACAGATCGTACGTGTATTGATCATAATATGTGAATAGAGGTACTGTATTTTCCAACAAAAAAGTCTTATGTTCTTATCCACTTTAAAGGAAAAGCAACAATGGGCCAGTTTGGATGATAGTTTGCCCAGCCCACCGCACATGATAAGGAAGTGTGCACTTTGCGAGCATGTATGTCCTTACACCCTCCCAACATGTTGAGCCACCTTTCCATCACCACATGGCAGGGCAGAAATACTAGTAGAAATACTAGTTTGAACTAGCACTTTTTGCATGTGTAAGGTATTGGTGTGGGTAAATTGTTCTGCCCCATCTGAACTGCCCCTCCCCATGTTGCGAGTGCACATGTTCTTACCATGTGGAGTTGAGTCAATGGACAAATCTCAGCTAAGTCATCAAATTAGCAAGCAGCCTTGGATACGTCACTGTTTCTCCTCTTGTGTATGTGTACCTTGGGCATTAAAATGACCTGCTGTCAATGTTCCCTCTAACAGATATTCCCAGATGTTGTTGACTACAACTTCCATAATCCCTAAGCAAAAGCCATTGCAGCTGGGGATTCTGGGAGTTGTAGTCAACAACATCTGGGAATCCCTGTTAGAGGGAACACTGCCTGCTCTGCAGGATTTCTATTTCCAATAATGAAATAAAGAATGTAAAGCACTTTGCATCCTAGAACATGGTATAGAAACTATGCATTATTGAACCGCCTTGAGATTGTTTTTAATGAAAGGTGGTATAGAAATATAACAATACATAAATAAATGATTTAAAGTAAAATTAAATTAAATTAAATTTAAAAGGGGAAGAGACTAAAGACTAGGAGGATAAGATGATCAGTGAGCTTAACTGTACTGATCATCAGTGCTTCTGGCACTTCTGGTTCGCAGTGAATGTTTTACTTTACAGCTGGATATTCTTTTTTAAAATGGTAAAAGAGAATTATGTTAACTGAGAGATCAACTTCTCTTTGAGGCCATGACATTTGGATTGGTATTCTTTTTCAAGGAGGGAAATCTTCAATTGCTATCACATTTCTCTAGCTACGTATACTCTTCTGTTCAAACCCCACCCCCAACCCCACCTCCGATACCTGGCACCTACAGAGGAACTTAAGAAGCTGCCATGGACCGAGTCAGACCATTGGTCCATCTAGCTCAGTATTGTCTACACAGATTGCAGCAGCTTCTTCAAAGTTACAGGCAGGGATCTCTCTCAACCCTATCTTGTAGATGCCAAGGAGGGAACTTGGAACCTTCTGCGTGCAAGCATGCAGGTGCTCTTTCCAGAGCAGCTCCACCCTCTAAGGGGACTACCTTGCTGTGCTCGCACATGTAGTCTCCCATTCATGTGTCTTAAGACATTGGTGTACATGCTGGTAACCTCCAGGCTTGACTCCTGCAATGCACTCTATCTGCGGCTGCCTTTGTATGTAGTCTGGAAGCTGCAATTGGTGCAGAATGCTGCTACCAGATTGGTCTCTGAGACATCCCATAGAGACTACATTACTCAGATTCTAAAAGATCTACACTGGCTACCAATATGTTTCCAGGCAAAATACAAAGTGCTGGTTATTACCTATAAAGTCCTTAACAGCTTGGGCATACAGTATTTAAGAGAATGCCTTCTTCTTTGTTATGAACCCCGCTGCCTATTAAGATCTTCAGGGGAGGTTTGTTTGAGGGTGCCATCAGTTTGTCAGGTGGCAACTCAAAGGCGTGCCATCTCTGTAGTTGCCCCAGGACTGCAGAATGCACTTCCTGCTGAGATTAGAGCTGCTCCATCCCTGTTGACTTTTAGGAAATAACTGAAGACACATCGCTTCAGCCAGACTTTTTAGTTAGTTAGATTATTATTATTATTGTTCACACAGTCAGACAGGTGTTATTGACTTGTTTGTTTTATCCAGACATCAAGTCCTTCCCAAGGACCTGGGATGGCTGGTATTAGCAATATTGTTATTATTACAGATATTGTTGCAAAATATAGGCTCTTCCCAGGAAAGCTGCTTATTGTAATTGGCTGATGGTGATTTCTGTGGCCCCAATGGTGTTGAGGTGCTCTGCAAGGTCTTTTGGAATTGCACCCAGGGCGCCAATTACCACTGGGATTATTTTGGTCTTCTTCTGCCACAGCCTTTCAATTTTAGTTTGTAGATCTTTGTATTTTGTGATTTTTTTCTGTTACTTTTTCTTCTATTCTGCTATCACCTGGCATTGCTATGTCGATTATTTTGACTTGTTTTTCTTTCTTCTTAACTACAGTTATATCTGGTGTATTGTGTGGCAGATATTTGTCTGTTTGTAGTCGGAAGTTCCATAATATTTTTGCATCTTCACTTTCTACAACTTTTTCAATTTTATGGTCCCACCAATCTTTGGCTACAGGTAGCTTGTATTTTTTGCAGATGTTCCAGTGTATCATCCCTGCTACCTTGTCATGCCTTTGTTTGTCGTCAGTCTGTGCAAGTTTTTTATGACAGCTGATTAGGTGGTCCACTGTTTCATCTGCTTTTTTACAAAGGCTGCACTTGCTGTTTGTTGTGGATTTTTCGACTTTTGCTCTTATTGCATTTGTTCTTAGTGCCTGTTCTTGTGCAGCCAATATTAAACCCTCTGTTTCTTTCTTCAGGTTTATTATTATTATTATGAGATGATGATGATGATGATGATGATGATGATGATGATGATGATGAATTCAATTTCTATACCGCCCTTCCAAAAATGGATCAGGGAGGTTTACACAGAGAAATAATAAATAAATAAGATGGATCCCTGTCCCAAAGTGCTCTCAATCTAAAATATTTTAATGGATGTTTTAATCTGGTTTTATGTTTTAACTGTTAAATTATTGGCTTGTTGTATTCTTGCTTTGTTCTAAGCTGTAAACCACATAGAAACTTCAGTAGTGGGTGGTATACAAATTCATTACATAATGAATGAATGAATGAATGAATGAATACATAAATTATTAACCCTTGCTAGCTTGGCAAAGAGGCACCTTTTAATGTGGTGATTCTCTTTATTTAGCAGGGGGAGAGTAACTGGCCCCATCCACCCCCAGCACAGTACCTCCAGTGACTGTTGCTGGTGTCTATCTTGTGTTTCTTTTTAGATTGTGAGCCCTTTGGGGACAGGGATCCATTTTATTTATTTATTATTTCTCTGCGTAACCCACCCTGAGCCATTTTTGGAAGAGCAGAAATCAAATAAGTAAGTAAGTAAGTAAGTAAGTAAGTAAGTAAGTAAATATGCCACCAGGGTGGACCCTGCTTAGCAAAGGGGACAAGTCCTGTGTTCAAGGCACCTGCTGGGTGTTCTTTGTTTCCCCCCCCTTTAAAGAAAATATAATTCACCTTCTTTTAAAACCACATTATCCTATTCTACTGGGTTCTCTAGGGGAACTTTCAAAGCAGTTCTGCATTGTGATCAGTTTGATGCCAAAATATATATATTAAATTGACAGTGCAACACTTAGGAGAGCTAGGCTTAAGTTAACATCCTCAGGTCAAGAAGTAATTTGTGCTTGCAGAAGCTACAGCACCGAATTTGTCATAGTCCTTTCAATCTGTTACAGTTAATTAAGGTTTGGCTACTCTCCAGTGAGCACCTTGCTGCAATTGTTCTTTCCCCACATATAGAGTTTGCTCTTTACCTTGCCACAAAGAAGATTTTGTAGAAGCTATTCACATGAGCAGCCCTACCCAGGCTTGGACAGCCCTACCTGGGTAGGGCTGCTCTTATGAAGTGCCAGGATTGGGTCTGATTCTGGTGCTGCCTCCCCCAGTAGTCCGGAATTTTTACCCGGGCTTTTACCTGGTTAGGGTTCAAGCGTACCCTTTACCCCAGGTCCAGAGTCATGTATATGCTCAGGCTGCAGGCCCATTTACTCCTGCAAACAAGTTATTCTTCACGGTCACCATTCATGCCATTGTGTTTTACTCAAGCACAGCAAACAAAGACAATGGATCCTTTTGAGATCTACTGGAATTCCCCTCCTCAGGAAGAAGGAGCAGCAGGTATTTCACCTCAGGGCCCATTTTGGGCTACAACTGGCCCTGGTTTCTTGAACCAGTGTGCATCATTTGGTCTCTGTACCATGGAGTCACCCACTGTATGGGCAATAGACTTGACATTTGCATTAAAACTAGGCCGTGTCTTGCTCTTCACACCATTCATGCTCTCAGCCTCCAGATCGGCCTTCCTCACTGGCCTGATCTACCTAGCTCGCCTCACCGCTATGAGAAGCTCACTGCACAAAAACACACACTTTTTAAAAAATTTACCCCTGCTGCCTAACCTCTGAGCTGCTTTCGGTTCTCTGCTGCTACCTGATTCCATCCCTGAGGAAAGAGGTCCTTCAGTTGCACCTGAGCCACAAAATAGAAGGATGAGGTTGTATGATAATCACTGCACCCCTCTGGGGTCTCCCTATATTTGCTCTTTCTTAAATCCAAAACCCTGTTTCTTTACAGCCTCCTTTTCTCTAGCCAGTCTGGAAGTCATTTAATTCAGACTCCAAACTAAATTGCAAGTATCTGGTTAATCTTTGGAACATATTTTTAGTAGTAATATTGCTTTAATCAATATTCTTATTCTGCTGTACCCCAAACCCCAAATAAAACCTTACTTTATTTTGAACTTCAACCTTTCTGTTTGTTCATTTCCCCGGGACCGGAACTTTGCACAAAAATTATTCTGATGTGGGACTGCTCCATTCCTGCTCGCTAATTCCCCCCACAAAGTCTGAACGTATTTAGGAGTATTAGCCAATCACTCTGGAGAAGTTCCATTAATATGTCGTACACCCCAATTCAAGATGGTGGACATGTAAACGTTTGAGGCACAAGAGGACTAACTTGTAAAACATATATGGTACAGTTGTAGTGAGTGATACCTAGGGACACCTGCTTTAAGGGGGCAGGGGGCGAAGTAATCCTACATCTTATTATTTATTATTTATTTGCTACATGTTTATACTGCCTTTCTGACTTGACAAAGGCACCCAAAGCAGTTTACAATATGAAAAAGAAGTAAATTACAGAAGATTGTCTCAGGCTGTGGGTCTTTTCAGGAGCTGAGGACAAGAGCTCCCTGGGCTGGGTGCCTCCTTTCTTGCCTTCCTCTCAGGGCATACAGGTCTTTCAGTACTGCTGAGAGGGAGGGAGAGGGGCTGCCCCAACAGTCCTCAGAGGTCAGAGCTGGTCTCTATGGGGGCCAATGTTATGCTCTCCCCTGGCCTGGGTGCCTCCTTTCTTGCCTTCCTCTCAGGGCACCTTCCCATGAGTCTCTGCCTGGAGGAAGGAGGAATGTGACTTTTACAACTTTTACAATGGTATCCTTCTCCAGAATGGGAGCCATTCAGGATAGTTTAGGGCTGTTAATGAATTGCTTAAGAAACATCAGATTGGCTTCTTGGCCCATCAGCCAGCGATTTAGTCACAGAATTTCCAGCCAGTTAGCTACCCCACACTCACAGCAATAGGATAAAATAAAGATGTTTCACTGGAAGCCATTCTGGAACTCTAAACCAAAAATTGCTTTACTAGAGAGTGGTATGGAGGTAAGATGGGCAGTCCTATGGGTTGGACTGAACTCTTGCATTACCCATGCTTGGTTCTAAAACAATAGGGATCAGAGGATCATTGTCCACCCCCTGCCTCAGTGCAGGCATGCATGCGGACTGTGATTAACTCATGTAACTGAGATGATGGGCTGAGTTTAGGATATGTTGCAGAACACAGAAAGTAAACAGAACAGGGTACACCTGAGAAATAATATGAGTCAAGACTCATTGGAGCTCACTCTTCATTGCCTGAAGTCAAATCTGGAACACATAAATTAAAAGTAGTTGCTCTCACTCCACATGTGCAAAAGTCAATTCCCTCACAACTGAATAACCATAGCCTGGTCTCTCACATCTAGAATCAGAGGGACAGAGTCCCTCAGTATGAGAATCAGAATTCCAGGCAAGCTTTAGACTTCGGGGTAATTTCCAGTTTTCTAGATGTTTCTTTCTGGAGATGACTAAATTGATTACCAACAAACAAACAAACATTTAATTGTTAACACACACACTCCACCCAAGTGATTTATTTAAACATATGTTTCAGTGAGTTGTGGATATTTCTGAAATACCGTGTTTCCCCGAAAATAAGACACTGTCTTATATTTATTTTTCCTCAAGGAGACACACTATGGCTTATTTTCAGGGGATGTCTTATTTTTATTAAGTGTGGTACAACAATCTACATTTATTCAATTATAGTTAAGTCATCTTCTTCTGGAACAACGTCATAACTCTCCAAACCCAGAAGTCCATCCTGAATTTCTTTCAACTCCATTTCCTTTAGAACCATTGGCCCCAATCTTTCATGTCAAGCAATAGCGCTCTCATTAAATGAGCAGCTCTTATCCATGTAACCTGCTCAGAGTGCATTGGCAACAACACTGTCAGTGATTTTATCCCATGAATTCTTCACCCAGATCACGACCTCTTGCACGCTAGGTTTCACAAAGTTTCCACGCTGATTTCTTGTCATTCTATTTTCAATGTAGTCATTAATTTCCATACGCAAATGGTCTTTGAATGGCTTGTTTACTACAATATCAAGAGTCTGCAGATAGGCAGTCATTCCTGCAGGAATCATTATTTGATCTATTCTTCTCTCTGCAAGGAAGTTCTTCATGTCTTTAGCACGGTGAGTGCTGGCTGAATCCCAGAAGCAGACCTCTTTGGCCACCTCGCAAAACAAGTGGCAGCATTAAATCAAGCCACCTCCTTATAACTGCTTGTGTGCACCAGGCTTTTTCGGATTCAAGAACATAAATGCCGGAAACACATTCAATCTTATCTTTCTTGCCCTTAGTGATGATAACAGGTGTGGCTTTCTTTCCATCCAGACGAATTGCCAAAATACAGGTAACACGTGAACTTTCGTGACCAGTGGAGGGAACGTAGATTGAGGAGGCACCCCTCTGTTCTATTGTCGTTTGGGCTCCTTGACCCATAAACACTGCAGTTTCATCCATAGCAATCATGTTGCAAAGTTGGTATTTAGAAAAGTCGATGCCATCAACAAAGGACTTGAATGCAAGTGCTCGCTTAATAACTTCAGCATCTTCCAACTTAAACAGTGTTGTTGATTTTCTGAGAGACAGTTCATATCGCTGAAGGAATCCATCCAGCCAGTGTTGTGATGCTTTGAATTCTGGGGATATTTCAAATTGTGGTGCCATTGCAAGGGCAAATGCTTGAATATCAGCCCTGCGCACAACCAAAGCCTTTGCTCTCCTGTCAGCAATCCATTTACTGATCATGTCTTCCAGCTCAGGAAATAAAGGCTGCCGACCTGAACCACACTTGCGCTTCTTAGCATTTCCTTTGTCCACCTGTAGAATGAGGTTATCATATTCTGCCTGCCATTTTTGGACCATTCGGATATCCACCTTCTTCTCTTTGCAGAAAGCCGTAAGATTCTTGCCCTGGGAGTCCTCCACAATTCCTTTCTTGTACTCAACAGAATAACTCTTTCTTTTTGCACTCATCTTGTCTGGGGGTACAGGCTTACCGGTATTTATCAGGGATCCAGTGAGACTGGTGTTTGTGTGGGGTGAGAGAGACCCACAGACTGTTGCTGGTCAGTGTTGGGGAGCAGCAGCTTTACTGGTGTGTGTGTGGGGTGAGAGAGACCCACAGACAGGGGCGTAACGATACCGGTAGGGGTGGCAGGCTGCAAGCTGAGGCATACGGTAGAGGGAAGTACGGTAAAAATCTCCTCAGAAAATCTCCTCCTCAAAAATCTCCCCTCCTCCTGGCGGTGGCGGGCAGCGGCGAGAGTAAGCGCGGCGGTGGCGGGAGGCGGCGAGAGTACTGGTATGTTAAGCACGGCGGTGGTGGGCGGGAGTGCGCAGAGCGATGCCAAGGCCTGCCGTCTGGCCCGGCATCGCTTCCCGGCGTACTCTCGCCGCCTCCCGCCACCGCCGCACTTACTCTCGCCGTTGCCCGCCACCGCCAGGAGGAGGGGAGATTTTTGAGGAGGAGATTTTCTGAGGAGATTTTTACCGTACTTCCCTCTACCATATGCCTCAGCTTGCAGCCTGCCACCCCTACCGGTATCCTTATGCCCCTGTCTGTGGGTCTCTCTCACCCCACACAAACACCAGGGGGATAGGGGAAAAGCTTCAGCAAGCAGCCTGCTACTGAGCCAGGAGAGATCACCACTATGTCTTATTTTCGGGGTATGGCTTATATTGCACAACTGCTTAGAAATCCTGCTATGGCTTATTTTATGGGTATGTCTTATTTTTGGGGAAACACGGTAGTTTCACAGTGGGCCCACAATGGGCTGTAGTCTGATGGCGATATGTCAGGCTTTCAGATTTACACCAACACTGAGCAAAGTAGGAAACGACAGTGTAAGAAGATCAAGAAAGCCTCTTGAACAGCAATAGACTAGAGCATTGCACATGATAAGGCCTAACCTACAACAACTTCCAACTCACTCTCTGTCCTGATTCCTATGTCTTTGAAATCTTGAAGGCTAATTAGACATGCTAAGAATGTTAAGGAGAACTTATTTATCTTATTTATTTGTTATTTATCTGTGTAAACCACCCTGAGCTATTTCTGGAAGGGCAGTATAGAAATTGAATAAATAAAATAAAATTAAAATAAACTTGTAATGTAGTAATAGTTCTTAAAAGCAATATTAATAAAGATGAGAATGATTTTTTAAAAAAATGTGGAGAAAGTACACGTGGTTTTTATCAACATCAGGACAGGATGATAGAATGCATGCACAAATGCCACCATTCATAGCAAGTATAACTTCATGAAGCTTTACATGATTGACATCCTAACAAATAACCGTGGTAGATCCCTTCCCCGCAAGCCACCCCCAGCCCCAGGTATATTCTCACTTATTAGCATCTCTCTTCACTGCTTAAAGAGAGATTTCAGCTCTCCAGAGACATAAATGCTGCAGTTGCTGCTTATTGCAATGACCCATATTAACAAGTGCCAAGTCCTTGAATTCTTTTCTCATAGGACTGTAGTTCTGTCTCTCTGGTAACCAATCTAAAGTTAAACTGCAACACATTTTCCCATAAACAGCTACATGCTTAATATTTGTATTAGAATAGTACCCAGAGGTAGGACAAATTATTGTAATAGGATACAGTCCACCAGAATTTGTCCCAGATCTCTTAGGAAGTGTTTTGATAGAAGTGGTTTCAGGACTATAGTGAGGCAAACGATTCCTAATGTAAATGTACAAATTGCCTTGTGAACAGTGTTCCCTCTATCAGGGATTCCCAGATGTTGTTGACTACAACTCCCAGAACCATTGATGCAATGGCTTTTGCTTGGGGATTATGGGAGTTGTTGTCAACAACATCTGGGGATTCCTGTTAGAGCAGTGGTTCCCAAACTGGGAGCCTCCAGATGTTGCTGAAATACAACTCCCATCAGCCCCAGCCACAATAAATTGTAGCTGGAGCTGATGGGAATTGTAGTTCAGCAACATCTGGAGGCTCCCAGTTTGGGAACCACTGTGTTAGAGGGAACACTGCTTGTGAACCTTTTTGTTTGTTTAAAAGTGGTATATAAATATTTAAAGTAATAATTATAATTGTGCATTTCCTGATCACTACCCCCAAAAGGTGTCTGTTTTTACATATCTTTGCTCTTTAGCTTCCTTGTCAGGTTGTTTTGGTACCTTAATTCTGTTTCTTTCTCATGTTCAGGGTGAAAGTCACCTTATTACTTGGCGTGAGTCTCCCTGTGTCCCCTATTCCCTTTTCAATCCTTGGAACTTCATTCATCATTATGGTATTGTCTGCATAGGTCTGGCACATTCCCCTTGGTAATGCTGCCTGATTCCCACTTTTCTAGGATTAGTATGCCGTACCTCTGTCTTTTCTCCCTGACAAAATGCATATGACCACACTGACCACAAAAAGGTCACACACAAATAGAATGGTGACCAGTGCATCTTGCGGGGAAAATAAAGTGTTAACATATGTAACTCAGAATGCATTTGCAGTCCTAGCAGAACTATCGAGCTATTCCAGAGGTTCTTAAACTTTGTTATATTGAGGACCCTATTCTATTCTGATTTGATTGTTCTTTATAAACCACTGCACTTTCCTATCTTACAATCAGCATGAGGATAGATGCTTGAAAAGCTTCTGAATTAAAATGCATCTGCTGCAGTTCTCTGTTATGGCAATGTTCACAACAAGCAGTATATATGTACCACAGAGAATACTCATGCACATATAATATAAGGCTGTTGGGGGCAGTGGTGGTGGTTGAGGTTTACACTGCAGTCATTTGTACTGAAGAAGAGGCAGTCTACTTTTCAGTGTGAGCTGTCGAACTGATTGCCTCTTTGGAATGTGGAAGAAATATCAAGGAACGTTGTTGTTTCTTCTTCTTCTTCTTCTTCTTCTTCTTCTTCTTCTTCTTCTTCCTCCTCCTCCTCCTCCTCCTCCTCCTCCTCCTCCTCCTCCTCCTCCTCAGCAGGAATAATGTACCATAAGTTAAGAACCATTGATCTATTATTTTGTTTGTTTACTTCTTTTACATGAAATAAAGCAGATATACAAAGCTCTGCCTTTTTGAGAGGGAAAAATCATATGAATTGAGTGCTAAATTAATGGGAAACATGTGGAGCGCTACTTTGGACACAAGATCACCTGTGGAGCAGAGTGGAAGAGGGCATACCATTTCTTCCATCCAATGAAAAAAAGCACTGCATCACCCATTATATGAACCAAGGCCTACAGCTGACACTCCACTTTCCTAGTGATAACCACATCACAGGTAAACCTTTCTCCTGTTTCTAAGTTCATATAAAATACTGCAGGAGTGTCTGTGTGTGTCACTCCTGTGGGACTGCTGGAGACCTTGTTTGAAGAGCGAGAAACCTTGAGGAGTAGAAGGGAGCTTTTCTCTTTAGTCCTCACCTCAAAAATAATAAGAACCATATTCGTATATTTTTTTAAAAGGTAAACAAAATACAGTCACCTGAAATAACTGCAAAACAATGAAAGCACAGGGCATACACATAAACAAATCATTGCATACTGTCAGACATCAAAATTCACTTCTGCTTGAAACACTTCTAATATTTCTGAAGCAACTGACCTTCAGTTACAAGATGCTTGCATTTCTAAAACATTCCCCCTCCTCATTATTGCCCACTTTCAGGTTGTGTCATCTCCAGCCTCATTGTTATTCTGAATCCCATTAAAGTGACAGCCTTTAAACCACTTACTCTGGAGCGGTCCCATTGACTTCAGTGAAACTCCTCCCGTGAAATCAATTTGAGGCTTGGAGCTTTAATCACAACAGAGAACCAAAAAGTGAAAGAAATAAAATGATGGCAAGGTGACTATATTTAAAAGAATTTTTCTAGGAGTGAAGTACAAATTTGGAATGCACACACTAATGGCTCACACAGTGAGAAAATATACCATATTTTCCCAAATAGAAGACAATCCTGAATATAAGATGACCCCCTTTAAAAGAAGAGGTTAAATACAGATTATACCTGCATTTACTCAAAAGGAACAGGACTATGAATTTAAGACAACCTTCTACTATTGTGCAAATGGGTTCAAAGAATCCAGCCCACCAATGGAAAGGGCCGCTGAAGCCCACAGGGGGGCGTGCTTCAAGCTCCAGAAGAGCCCCAAGTGAATCCCCCCCTGCCCACACCCAGGCTACATAGAGCCCCAAGCGACCACTTCCCTGTCCTTTTCAGGCAGCTTTTGCTTCCTGAAAGCAAATTTCTCTCCCTCCGTTGAGGGAAAGAAAGGGAAATAGTTGCTTTCAGGCAGCAAGAGCTGCCTGAAATGACAGGGAAGTGCTTGCTTGGGCTCTTCAGAGCTCAAGGCCATGCTCCCTTTGCATGTGATGTCATTCGCAAAGCAGGTGTGGTCTCAAGCTCCGAAGGGTCCGAGTGAGTACTTTCCTGACATTTCAGGCAGCGCTTGCTGCCTGAAAACAGCGATTTCCCTTTCTCTCCCTCACTGGAGTGAGAGAAAGTGGGGAAATGCTTTCAGGTAGCAAATGCTGCCTGAAAAGGACAGGGAAGTGCTCGCTTGGGGCTCTCCATAGCCCAGGCGTAGGTAGGGGAGGAGTTCTCTCAGGGCTCCACCAAAACCCATGCACATGATGTCATGCGCACGGGACATCAATAGAGGGGCCGGTGGGCAGGGCTGGACTCAGGCCACCATTCAGCTGGCTCTGCGCCTGGACAACCACCTGATTTCTAATGTAAAAAACTTGGAAAAAAACCTAGTCTTGGATTCGGGTAAATACATTATCCTGTATGCATTAAAAGTATGCTCTTGAAGTTATATATTTGATGCTGCTACCTGCCTGGTAACTTGCTACACCTCAGACACATGAAAGTGGTTCTCAGGGAACTTTCATTTACAACAGTGATGGTCAACTAGCGACCTGAAGTTCATATTGGGCCCAGCAAACAGTTTTATTTAGCCCCAGTAGGCCAAACAAATTTCATTTAAATTGTGGTCCAAAAAACTAGTCCATGTTTTCATTCATAAGTAACATAAAAGAGTTGGGAGTCAACCAGGTCACCTTAAGGACTGCTTTCTCCCACATGAACCTTCCTGGCTCTTAAGATTTTCTACTCAACCCCTTCTTTGGGTCCTACCACTGTCAGAAGTGAAGCAGGTAGTAACCCCTCATATGGGGACTTTTCAGTTGTGATACCCTACATTTGGAATATTCTCCCCAGGGTGGTTTAACTGGTGCTGAGTCTTTTTGGCTCCCAGTGAAGACCGTTTTCTTTGCCTAAGCCTTTTAGATATCAGGGTGGGATTGTGTTTGGTTTTTTGGCAGGCTGAGCGTGTGTGTAGTGGACAGGCTTTAATTTCTCTTACTTCTGCTGTTTTATGTTGCCTTTTATTGGTTTTAAAATGTTATTTGTTGTTTTGATTTTAAATGGTTAGCCACTCTCGGTTCCACAGAAGGAGAGAAATAAAATGTCATGACCTTTTAGCCCTAGAGGCCCCCCAGCACCACCAGAGCCAGCATTTAGACAATCAAGAAGGGCTACTTTAAACAACAGCATCTTCCTTAGGAAAGGCATATTCCTGGGCAGCAGCCATGAAATTGGCTAGTCCAAGCAGCCACTGGAGCAACATCCCTTCTGTATTGTTAGACCTAGCTCTTGTGGATTCCTGCTTGGAGCTAGTCACAATCCTGATTTCATTTTGCCTGGAACTGTCTGAAAGCCATGCCCTTCTCAGATCCTTGTCTTGGCAGGGACCATAGCTTGGTGTAGAACCAGATGTCAACACACAACCTTCAAAGGAATTGTGATACATTCTACACAATTATGTTACATCTTACATTAGGTTTTGTCTTTAATGCCCTGGGGGTGCCCAAACTAGCTTTTGGGGGGGGGGATTTTAGTAGACAGAGTGCAGGAAATTAAGCCGCTCCAGTTCCACTGCCTCTTTTCTGTTCCTTACCACAGCCCTTCAAGCCTGCTTTTCATTTAAAACAGGGATTCCCAACCTTAGGTTCCCAATTCTTGTTGGACTACATCATCTCCAGCCATGATGGGGATGATGGGAGTTGTAGTTCAACAACATCTGGGGACTCAAGCTTGGAAACCCCTGATTTTTTTTTTTTTTAAGTGTGCTCTGGAAAGACAACATTGAACTACCTAGCTGGCCCTAAAACTCAAGGGACAAGGAAGTTAAATAGTAATAGATTTTATAAGTGATGTTAATCAATAAAATAAAATGATTTTTAAAAATGGGAAAGGTTGTTTTGCCATGACAGTGGTGTTTTGGATTTAGGGAAACAATCAGATTGTTTTGATGCTGAACTGCTTAATGAGATAAAGTGTGTGGACTGAATTCTGTGGGGATGTGACACTAGTATAATTTTGTGAGGGAATATTTTGTTGTCATTATCCAAACCTGAATTAGTTTCAGACAGTGTTGGGTTGCCAAGACAACAGAGGTTCTTGTCAGTTTATTTGCTGCCCGCTGTCAGAAAAATACATTTTGGAGCTTACTCCTGTGAGGAAGCCCACCACATATGCCGACTACAACATTATAAGCTTTTGCCACATCAGCTCTAGAAGCTAGTTAATTGAATCCATGCACCTGTTTCATGCATTAAATAAATGTGGAATTACTCTTTTTTCAATATTGTTGGTTTTTAATCAAGACTTGAACAAATATACTTATGGGAAGGTGAGATCCTGAAGATAATCTTTCATAGCAGGACTGGCCAAACTCTGTTGTTGGGGTGTCACTGGTCCAGTTTTTGGAACAATCTGACCTCCTCAGGAATGGTGAGATTCTATTTTAAAAATTGACATCATCTCACAGAAAGGGCACATGCACTCAGATGGCATAAATTATTTGGTGGAGCAAATGTGTTTACTGAGGGATTTCCTCAAAAGTGAGGTTGGATGGGTCTTTATTTTTTCAGACTGCACATGTGACAACAATTCCCCTAAGAAAAAGGTCTTCCTTCTAGTGATCATTTGGAGAAGCATGTATACAGCTAGGGCTGAAAGTGATAGCCCATTGTGCAGGAGTCGTGGTGGTGGTGATGTTGGTGGTGGTAGTAGTGGAAAGGGGAATCGAGCCAGTCTTGAGTTTGAGCCAGCTTGGCTTGAAGGCTCGTGCTTGAGCCAGTCTGGCCCGATAAAAAGTGAATCCAGTTTGGCCCATCTTGATGCCCAGACTAGAACTGGCCCCAGCTTGATCAAGCCCAAGCCCAAGCCGAACCGGAAAAACCAGTTCCGTGCACATCACTAGGAAGAACATATCCCTGCATTGCTTTGGTAACCAAGAGATGCTCCCTATCTTACCATGCTGTGCTGCATGGGTGGCTTCATTATCCTTCACAGTGCAGTACAGCAAAACAGGGAACTAATTGTTAAGGCAACCAGCGGATGCTCCCTGACATCCTGTGTTGCACTGCATAGAACAATGAAATTGCCTCTACCAATGAAAAATAAGAAAACAGGGAATGTTATCCATGTTGCCCCAGCATTACAAGGATAGGTTTCTTCCCCACAATGAGGATAATGCTCCTTCTTTTGCTCTCAACAATTATGCTAGCTCGCCAAATCTGATTAGTTACGTATATTTGTGACGTTGTCTCCCTCACTGCATGATCCCCAGCTGGCTAGGATCATGCAGTAAGTAGAAAACAACATTAATTTTCATGTGCCACTTAACAATGATGCAACCCTAGAGTCCTGTTCAAGCATTATTGTATGGACACAGTGGGAACAGGAGCACACTAGCACACCCTGCACTTCATGCCTCATAATCTTACCCCACACTGACCATGAGTATAGCATTTGTCTGAAGAGACAAATGTTGTACTTGGGAAGAGATACTCGCCATGATTAGGAAAGCTGAGTGCTCCAATGTTCCAGTCATGAAAGAATCTATCCCCAGGTACAATATTATAGAATGCCTGAACCTTTCACATAAGTATCTCCTATTCCTCTGTCATTGTTAAGGCAAATAGACAGGAAATCCATCTAGGCCAGGGTCCAAAGAACTAGGAACATAGGAAGCTGCCATATACTGAGTCAGACCATTGGTCTATCTAGCTCAGTATTATCTACACAGTCTGGCAGCGGCTTCTCCAAGGTTGCAGGCAGGAATCTCTCTCAGCCCTATCTTGGAGATGCCAGAGAGGGAACTTGGAACCTAGATGCTCTTCCCAGAGCTGCTCTATCCCCTAAAGGGATACTTTCGGTATGTCCAAGGTCTTGGGCATGCCCAGTAAATTTTGACTTTCTTTATGGAATGGGAGACCCTCGTATGAAGTAGAAACTGTTTTTGCAAGTCTCTCTCACTTTCAAAAACAATAATTTTTCGAGTGGTTGTTGGGGCATGCAGTTGGAGAAATATGAGTCCCAAGCTCCAAAGCTACCTAGGACCTTTGTGTTACTTTGAATACTGTTTTGAATACTGGTTGGGAGGCAAGCTGGAAGGAAAGCAGAGTGGGATGGGTAGTCCAAGAGCTGCTCTGTTCATACCTGAGGAGCCAGACATGCACACCCCATTGGATTGGAAGGCAAATACTCTGGGTCACATTCTTATGGCATCGTGTGAATGAGGGACTCTTTATAAAAATTCTCTCATGCTGCTGTTTCTTATTTCTTAGCATCCAAACTTTTGCAAGGAAAAAAAAAAGGCAGATCCTGGCTCCTAATAAATAGTAATGTTGCCTTGTGTTGTTTGTTGCATAATTCATTGCTCATGTCTGTGTTTCTCATTGTCTGGTCTCCTTTCATGCTAATTTCTCTAAAGGCTGGATTCATCAAAAGGAATAACCAGGAGATATTTTTCATTCTAACAAATACAAATGGCACCCTGATGCTCTCCGATCTATTTTTGAAATGCACAAAATAGCGCTTGGAATAATGACTAGATTTTGCATTTGTGATAAATTAAAATAAAAGCAATTGCACTTCATAAATATTGGAGAAAGATAAAAGCTATTAGAGCATCCATTTTATACTGTGAAAGAACTGGAGATAAGTCTCAATAAAGGACACATCACACACTACAGCAAATATTTAGTTTACCTCATATACACAGTCACTTTTTGCAATCTTAGTTACAACACTGGTGGTGTCCCACTGGTTATTGCCAACATGACTGACCACTATCCTTGTTATTAGCAATGATTACAACTATTTTAAGGCATAAGAGAACATTTCCATGACCAAAGCTACTCTCATACACATTCAGTGACAAGGAATATTACCACCATACATGAAATCATTTACCACTCATGTTAGGGGAGTGTCAGGAACCGCCTGTATTTAAGACTGGAAATTGAAGAACCTGCATTCTACTGCTCTCTGTGGCAGCCAGAAGAACTGCAACAGCCTTGCCAGGCAGGCATGGCGATCTCAGGCCCTGGGCTGCCCTGCCCAGCCAAGCAGTTCATTGGCTCCTTCCAGGATAGGAAGAATATGAGACTTCTGCCTGAGCTCAGGCTCCGCCTTAGTTTCAGTGTTTCCTGGGTTATGTTCCTGAATCCTACTCAGCTTGACCCCTGGTTTTGTCTCTGATTTTCAGTTTGTATTTCTCTCCTGGTTCTTATTTGTCTTATTTGTCTGCTTAGCTATAATCTTGGCTTCAACTCCCACTCAGGGCTTGTCTCCTGATCTTGCTTCCCAGTTTGTCTGCTTGACTCTTTGCTTCAGCATTGACTAAGGATGTGCACGAACCTGTTCGGAGGCCCTTTTACAGGCCTCTGAACAAGTTCGAGAACTGGGCGGTTCAAAGTTCAAAGGTGGCAGGGGGTCGCACTTTAAGGGTGGTGGAGGGTGCACTTACACCTCCCTCCGCTTTCCCCCCCGGTGCCCGGTATTTCGCAAGTCCTATGGGGTGGCAGCGTACTTCCCTGCCACCCTATTTGCTCTTCAGCCGGAAGTGGCCAGAATAGCTGGCGCACATGCGCCCAGTGGGCATGAACGTGCACACGTCAGCTACTTCCGGCCACTTCCAGCTAAAAAGCAAACAGGGTGGCAGGGAAGTACGCTGCCACCCCATAGGACTTGAGAAATACCAGGCACTGGTGGGGGGAAAGCAGAGGGAGGGGTAAGTGCACCCTCCTGTGCCCTCAAAGTGTGACCCCCACACCGCCATCAAGACACCTGGTGTGGTTCTGTGCATATCCCTAGCATTGGTTTGTTTCCTGACATCAGTTCCTGGTCTCTTCCCCTGCTCCTGATTCTCTGCTCTCCCTCCTGGTCATGACTTCAGATTCCCACACATTCTCCAGGGGCTGCCCGTGACCCAGCATGGACAAGGAGGGATTGTAGCTCAGTAGCAGAGTGCATGCTTTGCATTCAGGAGGTTGTAGGTTTGATCTCTGGCATCTCCAGTGGTCTGGAAAAATCCCCTGCCTGAAATCTAGGAGAGTCTCTGCCAGTCAATGCAGACAGAACTGAGATAGTCGGTCCAATGGCAGCATCAGCATCAGGAAAAAGGGGGAAAGCACATTTCTGGGTTTTTGTTTTTGAAACTGAAATAATAGTATATTTCACATTAACACTCTTTTCCAGAACATCATTTTCACTGTTGAGTTCATAAATAAGAACAGGGACAGGGCCTTCTCTGTTGCTGCCCCCAGACTATGGAATGCTCTCCAGTGGCTATTCGCTCCTCTGTCTCCATCACAGTTTTTAGAAAGTGTTGTGAAATCTTGGCTTTTTACCCAGGCTTTTATACCATTGTCTCTGCTGCTTCTTTGTATTTTGTATGGTTATATTGTGCTTGTATTTTAAATCTTTTTAGTCTGATTGATGTTTTTATATTCTTGCTTAATATTTTAATTGTGTAATTTTTATAGTCTTGTTTTAATTTTTCTGTGTGAACCACCTTGAGATTGTTTTAATGAAAGGCAGTATACAAATTTAACAATACAATACAATCAATCAATCAGTCAATCAATCGAGTTGTGTTAAAGCAACAATCCCAGCACTTAATACAGAATTATCTTTTGGCATACCACCCTGCAAAATTTAACAATAAATAAATAAATTGGGGGTGTGTGTGCAAAGGTGGCAAACTACTTGTTGGGGTCGGTTTGCCTATCCATTCACCCCCACTGGAGCTGCCCCTAAACAATGGTCTGACTCAGTGTATGACATCTTATTGTGTAACCTATGATTTCTTCAGGAGAGAGTAAATGTTTTTCTGCTGCAACTTCTCTCTTCCGTTGTTCTTCTAATGACATGCTCCAGAATGAATTTTTGTCTGCCTCCCCTGCTTTGGGCAAAGTTTGACAGTCTTTTAACCACTTTATTTTTTATTTAGGCATCTGGCATGTTTGAACAAAAAGAAAAGCTCTCTGGGTTCAGGGGGCAATTTAATAGAGAAAAATCATAGCACTCCCACTCCCAACATGTTTTGAGAGGATGCTCTTTGTCAGGAAATGGCACAGGAAAATCTTAAAAATAACATTCCCAAAGGAGCTGAAATCTCTTGTAAGACTATTGCTTAGAAGTCTTTTAAAGATACTTCTGTGTCCCCTGATGAAGAGCCCCATCTCAAAACAGATGGGGAGTCAGAAGTATTTCTATATGTTTGTTTGTTTGTTTGTGGTGTAGCCCCTGGTTTTTGTGTTGTTGTTTTTTGGCCATCTGGAATATTTAGCTATTTAAAATGTGTGCTTAAGCTTGTGGGGGAGGCAGTGGTATTGCAGATACCATTGAGCACTCTGGACAGCTGGATGGAAAGGTGACTTCATGATTGTAATTAAGGGCCAGTTGCAGCCTATCAGTACTTTGCCCAGCTGGTTTCTCCTGGGAACAGAAAACTCATGTATCAGTTGCTCCTGGGCTTGATTCACTTTTGAAATGTATACATCTATCTTTAAAGGGATGACTGCATATCCACAGCAGGCTGCCCCCCTCAAGATATGCAGGTCTGTTTTGAATCTGAAATAAACAAAACCAGGTACGTGGCATGGAACCAGAAAAAGTGTAATAATGAGCAGCATCTGATCAAGCCACACTGAAAACTTTTCAGCATATCTCGAATATATCAAACAGTTATTGAGAAGACTGGGCCCAGGTAAAAGACTAAAGTTCCTAAAAAAATAAAATCCATGATGCAACTGAAAATGGAGATGCTTCACTTCACTAAGTGATTCTTTTTTAGGCTGCAGAGAAATTGGAAGCCATCAAAAGCTCTGCAGAATACAAACTGTCTGGGCAAATGGGTGCTGGTCCGATTCATTGTTTTGAGATGTTTTTAATCGTGAACAAGTAGGATATGCCAGAAAATGGTGGCTGATATACCATGCAAGAAACCGTAGATCCAAGAGAGAGATGTGCAATCTGCTGCTAAGCACTGTACAGCATGCCCATGCTGTTTGCAGAGGTGGAACGGCTCCATGCCTACTAAGCATTGCATCAGCATAGTTGTGGTGCACCAACACAATGCTTAGTATGTATGAAGCAGCCTTCCTGGAAGCAGTGAGGGCATGCTGTAGAGTGCCTCACAGCAGTGCATGGGAGGCACTCTCACAGCACTCTCTCTCTTAGATCTGCTTTGTTTTTTTGTATGGCATGTCAGCCATAGATCATACTAGAATAATGAGGGGAAGAAAGACGACCCCCGCATGCTTCCCAGTTTCACGGAGATAACTGTAAATTTAGTACACCTTCCTCAAGAAGAGAATCACTCTTGCTTCAAAAGTGAAAACAATCTCTTAATATGTTGATCAAGCTTAAAGCTGGTAACCTCCAAGCTGGACTAGTGCAATGCACTCTATGTAGGGCTGTCTTTGTATGTAGTTCGGAAACTTCAATTAGTTCAAAATGCAGCAGCTTTATTGGTCTCTGGGGTAACCCAGAGATCACATTATGCCTGTTCTTAAACAGTTGCACTGGCTGCTGCCAATGTTTCCGGGCAAAGTACAAAGTGTTGGTTGTTTCCTTTAAAACCATGAATGGCTTAGGTCCGGGTTACCAGTGACAGATTTTAAAATATTTGAGAAATGCCTTTGACCTCTGAGAGAGAGAGAGAGAGAGAGAGAGAGAGCCATGCCAGTAAACAACTGAAGCTTCAAGGATGAGTTTTGCTGAAGGAACTTTAAGGATTTACTATAACAAAAAAAACAAAACAAAACATCCTTCTCTTTCTTCACAGTTTTTAGAGAAATCAGGAGTGCTGCAGTCCAGAAGCATTGCTTTAATATGAACACAATAAATGAATGAGATGGAAAATTAAAAGAGATTACGCTTCCTGCTCTGCATGTTTTAATTTTAATAGTTTGCCGTTTAACAATTACAAACAAGCCTTTCATTATTAAAATTGGTGTTTGTTAATCAGGCTTAAGTTCTGCTTCATAATTAATTCTGCAAAGAATTTGATGGATCTGGTTATTAAAAATATGACAAAGCAAAGCACAAATGAATTTTGGACTTTAAAATTATCCTTCTTTAGTACTTGATAGTTGAAGCTCATTAACATAAATGATTATATTGCCAGAACATGGAGGAATTTTCAGTGTAAAAATAATACAACTTGACACAGACTTTCCCTGCATTATTTTATTCTACCTAACTTTTAAACAGAGTCAACATTTCCGGTTTGTATGTTTTAAATCCAGACAACACATGTGACTGACCACTAATTACATATGAAATGCAAAATGTGTACAGCTAAGCAGGCATACACTCTCCGGGACCTTTCTCATAATCCATGAGAAGGGCAGGGAGGGCACGCGTGGAGGAAGGCTAGAGAAGCTTACCTCACTTACCTCTCTCCTCTGTTGTTGGGTGTGCAGATTACATGCCCAGATGGTCCTCTACTGCCTCGAGCAGCACAGAAGGTCAGGGGCCGGGACCGTGGTACATTTTGGGGATGCGTGGTGCGTTTGGGGGATCTCTCCCAGCACTGGCCGGGAGCCTGCTCCGGTGTCAGTGCCGTGCTACACTTAGCTCAGGTAAAGGGTTTGCTGGCACCCATAACCATGGCTAAGCAGCAAGCTCCCTAAGCATGTTTGCTGCCACACTGCCGCAGGGAGCAACCTGGCTCCCATCGGTTCTCATGAGCAGCCAAGCCTGGGCTTGGCTGCCTTAGCCAGGTCTTGGTTGCATGTAAGAACAGCCTCTCTCTCTCTCTCTCTCTCTCTCTCTCTCTCTCTCTCCCCCCCCCCACTGAGCTAGGCAGGCCCCAGGCCACCAGTCTGCTCTATTCTGCTGCTGTGCTGTTGCTGCAGTCTCTGTCCTTCTGTCCTTCCTCTCTCCACTACCCTTCCTCTTCCAGAGGCACTGGGAAACTTTAAGGGCTCCCTCCCTTCCAGGACCTTGAATACATTTTGAAACCCCCTCCTTTGGCCTCCCCCCTAACTGCTCCCTCCCTCCAACTAATGGGGGCACAGTTGCTCATGCCAACACTTGATTTGAATAACAAACAAGGAGATTCCAAGCCATTTGGAAGCCAGTGCCAGAAAACCAATCAGCAACTTGGAAAAATGGTGCTTGAATCACTTAAATCGATTTGAGCTCGAATAGAATTGATTGGCACATCCGTATTGTGCATGGGTTTCCAACCTTAGCAATAGCAATAGCAATAGCAATAGCACTTACATTTATATACCGCTCTATAGCCGGAGCTCTCTAAGCGGTTTACAATGATTTTAGCATATTGCCCCCAACATTCTGGGTACTCATTTTACCAACCTCGGAAGGATGGAAGGCTGAGTCAACCTTGAGCCCCTGGTCAGGATCGAACTTGTAACCTTCTGGTTACAGGCCGCAGTTTTACCACTGCGCCACCAGGGACTCTTAGGTCCTTGTATGTTGGACTACAACTCCCATCGTCCTTAACTACAGTGTCTCCATACCATTGTGGCTGGGGATAATGGGAGCTGTAGTCCTATAACTTCTGAGGACCTAAGGTTGGGATCCCTTAGAGTATTAGACACAGTTCCAGCTCTCTGGGAGGGCAAATAGGCAGGGACACATAATTAACAGGGAGTCAAAGAGGTATGGGAGGAGTGCCTACAAAACAGGACCAAATCAGGAGACCAAAGCCATCAGCTCTGATTTCTGGGAAGCAAGGACTTCCCAGCGTGGACAGAGCCAGCATGGTGTAGTGGTTAGAGTGCTGGACTAGGACCGGGGAGACCCGAGTTCAAATCCCCATTCAGCCATAATACTAGCTGGGTGACCCTGGGCCAGTCACTTCTCTCTCAGCCTAACCTACTTCACAGGGTTGTTGTGAAAGAGAAACTCAAGGATGTAGTACACCGCTCTGGGCTCCCTGGAGGAAGTGAACTTCCCAGAAGACTTGCCTGCCTGAACTTCCCAGAAGACTTGCTGAGTAGCCCAAGCAGTCAATCAGGTAAAATGGAAGAGGGGGACTTCGGGGCCAACCTTCTTAATTCTGATGAATCTAAGCATTCAAGTTATACTATATGTGTTGTGAAAACTTTAATTAGAAATAGTGAACATGGTAGCAACAGTTGCAAGAAGAACTGTGGGAATTTTCACATTCAGTTCCTTCTGCTGCCACCCTTCTCTGGGTGCCACTAGATCTGGTCAGGCTGAGAAGCCAAGCCAGAGTTAACAGTTTTATATTACTTGGAGAAAGCTTATTGGCCTCTTGTATCACTTGACTTTAAGTGACCCTTTGGCCACTTGCCGTGGTGGCTCTGAAGCACAGCAGCCACTTTGGCTTAAAGAGAAAAGTATCTAGGTCTTGCTGGTGGAGTCTATGGTTCCAGACCATTCTAGTGCCTTATAGATTCCTCTGTGATTGATGGAGTAGAAATAAAGACTTCCAGAAATGTGTGCCCATCATAGAATGTAAGATATCAGGTGCACAACTCAAACCCGAGTTCCCACCAGTCAGGTTTTTATGGCACCTCACTTGTAGTGCCACTTATGAGGCAAGGCTGCAGCATCTCGGGCTCTTTACTTTGGAAACGAGGTGATGAAGGGGAGACATGATTGAGGTGCATAAAATTATGCATGGAGTAGAGAGAGTGGACAGAGAGAAATTTTTCTCCCTCTCTCACAGCACTAGAACCAGGGGCCATCCCATGAAATTGAAGGTGGGAAATTTAGGACCAACAAGAGGAAGTACTTTTTCACACATCACATAATTAATCTCTGGAATACTTTGCCATGGGATGTGGAGATGGCCACCAGCTTGTATGGCTTTAAATGGGACTTAGACAAATTTGTGGAGGACAGGTCTATCAATGGCTACTCGTCTGGTGGCTGTGGGTCACCTCCAGCCTCAGAGGCATGATGCCTCTCAATACCAGTTGCAGAGAAGCAACAGCAGAAGAGGGGGCCAGCCTTCACCCCCTACCTGTGAGCTTCTCTGAGACATCTGGTGGGCCACTGTGTGAAACAGGATGATGGATTAGATAGGCCTTGGGTCTGATCCAGCAGGGCTGTTCTTATGTTCTTATGTAGTGAGGTTTCCTCTGCAAGCCTGACAGATAAAGTTCCATGCTTCATAGAGAGTACCATCTGTGTATTATTAGACAGATATGTAGGCACCCTTAATTAAAGATTCCAGAGCTAGACAAGATAAAGCTTTATAAACTGCGAATTTATAAATTCTCCTTCATGACTCTTCTTCCTAGTCTCCACTGGTCTTGAGAGCTAGGCTTATGGTAGCAAGCATGACTTGTCCCCTTAGCTAAGCAGGGTCCACCCTGGTTGCATATGAATGGGAGACATGATGTGTGAGCACTGTAAGATATTCCCCTTACGGGATGGAGCTGCTCTGGGAGGAGCAGCTAGGTTCCAAGTTCCCTCCCTGGCATCTCCAAGATAAGGCTGAGAGAGATTCCTGCCTGCAGTCTTGGAGAATCTGCTGCCAGTCTGTGTAGACAATACTGAGCTAGATGGACCAATGGTCGTACTCAGTATATGGCAGCTTCCTATGTTCACTTCTGACCCCTGCACTACAAAAGCTGGGCTTCAGTACCAGTCTTCCCAATCATTTAATCAACTGACTGCCACTCCTCACCCACAAGCCCTAGTCATAGCACTTGCTCTTCAGGCTGAGTAACATCTCTAGTATGTCTATACTAGTATGTCCATTCCCTTTTCCTGCTTGCTCCCTCGGATCTTGACTCCCATCTGACTTGGAGTATACACCTGTCTCTGGCCTCCTGATCCCCTATTGCTACCTTGGATCTTCACTTCTCCCTGGCTTTGCTTACACACTTGTCTCTGGCCCTTCTGATCTTTGCCTACCTGTTCTGGAATCTGACATTTGCCTCTGGCCTGATAGGCAGCACCCTCACCCCAATCCTGAAACCTGATGGCCTGCTTTTCTGAGGTCTTATACAGGTGAAACTCGGAAAATTAGAATATCGTGCAAAAGTCCATTAATTTCAGTAATGCAAATTAAAAGGTGAAACTGATATATGAGACAGACGCATTACATGCAAAGCAAGATAAGTCAAGCCTTAATTTGTTATAATTGTGATGATCATGGCGTACAGCTCATGAAAACCCCAAATCCACAATCCCAGAAAATTAGATTATTACATGGAACCAAGAAGACAAGGATGATAGAATAGAACAATATCGGACCTCTGAAAAGTATACAGTGTACTGTGCTTGACTGGCCAGCAAACTCGCCTGACCTGACCCCACAGAGAATCTATGGGGCATTGCCAAGAGAAGGATGAGAGACATGAGACCAAACAATGCAGAAGAGCTGAATGAAGCATCCTGGTCTTCCATAACACCTCATCAGTGCCACAGGCTGATAGCATCCATGCCACACCGCATTGAGGCAGTAATTGCTGCAAAAGGAGCCCAAACCAAGTACTGAATACATATGCATGCTTATACTTTTCAGAGGTCCGATATTGTTCTATTCTACAATCCTTGTCTTCTTGGTTCCATGTAATATTCTAATTTTCTGGGATTGTGGATTTGGGGTTTTCATGAACTGTACGCCATGATCATCACAATTATAACAAATTAAGGCTTGACTTATCTCACTTTGCATGTAATGTGTCTGTCTCATATATCAGTTTCACCTTTTAATTTGCATTACTGAAATTAATGGACTTTTGCACGATATTCTAATTTTCCGAGTTTCACCTGTACATAGGTCAGAATTAAACGTTTGCCCTTCTGATTAGAAAGAAAGAAAACAACTACACAAAAATACAACAAAACTCTGCAGCAACTTCTTTGTGTGTTAAAAATGTTTTTGCAGAAAGCCCATAATGTCATATAACCATGAATAATAAAGATAATTTCCATCAAGGGTAAAGTCTCTTGAAGCAAATACAAGCCTGTAAACAGGATCCATTGGAATTCATGGAATGTCATGAATAGTCCTTTGGGGCCTTTAACACAGTTGAAAACATTTATTTGCAGTGTTTTATAGGGATACATGATGAATGGTGCATTCTGCAGACCCCCACACATGTATCCCTAGTTACATGAATATATATTGCTACCTTATACTGTCAAACCATTGATCCATCCCCCATTTCCACCCAAAACCTGGTCAGTGGCTTTTACCTTTAAAAAAAGGGATCAGTGCATGCAGTCCTGGCTTCTCTACTTCTATGTCCCACTGGATTAGAATGAGAAATGTTATGTGATGCCCTTGGCATAGGTCTCTTTTGTGACGTGCATTCTTATTTTTCAGCATTTTAAATTCACTCAAGAAAAAGAGCCAGATCCTGACTCCTAATAATGTAAGAGCAAGTTTGAAGATAAAAGGGTATGAAAAGAGTTAAGTAAACATGGCAGCGATGGCAGATTGGCAGTGGCAATAGTGATGTCAAAAGCAGGAACGGAAAGAATTGGCACAAATGATTCCTCCTCCTGCCATCACTACTGCCACTGCCCATCGACTCCCACTGCCATCATGTTTGCTATTTTTGTTTGATATATGACATAGAAAGGGAGGGGCAGTGCCATCATGGATAGGTTACAACAGAGGAAGGACTCTAAAGGTTCACATCCAAGATGTAGACCACTTATTGATGATGATGATGATGATGATGATGATGATGATGATGATGTAGATGATGTAGGACTTTCCTGAAAGTTCATTTATATTGTGAGCATATGGCATGAAATGAAATAATACATGTACCTTTCTATATTAATTAACTGAGAATATTGCCCTCCTGATAAGGTTAAACCTTAGGAAGATAACTTATTGCTTGTCTGTATTTCTGCCCGACACCATAATTAAACCTGATTCACACCAAAGAAAGTCAGAAGTGTGGGCCGCTTCAGTGACCCTCTTAACTGACCTTCTCTTAAATAATGATCTATTATTTAAGACATTTCTGTTATTTAGAAATATAGCCTCAACTACATTTCAGTCCACCCTCCAAACCTCATAGCTGATCCCCCCCCCACCAGGAGAATTTCATGACAATGACCAAATGAATTTCTCTGCACGCCACAGGGTCAAGGAGGTGCAACCATTATCTAGTTAGCAGAAGAACTTGAGGTGGCAACAGTTGTGTATCATCAGAGGTTTACAGGAAAATAACCTACAGTGTTGTGAGAAATAACAGGCAGGGGGATATTTTAGCAAATTTGCTTATATAGCCTATACATTGGAACAAAATGCTTTCCCAGAATCACAAAGCAGAAGATTAATTTGAGGCTGTTCTCACGTGCAAACTAAACCAGGCTAGGGAAACCCAACCTGGGTTGGGCTGTGCATGAGAACTGCCAGACTTGGACCTGATCCTGGGAGGGCAGTGCTGGCTAGCCTGGCTTTTTAGCCTGGCTTTTAGCCTGGGTTAATGGCACCAGCATGCAGTTAACCCAGGCCCCAAGATCGTGTGTCTCCTTGGGCTGAGTTCAGAGACACAGAGATGGGCATGCAGCACGCTTGGCGTGTGGTGCATTGTGGGATACCTGGAGGCCGGAATGGATCATCCCGGCCTCTGGTAGTGATGTGCCTGGACCAGTCCGGAGGCCATTCTACAGGCCTACAGACCGGTCCGGACACAGGCAGTTCGGATTCAGGTGGTTCAGGGTGGCGGGTTCCTTTAAGGCGCGGGAGGGTTTATTTACTCCTCCCGCCACTTTCCCCCCCTCCGGTGCCCGTATTTCTTTGAATAATTTCGCTTACTATCTCTTGGAGCATCCCTTCTCCGGTGCTGTGCTGCAGAAGTTCTTTAAGTAATGGGACGGCAGGATATCTCCCTGCCACCCCTCCCCCCACTTGGCATGCAGCGCAAAAAGGCTTTAAGAAGCCTTTTGTGTGTGTGTGTGCACGTGCACGTACTTTCTTGACTAAACGGAGCGGCAGGATATCTCCCTGCCACCCCTTGTTCCACTTTGCTGCACCTTCATGTCACAATGGCCAGTCTCTTGCCTTCATGTAGAGAAAACCAGCATGAGGTCACAATGGCCACGCTCTCTCCTTCAGGTAGGCAGCATTATGCTGGGTTATATTGAACACACTGTCTGTTTGTCTATGTGTCTGTCTTATTGAAGAAAGTAGCAGTTGGTCAACCCAATCCCTCCCTCCCCCCTCACACACACACATACAAGCAGAAGCAGGAGCATATGGGCACACACTTTTTTTTCATTGAGATAGACATCTGAAGGAGTACATGGGAATAATCTCTTTTTCCCTTATTGAGTTTGACAGCTTCAACATGTGGACACAGTTACTGTTGGCACACAGCAACCATCTCTGGCAGTCTATTTACTGCTTTGGTGGACAGTGGGGCCTCAGTGCCTGAGTGAAGGTAAAAGTTGCATTTGAAAGGATGGGAGAATAAAAAGAAAGTTAAGAAGGCCCCGTGTAGTCCGGGGTGCAAAAGGCACCTTTCTTATCAAAGTAGCTACCAAAGAGGGGACATGGGAGCCAGTATCTCCCTCTTCTCCAATGGACAGTATCAGCATGAGTACACATGAGTCAGTCAACATCAGCCTGAGATCACAGTGGCTCTTCTGGCACCTTCAGACAAACAACATCAACATAAGATCACAGAGACTGGTCTCTCTCCCTCAAGCAGGCAGCATCAGCATGCAGTGATAATGCTCAGGCTCTCTCCTTCAGAAAGGAAGGCAGCATCAGCTAGTCCCTCTTCTGGCAGTCAGCACTGAAAAACACAGCATCACAAATGTACAGTGTCAAACAGTTGAGGGGAAATAAAGATTACTTTCTGACGGCCTGATGAAATAAAAATGCTTTTACTTGTTTTCTGAAAATCAGTTGTGAGCCTGCCCCTGTTGGTCTCCAAGGGGAGAGCATTCCATAGGAAAAAAATGACACTACTGAAAGGGCCCTGCTCCTGTTAGGTGTCGACCTCTTCTCTTGACAAAGAGGGCACACAGACTAGGGGCCAGTGATAGATTCGTCCTCCATGAATTTGTTTGCTTAAAGCTCTCCAAGCTGATGCCATTCACCACATCCTGTGGCTTGGGTACTTGGACCCAGGCTGCTTATTTATGGTGTAAGAACATAAGAATAGCCCTGCTGGATCAGACCCAAGACCCATCTAGTCCAGCATCCTGTTTCTCACAGTGGCCCACCAGATGTCGCTGGAAGCCACAGACAGGATTTGAGGGCATGCCCTCTCTTCTGCTGTTACTCCCCTGCAACTGGTACTCAGAGGCTGGTTTAGCTTAGAAGTTAAAGGTCAATGCCAGCACCAAACTTATTTTAGAAATGAACAGGAAACTAGTAAAGTTCTCTTAACACCTGTGTTGAAGTGGTGCACTTTCTGGTACAACAATTTTCAAATGCCTACCCCCTTCCCTGCATTGATTACTGTCTCTAAAGGGCTTTTTTGATGGTACCTATCTTCTTCACAGCCTACTGCTCTCCTCATTCAACTGAAATAGTTCATTGATCTTATGTCTGGAAAGGATTAAATCAGCCTTTGTTTCCTCTTTACTCTGCATTGATGGTGGTCCTGAGAAACACTACATGCTACCCAGCTGCTCACAACAATTTCTTTATATGTTAGCCTTATAGTCCTGTAGAATTGTGCTTTGTTCTTTTCATCATGCTTAACTGTTGATCTACATATTCAGGAAAAGGATGAGAGTCATCTCACCCGGAACTTTACTACTTCAGAATGGAGGTAGAAGAATCGTATGTTTGAATGCTCCTCTGTCTGTCTGTCTGTCTGTCTATCTATCCATAAAATTTCCTGAACATAAAAACAAACAAACAAACAAGCAGTCATTAAAAGGGGCAGACAAGAACACTTCACTTTGCAATACTAGTTTTCCATTGCAGAGTGATGATGGTGGTGATGATGATTCCAAATGAAGGCAAGGCTGTACTACAGACATAATCTTAATGAAACAGAAAGCATGAAAAGCAGCAGAGAAGGAGAAAATATTCAGTCATGCAGTTACAGTCAGCCCTCTATAATCTCAAGTAGTACAGTCCCAAGAGGATTGTACTACATTCTTTTTGTTGGAGCTAGGACCCTGGCAGCATCAGCTCTCAGCCGCAATGTCTCATAGTGAACACTGGGTGGGAGGGGGGGAACCACATGGGTAGACAAAATAGGATGATTGTCGATGTAGTGCTGGATGATGGTCCCCTCAGTTTGGACGGCACTCAACATGCTACTGAGGAAGAGCTGAGGATCTATCAGAGTACCGATGGTGTTTATGACACAGCTAGATTAAAGCCTTTAGAATGTCTAGCAGCTGATGTTGCCGTGTGGGAAAAGAAAATCCAAAGCTGCAAAGACAGAATTACAATGGGAATGTGGAATGTAAGAAGCATGAATATGGGTAAGCTCAACACAATGAAAGATGAAATGAATCGACTACAGATTGACATATTGGGCATCAGTGAATTAAAATGGACTGGAATAGGACACTTTCAGTCAGAAAGTCATAACATTTACTACTCAGGACACAAGAAACAAAGAAGGAATGGTGTTGCTTTCATAGTCACTAAGGATATAGCAATGACAGTACTTGGGTACAATGCGATCAGTGACCAACTAATATCAATTAGATTTTGTGGACAACCCTTTAACATGACAGTTCTTCAATGACTGATGCAGAAGAAGAGGAAGTTGATGGGTTTTATGCTCAAGTTCAGCCTGAAATGGACAGAACATGCAAGCAAGATGTTCTGGAGGTGGTTGGAGACTGGAATGCCAAAGTTGGAAATGATAAAGAGGAAAGAGGAAAACACAGTCGGACTGTATGCCCTAGGAAACAGAAATGAAACATTGCTAACACATTCTTCATACAACCAAAGCGGCACCTATACACATGGACTTCACCAGATGGAGTACACATAAATCAAATTGATTACATTATTGGTGCAAGGAGGTGGAAGAGCTCAGTTATAACAGCAAAAATGTGGCCAGGTGCCGATTGTTTAACAGATCACGAACTGCTCAAGTGCAAGTTCTGAGTCAAGCTAAAGTGGAAAAACATAGCTATCCAGCTTCCACGATATGATCTTGAGAATGTACCCACCATTTTCAAGGAAAACATCAGGAATTACTTTGAAGTTCAGAACAATGAGTTCAGAAACTCATTGATAGGGAACCAGAGGAACTGTGGAATGGAATCAAAGAAGTTATTAAGGAATGATGTGAAGAGAGACTGCCAAAGGCCAAGAAACAGGAGAAAGCAAAATGGATGACAGAACAGACGGTGGAAATTGCCAAGAAGAGGAGAGAAGCCAAAGTCAAGAAAGATAAATACCAGAGGAAGGAACTTAATAGGGAATTTCAGGAAGCTGTTAGAAGAGACAAGGAGCAGTATTACAATGACATCTGTAAAGAACTTGAGGTTGGAAATAGACACGGAAAAACAAGGAACATTTTCCAAAAGTAGCTAAGAGAATGTATTCTTCATTATGATCCCCACCGCCCATTGAGGTCGTCCGGAGAGGTCCGTCTCCAGTTGCCACCATCTCGGCTGGTGGCCACACGGGGATGAGCTTTCTCGGTTGCTGCCCCAAGACTGTGGAATGTGCTCCCTACTGAGATAGGATCCTCCCCATCTCTGACAATTTTTAGAAAGCGTTTGAAAACCCACCTCTTCACCCAAGCTTTTTCTGTTCTTTAAAATTTTAAGGTTTTAATTCATGGTTGATTTTAAATTGTTGAATTGTTTTGAGTTTTTGTGTATATTTTGACTTGTTTTGTGCTGTTATTAACCACCCAGAGACAAAGGTTTGGGGCAGTGTACAAATGTAATGAAATAAATGTAAATAAATAAATAAATAAATAAATAAATAAATAAATAAATAAATAAAAGATCTCTGAACTCAGAAGGTGGTTCTAACCACAAATTGGTATGTTAAGGGATGCCTAAGGACAGATAGTAACTGATTCAGAGAAGATCAAACAGAGATGGAAGGAGTATACTGAAAATCTGTACAGCAGGGATATCAACATCCAAGATACTCTAGAAGATATTGCCTACCTGCAAGAACCTCTAGTGCGGGCAGATGAAGTTGGATGAGTACTCTGGTCATTACCAAGCAGGAAGGCTACAGGAATTGATGGAATAGCTACAGAAATATCGCAGGCAACAGTAGAAGAATCAGTCAAGACTCTAACCAAACTATGCCAGCAAATGTGGAGAACAACACAGTGACCAATGGAATGGAAGAGGTCAGTCTACATACCCATACCAAACAAAGTAGACTTAACAGATTGTGCAAACCATCACACAATATCCTTAAATTCACATGCTAGCAAAATAATACTCAGGATCATCCAACGCAGATTAGAGCCGTATGTGGAAAGGGAAATGCTGGATGTTCAAGCTGGTTTCAGAAAAAGCCGAGGAACAAGAGACATCATTGCCGATGCACACTGGATAATTGAGAAAGCCAAAGAATCCCAGAAAGAAGTCAATATGTGCTTTATTGACTACAGAAAAGCCTTTGATTGTGTCAACCATGTCAAGTTGTGGAATATCCTTAGGAAAATTGGCATCCCAGAACATCTCATTGTTCTCATGAGAAGCCTATACACATGACAGAAAACCACAGTCCGGACAGAACATGGTGAAAGAGACTGGGTCCAGATCGGCAAAGGAGTAAGACAAGGCTGTATACTTTCTCCGTATTTATTCAATTTATATGCTGAACATATACTGAGATAAGTTGGATTGGAAGAAGATGAGTGTGGTTTTAAAGTGGGAGGAAGAAACATCAATAACCTGCACTATGACACTACTCTGATAGGTGAGAATGTGGATGATCTGCAAGCTCTAGTAATGGAAGTCAAGGAGCACAGTGAAAAACTGGGACTACAACTAAATGTCAAGAAGACTAAACTAATGACAATGGGTACAGCAACCAGCCTCAGAACTGACAATGAAGACATTGAAGTGGTGGATAGCTTCTGCCTTATAGGATCGACTGTCTACAGTAAAAGATTCAGCAGTCAAGAAATACACCACAGACTAGCACTTGGTAGGGTAGCAGTGAAGGCCTTGGGAAGGATATTTAGATGCCGTGAAGTGTCAACACCTACAGAGATTAGAATTGTTTGGACAATGGTTTTCCCTGTGACACTCTATTGATGCGAAAGCTGGACTTTGAAGAAGCAAGATAGAAAAAGCATTGACACTTTTGAACTTTGGTGCTGGAGAAGAGTTTTGAGGATACCATGGACAGCTAGGAAAATAAACAAATGCATCATAGAACAAATCAATCCAGAATTTTCACTTGAGGCACAAATGGCCAGGTTCAAACTATCATACTTTAGACACATTATGCAAAAACCCAGCTCCCTTGAGAAGTCCATAATGCTGGGAAAAGTTGAAGGAAAAAGAAGACGACCAGCAGCAAGGTGGATGGACTCTATTACAACAACAATGAATGCACCACTGAGAGACCTTAAAGGCCAAGCTGAAGATAGATCATCCTGGAAAGAATCTATCTATGAGATTGCTAGGAGTCGACACTGACTGGATGGCACTTAATCAGTCAATCAATCAGTCAATCAAGTTCTTCAATATTAAAGAATTGTCCCAAAACCTCTTGCTTTGGTGCTTTCTCACCTAACTGGTTTTGCTCTGCTATTTGGGGACTGAAATGCTATTCTTCCCCTGCACTTTTTGCATATGTAGATGAGCCCCAAGTATAATAAATCTAGGGTAATAGTTTATGCAATCATTTACCATCAAGCAAATACATTTATCATGTTCAGCCTGTTTCCAGATGGATGGCCCTAATTCTGGAGATTGAGATTGTGGTATTTGAGCCCAGGAGCATGTGAATCTTCATCCTGTGCTGGTCCCTATTTTGCCAAGGCACATTGGACAATTGTGTTTGATAGCTGTTGACAGGTTTTCCCCATGGCTGGCTTCTTACCCTGAATATACCTTCTTTTTCCAGGTAATTTCAGGTTTCTGGTTGAGTGCTACTGCCTAATCAAGAGAAGGAAACTACCATCTGCATGAACCTATTAAAAAAGCAATTGGGACTGAAACCCAGAGAACCTTTAAATTTTTTTTCTTGTTTTTAAAGTGCTACCACGACGAAGCGAGAAAGGAGATCAAAGTCATGTTTGGATCCCCCCTCCTCTGTGTTTATAGAGGGAAAAGCTCAGCTATAATGTTTTAAGACTCTCCATATTACTTACTTACAATTTCAAAATACATCCTGTGGGATTTTGCAGGAGGAAAAAAGATGAATGAGGATTTGAAAACTCTTCAGGCCATGCTGAGAATTTTAGTATTTCATTATGTCCTGGTGGATGCTACGAACTAACAGATCATCTGCCAGTGCTTTACACAATGCAGCAGTTGCTGAGCATAACTGATATGTATGAGCATGTTCCCTAGTGAAGTTGATGAATGGCCTTCAGTGATTGCACCTCCATATAGTGAGGCATACATGCATTGCTGAGGCAGTTGCCATGCAACCATTCAGCTTTCCCTCTGAATGGGTAAGATAGCCCCCGAGATGGAAGGCTGTAATTTCTGTTGTCTGTAAAAATCTGCTTCTAACACTAACAATCCTGCCAGTTATCTTGACTTAATCACCTAGGGCCACATGAAGGCTAATCTCCAATGCAGAGCTTGTTCTAACCAGAATGTGAATATTTCATAGGGAAATTTTGATATCAGGAGGCATCAATATTCAGTATGACTGGATTGGAAGCGGCTGTGATAGTTTGCGATAAAGAAATCTCTAATTGCAAAACATATTCTCTTGTATGTTTAAGCCAAGGGATAGGGAAAGTCAAGCTGGGGGGAGGGGCTGTTTGATGGAGCAGAACTGGTGAGGATAAATTGTATAAACTCCAGAATAATAATTGCTGTTGGTGAAAGAGGAAAATAACTATGGTGAGAGTGTATGAGAACCATTGGGAAGGAAAGGTTACCAGTGGCATTATCTTCATATCCTATATACAAGGGCTGCACAACCTCAGCCCTTTAGCTGTTGGACTACAATTCCCATCATCCCCAGCCACAATGGCCAACAGCTGGAGGGCTGAAGCTGTGGAGTCCTGCTATAGGCTTATTCAGATATTCAGTCCAGATGGGCCCTGATTCCATTTTGTCAATAGTGCAATGTCCAGTTCACTCACATTATGAGAGGAACAATTGTAGGGCCAGCAGTGGGTGCTATACATTATTTTAAGGTTTGGAGGGCTGCGAATTCTCCCAGTGCAGCACTTGTTGAACAATGAAGGCATCTGCTACTGAGTCAGAGCACTGCTCCCTCTAGATGAGTATATTCTGTACTGACTGGCAGGAATTCTCCAGAGTTTCAGACAGGGGCCTTTCCCAGCCCTATCTGAAGATGTCAGGGTTTAACCTGGAATCTTCTGCATTCAAACAATGTGCTGTACTACTGAGATATGGCTCTTTTATGTTTGAGCAAGTCTACCCCTTCTCCTCTATGGGACTCTGCCATTTCAAGAACCTTCATTTGCTAGATCTGGAGTGCTGATTCAGTCCCATTAAGGAAGGAAATGTTTTAAATACAGAACCATGAGAATTCTGGTAGTTTGGGCTGGAACAAGGCATAATCTGGCATGTCAGGAAATAGGGTAGTGGGTGGAACCTGGTAGGTTGCAGGTGGAACCTGACAGAATCTTGAGTTCCGTGGCTTTTTAGACCCCAATACTGGTTGCCTGACAAAAGACAGAACCAGTCAGCTCTAGGGTCAAAGAGCAGCAAGACAATTCCGTCCTAAAGCAATGCTGTTTTACTCCATCTGTTACAAGGGGGCAGGATTAGGGTTAGCACTTATTTTTTAAAACCCACATAATTTTAAGCAGGGGCGCACTGAGGTAATTTTGGAGCCTGGGCATGAAGGGCTTCGGAGCCCCCCCCCCAACTTGAGGGGTTGGGGGCAAGTTAAATATTTTTTTAAGAAACATTTTTCATCGCAGCGGGGATGGTAGTGGAGACAGGGGCGGTCAGTGGGGTGAAGGCACTCAAGGGGAGAAAGAGGTGGGGGAGGTGGAGGCGGCAGCAAGAGCTCCTTCCCTGAGCCCGCCTGCTGCCCAAATGACAGGTCAGACCATTTTCGGCCCATTTAGGGGCTCTCTGTGCATGTGTGCACAGAGAGCCCCTAAATGGACTGAAAACAGCCCAACCTGTCATTTAGGCAGCAGGAGGGCTCAGGGAAGGATCTCTTGCCTCTGCCTCGCCTGTTTTGGTCTCCCCTCAAGTACTCGCACCCCGCCAGCTGCCCCTGTTTGTGCTATCATTCCTGCTGTGCAGCAGCAATTGGAAAAAAAGTTTTTTAAAAATATTGAACTTTTGTGGCAGGGTGGTGGGTGCAGGGCAGCAGTGGGATGGGGGCGGGGCAGTGACAGGGCTCTGGGGAGTCCCCCCCCCCCCGGAGACAGGAGGCCACAGACCAGATCCCCAAGCTCTGTGGCAAAGTGTGCCTCTGATTTGAAGTGAATTTCAGGGTTGCTCCTAAGGAAGAATATCTGGAAATTTTCCAAGGAAGCTAAATAATTTTGTATGAGAAAATCATCGGGGGGGGGGGGGGCGTTCTGCATAGCTGTAAGATATCACAGCATACACACTGGATTTGGGCTGGCACTAGTTTACTGCTAAGAATGACTTACAATCTATATTATTAATTCACTTGGCTGCCCACGATGGGGATGCGCGTCTTCGAGGCGGAACTCTCGCACGGAACTCTCACGACACGCTGCGAGAATTCCCAGCATTGGGTGGGAGAACTCAGGCAGTCCTGCAGAAGACTGCCAAGACTGAGGTAGAGGCAGCCAGTAAGAGTGGGCCATGGTAATAGAGGTGGTGGTAATGGTGGCAGAAAGCTGAGAAGACTGGGGCAGAAGGTGGGGGGAGGGCAGGAGAGACTGGGCAGCTGAGGAAGAGGAAGAGGAGAAGGCAGTGGGCAGCGGTAGAGACACGCCGCCGAGAGCAACCCGCACTACCGAGAGCAGCCTGGGATCAAAAGCACTGCCGGCGGGCGAGGACGGAAAGCTGAGAAGACTGGGGCAGAAGGTGGGGGGGGCACGAGAGGCTGGAGCCGAAGGTGGGAGGTAGGGCACGAGACGCCACCCCAAAGAGCGCACAGATGCTCTCTGTGGGTTCAGCTAGTAGACATTTAATATCTCAGATTTGAGGGTATATGACAGCCTTCTACTGTCAAATCGCTGGTGCAAGTACTGTACTACGATCTAATCTGAAGAACAGTTCTCTAAAATCTCATGTAGAGTTTCCCCCCAGAAATGCTTCTGAATTTTGAACCAACGGTTCTAAAATACCCAATTCAACTGGTGGAATGACAATAATGCACAGCTGCCATGTAATACTTTCTGTCTGCATGACCAGAATATTTGAAATCTGCTGCCACCACCATTGACCTCACTGGGCAGCCACACTGCTCCTCCTGACACCTAAACCATCCTGCCTCCCCAGTCCCCTTTTGAGTTAACTGAGCAGGGCTGGTCTGTGATGCTATTCTCAATCCAGTCATCCAAAAGTCTTCGATTTAAGATGACAGTTAAGAGGCTTTACATTTTCACTCGTATTCTTAAAAGGCATGGAAATTACAAGTTAAGGCACCTATCTTAACTTTCGTTCCATATAAGTTGCAAAGACTTTGTACAGTCCTGTAAATTTGTTGGCTTTAGAAGGGAGGTTCCATGCACCCAAGCTTTGCCTTGGTCTTTCATATGGACATTGGGCTAGGGAGGGATGCATCCAGGCAGACATTCAACAGGTAAAGCTTCCCCAATCACTTGCTAGAGATGCCCCTGATGAATTTCTGCCTGATGCATCTCTACAAGGAGCCCCTGGTGGCGCAGTGGTAAAACTTCCGCCTTGTAACCAGAAGGTTACAAGTTCGATCCTGACCAGGGGCTCAAGGTTGACTCAGCCTTCCATCCTTCCAAGGTCGGTAAAATGAGTACCCAGAAATGTTGGGGGCAATATGCTAAATCATTGTAAACCGCTTAGAGAGCTTCAGCTATAGAGCGGTATATAAATGTAAGTGTTATTGCTATTGCTATTGCTACAAGGTGCTTCCAAGTGCTATGCACTATAGTAAATGTCTTGACAGAAATTCTATATAGCAATTCCACATATAATATCTCAGGAAGCCCTTTCTCCCCTACCTTAAGGCTGTTAGCAATACAATGGCTTACTTGGCCCCAAATCTACTACTACTACTACTATTTATATACTGCTTTACAACAGAAGATTCCAAAGTAGTGTCCATAGAAAATGAATAAATAAAGATGGTTCCCTGTCCCCAAAGGGTTCACAATCTAAAAAGAAACATAAAGTAGACACCAGCAACAGCCACCGAAGGGATGCTGTGCTGGGGTTGGACAGGTCTAGTTGCTCTCCCCCTGCTAAATAGAAGATAATTGTCGCTTTAAAAGGTGCCTCTTTGTTCATTTAGCAGGAGTCTGAATGGAGAGGGAGGCAAAATTGCTAGGATATAATTCTTCCTGACTTTATGCACTCTGTTTAAAGACATTTTACTGCATGCCAATTCAGAACTAAAGATGGCGAGCATTGCCTGATTGCCTTAGAGCATGCCAACACATTTCCTCCCCTGAAAGAGCAAAAATTAATAATAATCTATTTTAGGGTTGATGATTAATAAATTTGCAACTTATGTTCCATCCTTTATTTGGCATAACTCTGAATGAACAAATTGATGCCCTAGTTGCTTTTTATTTGCTCTTATACTTCAGCTTGCAGTCAGAGAGATAACTCAATTTGTTTTGCTCTTGAATATAATCAAAATAAATCTCATTACTATATCAAGTGTCATTGAGTTTCACAGATCAGTTTGCAAAATAAATGGTAACAGCTATGCAATATTTTCTATTTGCAGAAATACTGTTAATATCACTTTTTAAGTTTGAATAAAGTTCCTTTAAATGCCTGAAGGATCTGAATACTTGATCCAGCTGCCTTCAGTTCCTCCAGCTGCTGTTACCAGCTTTGGCTGAGGTGTGAGCAATTAGCATCAGCCTGGAAATCCTTCTGGGACTAAAACTGCCTATTGCATCCAGAGCAGGTTATTTGAGGACTACAGCTGTATTATTATAAGTGACATTTTAGGGATGCACTGTGCGTTGTAGAGATGCATTAGGCAGAAATTCATCAGGATCATCTCTAGCAAGTGATTGGCAGAAATTCATCAGGGGCACCTCTAGCAACTGTTGAATGTCTGCCTGGATGCATCCCTCCCTAGCCAATATCCAGATGAAAGACCAAGGCAAAGTGTGGGTGCATGGAGCCTCCTTTCTAAAACCAGCATAATATAGCAGACTGTATAAAGCCTTTGGACACATTATGTGAAAACTCAGCTCTCTTGAGAAGTCCATAATGCTGGGAAAAGTTGATGGATGGACCTGATTACGACAGCAATGAATGTACCACTGATAGACCTTAAAGGCCAAGTTGAAGACAGATCATCCTGGAGAGATTCTATCTATGTGGTTGCTAAGAGTTGACACCGACTTGAGAGCACTTAATCAATCAATCAATTAATCAATCAAGTCTTTACAGCTTATATGGCAGGCAAGTTAAGATGGACACCTCAACTTGGAATTGTCATGCTTTTTAAGAGCATGAGTGAAAATGTAAAGCACCTTAATTCTCATCTTAAACCTAAGGTTTTTGGATGACTGAATTTCCAGACTTTTTAAAAAAAAGCATAATCTGATTAGGCACAATGGAGAAGAGAAATATAACATGTCACTTATCCTTGCTTGCTAAGTGGAGCATTGATATTCATAGTTAGTGAACCTATGTGTTCTACATCAGAATCTATGCTCTACATCAGAGGTATATACCTTCACAAGGCCTTCATCACCCTGCTGTCTCATGTAGTTTCTCAAGGTCCCCCATTACCTCGCTGCAACCTTGTGCTTCCTCATAAGCCCATTTGCTCCACCATCAGTTCCTTTGCAATCTATCATGACCTCCATGCATTCTTTCACAAGTTAAGGCATCAGCTCAGCCACTAACATGGGTATAGTGCTGGGAGGAAATACACTTCCCAGATGTCTTTTCTAATGGCCCTGTCTGCCTTCCCAGTCAGTCCTATGGGCTGGAGTTTTGTTTCACTATGGAAGCTCCCTCTTGGTGGCAGGATAATTTTTTCCTTTCTACTGAAAAAACTGCTGATTTTGATCAGTACTTTTTTGCAGGTCACAATAGTGTCTTAAGCCTCAAGTTACTAGGCATGCTTCTCCACATTAATAAATTAATAGACCTCAGTAAGTGAGCATAGAATGTATCTTCAAACTCAGAGAATACTACCCCCACTTTAAATTTTGATTTTTCTGACACGCCTACTTATTACAAGATATTTTAATTCTGAATTGGGAATGGTTGGGAACTCAGGCCTTCAAAGCAATCAGGATCCATACTGCAAAATTTGCAAAGTTTTATTCTGATTAAGGTTATTCTAAAACTTGCCTACCAAATAATGCAGGTCTCAAAGCACAAGGTAGCACTTCCACATATTGAGCACCAAAATTTCTGTAACCCATTCAACTAAAATGAACTCACCCTTTTCTTCAAAAATACAAAACTAAATGAAATTAGTGGATTCAGTAACAGTGGCAATGTCATCCCAACTCATGATTGCTACAACACTGAATGAAGACGTCACAGGAAGCAGGTAATTTCTTTTTATTTCAGATCCGTATCTCATATTCCTGTATCTCATCTGTATCACTAAGAACTTAAGTTAGGTTTTGCAGGGAAACATCCTGGAATGTTTCTCTGCAAAACATCCTGGAAGTAATAGTCTCTCACTAAAGGAACCTCACTTAGCAACAGGACCTCAAGCAGCGACAGCTTGGAGGGGCGAGGGGGGCGGTGTGCTAAAAAGCATGCGCAACGTTTCAGGTACGAACCGTTTTGTACTCGAAATAGGCCATTTCGTGTGTTTTGTAGACAAAACAAAATGCCCATTTTCCAAATCCGAAAGTTTTGTACAAAAAACAGAACGTCCCTGTTTCAGCTACAAAATGTTTTGTTGTTTCGGACCTCCATTTTGTGGCGATCTCTGAGTCAGTCTCCATTTTGTGTTTGACATCTCTTTGAATTTCCCACCCTTCCAGCCTTCCGATTGGTGACCTAAAGCATGGGCTGACCTGCTGACGATTCCCTCCTTGTTCCCCATTGGCTCTTTTGCCTCTTGCCACTCTTTACTGACCCCACATTGGCCAGGGGAAGGGTTGAAGAAGGGGAAAGGGTGGGGGGAGTTCAAGAAGGGGTTTGTTTGTTTATTTGTTTGATTCATTCATTCAGCAAGTTCAATTCATTCAACAAGTTAGTTACTCATTCGCCATTCTGCTTTTCTGCCTCATTGAAGAGAGGGAGAGAGAGAGAGAGAGAGAGAGAGAGAGAGAGAGAGAGAGAGAGAGAGAGAGAGAACTAGTTTGTATTGCATGGCATGCCTCAAGTTGCGATGATGGTGCCATGCCATTGCCGTTCCTGCCTGACTTGTTGCCAGCCTGAGCCCAGCCTGCCAGCCTGCTATGGCTACTGCATACCAGCCTGGGAATGGATTTATCTGCTGCATTGATTTTTTGTTCCAGAAGAATCCCTCCCCCTTGAGAGATGCCAGGCCATTTCCTATGCCTGCCTGGTTGCCAGCGTGAGCCCAGCCTGTAGATTCTCTGGTAGCATATGAGATTTTCAACAACAAACCATGAATTCACTCCCATATGCTACCAGAGAATCTACACTCAAAACATCTCAGAAACAACAGAACCCATTACCCCATGGGTTAGCAACCCATGGAGGTGGATGGCACCCTATGTGCTCTACACCACCACTCACTCTGGGCCACCCAGGTGCCCGCCAAGTGCAGTCATGGGGCTGCTGAAACCTCCTCATTCCCTATAGGGAAGAACCTTAAAGACATGTAAACTCTATTAAATCTTTAAAAATCAGCCTTCTGCCCAATTCCTTTGAAAAAATTCTGGCAGCTTCCTTGCCCCCACTGGGCACTACCACTCACCCTACTCTGCTCTGGTTCACCCCCTTTCCCCCCCAACGTGAAGCTATACTTTTGCCAAAATCTCCATTATTCCCTATGGGAAAAATCCTAAACTTCAAAAATTCACCAAAAATCAGCCCTTTGCCCAATTCCTCTGAAATTGGGGTGGTAGCTTCCATTCATTGGGCACTACTACCCCCACCCACTAGGTTTGCCCTGGGGCCATTTAAAAAAAAAGCCAAAACATTTCAGATTCGGATTTTGCAATTTCGAACAAAGAACAAAATTGGGGTGTTTCGGATTGGCTGGTTTTGAACAAAGAACAAAATGAGGGTGTCTTGGATTTGGGCCAAAAACAAAACAGAAAACAAAACTAAATGCACAACCCTAGCCAGAACTAGGCAGTTGCCTTAGCAATAACTGGCAAAATGTAGATTTGTAGCTAATGACTGGGATCAAACTACAAACACACACACAAGCCGACAAATCTCAATTGCTCATCAGCAACGATAAAGAGAAATATGGAAAACATCAATTGCTTTATAGTGCTTAAAAGGATTACAGTAGTGTGTAGATTTATATCTAACACAGCAGGATCAAAACACAAGCACAAACACACAGGAAACGAACTGTACAAGCCACAAATAAAGCAAAGACCAGCTACAAAAGGCTGCTTCTGTGGAGAGTAAATGCATTCTGAAGTCACCAGGGCAGCTCTGTCAGCCTGATTATTTAAAAAATGAATACTATTAATAACAAACAATGAGAAAAAAGAACTCTGAGTCAGAAGGGTACAATGTAGAGATGTACAAAACGTTTTGGGTACAGAATAATCTGTAACCCAAACAGCCTGTTTTGGGTGATTTGTGGCCGAAACAAATCACCCTCTCCCCCCCCCCCCCAATGTTTTGGAGCCGAAACGAAACAACTCCTTTTCAGCTCCAAAAATTTTGTAGTTTCAGCCCTCCATTTTGTGGTCGATAAACTGCTGCTCCTTCCTCCTCCATTTTGAGTTCTGATGTCTACTTGAATTTCCCGCCTTATAGCTTCCATTGACGTCAATGCAAAAAGGTCCGATCTGCAGAGGAATGCCCATATTTGGTGTACAAGAGGGGGAGGGGAGTAAGGGGCAAGGGTGGGTATAATTTTGGAGCGTTTTGCACAGGAGGGTATTTAAAGGGCCAGCAGTAGCCATTTCTTTTCCTTTCTGCTGCCTCGTGTGGGAAGAGAGAGCTCTTTTGCCCTGCTCACCCTTGCCATGCATCCACAATTGCCTCCAACCATTCATCAACATTGCCGCCAATGCTGCCTTTGTTTATCCTGCATTTTTTTTAATTGAGAAAAAGAAGAGGATTGCATCTTTTTTCCTTCCGCCTTGCTGACACTGACAGTCTGCTACCTGAGCCATCCTTTGACCTTGGCTGGATTCTCTCCTGCATTTTTTTCCTTTTGTGTGTGTGAAAAAGAGAATGGGAGAATTCCACCTTTTTTGGTCTTCACGTTGTTTTGCCCTGCTGCTGAGTGAAGAATCATCATTGCTGCCTGCCTGCGCAAGCGGCCACCACCACCAGCCCAAGATTTTCCAGATTTTTTAGGCTTTTGTGGTTGCCCCATCTGAAGAAGACTGAAGAAGGAGGAAGAGGAGGAGGAGGAGAGGGAGACCACCAGACCAAGAGAAGGAGCAGCCCAAAATTTTGGAGAAGAGAAGACTTAGACGCAGTGGTGAGTTTATTTTAACACACACGCACACACACACTACTCTTGGTCTAAGCCAGGCCTGCTCAACTTAGGCCCCCCAGCAGTTTTTGGACTACAACTCCCATAATTCTCAGCCACAGCAGCCAATAGCCAGGGATTATGGGAATTGTAGGCCAACATCTGCAGGAGGGCCGACGTTGAGCAGGCCTGGTCTAGGCTCTCCCTGTGCGTCTTTTTTTTAAAAAAAAAAACATGAATTCATCCCCCATTTTATAGAGCAGCAGCAGTATATTAAATTGATTCTCTCAGCCATTATTTTGTATCTTGTTAATCAGCCTGCTATACCACATAGTACCTCTGCTGTTGGGACATTGTATCTCTGCTGTTTGTATCCATCCATCTCCTCCTACTAGTAACTATTATTATTGACAATGTCCCCTCCTATTTTCTTTCATTGACTATTTTGAATTGATGCTGAAATGAAAATGATGAAAGTCAATGTGATAATATTAATATGATATATATGATGCTGATGCTGTGGTGATGATTATGACTTAGTTGCAGTTGTTCACGCATTGGCTTGCTCCAGTCAACTTGCCTCTTAATGTTTGCCCTCTGAGACTTTGCTTTATGGCGGAAGGTTCTCTCTCTCTCTCTCTCTCTCTCTCTCTCTCTCTGGATTTCTTCTTTGCAATGAAGAAGTGGATTGGGTCATATTGTCAGTAGTGAGTTGTAGCATCATCAACATTCTTTTTATTCAAATTGTGCTAGTGCCACAGGCTCTGATCTGTTGCAGAAATGTCAAAGAAATGCACCAAAAAATTGTGTGCCGCCGTTGTTGTCGCTGTCACTCTTTCAACTTGTGGAAGTGGGGGGGTGGGGCAGGTTCCACTGGCAGAATGTTGTTTGGCAGCATCCTCCTTACTTTACTTGCTTTGGAAACCTGGTTATCTTCTTTGCAAAGCTCTGCTGTTGTTGAATTGATGTGTGCACTGCTGTTAATGCAGATTTGGGACAGAAAGGGGGCATCTGGGGTAGAAGAGTGGGGTGAAGTTGTAGTGCCTAAGAGGTGGAGGCTAGCACCCCAATTGCAGAGGAATTGGGCAAAGGGATGATTTTTGTTGATTTGTTGACGTTTGAGTGTCTTTAGGGCAGATTTGGGGCAGAAAGGGGGCATCTGGGGTGGAACAGTGGGGTGGGGTGGTAGTGTCTAATGGGTGGAGGCTACCGCCCCAATTCAAAATGCAGAGGAATTGGGCAAAAGGCTGATTTTTGGTGATTTGTTGGAGTTTAAGTGTCTGTTCTTCTGAGTGTGGATTCTCTGATATCAAATTGAGAGTGGATTCATGGTGTCTCATTGAAAATCTCATTTGCTATCAGAGAATCCACACTCAGATGAACACCTCAGAAACAACCGAACCCTGTACTCCATGGGTTAGCAACCCATGGGGGTGGTTGGCACCCTATGTGCACTACACCACCACTCACTCTGGGCCACCCCAGCACCCCCCCCCCAGTGCAGTTATGGGACAGCTGAAACCTCCATGATTCCCTATGGGGAAAACCCTTAAAGACTTGTAAACTTCAACCAACCACAAATAATCAGCCCTTTGCCCAATTCCTTTGAAATTTTTTTGCTAGCTTCCTTGTCCCCCTTGGGCACTACCACCAATCTCACATTGCTCTAGGACACCCCTTTCACCCCTGATGTGAAGGGGAAACCCTTAAAGTTGTATAAACCTCAAAAATTCACCAAAAATCAGCCCTTTGCTCATTTCCTCTGGAATTTGGGTGGTAGCCTCCACCCATTAGGCACCACTACCCCACTCCACTCTTTTGGCCCTGGGGCCCTTTTTTGATCCAAATCGATTCAGATTTGGATTCAGATTAATTTGGATCCGAATCGAAACTGGGGTGGTATAGGATGGTTCAGATTTGGACCCGAAATGAAACAGGGGTGTTTAGATTCGGATCCAAATCAAAACAACAAAAATTGCACACCCCTAGTACAGTGGTTAGTGAGCTGGACTAGACTGGAGAAATCCAAGTTCAAATCCCTATTCAGCCATGAAACTCACTAGGTGACAAGGGGACACTCACTTATCTCTTATCATAACTTTCCTCATAGGGCTGTTGGGAGGAGAAATGTGCACCACTCTGGGCTTCTTGGAGGAAGCACAGGCTATAAATGTAAAAGTAAATACATCCTATATAAGCCACAGACAAAGAAGAGACCAGCAACAAGAGTGGAGAACAAATGCATTCTGAAGTTACAAAAACAGCTCTGCCTGCTTATTTAAAAAAATGCACAGAAAAATCACAGGCTTTTCAGTGATGCTTGTTGCAGCTATGAACCACCTCCTGTAACATGGAGGACACCATGGGAAGCAAAGATGCATGGGAACACCCTCTCCCTACTCCATGCCTGCTGAACAGCCGAGTGCTATTCTCTGCCTGCCTTGGGTGCCCACCACTTGGCCTGTGTCCATCCTAGCAAGCAACAATTTTTTTATTTTTTATTTTAAAAAATAGATATCACTTCCTTAACCCTTGCCAATGAACCATAACCCCAGTGGACATAATAATGTTACAGTCACTGGCCACAATCCAGAGAAAAACCTGGTTAGCTCTCTGCATAGTAAAAAATTATTTCCCTTCCAACAGAATCCATTCCTCCTTCTCTATGTACACCACACCCACATGGAAAGCCATTTGCAATTATTTGAAAAGCACTTTGGACTCAGAAACCCATGCATATGCCCTAGAAGCACTTTCTGGCTTCGTATGCCATCTACTAATCTAATTAGTCCAGTCTTACAGTTTGCTGCGCTCTCTAACCAAAACGGTGATTGGATTCTTCTGAGTAGCTAAAAGAAAAAAAACTTTCCCACCCTCTGGGCACTCTAATTGGCTGCCTATTCCCACTCTGATTGGCTTACAGGGTGGTCCTATGACCACTCACTGTGAAAAAACAAAAGTGAACATGCTTTTGGGCTCCTGCCTGATTAATATTAATATTTTAAAAGATTTGGGGCTTTTCATTTGTTCTGTGCTACCATCTACCAAAGAAAACCACAGAGCTCTGTGAGCGCCAGAAGTCGAAATCAACTCGATGGCACACTTTACCTTTACCTTACCATCACCCACCCTCACAACTCTTAAAGCAGCAGCAGGATTCAGGCAAGAGTAGCAGAGAACAACAGAGGGAGGCAGTAGGCATACACAATGGAGGCAGACACAACAGGGCTTACGGAGAAATTTAAGGTGGGTGCCGCCCACTTTGCCCACAGATAAGTTCTGCCCCTCTTCTCAAGAGTGCTGTACAGTTTACTAGCCTGAATTGTAAATACATTAAATAAGTGGAATAGCCCTGACTGTTTCGTTATAAGAAACAACACAAAAACAACAACTGTTTTAGACAGTGTACAAAACTAATCTTTCCTGAAATTTCCCACAAATCTCTGGCGTGATTCAGATCTCTTCAGGATGGTGTTGGGATCAGACTTTTGCTACTGTCTCCAGATTAATGCGGGCCTCAAGCCAGCTGCTCTTTGAGCCTCCTGAGGTAAATTGTGCCTTTTAAAAGCATATATGGCAACTCATACTCTGCTTATGCCCTCCTATAGGACAAGCTTCCCAATTCTTGGAAACCCCACTCTTTCAAGATAGACACTCTTTCAGGATAGAAACCTGTGAGCTTCCTAGGTTTCTATCCTGAAACAGTTTCTATCTTGAAAGAGTTATGAGCAGAGAGTGAAAACATAAGCCCATGAAAGGGAAGGGAAGGGAAGGAACTTCCCTGTATATATTTAACTATACAAGTGCCAGAGTGTTCATAGACTATGCTTATCAGGCACCTATGTTCAGAACCAGAATGTCACTCACCAGAAATTACCAGGACTTGTCCCTCCCAACTCTGGCTTCAGAATTCTCAGTGGCCAGACTCAGTTATGCTCGTAGCTAACCTTTCCTTAGTTATTTTCCCTGTTATGGGGATTTTGAACAGCAATTACTCAAAAATCACCAGATTGATGTTTTTCTCAACCAGCAAAAGGCACCAGTTCATTATGGACCTGAATTTTTGGGGAATACTAAAAAGACATTAAAAATTTAAAAATATATACATGATCTGTGGTGGAAAAATGGTTTCCAACACTTTGACCTCTCTGTTTAGTAGCTAAAAATGTAAACTGCCGCATTTCAGCCAATTTGCAACGGATTTGCACCATATTTGGAGGAGTGGTGTCTCTCATCCCCTAGTTGGTGTGTGCATGTGTTTAGGGGGATTGGGTAGATACTTTTGATTTTATAAGCAATAGAAAGTTCAATATTCGGCTTTTAATGGCAGAATGTTGAAAACACTCCTCATCTTAACTATATTGGCATAACTGTGGCAGTATAAATCAATTTTCTAGAAATTCCCAATACAATCCTATGCATGTTTATTCAGAAGTGGGTCCCACAGATTTATCTGGGGCTTATTCCCAGAGAAGTGTGGATGGGACTGCAGCCTTCCTCCTTGGCAGTTCAACAATTGAGCTTCCAACTGAAAACTTGCTGAAAGCTTCCTGTCTTCAAAGCCCTGTTGCTTTATGAAGGTTATCAGGAACATAGTCAACAAGTCAGTGATAAGGTTCAGCCACAGCCTTGGAGGACAAGGGAAGTATTCACATGCTAGATAGTCGTTCTCGGGCTACATGGATTTTTTTTAAAAATTCACTATTTAAATTTTTTTATCCAACTTTAAAAGCTCCAGGATGTTCTCAACATGGCTTACAATAATCATCATAATCAGAGAATATTAAAATCACAGTCAAGCCACATAAAACAAATAAAAGAACTGCACAATTAGTGGAGGCATGATTCCAGGGATGGGAAGCAATCTGTTGTTGCTTTTATGCTACAGACCATAGATATTGTGAATTTTGGCCCGCCCAACCCAATGCACCATGTAGCTTTGGTTGCTTTTTCAACAGCAGGAACAATGGCTTGGTGCTAACAAGAAGTGAAAGATTGCTTGTATTAGAGATCTTTCATCATTGCACATTAGTGTTTATAGAGCGCAAAAGTCTTTTTAGATTAGGGAATTCCAGTTAGAAAATTCTTTTGCTGGGTATTATTATTATTTTTTTGCTAATTCAGTATGAAGGTTGCTAATGCATGAGGGATTTATCAGATTAAATTAATTGTGTGTATCATATCAACACAACACAGAGCTTCTTATATGTTGGTGATGGAATAACCTGCATAAGAGAAGAGATGGAGCAACATGAGGCTCATGGAGAGTCTGAATCATTCTTCCTGATGAAAGGACAACCCACTCCTTGTTTTATATGTTTATATACCTTCAGAACAAAAACATTTTTTCTTTTACCATGTCAAAGCCCTTTCTAAATCAAAACTGCATCAAGAAAACCAGGTTTTGGTTCTCAGAGTAAAATAGATTTGCATACATTATCTTGTTAGCCTACTTTCCAGAAGGTTTATGAGATCACCCAGCATTCCATGTGTCAATGTGTGTGTCTTCCCAATTAGATACAGTTCTAGTGAGTTACACATAGGAATACTTCAATGGCATAGTTTGTGATTATGTCATCCACCCTGATCCAAGATGGCGGATGTGTGAACATTTGAGGTGCAAGAGATCTAACTTGTGGACCTCAGTTTGAACCAAATTTAGTCCAGTTGTAGAGATGGTGAAAGGAAAGTAGGCAGATTAGTTTTTACTAGGACATCTTTTACATAATTTATTCTGCTTCCAAGAGTTAGGTGTTCAAAGATTTTTGATTTTGTGCAAAAAACCAAAGCAAAACAAAACAAAAAAACCACATAGGCTCCCAAGCCATTATCTGAGGGCACATGATACAGACTCTTTGCTGAAGCTAAATACATCTAGGTATGGTCAGTGTCTGGATGAGTGACTGCTGGGGAACCTTAGGTATGCTGTCTTGAGTTCAATCATGGACAGAAGGCAGGATACCAATGCAATAAATAGTGCACTCTTGCAGCGCAGGATGTCCCATTCTGTCTTGACCATTGCAAATCCCACTCTGGTTTTTAAGGCTGCAACCCTATGTACATTCACCTTGGAGTAAGCTGTATTGACTCTAGGAGTCAGCTGCTTTTACCCAGTAGGGAAGAATAGTCACTCCCAGAATTAGCAAGATAGGCAAGATAAGAAAGAACCACCACCCCTGCCCATGCTGGATGGGCGGGGCGGGGGGATGTATGCGCCTACACTCCTCCCCCACATGAGTTGCAGTACTGAGCAAACTGGCCCTTTGTTGGCTTCTTTCAGCAAACTGTAAGACTAGAGTAATTAGATTAGAATACAAACTGGAATAGTTTCAAAGTAAACTTCTGGGGGTGGGGGTGGGTTTTTTTAGTGTTCTCCAAAGACCCGTATAATTGCTGACCCAGTTCTGAATCAATCTGAGGGGTTCCCTGATTATATCATACTGTAAGTGAGCTGGCAATTTCGCATGAAGGGGAAGATTGTGCTATAATATAGAATGTACACATTTGAAATACAATGCTTAGATCAACTACTAAATATTTTTTGGCCAACAGGGTACTCAGCAGCAACTTGAAAAAACATGTTCTAGAAATTTTGCCCTTTTTGTTTTCATATGGCCATTGTTCCCGGACCCCCAGCGCAAAAAGACACAGAGACATAGCACTGGGTAAAGAGCCACAACTTTATTAACAAATAACATCAAGGCATAGTGGACTATAACAAGGGGATTAATCCCCCTTAACCAACAGTGCAGGTCTAATGACGCCAGGTTAGGACTCTGTCATCCTTCCCCGCCCCTGCAAGGGCGACACACCTTGGCTCAGGAAACATGTAGGTGCAACCTCCCTGCCTCCTTCAAAGCTAACCCCTTTTGTGAAGAGGCCTGGATACTTCTAGGGCTTCACCCACCCCGGACCGCTCAGCCCAAGAGTTGGCGAAGTCCTGAAGCCAGTTTCCTGGCCAACCATTCTCCCTGGGCCACACAAACCACAGGGGAGCGACTGACCAATCCACCTTTAAATATCCAAAGGTGCTCACTGATGTTATATCCCTGAAATCACCACCAAGCCCGCACTGTTCCCGCCACACAGGGAGGTTAGCCTAGCTTGACTTCCCTGCCCCATACCTCTCCAAAAATCCAACAAGCCCCCTCCAGATGTTTTGGATATACAAATCACAACCCCTTTCAGACAAATGAACCCCATCGGGGCAAAAGAGTTCTGGGGAACGGGCCGAAAGCCCGGGCTGAGGCAACACCCCCCGCCCCCTGCCACCAATCTGCCAATTGTAGCAGAGGTCTTGAGCTGTGCTCTTTCGATGCCCCAAACATTCTGCACCCCCTCCAAACCCTGCGTTGCAGCCAACTAATCCAAAGGATGCGAACACCAGGAAGCCAGACCTTCAAAACAGAAAAATCAGAGGAGGCTTGCTGAATAAGTGAGAGGCCAGTCCGCTTGCCAAGATCATTTTCACCTAAATGGACAACGATGAAATTGGGGCTAGGGAACCTAGCTATATGATCCCAAAGGGCAGGGAGCAACTGTCTCCAAACCATACCCCGCATACCCAACCAATAAACAGAGATACGCTTCCCCAATCCAAGCTGGGTGCCCCACTGCAAGGTGCTGGCTCTCTTAAATGCCCCAAAGACCAATGAATGGCCACAAACAAGGATCCGCATTGGGGCCACTGCCCCACCAGCACCTGCCAAGAAAACAAAATGTAAACAATGGCAACAACCATTTCAACTAGCGCACATAGCGCCTAACTACAGCGGATTTCCACTGTCAAATTCGCTGAACCACATCCTCCTGCATCCCCATGCAAGCAGCTGTGGTAGCGGCCCCAATATGGAAGGAATGCAACATGAGCCCACCCACTGAGACCCCTTCCATCACCAAGGCCTTCCTAATAACCGCCAAGAACTGATACTGGGTTGGGGGATCCTTACTCTCGTGCATGAAAAGGCATCCACCCCTAACAGGCTCCAGCTCCACATAGTGCCTCAAAGCCTCCACCGGGCAAAACGTAGGATCACTGGCTGCAGCCAGCTGGACAACCTGGCCCCTACCCCTCTGGTCTGTCTTGGAACAGCATAGAAACAGCCACACTTCCCCATAGGTCAAGAACAAATCAGCAAGCTGTAAGCACCGGTCTCTAGGGGAATGCCCACTCTGTGGCAGAATCTCTGATAGCCTAAAGGCCCCCCCAAAAGCCACCACCATGGCTGCCTGAAAAAGGAGGACTTCCCATGGTGACCCGCAACAGCCCGGCAAGCACCTGACCAGCACTGCCACCAGATCAAGGGTAAATGGCAGCCTGCTGTCCTTGGCCACAGGGAGTCCCCAGGACCAACCCTCCAACATCCTCCGCACCCTGGGGTCACTAGAATGATCCCCCACCCCCTGGCTTGTGCCTCAAAGGACAATGCCGCCAGGTAGCCACCTAACATGGACACTGCCCATCCCGCCCCATGTACGTGGACCAAAAACTGTAGTAAACGCACTACAAGAGGCCACTCCTCTTCTAAGCCTGCCAATTTCCAAAAGCTAGAGAAAGCAGCTATCCTAGCAGCATAACTCTCCCTAGTGCCTGGCGCCAATGAAGCAGCTATGGCCCGCTGGGCCTCTACTTGCCAAGAAGCCACAGAAAGGCAGGCATGGGATCCGGATCCAGAGCTGACTTGGGCGTTAACTCCCTGAACCTGTCCACCTGAAAGCGAGACAGGGCATCAGCAATGTCATTTCGGATCCCGGGAACGTGGCAGGCCAAAAACAAAATGTTGGCCCTAAGGCACTGCAGTTCAAAAACCCTCATTAACCCCATCACCCTCTTAGAGCAGGAGGTTTGAGAGTTGACCACCTGGACTACCGCCTGGTTATTGCACCAGAACCGAAACGTGGAATTGGCAAACTCCGCAGTCCAAAAGTGCACCGCCACTACGATAGGAAAAAACTCCAGGAAGGTCAAGTCTCACGTTACCCCCCGCTGCGCCCAATCCTCAGTAATAAGCAGAAAAAAACCAGGTCCAGCCACCAGGGGGCCATCAACTGCTCTGCAGAAAAAAGGCCAAACCAGGCCTATCACCACCAGGGGGATGTGAACACTTTGCTGAAAAAGCCCAGCCGGCCACCCACCACCAGGGGCCGATAATGGTTGAAAAGGCCAAACCAGGACTACCACCACCAGGGGGACATGGACATCAACCACCAGGGGGCTGTTAACTGTTGAAAAGGCCCAGCCAGGCCACCCACTGCCAGGGACCCCCTTAAAATTGCTGCTGACAATGCCCACCCAAACAATAAAGCCCTACAGGGCTAGCCAATCCCCCAAAGAGGGGGAGGGGAAGGTGACCCACGCGGCCAATGCCGCCAACCAAGCCCACCCAGCTACAAGCCCAACCCCCACCTGTGTCCAAGCACACACACCCACGCCCTCTAATGGGGCCAAACCAGGGCCGAAGCCCAAACACTCTGCTGCCCAAGCAGCACTGCAGTGTAGGAGCTTCGTCGACAGGCTCCTACACTAATGAACGTCGAGCCCAGACTGAGAGACCAGGGGCGGGAACCAAAGACCAATAGTCCCAGGCCCCACCTCCAAACCACCTCAGGCCAATCAGAAGGCTCCACTTTTGGGCCCAGGGCAGAGCAGGGCCGAGACAAACCAGAGCAGGGCTGAGACAAACCTCTGGACGAGGCCTAGGGGAGGGACATTATATAGGTGACAAATATAATTTAGAGCTCACAAGACTATACATGTCTTATTTATAGTAAATATAATTAAGGTGAACAGGGCTCCTATCCTATACCATAAATAACTGTGTAGAAGTGGAGTTTCAGCAAATGCTGCTTGCCATACAGACAAATGAAAAATCAGATCTGCGCCCCCCATCCCTCTTTTGCACAACTTTTCAAGATACATGAGCCCTTCCTTCTTCATATCGGGTCACCCTAAATATAATGGACCTATAGGCAGGATCAGATATTTGGCCCAACACTAATGTTCTTCATGTAAGCCTACACACATCGTACCTAATGCATAAAGTGTACTATATTCTATTGAGTGAACTTAACAAACTGTGCTAAATTTGATCTATTAACATTCAAAGCGTATTTGCCTTTGCTGCAAAAGACAACACAGAGCTACGTTTAGAACACTGGTTCCATTTAGGAGTGTGTCATCACCCAGGCCACACAGGGTCCCACTGCACAGGTGTGGCGACCTCCAAAATGGATGTAGTGCCAGAGAATAGGCCCAGAAAGGGCTGAAGACACCAGAACTAGGAGATTTCTAATAGAAGGAAGGTCGGCATGGGGAGGGGAACCTCTGCAGATCCCCACCCCTGCCACCTTGGTGAAGCTAAATAAATGCACAAGCATATTTCTGGTTAATTTTATGTGAAGATTGTTTGACTTTGAAATCAATATGACACCTGATTTGACCTCAGCAGAATGAAAAGTTTTGCTCACATTGCCAAATTGGTTTAAAAGAAGCACTTAAAGCTGCTCACAATTCATTATTTCAAGTACTACTTATTTTTCATTATGTTGATTGGGGAGTCAAGGCAAGCTGAATTCAGTCACAAAATGTTGAATGCTGCATACTTCATACTTGGAAATTGTACAAATAACTTGACTTTTTCTCAGGATCAACCAGAATTCAAATTAAGAGCTTTCTGGTCAATGCACTCTGGTTCCTGGTGGCAAATCATTCATGGCTGGAAAAAGAGGAAGAAGAAACAATATTGTTTCCCTAGGTCTAAGCATGGTTCCTACCCTCCAGGAAGCCCATTAGGCTTCCTAGCCACCTGCTAACTGTGCAAAGAGGCACCTTTCTAAAGTGACGATTCTCTTATTGAGCAGGGGGAGAGCAACTTGCCCTATCCATCACCAGCACAGCATCTTTCCAGTGGCTGTTGCTGGGGTCTATCTTAAGTTTATTTATTTATTTTTTAGACTGTGAGCCCTTTGAGGTCAGGGAGCTATCTTCATTTATTTATTTACATCTATGTTAACTGCTTTGGGAATTTTTTGTTGAAAAGCGGTATATAAATATTTGTCGTATTTGTATTCATATTGGTTCCTCCCTGACAGGACTGACTAGAAATATTTCCAGGTCAGACTTGAGCAACAGACAAAATCTGGCCTTGCCTTTATGTGACTCTCTCATTTTCCTCTACTACGCATCTCTGCCTTTCAGCCTGCTTGTTCATCTTGTTGCTCCCTGTCTGCATCCTTCCCCCAGCTCTCCCTCCCTCAGTTGATTCCTCCATTCTGACCCTAGCCTGCAAGGTCTGGTCTTAAAGCTACTAGAATTGGAATCCCACTTCAATTCCCCCAACACTTGGCTTCCTATGTCCAGCTCTGACATCTTCAGAAGTACCAACACTTGGCATTACTGAGACTTCTAGCAGTGCACTGTCATAACTTCAAAAAATACTGTTTAGACACCGGATAGGAAATAAGAATTGCTGGAGGTGCACCTTTACAACTCTAGATGAATCAGGACTCCTGTGCAAGCAATTAGAACTGCTGCTAACCTGAGTATCTTTACTTGCATGAAAGTATTATGGTTTTAAGTGAGATTAGTGCACATATAACTGGCATGAGAACTACTGACTTGACAAGGATTAGACATTCGCATTTTCATCATTCTAGGCTGATGCCAACTCCACTTTTTGTTCCACCAAACTCCCTCCCTCATCTTAATCTTGAAGCTTCCATGCTTCACTTGGCCTGCTGCCTTCTCAGGCCCTGCCGCCTCCTTTTCCAAGGTTCTTGTTTTCTCTCCCTCTGTCCTTAGGACTTTCTGCAGTGCTGACCATCTGAAGGATCAATACAAGTTCACTCAATGGCAGCAAAAGACAGTACCACAACATCCCTGAGCACATTACAATATAGATAATTGGAATTCTTCTGGTTACAGTGATAGCAGAAAGCTTAAAACTGATATGTAAAATGGAAATGCTTTTCTAAACATTTTGTTTCATGCAGTCTGTAGTTAATGTGTTTTACTTATCTGATCTGCATTCTATGTGCTTATCAAGAAAGCTTGTAGGTTTGGCTAAAATGTAATTCAGTTATAGCGCCTGCTTCAAGCAATATAAATAGTCATCGCTCATGGAATCGAAAAGTGAGCAGCAATAAGATATACATTCTTCAGGGACATATTGGATTCAAAAAGTGGAGATATTATCTCTCTTAAACCTACTAAAAATAAAAAGTAGGCTTTTTACTGAATGAGGCAAAAGAGAGAACAAAGACAGAGAGTTCTTCAATTGCAAACACAAGTCACCTGTAAAGAATGTTCCCTGAATGGTATTCTAGCTTTCAAACTGTTTTATTATGCTGAAAGAGAAATTAAACTTTTAGAATTTCATGTGCAATTTTTTCTGAGGTATGCAATATCTATTTTTCAATTTTTCATACAGTGTTGAGTTGTAATAAGTAGAAGAAATAAAGCTCAAAAGAAAAAGAAAAGAAAATCCCTTGCAATGGTGCAGTATTCTGAAAAGCAAGCAAACAAACATTTAGCCAGGAGATCAGAATAGTTTCACTTTGAAAATAGTGAAAGTCACTTGCCTGAGGCATTAAAAAGCAGGCTAGAGGTCAGCTGCCAGTGTTGAACCTTTGGCTAGAAAATTCCAGTGCACATAATTTTCTGCTACCTGCCATGTAGCTATTCAGCCAACGAACCCTGAGAAATAAGAATACCTTCGTTCCCTGTGGAAGAGATCCCCAATGCCTATCACTTTCTCTCCCCCTTTCTCATCTCTCTCACTCAGTCCTGTTCTCCCATCTCTCTCTCTTCTATATATATAAAATGCTTAGGGTGTATGTGGCAAGCCCCTCCCCACCACAGCTGCAACCAATGAAAACACGGCCCATGCTTGGAGGAGGAGACACAGATAGGAAAAGGACATGGGGGGCAGGATGGCGGTGACAGGTATGGGGCCAGTGAGGTGCGATGCCACAGTGGCGCATGGATTAGTGCTGCTGGTGGCAGAGAGGGGAGACCAAGGTGGGGATGGCGGCAGGGATGGCAGTGGGATGCAGCTGGCGGGGTGAAGTTCTGGTGGTGGAGAGGGAGACCCAGGTGGAGATTGTGGCTGGTCGGGCCTTTTTTGGCCCATTTTGGGGCTCTCTCATTTGGGCAGCAGGAGGGCACACAGAAGGAGGTTTCACTTCCTCCACTGCCATCCTGGATGGCAGGGAGCGGCTTAAGCAGGGAGAAGGTGGGTCAGGGGGCCAGAGCGGCTTAAGGGGGGATAAGCAGGGAGAACTAGAGCACAGATGCAGAGGCGTAACTAGGGAAAACGGCACCCGGGGCAAGCACTGAAATGGCGCCCCCAGCGCCCCCCCAACATACTACATTATACTTAGGTTTTTCCTCACAAGCGCCCGCCGCTGCCGCCAAGCCAGGCCACTGACTGGCTGCCAGGCACCATCAAAGCAATGGGGGGCGCGGGAGGCGCGGAAGGGACCGTTCGTGGGGGAGGGGGTACTGACGCGCTCCCTTGACTGCTGCAGCGCTGCTGCACTGAGCAGGAAACATCTGTATTAACAAAAAATTAAAAAAAATTAAAAAAATTTTTTTTGTCATGGCGGCGCCCCCCACGTGACCAGAAAAGATGGCGCCCGCGGCACGTGCCCCCCTGCCCCCCCTATAGTTACGCCTTTGCACAGATGTTTGGTGCTGGGCCAGCTAGTTTAGATTAAACTACTTGTTACATTAAATACATCATTCGAGCAGACATCTTTAACTTTTCTCTATATTAAACAGGATCTTTTGGGAGCCCAATCCAAACTGAGACTATGGTGTGGAGACTTGAACCCCATGTCCTGCTGCAGTCCTGCTCTAGATTGCCTACCATTTATCCCAAGAGGAAAGTTCTGATTCTTTCTCCATTTTCTTCCTTGATACATGCATTGTTTATGACGAGACTTAGCTGCAATAAGCACAATACAAGATGCAATGAGTCAAGGCAGTAGCGTTTAAACCAATCCAGAATCTGTAGATTGTTGCAATTAAAGAAGGCTGTTCTCTGGGAAAGCTCCTACTAGAACGGAGACAAATCTGTTTTTCATGAAAGTTTTTGGCAATGATAAAAGGCACCACCTTTTTCTGGCAATTATCAGCACTTCTAGTGAAAATGTTTACCTTGTCCTTACTTGCTGTGAAGAGCTTACATGGTTTAAAAGTCTATTGTTTGCTAGGGCCATGCAAAGTTTTAGAGGGCTATTCAGCTTCAGCCCACTTTGGCCTGCTTCAGCTCAAAGCAAAGTGCCATCTGGTTGGGGTCAAAGCTGGGTAAAGAAAACTAGACCAAATCCTCAGCCCTCCCAAGTTTCACTCCTCCGCCCCCACCTCTGGCATTCCTAACTCTAAAAGTAGGCAAGGAACAAGAGGCAGGCCATTTTCCTACAACATCACACCTGGTGATGAAGGAGCAGGTAGTGTCTTCTACGGTTTGTATTTCAAATGGTTTTCCCCGCCCCTTTACTTTCCAGGAGTCCTGAGAATTATGCAAGTGCTTCTGGGAAATACAGTCTTAAAGGTTACCTTGGACTAGGCCTGCAATGAATAGACTCACTGAATACAATGTTCATGTATACATCTGGGAACTTGTAAAGAGAGACCTCTATAGGTGTGGTTATTTACTAAGGTTGCTAGGCAGCCATTTTAGTTACTAAGGGAATGGAAGGAAAGCTGGAAAGTTTAAGCTTGAAGACAAAGCCCATTATAATCAGAGGCGCTTTTACCCCTGGACTTCCAGGCCGAAGTCTAGGACCGCCACACCCAAAGGGGAGCTGGTCCAAGTTTGAACCAAACTGGGCCCAGTTCGGATCAAACCAGTTCAAACCAGCAAGGATTCCCATTTACAAGCAAAGGGGAATTCCCTACCTTAAAAGGGGTCTGAGGGACAGGTGGAGGGGTGGGAGAGAGGGCACCTTACTGGCTGTGGTGGCAGTGGTGGCTCCCCTGTGGTGGCAGCTCCATGGCTGAGGCCCCTCTCAGCCCTGCCAGCGCTCTCCCCCCCACCCCCAGCATGGGCCAGCTGGCGGCCCAGTTCCAGCAGGTACCTTCTCACCTGCCCAGTAAGGTGTAGCTGATAAGGTGCAACTGATAGGGTGCCCTCTCGCCTGACCCCCCCCCAAACTGCCCTTAGGTAGGGAACCCCCCTGGATCCCCCTTCACAAGCAAGGAACAAACTGGGTCAAATTGGTTCGACCCAGTTCAACCGCCCAAACTGAACCGCTGGCCAGTTCTAACAAACCAGTTTGTGGATTTGGTATAAACTCATACCGAACCACAGCTGGCAGTTCTGTGTACACCCCTAGCACCTGGAAGAGGAAGAGTTATTGTGGCTGGAGTCCAGAAACCTTCAACTGGTGTGGACAAAGCAGTGCAGAACATTCAAGGCAGGAATGTTCCATTCCAACTGCCAATTGCCAAAATGGGTCTAGCAATGGTGGGGCCTAGAGCATTTAAAGGGGTGCTGCATCTTTACAATAGTAGGAGTATGTTCCAGGCAGGAAGACCTAGGGGTAATTTGGCCTTAGGTTGGCATAGGGAGTTTGAAATAATTCAGCTAATCTATACTACTCCCTCACAGTATATAATATGCAGTACTACTCCATAGAAGTAACACAGCCGTATTATATTTGTTTCTGATTCATGGTGCTACCATGTCTAAAGACTTTGGTCACTTATTGAGGAGGAAAGGGGCAAGGTTATTTAATTTAAGGGAGATTTGGTGACAGTGGAGTCTGTTGGAAATGAGTAAAACTATGAAGTAATGATTCTCCAGGTATGAGACACACAAGGTGAGAATCTTCAGTCCTCCACACTTGCCCTCAGTAATGTCATCACACAACCAATCTAACTCCATAGTGTTGCACCATCATCCAGTTTACTAAATGATTCCTAGTTAAGTGACAACTATGTGACTAATCTAGGAAGTTGAAAGCAGCAGCTGTGGGCGGGGGTAAAAAAATGGCACCAAACAGGACAATAAAAGAAAGACCCATGCACTATTTTCAGGAACAATTTCCACCCCAATAAATTGATCCTTTTTAGCTAAAAACAGAAACTGGAGAATATCTGGTGTAGCATTGGCTTATATTGCAATAAGCCAGGAACTCTCTAATGCCAGGGCTGGGTCATCGGCAGCAGTCATTATGTGGCACAAGACTCAAAGCCAGGGCTGGGAGGGAGAGCAAGGCAAGTTGGCAACCAGTTGGGGATCAGGGATTATCCAGTAGCTGTAAGTCAGGAATGTACTGGAGGTCAAAAAAAGGCAGTCGGGAAGCAGAGGATGAGTCAGTAGCCAGAAGTCGGGAACACATCAGAGGTCAAAGACAGGCCAATGACTGACTGAGTAACTGCACCAGAAACAAGGAGACCTTGATGCTGGGGTAAGGCCTGCCTCAAATAAACAGCATCTTCCTACAAGGGAGCCAGGGCTTGATGTGCGTACATGCTCATGTGTGTATGATGTGCATGCACAAGAGCATGTTTTATTAAAAAAAGACACTTGACTTACCATGTACATACTGGCTGCAGTCATCTCTTTCTAATCAACAAATCTATGGCAGAGCTTACATCCTGCTCTCTCTCTCTCTAATCCACTGAACCACATTCATTCAAGACAATCCCCTTTTGATATCTATATAGGTATAGCATCAAAGATCATGAAGAAAAAACAAAGATTCGCCTTGTGGTAAACAGGGATGTACAAAGCTTACCTATTATTTTTTGCAGAGGTTTCTCCTTTCCTAAACACTGGCATTGCATGGCTTGGCCACTTAACTGCAAAGGTGGATGCTATCTGATTTTCACACTGCAATGGCTTTTGCAATTCCCAGATCATTACTGTGCATTGTGGTTATGCGTCACATGCACAATTGGCTTAATTGCACATTGTTCCCCATGCTTTGTTCCCTCTCAAAAACCTACAATAACTTTTTATGCTTTCCCATTTTCTCCTCTTCATGTTCGACTTGCTTTCATATTCACATCATTTCACTTGCAAAAGAAATGCCAGCCCTTCCTTAGATACCTCCACAAAACAATCCCTTTATATTGTATAGTACGAAACAGAAACAACAATGGCAGGCATTATTACTTTTTCAATGAAATGTAATTACAATTATTGAGCTACATTAGATTTAAATTAGTAGTTTGATGATGGATGCATCCCTGGCCTATCAGCCCAATCTATCATGGTGAATCTATTCCTCAAATAAAACCAACAAATCAATTGTTATTGGTGGCAAGGGGAAGCATCTTCCCTAATACTGGGTGAAAAGAATTCAACGGAGAGTCCATAAATACTGGTTGTTCAATCTCATCTGAAATTAACAGTAATGAAGTAAAGAAGGCTGTTAATGAAGTCAGTTAGAACCCAGTTGACTAAAGGTTGAAGGTGATATTACAGAAGCATTTCCTGTGATCTACATCCCTTTTTATCCTATTCTTGTTTCTAATCAAATAGTTTGTATAGAGTTTTGAAGCATGGCAACGTCCTGTAATATCAATAAAAGTAAATGATACTGGAACAAGTGTGCACATCATTGGCAATGAGGCCTGTGTATACCAGCTTCAGCTTTTTGGGAAAACATTTATTTTCTCCTAAGAGAGTAACATAAGAAGAGCCTTGCTGGATCAGATCAAAGGTCCATCTAGGCCAGCATTCAGCTTCCAACAGTGGCCAGCCATGGGCCTCTGGGAAGCCCACAAGCAGGGCAAGGAGGTGACGGTCCCTCCCTTTATTATTTCTGTTTCCCAGTAATTGACATTCAGAGATACACTGTCTCTGAACATTTCTTTATGTATTTATGTTTTTCTGTACTGCTCATTCAGCCCAAATTTCACAGCAATTTCCAGCAATTAAAAACACATCCAATAAAATCAGCTAAATAATAATACAACATTACATCAGTGAAAACCAAAACAATTTAGCAACAACAACAACAACAACAACAAAAGCCAGCAAAGGAATCCAGGGGCATAGAGCGTGGTCATTAGTCAGTTAACAATTCTCAAAGATGCATGGGGGTGGGGGTGGGAGTGTTTGAAAGGAAAATTTCATATGAAGCTTCCAGTCAGCCTCAGATAGATCCAGTCGAGGACCTGGTATCAAAGTGTTTGTATAATCAAGCAATAACTAAAGTGAACTCTTTAAATCTTTATAATGGAAAAGGTCAGTCATTTCATGAGTTAAGCTTCAGCATTTTCTCTGTAAATATAGAGGACACAAAGCAAAAGAAATGGTTCCTAATCAAGTCACATATTCTCTGTCAGATAAAAACTTGGGCTGGGGAGCAGTATTCATGGCCAGCAAAATATTTTTGTATCTGAGGTGGGAAATCCAGGTTTCATCCTCCCCATGGTAAAGAAATTAAACAGACATTGGTCTGTTATGAAACCTAGGATCTGCTGCCTGGGTGACCACCTGCCCTCTCTCACAGTAGGATCAGCCCTGTGTATACTATATGTGTAAATCTTCTTTGCCTTGAACCGTGCTCCAGAACAAGAAGTAGAATGTTACAAGAATGTAATCAAGACTTCATGTTACAAGCCAATGTCTGCAAGAACGTATAGGGCTCTAATCCAGGCCTGCTCAACTTCGGTCCTCCTGCAGATGTTGGCCTACAATTCCCATAATCCCTGGCTATTGGCTGCTGTGTCTGAGAATTATGGGAGCTGTAGTCCAAAAACAGCTGGGGGGCCTAAGTTGAGCAGGCCTGCTCTAATCCTACCCCTGTTTGATTTTAGCTGCAATTTCTCTGCCTCCAAGACAGAGTTGCTCTTGTTCAGTTCTCGATCTGGCCAGGTTCCAGTTCCAAGTGTTTCCCTTGATGGGGTTGCACTCCCCTTGAAAGAAGAGGCTCGCAATTTGGGGCTCATCTTGAATTCATGGCTCCTGCTGGAACAGCAGGTGACAGCCGTGGTCAGGAGAGCCTTTGCCCAGCTTCGTCTGGAGCGCCAATTGTGGCCTTACCTCGACCAGCAGGCCCTGGCAACCGTAACTCATGCCCTTGTCACCTCTCGCTTGGACTATTGCAATGCACTCTACCTGGGGTTGCCTTTAAAGATAACTCAGAAGCTTCAGCTGGCTCGAAATGCCACGGACCAGCTGCTTATGGGCAGCAGAAAATATGCTCATGTTTCACCTTTGTTGAAGTTGCTGCATTGGCAGCCAGTTCGCTCCCAGGTCCAGTTCAAAGTGCTGGTTATCATCTATGAAACCCTTCAGGGCTTGGTGACTGTGTACCTTCAGGTCCACCTCTCCCATCCAAATTCGACCCGCCCTGTGAGGTCATCTCAGGTGGGCCTTCTCAGAGTTCCATGCCCAGGAGAGGTACATAGGGCCTGGACTTGTGGGAGGGCCTTCTCTCTTGCAGCCCCCTCTTTATGGAGGCCTCTTTATGGCCTCTTGAGATTTGTAATGCCCCCTCCCTTCTGTCCTTTAAGAAGTTTCTGAAAACTTATCTATTCTACCAGGCTTTCAGTTTCCCCACTATTGTTGTTTTAATTTATGTAATCCACTACGAGTCTAAAGAAGTCAGGCTGACAATAAATTTGCTAAATAAAATACATAAATAAACTTCTACAATTCTTCTCCTGGATAGCAATGTTTTTAAAGTTGGATTTTAAATCAGTAGATAGTCTTGTCATAAGATCTCCTTCTTCCTCTGGAAGCTTACATGGAGGAGAGGAGGGGGGCAGGGTAGAAGGAGGCTCAACTTCCTCCCTTATAAGCCAGTATGAAATTCACCAGCAGGACTTCCCCAATAGAAAAAGAAAAATAATCACCTGTTTAATAAACCCCTGCTAACTTGGCAAAGAGGCACCTTTTAATGTGGTGATTCTCTTTATTTAGCAGGGGGAGAGTAACAGGCCCTCCAGCACAGCATCCCTCCAGTAGCTGTAGTTGGTGTCTATCTTACATTTCTTTTTTAGATTGTGAGCCCTTTGGGGACAGGGAGCCATCTTATTTATTTATTATTTCTTTGTGTAAACCACCTGAGCCATTTTTGGAAGGGTGGTATAAATAAATAAATAAATAATGATCAAGTCTCTGCTCTTATGAGGCGATAACGCAGTCCAGGAGGCTCCAGACCATGCTGAAGTGTATCTGACTATATTGCCATCTTGACTGGAAGTCCTGAGTGGCATTTTGGCGGACTATTTTTCCCTTGCTTCCTGTTTTTGGTACTGGCTTCCAGTTGACTTGCGCTCTCCTTGCTTCTTGATTGTCTTGTTATAATAGAAATCAAGTTGATTTTTATGATAAGAAACCAATCAAGAAGCAAGGAGATCACAAGCCATTTGGAAGCCAGTTCCAAAAACAGGAAGCAAGGGGGAAACAGCCCACCAATATGGTGCTCAGAATGCTTGGAATGTTCCTATTCGGAATGGGGTCATTCTGTTTAGAGTTTCAAACAGGCCCTTCATTTGAAGGGCATTCTGTTTTGAGATTAGGACACTCAAAATGGCCTGTTAATATTAATAAATTTTATTTATTTATTTATTTATTTTGTATACTGCCTGATTACAGGGCTCTGTTTTGAGTTGGGATGTTCCAAGTTCGGAATGTTTTGCACAGCCCTAGAAAGCATAAAGGACAAAATTGTTAAGCATATAGACGAAAAGACCTTGCTGAAGGAGAACCAGCTTCTGCAAAGGCAAGTCTTATCTCACTAACCTTTTGGAGTTTTTTGAGAGTGTCAGCAGGCATGTGGATAAAGGTGATCCAGTTGACATAGTATACTTGGACTTCCAAAATGCTTTTAACTAAGTTCCCTACAAAAGGCTCTTGAGTAAACTTAGCAGTCATGGGATAAGGGGAAAGGTTTAATTGTAGATTGGTTACTGGTTGAAGGAATAAATGGACAGTTTTCACAATAGAGGAAAGTAACGTGGGGTCTCCCAAGTGCTCTTTAACTTGTTCTTAAATAATCTAGAAGTTGGGGTGACCAGCGAAGTGGCCAGGTTTGCAAATGACACTAAACAATTTAGGATAGTGAAATCCAAAACAGATTGTGAGGAGCTCAAAAAGAATCTCTCCAAACTGCACAAGTGGGTGACAAAATGGTGAATGTGGTCCAATGTAAGCAAGTGTAAAGTGATGCATACTGTGGCAAAAAATAAATAAAAATAAAATCCCAGCTTCACATATACACTGATGCAGTCTGAGCTATCAGTGACCAGGAGAGAGATCTTGGGGTTGTGGTGGACAGCTCATTGAAAGTGTTGACTTATTGTGTGCCAGCTATGTAAAAGGCAAACTCCATGCTAGCGAATGGAAATAAAAATGCTAATATTATAATGCCTTTATACAGATCTATGGTACAGCCACATATGGAGTATTGCGTTCAGTTCTGGTCAAAGTCCTCAAGAAGAACATTATAGAAGTGGAAAAGGTGCAGGATAAGGCAACCAAGGAAGGTGCTCTAAGCCTGGAGCACCTTCCTTATGAGACAAGGCTACAGCATTTGGGGTTTTTTAATTTGGAAACGTGGTGACTACGGGGAGACATGATAGAGGTGTATACAATTATGCATGGAGTAGAGAGGGGACAGAGAGAAATTTTTTCTCCTTCTCTCACAACACTAGAAACAGGGGTCATCCCATTAAACTGAAGACTGGGAAATTTAGGACCAACAAAAGGAAGTACTTTTCCCACACAGTGCATAATTAATCGATGGAATTCTCTACCACAGGATGTGGTGATGGCCACTAGCTTGGAAGGCTATAAAAGGGGCTAAGATAAATTCATGGGGGACAGGTCTATCAGTGGCTATTAGCCCTGTGGCTATAGGCCACCTCCAGCCTCAGATGCAAGGTGCCTCTAGATACCAGTTGAAGGGGAGCAACAGCAGGAGTGAGGGTGTGCCCTCACCTCTTAGTTGTGGGCATCTCAGAGGCATCTGGTGGGCCATTGTGTGAAACAGGATGCTGAACTAAATGGGCCTTGGGCCAGATCCAGCTGGGCTGTTCTTAAAACATTGCTTTCTTTCCAGGGGTATTCTAGGATAATATCAGGAAAGGGAAGGTTTCGCTTTGAAATGCTGCTGCTGCAGTTGACTACAAAGCTGGTTCTTGATTAAAAAGTACATCCCCAGCCCAACCCCTACCCATACAGTGAGCTGATGCAAATTATCAATTTGATGCAATCTAGACCATCCCGTGCATCATGTGCATAATGTAAGAATGGCCTAGATCATCATTGGGATTGGTTGATAATTTGGCCCATGTACACCCCTATTATTTAAATACTGCTGTTTTTGTGAAATCAGTAGAATTCAAGGTAATTGAGATTTTCACTGTGTCAGATGAGATGAGGCCGTTTGAGTCACCATGTGGATGAAAGTGGTCAAGGAATGCTCCTGCTTCTGGTCCAAGCCTGCTCCTTCCAAACAGTGTTGTTTAAGTACCAGCTCTTGTAAATTGTCAATAAATGCTGCAGCCCAACATATAGAAGTGAATAGACGCCTCAGATCACTTCTCTACCATGCAGCTTAACCATGATGAAAACAAAAGCTTATATCAAGACTAACACTGCACTAGTGCAATGAACAAAGATGCACTTACACAAGCAAGTTGTATATGTGAGTGGATGCTCAAAGTTGCACAATCTCTTGTAGTCCCGCTTGTGCAAGAAAGACAGCAGATAGCTTTGCATCATTCCCTATATGAACTGAGGAAGAGGAGCTGCATCTGAGGTGCACACAGATTGTGGAAGAGCCCTTTGTTGCACCAGTACAACACTAGTCTGGCATGTAAGCTCCCAATTTAGCACAAATAGCTAGTGCAACATCCTTGCACTAGTACATGTTTGAGTTAGTACAGCTTTAGTCAGTATGACAATGATGATATTTTGCTTAGACTCATACATAGGATATTGAAATGTGAAGTCAAGCATTTACATTGTAGATAAAAATAGTGTAGGGTTGCAAAGGGCTCCTGGTCAACGTGCAGTGTCTGCCGACTTTGAAATCATTCTTATGCTTGCGAGCACTTATTTTTTTAAACTTCATTAGTTGCAAAGAAAAGAAGTAGCAGTTTTTTGAGCTGCCAAAAGCTTGAGCACTGTAACTAGTGATTACAATCAAGTCAAACTCTGAATGACTAATTCCAGGTAGCGGAGAGTTTTATTCTAATAAGAGTACTTGAAGCAGCCATTTCAGGTTAAATGCAGTTATCAACAGAGGCAAGAATCCAAATAAAACCCAGCAGAACATCATGAGATGTTCTCAGTCACAAAGAGATGAGTCATTAACAGAGAAAATCCACTTGTCCATCCATTTTAACCCAACAGGATCTCTACTCTGGTAAAGTTAAATTTATAATTCACTAGAGTTGGCTTATAAATTTACTAGCTGAGCCAGGTGCAGAGCATCTGCTCCTCTGCCAGTCCAGCTAGCCCGTTTCTCCCCCACCCCGGCCCACTTCTCCTCCCCCCGCTTCTCCCCCCCAGCTTCTCCCCCACTCCCCAGTTTCTGGCTGGCAAGCCCACTGGAAAGTTGACCCTCCACCTCCTCCCGCCCTCCCACCCGCCTGCCAATTCTCACCGACCAGGCCAGCCTCCTACCACCTGCTGCTCCCAACGGCCAGCCGCCCACTTGCGGGAGCAGCCCACTTCTTCCTTGCACCTGCCCAAGGTTTCTGGCTGGCGGGCCGGAAAGAAAACTGGCCTGCCACCTCCTCCTCCCACCCACCCGCCCATTCCCAGCGGCCAGCCCAGCCCACTGCCACCTGCTCCTGCCGGCCGGCCTGCTGCCGCCTGCTCTTGCTGGCTGGCCACCCACTGGCGGCCGGCATCCCTATTTTCTCCCATCTCGTCACTAATGGGCAGCTGCTCATGAACTCTCACGAGAGCTGCCATACATGGGATTAGTGACGGGTATGCCTAGGAGAATAAATATAGAGATAGAACCAGTGCTGGCTAGTCTGTAACTCTTCAGAAACACTGGTGCTACACAGGTGCTTATACCATTGCATTGGTGCTGCATTAGTCAGAATGTCAGCCACTGGAACTTGGCATTCAGCCCAATTCAAAAGCTTTATATTGTTTCAAGAGCTTGAAATTAGGGATGTGTGAACCAGTTCGTGGGTTCATGGATTCGGTTTGGGGGTTCGACAGTTCGGGGTTGAACCTAAACCAACCCCCCCCCCCGAAGTTCAGGGGCTTCGCGATCTTTAAATTCTTTTTTAAAAATTTATTTTACCTTTTACTACTTTCCAGGGAGTTCCTTGAGGTGGCAGGAGTGAGTCCATGGAGGTTCCCCCTCCCCCACCTGTTGTAAATCTGTTGGCACAGCTGACCCGACAGGATTTACGATCCCTTCAGCTCTATTTGTGTGAGTCAAAATAAAGATATGTAGCTAAAAGAAGCAGCTTAGCTACACGAACGAAAGCAAATAATGACTCTCAAGATAAAGTATTATAAACAAAAGAAAGTCCCTTGAAACTAAACTAGGTAACCCCCTCTACAATAACTGAGTAATAACTGAAATAACAGAACAAGGAAGAACAGAACAAGGACAGGCTGAAACAGGGAAGATTGAGAAAGTACAAATACAAGGACACTGTCTGCGAAAAAAAGGCAAAGTTGCTGACAGTGCTGACTTAGAAACCATGTCGGCTTGATATAGGGCTCGAGATAACCGGCAGCCAATCAGGCTTTCCTGACTCAGCATTTCTATTGCCTCTCCTGTGAGATCTTGCGCCTGTGTGTCTCCCACTGAGCCTTTCTCTTGAGACGTCTTCTTAACACAGGTGAAATTCCAGCTTCCTCCAGATCAGACTTCTCAGCCCTCATCTCTGTCAGCTGTCCAGATTCCCCTGTCTGTTGCTGACCCCACTCAGCTTCAGCGTTTGTTCTCACAGCCAAATCCTCCTGCTGTGCTTCTGAGCCTGTTCTCCCAACCAAGTCCTCCCATTCATCCTCTGACACTTCTGACTCAGAGGTCTGAGCCATGACACTGCTGACCTTCTAAATCACCCCCTTGCCCGGTTTGGGTGCTCTTTGACCAGTTGTTGGCCTTCATCTGGCAACCCAGTGGCCATGTTAGGGGCTGGGTGTCTGCGCACATGGCCTCTGTGCCCAGCTCCCAACATGGCCACCGGGCCACCAGGTGAAGGCAAAAAACTGGCCAAAGAGCACCCGAACTGGGCGAGGGGTGATTTAGATGGCTGGCAGTAGAGGGGAACCTCTGCAGATCGCAACCCCCCCCCCAATCCAAACCCAAGGGGGTGCCAGGCCAAACTGGCCTGGTTGGGTTCGAGGCTGGTCCAGCCTCGAACCAAACTGGGCCAGCTGGTTCCATGCACACCCCTACTGGAAATAGTGGCATCACTTTGCAGAGTCCTTAATTTACCACATGACAGTCCTTCCCCATTGAGCATTTTTTAATCTATGTGTAATGCTTGGCTCTTACTATTAATTATAGGATTTACTGGCTCTTTCTTGTGAAATCATCTTTCTGCTTACCTCATTGTCCTTGTCAGAGTCATGTGGTATGCACAGCTGGAGTAAATAATCAATTATTTTAACCAAAAGGTTATTAAGCTTTTTGCAAAGGCAGCAAGTTCAGGGAGCATATCACAGGACTATGAAAGCCTGCAGATTTTCTCCAGTACTTTTATTTGTATGTCTGTGATGTTCTCGATTGTCTTCAGTTCTTTAGTTGGGAGTTGCTCTAATTGTTTCCCACAGAAGATGTGGGCAAATCAGTAATGCAGTGGAGTTACTGATGTCACTCTTAATTTGATCAAGTAGCATGGGATCTTTGAGCAAATCACTATTTAGTGTTCAGTGAGGCTAGATGTAGAGTTGATGTTTCTGGCGCATGGATTTTAGTAAATTATTTTAAGGATTGCTGTGGTAAATCACTGAAACTGTCATCCTTAGCACATGATTATCATTTGGAAAAGTCAGATTGACATAATAAGCTAATGAAGAAAACACGGTGCTTGGTATTATATGACATATCCTGTAGATTCTGTTTGCCATGCTATGCACTGAGAAGATATTGTGTTGACTATTCTGAAATGTAGGGCTTCCTTAATAAAAGCCTCAGCATGTTGAGTAAGATGGCATAATAGAAACCTTTTCTAAATGAGAGCAAGTAACTGCCACCAAAAAAAGAAAGAAAAGGGGGGGGGGGAATACTAACATAGCAAAACTTTTCAAAATGTAAAGAGAAAATAAATTTGGGGGAAAAGAATAATTAATTTATAATGCATTCAAAATCTCACATGATTGGGGAGTTTAAAGTGGCACATAAAGAAGAAATTGGGCCTAGTTCTTAGTGAGGTGGTACATCTTTGGGCTGTACCTTCTCAGACTGCTGGTAGGGGTTGACATGATTTCGTTTCTCCTCCTCAAATTCCCTATATGAAGAAAACTATCTTGTCATAGAGAAGAGTTCTAGCCCAAGTATGGCATACTTGCCAAAAAGTATGCCACACTTGCACTGAACGAGACAATCCACTCCAAACTCTGGGTATGAGAAATGGAGCAAAGGAGATTGAATATGGTCAACGAAGTCTACAAGGGTAATCTAGCAGAATCCTCAGTTTGAAGCAGAGACTTCACAGCCTTAGTTAAGCACAATGTTACATTGGGTGTAAAGTGGGTGGGAGTGGGGGCTCATGATTATATTCATGCCACTCACAGACAAATTTTTAAAAAGAAGAAAGAAAACTAATTGTGCAACTTAATATGTGTTGTAGGACTCCAAAGCTTGTGAGAAATACATTTATTGCAGACAAAGTGGAGGACAAGAGGAAATCAGGTTTCACAAAATTATTTGGCCCAGAATAATTCTGGGTTAGTACTTCTATCCCTCTAAGTAAATAGGACTTGACAAGTTTGTAAGTGGCTCTGTTGCTGTAAGAGGAGTCTTGTTTTTCTGTAACACATGCAGTGAACTTGTCAGGAAGTGGGAAGCTGAAATGCCACACACAGCCTACACATTACAAAGAAGAGTTTAGAAACTCTGCTACTTAATAATTACTAATATTTGCATCATACCTTCTCTAAAATGCTTGTAATGTTGTTTGCTAATTCATTGTTGCCAAGGGTGTATACTAATATCCAGATCGTTAAAACCAACCCCAAGAAGAGAGCTGATTCCGAAAAGGGCAAAATAAATGAACAGAGAAGCAAAGATTCCAAAGTTTAGAACTGTTTTCTTTAAATAAAGTGATCAATGAGTCAATGGCACAAAATATATAAAATGAACAAGAAAGATTAGAAGCCACCAGTTCTTTTAATCAGAGGCCTGAATTTCACAAAGTGAAAAGTTTTCTGTTTATTTTAGTGTGGTAATCATTGCTTCTGGAATAACTCGAGATGTGTTATTCACCATTCATTATAGGAAGACCAACTGAAAACTAAAATTCTTCCCAACATGATAATCACCAATTTGCTAAAGGAGAGCAGATTCAGCAACTGAGCTCCACTCTGAAACATTTGGCAAACCCTGGGATATGTTAGTCCCAGCTTTCTCAGACTTTGGAGTAGATCACAGTAACTTGAATAGATTCCAAAATCAACCTATATCCTAAATGAGGTTCCGAGTAGTCTCAGGTCTGCAAGCATGACGGCCTCTGGGGCACCCATGTGCCAGTGTCACCAGCTCTTGCAATACACTGGTGCTGCCAGAAGATGTACAATAAGCCTTAGAGATGTGCTAGAATGCTGTGGAATCTCTTCGAACTTGAGTGCTGGGCTTCTGTTTCAGGAGGAGCTCTCAAAGGGAATCCTCAATTGCCCCCATATACCCATAAAGCTATGAGGCAATAACAAGAGAGACAAGTCATTGTGGGCTATCTATCTATCTATCTATCTATCTATCTATCTAGTATATTTAACATTATAGTATATTTAGAATTATTAAAGTTAATAATTAACTATATTAACTAACTTCAGTTCAAATTAGTGGCAAAAGGCTAACTCACTGCCCTCCAAGCAGTTCGGCCACTACACTCAGGCCAGAGTTCAGACAATAACGGCCTTCCCCTTAACCTGTTCAGGCGATCACATCCTGGCTCAGAACAGCAGATGAGAAAAATGTGGATCCCTGCCAGGGTTCCCTCTAAGATGTGTGCACGTACGCACGCTCACAAGGTTTTTGATGTCTACTCAGTTAATGTTAGATCCTGCTCAGGTTGAATTGGGAAGGCCCCCACTCTGAATGCATGTGCACACATACTGCCTTGATACTGCTGCCTAGAACAAAACTCATTCCACTCCAAGATGGGGGGTGGGAATTAGAGAGAAGACTGATCCCTGCACCTTGTTGCCAACCCTGAAGAGGAATTTCAGAGGTCTCTCTGTACCCCGCAAGTCATTTAGCCTTTAAGTATGGTAAAGGTAAAATGTGCCGTTGAGTCAGTGTCGACTCCTGGCAACCACAGAGCCCTGTGGTTTTCTTTGGTAGAATACAGGATGGGTTTACCATTGCCTTTTCCCATGCAGTATGAGATGATGCCTTTCAGCATCTTCCTGTATGGCTGCTGTCCGATATGGGGTTTCCCATAGTCTGGGAAACATACCAGCACGGATTCAAACTGGCTGGCTTGCTAATCAAGTCATTTCCCAGCTGGGTGATTAGGTGGCTCTTGATAGTGTCCCTGAAATATGGTGGACTCCCAGTTATAGCTCTCACATCACCAAGTCTTGAAGGCCAAAGTGACCACTGTCCTCTTTGTTAAATCCTGCCCAATGGTGCTCATCAGTCAATCACCCTACCTCTACATCTGCCCACACTGAACCTGCCACTTGTGATCTAAAACAGCCTAAAGTAAAGAGAATGAGGTAGTTGAAAAAACTCCCCAGTAAGGGCCAATCAAGGAGGCGCACACAACTGAACCAACCCACACCCCCAGCTGAGTGTCTCCTCAAATCCCATCAAAGCCTCACCTCCTTTCAAAGGCAGAGTGAAGCAAGTCCTCATCCCTCTCAGATTTTCACCTCAGATTATCATGGTGGTAATCTGAGGGGAAATTCAGATGATATAGAAGTTGGTGGCACCTCTTGGATTACACAGAAATAACTGGAAACATCATCTTGTGGTGACTTTAGTATTTAGTAGTAGATAATTATGATAATCAGACCCATCAATGACCCATCAATCAAATCAGTACTAAGGCTTGTGAGTTAAAAGTTAAGCCCTACAGAGATCCTGCCTTCAGCCTCCCACTAAACATCTCCCCATCCACTCTGGACTCAGTCAGTAGGGAAACACACACACACACACACACACACACACACACACACACACACACACACACACACCACCTCAGTGTATGTGGGAAAGAAAGTAATATCTGACACTTTGTTCTTTTACAAAGCAGGACAGTCTGGCTTTTTGCCAAGGAGATGGGTGAGTTGCATGGCAACAGATGTCAAAATCAAATGAGACTGAAAATCACAATAATCTCTTCCTGAAATTCAAAGGACATTCTTCAAAGGCTACAATGGGCAATGGAAATGGAATGAAATTTTAGACTTTGGGGAGCAAATTCATTACAGCTCTAAATAGCAAGTCTCTGCCATCATCTTAGCCAATGACTCTCGTTGCTTCTCTTTCATTCTTCTTGGATGCTGTGCTTGTCATCTCACTGCTATTGTACTCTCATTCTATCACATTATTTCTCTTGCTACTCTCTTGTCATATTTATCATAACTTCTGTTGACCCCTGTCTCACTGAAATTTGTTCCCATTTTTAGATTGTAAGCTTTTTCGGGGATAAACCTTTTGCGTATATTGCTCTATAAAGTGCTTGTACACTGATGATGCTATGTAAATGATAAGTAATAAACATCTTCCTCTCTTTAGTGCATTTGTGAGTAAGGAAGACTCAGCATAAATGAAAGCCTAAACATTCAAAGAGGTGAGTCTCATGATCAGTGAGAATCGCCGTAAGGGGGTTTGTGGGGAGAGTGGACTTAGCCCACTCTCCCTGCAGAAGATCACCAGACAGCCCTGGGCAGCTGGTTCGGCCACCCACAAAACTGCCGGTTCAGCCGCCCACACGACTGCTGGCTCCATCACGGAGCCAGCGGGGGCTGCAGGGATCGGGGGCTGTGTGGCCCCTGGAAGTTCCAGGATGCCCCAGCGAGCATGTAGCGCATCCTGGAGAGACCTCTGAGCCCAGGTGGCTGCTTGCAGCCTCCTGGTTGGGGGTCTCCTCATATTTTGCCACACCATGGCTCACTCCGTTAACCTCGGCTACGGGGAGGGTTACTTGGGGCAGTTTGCTGCTGGCAGCCATGCAGCTCCCATTGCAGCACACAATCGTCAAAAAGCGGGCTAGGCTCCCTTAGCCCACTTTTCGGCAATCATGAGAATCACCTCATTGTCTAATAGAAGGAAATATATGAACTCAGAGCAGATAAGAGGAGGCCTAGTGCAGCTCAGGGACATCTGTAAGGCTGTGCTTCATCTGTTCCAAGGCTTCTGGCTTCTTAATAGGACTAGAGATGTAAATATTTAATAAATTGAATTAAATGTTTAAATGGTTAACATTTATTTGTTTGAAGTGTTACTATGGTCAGCTTAGATTTTTTTAAAAATCGGGGGGAAATGCCCACTGTATCCAGTTGTAAAAATAAAGAAGGAGGGGGAGAGTATTTTACCAAATGTCCACATTGCAAGTGCCTCTAATGTGCATGCTAAACGTGTATGGAGCACTAGCTTCCATACACTATGTTCCACTGCTGTTGCTACAGAAATTACTACACATTTTGGTAGCATTAGCAACATCATGTAGGTTATGACAGCTTTTGGAAACTAACCATGAGAATCTGTAAGTAGCAAGCCAGAAAACAGAATGATCAAGGGAGCAATCAAGCTAAGTAATTTAAACATTTTCTGAAATTGCTAACCAATAAGGCTCATCTTAACAGTTAAAGGTTTAATCATTTTGTGTTTAGCATCCCTAGATCCAATCACCCTCATGGCATGTCAGAGATCTTAGCACAAAAAGAGGGAGGCCTAGAAGCGCCCGCAACACTAGGGATGGAACAAACGTTTCTCCAAAATGAAATTCTAAAGAGAAATTCAGAGTTCTTTGGTGGAGAAACTGAACTCTGAAGAATTTCAAGGTTGGATCCAAAGAGACACATTGAAGACATTTCTCAGATGTTTTCTCCACATCGCATCCCATGCCAGACTTCATCTTGTATGCTCTGAGGCTTCCAGAGCACTGAGGGATTAATAACAAAAAAGCATTCTGAGCATACTCCTGACATAGGAGGTGAGCATATGATAATCCAGGGATGTTTGTGAATCTGACTTTAACTTCAAGCCAGTTAGGGAAGAATACTGCCTACCTCTAACAAAGCTATAATAACGTATGTTAGGAAAATCAGGAAAGGTAAAGAAAAGAAAAAACCCAACCTCCATTGCTTCAATAATTTTAAAGTAAAAGAGGATTCTTTCACATATTTTCTTCTTAGGGAAATTCTTGAGCTTCCTGGGGAAATTCTTGTTGTTCAAAACTTCACCTTTCTGAAAGCATGCTACTACTACCACACCACTACCATTACAACCCCCTGTTAACTGAACAAAGAGGCATCTTTTAAAGTGGTGATTCCTTATATTTAGCAGGGGAGGAGCAACTGTCTCCATCCAACCCCAGCAGAGCACCCCTCCCAGTGGTGCACCTAGGTAGTTTGGGTGCCTGGACCACCCCCATCGTGAGCCCCACCACAGCGCTATTCAAACTGCGAAGGTGCGCTGGAGCACCTCGCTGTTCTCAAGGGCCACTGGGCCAAATGGCCAGGCCGCTCCTGCTCTGCTCACCGCTGCCACCAGGGGGGATGCTTGCTCAGCTCACCCCGCACCCCGACCACGCACATGGCAGCTAGAATTACTGGCAAGATTGGTGGTTCGGCCTTGCAGCGGCGGTGACAGAAACTCACGGCGGGGGCTTTCAGCAATGGTGGAGCCCTGCTGGGTCTTTGGAGGCCCCCTCTGGAACTTGGAGGCCCCAAACCAGGCCCCCAAGGTCCAGGGGTAAGAACGTCTCTGATCCCTCCAGTGGTTGCTGGTGGCTGCCTTATATTTCATATTCATAGAACATATTCAATGTAAAACCTGCTAATTGGGCAAAGAGGCACCTTTTACCATGGTGATTCTCTTTATTTAGCAGGGGGAGAGTAACTGGCCCTATCCACCCCCAGCACAGTACTTCCAGTGACTGTTGCTGGTGTGTGTCCTATGTTTCTTTTTAGAATGTGAGCCCTTCGGGGACAGGGAGCCATCTTATTTGTTTTATTTCTCTTTGTAAACCGCCCTGAGCCATTTTGGAAGGGCGGTATAGAAATTGAATTATTATTAATAATAATAATAATAATAATAATAATAATAATAATAATAAACAGCCTTGAAAGGAACTCTTGCATATCTACTGTAGAATCCCTGCATATCAAAGAGGACATCTTGGTTCCCCAGAGGTTGTTCGATTTCAAGTCCCATCTCCCTCACCCACGACGCCAGCCTATTGTGGCTGGGGATGATGGGAATTATAGTCCAACAACTAGGGACCAAGTTTTGGAACCTTTGCCCAATATGCCTTGTCTCTGTACATGAGCCAGTTGGGCCTTGTTGTTACCCAGTATGATCTACACATAACACCTCCTTGTAGCTGCACACTAAAGGAGTGGGTATGCTTTCATTCAGATACTCTTGTCTGCCATCACTAAATTTCACATTGAAAACCCTTGATGCACTTCCAAGGAACTCCAGATTACCCTTAATTAATATTGAAAACCACCACTTTAAGATGCAGACTGCAAACAAGATGCCAAATTAGACAGAACAAATGGCATATCTGATATAGTAATTCTTTACGTTCTGATTAGAGTCCTTGAGTGGCATGGCAGATTGTCCTCTGTTCTATAACTGGTCCAATTAACTGCTTTTTGAACTGCAATATTCTACACTAGCAACTGAGATGTACTCAGAAAAGTGTGAAATCTTCACCTCCCTGAAAGGAACTCAAAGCCTTATTTCCAATCTTATTAATACAACAGAATGCTCCAAACAATTTGGGGAAATAAAGAAGTGTATTGATGGGCAAACCCTATGACCTAACTTAATTTTTTTTAAAAAATGGATTAAGGAAGTGAAAATTAAATTCTAGGCTCCTTCACTGGCTCCACCAAGAGACCTCACTGGGCTTTGCCCCCCAGTTCCCATCAACATATAAGGAGTTCTGATGTCAAGAGTCAGTAGCCCTTTCCAGACCTGGTTGAGATCTGTTCCATCACTAAAAAATATTAAATAATATTTAATTACTTAGCATAGGCCTAATGATTTAGGCGAATGCAGTTAGATATATCTGATATGGCTACTGGAATGATATCAGGGATATCGGATATATCAGAAATAATTCCGATCCAATATTTAGAAGTCTATATAGAATCAGAATTATTGGAACCACTATCCTAATATTAAAAAAAATAAGGAAGAATATCGGAAGACAAAAAAGCATCAGAAATACAAAATTGCATCTGAAGATTGGCTGATAAAAACTTTGGAATATGCTGAGATGGCAAAATGTACAGTACTGATAAGAAATGAAAACCTGGAATGTTTTAAAGAAGATTGGAAACCATTCTTACTATACTTAAGGAACTATTTTTCTAATATTGATTTTTCAGCAGGGTTTGAAATTTAGTAATAATAGGTTGAGTAGAGTAAAATCGAGTTTGTAAGGTATAGGATATATGTTTTGAATTACTATAGCAACGGTTGAATTGTATAATTAGTGATTCACACAGATTGGCGAGCGGGAAGTCAACATTTGTTTAAAAACCAATAAAAATTTTAAGAGCGGAGGAATACAAAATTGCATCAGCATCTTTCAGCAGCTACAGCAATTACTTTTTGATGGCAGTTTGAAAAATGGCTGTGACCTTCTGCCATCTTTCTGCGTGCCGGTGCATTTGCCCATGTTCCAGGGCATGAAACAACCTCTCCTCTCAAATAGCAGCAGCTGGGATTATCATTCCCAGAAGCTTTTTAAAAGGTTTGATAAGGTGTTCTTGTGCAAGAGCATGCTTTAGGTTTGACAAAGTGGTGCTCTTGTGCACGAGCACCATTTTGTCAAACCAAAAACATGCTCTTGCACAAGAATACCTTGTCAAACAAAAAAAAATATATTAAAAATCAATGGAAGGACCAATTTACTTAAAATTCAATACACTGAGTCCTATCATCCTGAAGTATACATGTGCCAAGTTTTAGACCTCTCTGCCCAGCCATTTCCTATTTCTGATTTTTTCTCTCTTTTCCCATTGTCATCTTATGGAGATTTTCCAAGCATACAATGTCTATTATTTGCTAGGGTCCCCAAATCCTATTCCAATACTTATTAGATTGGATCCAACTGGATATTTTCCATTGTACATAGAACCTATTAAATATATCATTAGGAGAAAAATGAAATAGTTATTATTTGATTATTTCAAACAATTGCTACAGATAGATAGATAGATAGATAGATAGATAGATAGATAGATAGAAGATAGAACTTTCTTAGAAAGATTCAGTTACATTATATACGAACATATAAAGTTGCCTCACGATGAGTGAGATTCTTGGTCCATTTAGCTCAGTATCATCTACATTGACTGATAGGAGTTCTCTGGCCTTTGAGACAGGGGTCTTTCCTTCTGTACACAAAGAATGTGTTCTTCCACTGAGCTACAGCCTCTCCTGTCTGTCTGTCTGTCTGTCTGTTGTGCTGTGCAGAAATGACAATAGCTCTGTTCAGATATTCTCCCCCATCCCCCCATATAGAACAAGTATGAGGGGGCAACCGAAGTGTGACAGTTAGACATGTTCTCTGTTGCCCATATGTGCACCCACTGGCCATGCTCTAGACATTTGTGTATTGGACATTTTTTAAAAAGTGCAATGCTAAATGCAAAGAGAATTCCTCCACATAATCTGGAACTCAGGCTTTCAAATCATGTGGAGGAATCCTCCCTGTATCCAAGGCTCCCTCTTTCCTCCCCTCGTTGTGTGCCACCTCAGTGCTTCCTCCCCTCATTCAGTGCTGCTTCATTTAGTGCCATGTCAGTGGCAGAGGGTGTGGGTGGCTGAGGCACTCTCATTTTCCCTGTGCAGTACTCAATGGAGAAGAGCAATTGAACTAACAGACTAATAAAGCTGTTTCAGTTTAGTTTCTAATGGCAAATATCCCATGATGGCTTTGTTGTGAGTGCTGGTATTTCAGAGTGGCTAAGAGACTGAACAACAAACCAGGAATTCCTCAGTTTGAATCCGGTCTCTGTCATAAAGTCAACCAGGTGGTCTTGGACAAGCCACTTCCTCTCAGCCTCGGCTGCAATATGGGGATAATCATGCTTACATTACCTTTCAGGGTTGTTGGGGGATAACGAGAAGATAAGGCATGTGAAGCATTTTGAACTCAAAGGCACTATGCCAGTGTTAAATATTCCTATGTGAGAATATGTAAATGAAAGATAGAGCTTTCTTATGCTTTCAGTGAAATTAACTGTTACAATCCAAGACAGTTTGATTTATTAAAAAGAAACGTATAGGATTCCCACTCACTCCCTCTTGCCTGGTGTGGTGTTTTTGGTTAATCCATTCCTTGATCCAGGCCAGCTTTTGAATGGGGCTTTGGTTACTTGTATCCCAGTCCTGGAGTATAGGTGGGGCTAACAGCCAGCAGCAAGAGCACTGAAGGCAGACTGCACTTGCCTCTCTGTACATAATGAAACTCTTCACACGATCCGTGTGAAGAGCTTTGGGCAGGTCTGCAGGAAAGAGTGGATTTTCTCGATTGCAAGCAGCTGCGGCAGCCACACAATCACTTAGCCCAGTTTTGGGGCACACTTGTACCCAAAACCTGGGTTAAATGGCAGGCTACTAGGAGGGCTCACCACCATGCCACCACCGCGTGGCTCCTGGTGGTTCTCATGAGCAGCGAAAACCAGGCTGGGCTTCCCTAGCCCAGTTTTCGCTGCTCATGAGAATAGCTTCAGAATCTATTTCATTAAACCTGATTGATTCCATTCCACTGCCTTGTCCTTGCATTCCACAACACTTTCCCTTGGATTCTACACCTGGGCTTGAACAGCAGTCTCACACACCAAAATTAAGCAAGAGCTTTTTTCCTGGCATACAGAGACGATGATGGGTTTTTACAGAGATGTTGTGAAACTTGATTGTAGGTTGCAGCAAAACTCTCTCAGCAAAACTTTCACATTAAGCAGGACACCACAGGGTCACTGAAAAACTAGCCTATGAATTAGTTTACAGCTCTCATGTTCATAAAAGACCAAATTGTCACAGTGGGAGCCTCTTTGAAATGGAAAATTACCATAAATGAATGTGTTATGTTTTATGGAACACATTACTTATGGAGAGGTTTGAGACAGGGAAAAATATTTGCGAAGTTAGGGGACTGCTTTCTCTAAATGTTCAACCACTGCAAAGCAGTGGATAAAGAGATGACTGAAGTTATGTGTTCTCCAGCCCCACCTCTGTAGTCACTAAGGAGACAAGGGACTTAGGCAGAAGATGCAGTCCTTGTTTAATAAAAGAAGAGCCCTGGAACTCAAACACATTTGGAAGCTAAATCTTTTGGTGTAGATGTCATTAGCATAATCCCTGTTAGAGGACTGGTTGAGGTTACTCTCCTCTCATTCATTACTCATGAGGAAGAAGACTGTGCTTTCTGGTCCCTCCCAGAGAGGTCACAAAGTCCACTGGTGACTGCACATTCAGTGTTCTTGAGAAAAGGGTGGCACTTTTGTACACTACAGAAGCAGGATCATTCAGGGCTCCCACTCCAATGGCATATTTGGGTACCAATGCCTTTACAAGAATGGCAAAGGTGTGGTTGTCATGGGTGTGACTGGTGAGTAAGTTGGTGTCAGGGAATGGGACCAGTGGGTAGAGTCCACTGCCCCTCCCCATATTTGATAAACATGGGGAGTATTACTTGAGAGCAGAACTTCTGTGCTGAAAGTTATTCTGCATGTGCTCCAAAACACCCTGCTTCTTGACTGTGTTTCACATCGCCAGGGCTTCATTTATCAGGGTCTATACACTTTCTCCGTGATGTGTTAATTTTCTGTGTGCGAGGACCTCTTTACATGGGAAAGTACTGAAACATAACATGACACCCCAGTGTACCTGCAGTCTTAAGTACAGTCCAATTAAAGCTGCACCATGTGATTTATTCATTATATATATATATCTGCACAAGATGTCACAAGCTTACAAACCCAGGGTTCCCAAGTGGTCTCTTATCCAAGCACTGACCAGACTTGCTTAGCTTCAACAAGGGGGCATCATTATGTGTCTGCAGACAATTAGGGATGTGTGAACTGGCTCAAGATTGAGCTGGTTCCCCATTGAACCAGTTCAGCTTGAGGGTTTGCCCTCAAGACGGACTGGGCCCGGTTTGGCTTGACCTTGAGCCAACCCCCCTGGGCCAGCTCGGAGCTGGCTGGGGTTCGAAACAACAACAACAATAATAATAATAAAATTATAACTCACTGCCAGGTCCAGGTCAACTTTGCTGCCTCCAGGGGGTGCTGCCTTGGCAACAGGGGGTCTATAAAGTTTCCCCCTCCCATGCCAGGCTCCCTCCGGTCTTTATGGGACCAGTTTGGGCCATTTTCAGTCCTTTCTGGCCCCCTCCCAGCTCGTGGCAGCCATTTTGAACGCTGCCCACACATGCATATAAGCTATTTGCATGCCCAAGACATATGGGGCTAACTCTCTGCAACTGAAAGCTCATATCAGGATATTGCTACCAGTTGGCCAGCCTACAGAAGAACTTCAGAAGAGAGGGCAAGAACAGCTAGGCAAATCCCTTTTTACATCTATTAGTGGTGCTTCCTTAATTATGACTTGAATCATATTGATGTAGGAGGGATAGGGAACTTTGAAAGCTCTTATCTTCTTGATGTTTGGGGAAGGGATACATATAAAATACATCTTTGACACATTGCTACCAGCATTTGGGTAATGACATTTAATAAGAATATTTACAGGATGATAGCACAGCTTGTAGTGATAAAACATGCTGTTGTGTATGTCAAACTGTTCCTACACCATGCTGAAGAGGATGGGGTGGGTGGGAATGAGGGGAGGAGTTGTACCCAACAGGTTATTTGACTAGGACTATCTCAGTAGCTCAGAAGTTATTATTCTGATTGTAAAAAATCTCCAAGTGCTAGAGTGATGACAAAGGGTTGTTGTTGGCAAATAACAGAGCTGAATGAATTTGCTTATAAACAAATCCCCGCTTTGCAACTTTTCTTAGTGCTGAGCAAAAACCAAGAGGCCAAGTTTTGGGTACATTTTCACACATTTAAAAATGCATCCCACAACCAGCCATTTCTTTTTCAAGAGGCACTCAAAAAACCTGAAAATATTCACTGGGCAATTTCCACAACTTTTTTTTTGGGGGGGGGTGCCAGGGGCGGGGTCCAAGATGTTTATGATCATCAGTGCACAATCAGATTTTTAAAAGACTTTTAATCCCACATCTGTTTATAACACCAGGTGTTTATGTGCATCATAACACAGCAAGGGGGTGTAGTAGGAGTGTGGAGGGCTGGTCATGAGCTGCTATCTTCTTACTGATGCAACAAAATGTATACTATCTTCTGAATGATGCAGCAAAAAGTAGGGAGGGATATGCGAGCCCGACACTAGCCCAGTTTGGCTTGAATCTGCACCAGATTTGAGTCTCCCTTGACAGCTTGGAGGTCTAGAAGTTGGGGTAAGCAGCGAAGTGGCCAAATCTGCAAATGACACTAAACTGAACTTAAAACTGTTGTTTATATTCTGTTCTGTTCTGTATATGTCAACACCTCCGTCAGATCTACATTGTGTCATGTTAACGTAGACTATTAGTCTTTTATCGTGATATACATATTATGTAATATTTATACAATTTTAAATACTCAGTGGTGCAACCCCATTACTGTATACACCCATGGGGGGCATTAAAAAGAGTATTTTAATGTGCATTAGCATTTGCATAAACTCACACCTTTGTAGGTCTGGTCGCTCTACGGTCGATCAAGCCATGATACTCTGACACTTGGCTGAAAAATACACAACAAAGCCAAATAAAGCTTTCTAAGTGGCTTTTGTTTATTTTAGGAACGCTTTTGACTCAATTTCCAGAGAAAAATTATGGCAAAAATTTCTGCAGCCTACTCTTATTGATATACAACATGTATGAGAATACTAGTTTAAAGATCCCATGCAGTAGGCAACGTCATCTTACAGAAGAAATCCCAGTCAAAAGAAAAGTAAGACAAGGTTGTATTTTAGCTCCAGTTCCTTTTAATCTGTATATTAATTCCCTTGTTAATTATTTAAACAATTCAAATCATCATCCACCTAAGTTAGCCAATAAACATATGCTCAAACAAAAACAAGGGCAGTCACGGGATTAAACCAAGGCAAAGATCATTTGTTGGAATATAACAGCTAAAAATATAAACTAATAACCAACCAAACAAGGGTTGGAAAAAAGATGACTAGAACCAGAGATAGTAAATGACAAACATAATAACAAAAACAATCTAGTGGAGATGCTACTGGGCAAAACAAATGTGGGGCTGTAAAGCAACAAAATGGGGCAGACAAGGCCCTGAGCTGACTGTCCCTAACTGGCTAACATCAAAGGAGTGGCTGAAATAAAGCCATGTAAGGGTTGCAAGGGCTAAGGTGTGTATATCCAATAGAGTAAGACTGAGACTGATAAATCAGAAGCCCCTTTGCCTTTCTTGGTTTGCTAACATGTTTAAGTGCATTCCTTCCTGCATTCCCCTGGAAACTCTATTGGATATACACATTCTGTCATATGAAGGTCGGATTTATTGAGTGGCATGTGGAGGCTGATACGTGCTGCCTTTGCAACATATTTATCTTACAGCATTCTACAGCTACCACCTGAGATTTATTGAACTTGCACTCTACCGAGGCTACGCCCACAGCTGGACTTATTTCTGGAGTGTGTACTTCTTAACCCTTGCACGGATGCAACTGAGACAGCACCATTGAAAGTATTTTCATCATACAGCAGCTGCACCCAGTAACTGTCCTCCTTCTGTCCCCTAGTACTGGCTGTCAGTAATTCTTAATTTTTGCTATTTCCATTCCGGTGTTGTATTTCCATGGTAATTGGTTATGTTAGATATATTGTTTTATGTTATGGACTTTTAAGATTTAACGTCTTAGTTTTTCCGCTTTCTGAGCTTCATATACGGTTTCAATATTTAGGTTATTCACTCCAGTTTTGCAGGTTTTTAGCTCTTTATGAATTACATGGCTTTATTTCAGCCACTCCTTTGATGTTAGCCACTTAGGGATAGTCAGCTCAGGGCCTTGTCCGCCCCATTTTGTTGCTTTACAGCCCCACATTTGTTTTGCCCAGTAGCATCTCCATTAGACTGTTTTTGTTATTATGTTTGTCATTTATTATCTCTGGTTCTAGTCATCATTTTTCCAACCCTTGTTTGGTTGGTTATGAGTTTATATTTTCAGCGGGAATAAACATGTGCAAACATTATTATATGCATATTATATTGCTCTTCTTTCTCAAACACCAATTGGACTCAGAAGCACTTTAAATGCCCTGTCTTCTTATTGCAAGGATCATGACTTAGAAATAAATTATGACCAGACCAAGGTACTGGTGTTCTGAGAAATTGGAAGATGAATAATCACAAAATTGAACAAGTTGTATGCTTTAAATATATAGGCATAGTTTTTTAAGAATCAGGCAGCAGAAATGCTCATCTAAATTATGTGCTGCTAAATGCTCAGAGATCTACAAGGGCTATATTTTTCTTTCTTTTGTTCCAGAGGTGCCCAGTTTATACATGCTGCAATTAAACTATTTTTAGCTAAATCTTCCATGCAGTTACTCTATGGAGTTCAGATCAGACCGCCAAATGATTTTGTCAATTTTTTGTCTTCACCATGTTTTGTCTTCACCAAAGTTTTGTCTTCACCCTGAGCCCCACTGCCCCATAGTTTGTGATGATGCCATCAACACCGATTCAAGATGGCACATGTGTAAACTTTTGGGGCACAAGTGGGCTAACTTGTGAACCACTTAACCAATCTGAACCAAATTTGCTAAAGCTGTAGGGACACATAGGGATGCCCTAATGGTGTGGTGTGTGATGATGTCATCCACCCCAATCCAAGATGGTGGTCGCATGAATGTCTGAGGTGCAAGCCTGTTTAACCCATTTGAACCAAATTGGCTACAGTTGCAGTGAGTGACACACAGGGACACCTCAATGGCATCGTTTGTGAGGATGTCATCTGCTCCGATTCAAGATGGCAGACTCGTAAACTTTTGAGGTTCCAGTGGGCTAACTTGTGAACCACTTACCTGATTTGAACCAAATTTACTGCAGCTGTAGGGACACATAGGGCATAGATTGTGATGATGTCATCCATACCAATTCAAGTTGGCAGACGGGTAAACTTTTGAGGTGCAAGTGGGCTAATGTGTGGACTGCCTAACCCATTTGAACCAAATTGGGTACAGTTGCGGTGAGTGACACACAGGGACTAGGGGTATGCATGGAACCGGCTGTGAACTGCACTCGAACCTGACTGGACCAGTTCAGTCGGACACCCCTTTAAACTCCCCACCACCCATTCAGTTTGGTCCAGGTGGGTACGTGAATATATATATATATATATATATATATATATATATATATATATATAATTCAATTTTTAAAAATTACCTCTAGCCCCTTTGGGGGGCTTCCTAAAGTCCTCAAGGGGGGGTCCACAAAGGTTCCCCCTCCCCCCGCCGGCCTTGGTAATCACTGCCATGGCACGTTTTAGTGCAATTTCCAGCCTGTTCAGGCCTCTGTAAGCTGGTGCAGCAGCCATGTTGCCCGCTGCCACACATGCGCAAATGGCCTTTGCGAGGCCTGGCATGGCCCAGGGCCTTGCAGAGGCTATTTGCATATGTGTGGTGGCCATTTTTTTAAACAAAAATGCAGCGTAGCCCTAATTTTGTCTTCAAATATTCCTGGTTTCTAATATATCCTCCAAATATTTGTTATCTGTATTGGCCACCCAGTAAAATTATATTTAATTTCAGAATTTGAGATATGATTGTTTCTGATTGTCACCATGGCTTTCAAATTTTCTGTCTTTAGCAAACATATTCCACATTGATTTGTATTCCAAGGAATCTCTGGTCATCTGCCACAGAGCCCTGCATATTGCAAAGAATTCTGGAGCTTAAATCATAATTAAAAATCATATTATTTGCATATTAAAGTCAGATGGAGCCCTGATACTGGCAATGTCCCATGCCTGGAACAGCCCCCCAATTATCTGAACATTTCAGAAAATCACATGATCACCACCAAGTCTGGAAGCTGGGGACAGGAGGGTTCCTGGTGAGTGTGCACGCCTGGCAGGCATGTCTTGTGAACCTGCCAGCCACTGATTGCTGATCCTGAGATTCTTGCCCTCTCGGAACCAAGATTTTAAGTTGGGTGGAACATGTTGGTAGAATCTTAGGTGGATGATCAGGAACTGCCAGTTGGTGAATTTGCATGACACACCCACTGGGAACATGAATTCACTGGAAATCTCCAATTCCCAGCATCCAGGCTTGGTGGCAATTGTGTGAAACCACCCAGAAAAAGAACTGTCATGGAATACTATAATATGCATTGTATGTTTATATAACAGTGTCATATGCTCATAAAGACATAAGATTCTGTAAGAACATAAGAACAGCCATTCTGGATCAGGCTCAAGGCCTATTTAGTCCAGCATCCTGTTTCACACAGTGGTACACCAGATGCCTCTGAGAAGCCCACAGGCAAGAAGTGAGGGCATGCCCACTCTCTTGCTGTTGCTCCCCTGCAACTGGTATTTAAAGGTGCTTTGCCTCTGAGGCTGGAGGTGACCCATAGCCACCAAACTTGTAGCCATTGATAGACCTGTCCTCCATGAATCTGTCCAATCCCTCTTTAAAGCCACCAAAGCTACTGAATTCCATAGATTAATTATGCACCCTGTGAAAAAGTGCTTCTTTTTTTGGTCCTAAATTTCCTGGGGTGAATTTCCCTAAATTTAATGGGATGACCCTGGTTCTAGTACTGTGAGAGAGGGAGAAAATTTTCTCTCTGTCTACTCTCTCTACTCCATTCATAATTTTATATACTTCTATCATGCCTCCCTGAAGATGGATCTTTTGCAAATTAAAAAGCCCCAGATGCTGTAACTTTGCCTCATAAGGTAGGAGCTACAGGCCACTGATCATCTTGGTTGCCTTCTTCTGCACCTTTTCCAGTTCTACAATGTCTTTCTTAAGATATGCTGACCAGAACTTTATGATATACTTCAAATGTGGCCACACCATAGTATTGTATAAGGGCATTATAACATAAGCATTTTTATTTTCAATCCCCTTCCTAAAGATCCCTAGAATGGAGTTTGCCTTTTTCATAGCTGCCGCACATTGAGTTGATACTTTGAATGAGCTGTCTACCATGACCCCAAGATCTCTCTCCTGGTCACACACTGATAGCTCAGATCCCATCAGTGTAATGTGAAGTTGGGGTGTGGGTTTTTTTGCTACAATATGCATCACTTTCCAATTGTTTACATTGGACAACATATGCCATTTTGTCACCCACTCACCCAGTTTGAAGAGATCCTTTGGAGCTCCTCACAATCTGTTGTGGAATTCACTTTCCTAAATAGGGTAAGCATAACCCTAATCACTGGTCACAATATTTATTTATTTATTTATTTATTTATTTATTTATTTATTTATTTATTTATTTATTTATTTAGTATACCACCCCAAACTTTCATCTCTGGGCAGTTTACAATAACATAAAACCAGTTAAAAACTTAAAAATAATTTAACAATTTAAAAATAATAGAAATTAAAACCCAAAAATATTAGGAAGCTGAGAAAGCTTGAGTGAAAAGATGGGTTTTCAGGTGTTTTTTGAAAATTGCCAGAGATGGAGAGGATTGTATCTCAGCAGGGAGCGCATTCCACAATCTTGGGGCAGTGACCAAGAAGGCCCATCTCTGTGTAGCCAACAAACAAGTTGGCGGTAACTGGAGACGGACCTCCTCAGATGACTTCAATGAGCAGTGGGGCTTGTAATGAAGAAGATGCTCTCTTAAATACCCAGGGCCTAAGCCATTTAGGGCTTTGTAAGTTATAACTAGCACTTTGTATTTTGTACAGAAACCTATTGGCAGCCAGTGTAGCTCCATCAGTAAAGGAGTAACGTGGTGTCTCAGAGATGACTCAGAGACCAACCTGGCTGCCGCGTTCTGAACCAACTGAAGTTTCTGTACTATGTACAAAGGCAGCCCCACATAGAGCACCTTACAAAAGTCAAGTCTGGAGGTTACCAACAGATGTACCACTGTTTTGAGGTCATTGATCTCGAGAAACGGGCGCAGCTGGCGTCTCAGCTGGAGCTGAAAGAAAGCACCCCTGGCCACCGCCTTAACCTGAGAAACCAGGGAGAGGTGTCAATCCAGAAGTACTCCCAGACTGCAAACGTGTTCCTTTTGAGGAAGTGTGACCCAATCTAGAACAGGCAGATCAAAATCGTCTCTAGAGTTCTGACCCCACACAATAAGTACCTCCGTCTTATCTGGATTCAGCTTCAGTTTATTCTCCCTCATCCAGCCCATTACTGCTTCCAGGCAGGCATTTAGGGAGGATATGCCAGCTCCTGAAGAAGTTGATATGGAGAAGTAGATCTGGGTGTCATCAGCATACTGGTAACACCCAGCTCCAAATCCCCTGGTGATCTCTCCCAGCGGTTTCATGTAGATGTTAAAAAGCATTAGAGAAAGTACAGAGCCTTGAGGGACACCATACTTAAGCTCAGATTTCAAAGCACAACTATCTCCAATCGACACCATCTGGAATCTATCTGACAGGTAGGAGCAGAACCACTGTAAAACAGTGCCTCCCACCCAGAACACCCTTAGACGTTCCAGAAGGATACTATGGTTGATAGTATCAAAAGCCGCTGAGAGATCCAAAAGGACCAACAGAGTCACACTTCCTCCGTCAATTGCCAATTGGAGATCATCCATCAGGCCGACCAAGGCAGTCTCCACCCCATAGCCTGCCCAAAAACCAGTTTGAAATGGGTCTGGATTATCTGGATTCAGCTTCAGTTTATTCTCCCTCATTCAGCCCATTACCACTTCCAGGCACAACACAACATAACATAACGGGTTTTAAGTTTAGTTTAGTGTCATTTGCAAATTTGGCCACTTCACTGCTTACCCCAACTTCTAGATCATTTATGAATGAGTTAAAGAGCACTGGTCCAAGTACAGATCTTTGGGGGACTCCACTTTTTACTTCTCTCCATTGTGAAAACTGTCCATTTATTCCTACTCTCTGTTGCCTTTCCTTCAAGCAGTTACCAATCCACAGTTGAACCTGCCCCCATTTCCCATGACTGCTAAGTTTACTCAAAAGACTTTAATGGGGGACTTGGTCAAAAGCTTTTTGGAAATCCAAGTATACTATGTCAACATGATCATGTTTATCCACATGCTTGTTGATGCTCTGAAAGCTCCAGAAGGTTAGTGAGGCAAGATATTGCCCATTGCAGAAGCCATGCTGATTCTCCTTCAACAAGGCCTTTTATTCTGTGTATGTTATTCTGTACATTTTGTCCTTAAGTATGTTTTCCATAAATTTACCCAGCACAGATGTTACATTTACCAGCCTTTAGTTTCGCAGATCCCCCCTGGATCAGGCGCGGCTTGTGAACTCTCCTCCTAGGGAGCGGCAGGTGGCTTCTTTAAGGGTAAATGGAGCCAGTGCTCCGTGCCGCCCAGCAGCCCCCGCGGTGGGGAATCGCCTCCGCCACTCACCTAGCCGCTGGCGGGGGCTCGCCTCCGCGGGAGCCAGGTGAGTGGCGGAGGCGATTCCCTGCCGTGGAGGCTGCTGGGCGGCATGGAGCACCGGCTCCGTTTACCCTTGAAGTCACCCACCGCCCCACCGCCCCAGAGGAGAGTTCACGAGCCATGCCTGCCCTGGATCCATTCCGGCTGAGCTTCTACTATTATGGTTATAAATGAGTTCCATGCTCTCTGGAGTGATCTGACTCTCCTGACTTTCCTTTTCAGCTTCCTTTTTATCAGTCCCCTCATTTTTGAGTAGTTTCCTCTTCTGAAGTCTAATGCATCTGTGTTGGACTTCCTTGGCAATGTTCTACTCACATATAAGCTTAATTGGATCACATTATGGTCACTGTTCCCCAAAGGTTCTACAGCTCTGATATCTTGCACCAGGTCCTGGGCACCACTCAGGATCATGTCCAAGGTTGCCCTCTCTCTTGTTGGTTCCATGACCAACTGTTCTAAGGCACGGTCATTTAGCATGTCCAGAAATTTGGCCTGTCCTTCCAATACCTGCACTTGAATTTGCCCCATCTATGTGAGGGTAACTGAAGTCACCCATTATTGCCTCTTTGATGCCTCTCTGATTTTCTTCTCCAAATCCAGGTCACTCTTAGTATTTTGATCTGGAGGGCGATAGCACATCCCTAGTAACACACTTCCCTCCAGTCCTCATACTGTCACCCAAAATGTTTCTGTGGATGACTCCAGTCCTCCTAGGTTTCCCTCCTAGGTTTTCTAGCTTATTGGATTCTATCCCTTCCTCAAGGGATACAGTGCTACTCCACCCCCAATCCTCCCTTTCCTGTCCTTGCTGTAGAATGTATGTCCAGGAATAATTGTATACCACTTGTTCTCAGTGTTCCACCAGGTTTCCATTATGCCCACTATTTCTTTGTTTTCATTAGTAACCAAGCACTCCAGCTTACCCATCTTGGCTCATAGGTTTCTGGCATTGGTATATAAACACGTATACACTGAGACTCTTACCTTGCATTGGCATGTGCTATCTCTCTTACTATCACTTGACCTTTTTGACCAACTGTCACATTCTTCCATCTGATCCACTCTTGGTTCTACTCTGTTCCCTTCTGGTTTATCTGAAACATTTGCACCCTGGCACCTTAGGGGATTTTGCTTGCTGAACCAGACAACACCCAGTTGGCAATCCCCCAGGCATTTTTTTTAAAAAGCTGCTCTGTGATCTTATTTAAGTGTCAGCAGTCTGGTTCAATCTTGTTTCAAGTGGAGCTTGTCCCTTTTGTACAAGCTTCAGTTGCCCAAAGTATATCATAGTGCCTAACAAATCTAAATCCTTCTTCCTGGCACCACCATCTCATCCATGCATTGAGACCCCTCAGCTCCACCTGTCTCACTGGCCTTGCACATGGAACAGGTAGCTCTTCAGAGAACACTAGTCTGTGGGTCCTGGACTTCAATATGCTACCTAACAGCCTAAATTTGGCTTCCAGGACCTCCTGACTACATTTCTCAACATTGCTGATGCCAGTGTGCACCATGACAGCAGCTTCCCCAGCTCTACCTAATAGCCTATCTAGATATTGTGTGATGTCCACAACTTTCACACCAGGCAGGCAAGTCACCATGTGGTCTACATGCAAACCCATCTCTCTATGCCCCTAACAATCAAGTTGTCTACTACAAGGAGGCCCCCAACTAGGGGTGTGCAAACTGGCTCAATTTTCCCTTCTTATCTGTTTTGTGGATATACCCATTGTATATCTGTCTGTCTGTCTGTCTGTGTGGTGGTTTCCGGGATTCCTGGGTACCCTATGCTACTTGTAGGGTCCTAGGAAGTCACTGTGCCAAGTTTGGTGCAAGTTTCTCTTTGTTATTGCATCCATATCCATTTTGTGGATATACCTGTTGTATATCCATCTGTCTGTGCAAGATAACTGTTGGGATTCCAGACAGTCACTGTGCAAAGTTTGGTCCTGCTAGCTCAAAGGCCTTTGCCTTTTGTTTTGTGGCTATACCTGCTGTAAATCTGCCTGCCTGTCTGTGCAGGGTGGTTATTGGGGTTCCTGAGTACCTTATGTTACTTGTAGGGTCTCAGGAATTCATTTTGCCAAGTTTGGTCCCAATAGCTCAAAGAGTGTTGGAATGTATAGGGGACAGACAGACAAACATTCAATTTTATTTATATGGAAGACAGATAGATAGACGGGTAGATGAAGCTGCATTATATATCAATTTCATTTTTATATATTATAGTTTCATTTATAGCTATAGCTATAGCTATAGCTATAGCTATAGCTATAGATATAGATATAGATATAGATAAACAACCGTTGAGTTGTTATACCAGCCAGTCTGGTATAGTGATCAGTGTGTCAGACATGGACTCCTAGATTCAAATCCCAACTCAGTCATTAATCTCATTGGGTGACTTTGGGTGACCTTGCCATATAGTCGCCATATTATTAATCACTGTAATTGTTTAATTGTTGTTTTAAAATGTTTTTAAATTGTTAATTATTGTTATATTCTTTTTAATTTGTTTTAGCTCTTTATTGTTTTAGTGGTTTGTTTTAATTGTAAACCGCCCTGAGTCATTTTGGAAGGGTGGTATATAAATCAAATAAATAAATAAATAAATAAATAAATAAATAAGTCATTGCAATTATTATTTTATATTATCTGCAAATCTCCTTGAAAAAAATGTTTGAAAGGCAATAAATTAAAATACAAGAAAAAGATCCTTTGGAAAACATGTTTGATCTTTCTGCTGAGGAATTCAGGGTAAACTTCCAAAGAAGTCAGAAGTCCTCTTCAATTGTTAAAAAGGGGGGCATATAGCACCCTTTCCCCCCTCATATTAACATCCTGAGAGCAAGCCCACAAGCCTTGCCCAGTGCTGAAGTGCTCAGAAGCTCTACCTACCTGCTGCTCACATTTACAGCATTTATCTGAAGACAATAACCTCAGACAGATTCTTTCCATGACAGGATAACTGGGGTGCCTCTGCCTTCCAATCACAGAAATAATCTGTCCATGGTTGTATTGTTTATCTCTTGGAGAGAACATCTCTCCTCTCTAAGCCAGTGAGTATGGCTTAATGCTTTATGAACCTTTTGAAGATGCTGAGAAACAGAGGGTTAAAAGGTGGTTGATGAATGGTTGCTAGGTGAGCTTTGTTGTCAAGGGGGCATGACTGTGTTCTCAGTAGAAGGTTCTATGGATGAGTGACAGCAGAGGTCAGTTGGAGAATGACAGAGCTGCGGAGAAAAGGATCTGGAGGAAACGAGCTGAAATCATGCTGTGAGTCAAAGCAGAGGCTAGGAGAGGAATTCTAAGTTGGAAATGTTATCAAGGAAAGGGGAGTTGAAGTTGGGAGACAGAAGAAATTTCCTTCAAAAGAGACTTCTGGGAAAGATACAATTTACCTCAGAATTCCTAAACCAATCAGACTGTACTAACTGAGGCTGTTCTTCGTTCAGCCAAAACCTAGCTAAGAAAGCCAAGCCCGGTCTTGGCTGATCGTAAGAACCACCGGAAGCCATGTGGCTCCCAGTGGTGGCACAGTGGCAAACCCACCAAAGAAGCCAAATGGGATGAAGTGAGCACTCCCTTAACCCATTTTTTTAAATCACCTGCCAGCTCCGACTGCTTGCAGCAGGGCCTAGGAGACTGCAGTGCTCATGGCTGGCACCGGGAAGGATACTCACAAAGCACCACACACTCACATAATGCATTATGGGATTTCTGGGGGCTGGGGTAACATGTCCCAGCCTTCGACTCACCGCGCTGTTGGGGAAAGCCAGTGTCTATGTGGGCATGTGGTCCGCACGTCCAGCACGGACGGGGTGATCATCTGAGGGGGACATTTTTACAGCCTTCCTCCCCACGCACCCCAAGCCCTTTCTTGTTGATCATGAGGAAGGGCTCAGTAAAAGTTGAGATACTGTGAAACAGTGAAGAAACTAACTGTTGATAAGAAAGCCTATAGCTCAGGCACAAGGAAATATGTTGTATAAAAGGGAAAAGGAAAGGTTCAAGTCTGGGTTTGAAATGAAAAAAACTGGTTCCACGGACCACTGACCTTCATTAACAGACTGGAAAGAGAATAACATCTTAAATTGTTAAAAAGATCCTGCAGATAGTTATATATTCATATACACCTAGAAGAGAACAACATTTTTAAAAAGAAACTTTACACCTTTTTATTCAGTCTTGTATCTTGGATTGGTTCATTCCCATACCTAATGCCATTGCCTTCTACTAAGGAAGAGGAGTGTAAAGAAAGTGGTGGCAGTGACAGACACAGGGGTAGAAAGTAATACAAAGAAGAATTTAAATGGAAAGGTTTGTGCATGAGGCACAACAATCACAAACCTTTCCAGGGCAGAGATGCAAGCAACATGCTGGCTTAATTTTTCAAAGCACAGTTCAGACCCTCTTGCAGCACCATAATTTACTCTATCACACAGTTCTGGAATTACTGGACTATTCAAAAGCCCAGATAGATGGTCATTTCTGTGAACAGGACAGCATTGTATGACAATATAAAAGTTCTGTATGGTTAAAATGTTTAGGTCTCTAATTAAACTCTCTTCATTAAAATTCAGTGCTGAGGTGAGAAGTTCCCAGCTACTAGGCCTCATCAGGCATCAAGTTCAATGAATACTCTCAGGCTAGGTAGAATGTGAAACTTCAAAAATTTGTGGGTTAATGTCCACGCTGGGAAGCCAGGTTGCTTCAGCTAAAGCTAAATGTTTCTACTTCTGATTAGGCTTCTGTCAGATTATTGAATAACATTATTCACTGCCATTATGTCTGATATGGCTGAATAGATTGGATAAAATTCAAGGAAATAGTTAATTTCCCAGAAATTCACAAGTGGACATAACAGACGGAAAGAAAATATGGGAGACACTGATGTGTTAGCACTTGACCAGAAGAGAAGAGAAAGAGACTGGTTATCTGTGGGGAGGGTATGTTGAGATTCATTAGTTACAGGATGTGTGACTTCATTGAGGACTTGAAATATATTTTACTAATAACTATTTAAAAGCTTGTAGAGGAAGCTTTGAAGTTCCTTTGTTACTTTCCTGTCTGAGGAGGAAAAAGTATGAGCAGACAAAGGGTTCAGCACCTCCACATACCCCATTGTTTTACAGCTGTTTAGCAGAGACCCACATTCAAAGACACAAATCTGCACCAAACGCATCATTTGGCCAAAAGAAGTAGGTTGAAGGGGACAAAGGGAAATATAACATCCTTACATTGTTTTAAAGAGAAATCCAAAATTTAAAGATGGTCATGGAGCATTTCATATATTCTATAGGGTAAACCCAGGTTTGCCACTCACTAAGGTCATTCACACAACCATCTGACATGGTGCTGGGGAGGGCTGGTGGGAAGGCAGGTTCCTACTTGCCTCCCCACAAATGAGCAGGCGGCTTCCTCTTACTCAGCTGCTCACACACCTACACGAGTGCTAGGGAGGCAAGCAGTAGAGCTGTTTTCTGGAGGAGGAAATCCTCTAGAATCCCACAATGCACTATGTGAAGAGCATGGTCCATTGGGGGATTTCCCCTTTATGGACACTCGGGTTGCAGGCAGCCTGAGCATCCACAAGACTAGTGAAGGGGGTGAGGCAGAAGAGTGCATGTGTGCCCTTCTACCTCACTTTTTGCCTAGGTAGAAAACATGGACTACACAGTGGAGCAATTGAATCAGTCTCAATCTCCATGCTCTACATGCCCAGGTCTACCCAGGTAGGGCTGTGCTTGCTAGCTTGCTTGCTTAAACCTGTCTGTGTGGACAGCCTTACTGTATATTATGCATGGAGCTGCAGACAATCCTGTCTCTTTGGTTAGCATATCTATATGACACTCATGTTTGCAAACATATGTTTGTTGTTTTAGGTTGGGGATGTGTGAATTGATTCAGGTACAAAACAATTTGTACCCAAATCTACCTGTTTGGGGTGATTTGTAGACAAAACAAATCACCCCTGTGCTAGCTGGCCAGATTCAGGTCCAAAACAAATCGCCCAGATTTCAGACCTAAAAAAAATCATAGATTCAGACCTCCATTTCATGGCAATCTCTCTTGCTCCATTTTGTGTCAGGAATTTATTTATTTTTTTGAAAACTCTGCTCTCCCAAGACTCAGATTGGTGACTTACAGTGTGCAACAATTTGTGCAACAATTGGCTGGCGATTCCCCCCTGGTTCCAGATTGGCTCGTTTCCGATTAAATCTTGTGTTGCCAGGGCTGTCTGACCCCACAATGGCTAGGGAAGGGTCAAAGAAGGGACAAGGGTGGAGGAGTTTGAAGGATAGATATTCAAATGTACATAAGGAGGCAGCCAGCCACCATTCTTCCTCATGGGAGAAGAGAGAGAGAGTGAGAGAGCCAGACGAGCTTTGCCTTGCCTTGCCTGCCTGCTGCCTGGAGTCGGTTCTCGGCTTTTTGTTCCTGCTTTCCTGATTGAGGAAAAGAGAAGATAATTTTTTTCCACCCCTTTCATGCTGCTGAGAGATTTGTGGCCTGTGCCTATGTGAATTGATTTGGGTACAAAAAAATTGTACCCGAATCTACCTGTTTGGGGAGATTTGTGGACAAAACAAATCGCCCCTGTGCTAGGTGGCCATATTCAGACCCAAAACAAATTTGGGGTGATTCAATTCGGGTACAAATTGAATTGAAAAAATTGATTCATGCACATCCCTATATTAGGTGTAGTTATGTTAGAGTTTTAGGTGTAGATTTAAAATGTAATGTGAGAAGAAACTATAAGAAGTAAAATCACATCTCACCATCTTTCACCATCTTTTCCTATTTTTCTTCTCATTATAAAAGTTTGCAACTACCTTTCTTGTGCAGAATGGCTAAGTTTAACTCAAACCTTCCACTGCCTCCATAATTCTATGTGTGCTTTTAGCAAGGATAAGTGAATAGCAATTCCTACATCCTCCCTACATTTCATGCTGCTTTCTTACATAAACTAAAACTAAAATAAAATGGTGCATGCATAGAAAGAATGGTCCCTTTCGGATCCTGAAAGATGTTCCTTCAGCAGAATGATCTCCCATGAATTTTCCACATTATATCCATGTTTTTTTAATCCACAGTTTTTTAAATCATTGGAACCAGCAAGACAGATTTAACATCAGATGTGAAGCAAGTTGAGTACAAACAGGTGAGCTTGCAAGTACTATCAGACCCAGATATTGCTAAATATCTCAAATATATGGAGAACATTGTTATGAAGAAAAACATTTCTGCTGTCAGTGTTCAGCAACTTTCCCCCCTTTTAGTCCCCCCATCCCCCGAATAAAAATACATGTTGAATAGGAGAGTCCCATCTATAAGCAACACAAAAGAAAGTAACAGCAGGAGCCACAAGAGGCATAGAAAAAGGAAAGAGAGGAAATAATTAGGAACAACTTAAAGAATGTGGTAGAGAGAGCAAGGGTTTAAGGTTACTCTCTGAGGTATTACTTTTAGCTTCTCAAAAGTTGAACAGTCAATAAAGAGAGGGAGAGTGTGAACCAATAATTGCCAAGCAAAAGAAAATTGTGGGAAATGATCAAGAGATATGCAGTGACTGTCTTCAATAGCTTCTATTCACCAATGCTCATTTAGCTGGGTAAATGAAATGTATTCATTATGTATTTTAAAGTGGGTGAATCTTAAATGATTTCCCCATAGAAGTTGGTAACAAAGGATAATCAGTTTTAAAATTTGGGGAGAACATTACATTGCATAACCGTTTGGCCAGAGCTAGTCTGTTCAGATATGAATCCTAATCCCAGCAATGTTCTAAGGTAATGGAAGAAGACCAAACTCCGTAGGCACATTCACATGACCTGCTGCAAGTTAAGAAGGAGGGAACTGGAAGTTCCCAGGGAGCACACATTCCTGGTGCGAGCTGCAACTTCCAAACATTTCCATGTTGTCTGAAGCCAGAAATGTTGGGTAGAGAATGCTGGGTTCCAGTTTCCACTCAACTTGCAGCTTGCATTGGAAACACATGCTCCCCTGGGAAGCCTTGTATCCCTCCTGCCTCCTCCCAGTGGCTGATGTGAACCCACCCAATGAAAGTGTGAACACCCATCAGGGAAAGGAATACCCAAGGGATGTGTAAACATTTTGATGTCGAAATGGGCCGTTGGGAGTGTTTCAAGCTAAAAAGAATCACCCTTTAAATAAAGGGCCTGTTTTGAGCTCAGCACAAAACAACCCCATTTTAATTTGAAATGTTTCAATGTCTGTTTTTCCCTTGCTGATCAAGGCCTGTTTTTTCCTTGCTGATTGTTTTTCTGGCACGGGCTTGCGATCCTATGGGGGTTTGGGGGAAAGGTTAACAATTTGTTTAAAATTTCCTGCTTGCTCATTTCTTTTATGGGTTGGGTGGTAGGTATCTACCATCATACCCTACCACCCAACCCACTTTGGTGTCCCTAGGAGCTGCCCATGGGGAACAATGGGGTGTTTTGAGTTTCCCCATTGTTCCCTATGGCTGAAACACTCGAAACCTTTCAAGTTTTGTTCTGTCAAAAACAACTGGGTCGAAAACTGTTTTGAAAAAAATGTTCTGTCCACCTGCATTCTGTTTTGAGCTCAAAACAAAAAGCAAAATCCATTTAAGGCACATCCCTACAATACTCCTCTAAGTAGTAGTAGCTGGTGGGTACTTGGGCTGGGGTGGTGGTGGCAGGGGAGAGCCCATCTGCTGTGGCAGGAACTCCCACCCCTTTTTACTCCATGCTGGTCAGCTTGGGTATTTATATACCAAAGGCTACCAGCATGAAGGAAGGCAGAGGGGCAGGAAGCAGGAAGAGAGGAAGAAAGCAGAAAGAGGGGCAGAAAGCAGAGGAATAAAGCAGGAAGTGGGGGAGAAAGCAGGGGCAGAAAGCGAGGAAGAGAACATGGAAAACAGAGGCAGACAGAAAGTGGAAGAGGAAGAAAGCAGTGGAGGGAGAAAACAGAAACATGTGCAGAAAGTAGGATCAGAAAGCAGGGGAGAGACAGCAGAGGAGAGAAAGCAGAAAGGGGGGCAGAAAGCAGGAGGGAGAAAGCAGAAAGAGGGACAGAAAGCAGGGGGAAGCAGGGATTACATCCCCTCTTCCACCACACAAACAAGCTAGTATCTACACTCAGAAGCAGCCCCAGAATGTGAATCCTTCGAGGCACAGAGCTTCCTCCAGCCCTTCCACTCTGTTTCTCTACCTTCCACTTGTTTGTTACTGGCTGGCTGCTACTCAACTAGACATGTTTTTAGTTGCTTCTTGAAGAATGAGAGCTCAGTGGAAATCCCACACAGTCACCCTGCATGCAAGCACCTACACTTCTGAAGTGTGGATGCTACAACTGAGCCTGGGCATCCTTTGCTGCTTGGACACAGCATTTTTCAGGTTGTCAGCTGGTGATTTTTCAAATTTGGGGAAAGGGGGATGTTTTTAGATACTGTGATTTTATTAAGGATTGGAGTGTCCTTTCACTTGGAGATATACAGTCTACACTACAAAATCAAGGTTTAGAAAAATATTTTCCTGTCACCTACCACTGAGAAAAATGATTTTGAAGGGGGCTTAGGAATGATAGAGGAAATTAGTGAAATTTGAGACACTCCTCTTTTAATGGCTGTAGTAAGCCATTTGGAACCCCCAAATAAAAACTATTGGCTTCAGTCAGAAAAAGACATACAGTTGATGAATATCCTTTAAAAGAATAAGAATTATATGTTTTTAATGAAAGCTTGATTTTCTTCTAATGTGTCTATCTAATAAAATATTTTTAAAATTCTCTACCATTGGTACTTTATTCTAGTTAGACTACCAAAAAATGTTTGGTCGGTATTTTAAAACACTGGAGATGTGATAGACCACAAGGTTTCACACCTTTTGAATAAGTGTACCCTTTCTGCCTCAAAGCTTCAGCAAAAAAATTGTGACCTGCATTATTATATCTTGCTAAAGTCGGTGGAAAATACACTACAAGCTATGAATTTGGCCTGGAATAAGGCAAAAACAAACAATCAAAAACAAAACAAAACCCTCCCCCACCCCCAAACTCCTAACTCTCTTCTGTGGCTTATTTCCTTCTCCCGGGTTCTGGAGCCTCATGGCTATGGATCCACAGCATACCCCTGACCTGATCCCACTCCTCCCTCCTCCATTCAAGGTCACTGGCTAGCTAAGTGCTCAGGTAAATCCCACCTCTCTCTCAGCCAGACAGGCTTGGCAGCAAGGGTAATGCCGATGCTAAGCATTAGCCAGCATTTCCCTTGCTGCCAAGCCTATCCAGCTGAGGGAGTTGTGGGCTGAGCCCGAACACCTAGCCAGTTAGGAGGGAGGGATGCTGCCTGAATTCTCCTCCTCCTAGAAAAGGAGCCAAAAGCATAGCATACAAGTGAGTCAGGGAGGTGCAGGCGCGTAACAATGATAGGGCAAGGGGAGACAGTTGTCTGGGGGCCCCACTGCCTGGAGGGGCACCCCAGAGGCACCTCATGTGACTCCCCATTGCCCCCAGCCCAGCCCCATAGCCTCTCAGCCACTTGCCCTCTTCGCCGTCTCTCCTGCTTGTTCTGCTGGCCCGCAATCGAAGCGGCAGGCAAGCTGCAAAGAGCTCCTTTTCTCCCGCCTCTCAGCTGATCGGCGGGTGGGCGGGGCTTCCACGGAGGCCTCCGTGTAGGCCACAGTGAAGCCTGAACTCCAGTAGGGCCCAAGCAAGCCAGGAAGGAGGAGGCAGCCAGAGTGTTCTCTGCAGCAGAAGACCCCTTGCTGCCCTGCTTAACCCAGACCAGCATTTGCCAGGTAGAGTGTGAACTCCTTTTTGTGGTTACCTTTCCCGCCCCCCCCCCCATATATAGGGATCTGCTTGCCATAGGGCTTCGATATGGGCGGGGGGGAGGGACCGAGAAGTCTCTGAATATTTATTTTGAAACAGCTTGGAAAATTTGCTGACTTAAAAAAAACTATCTAAAAAGTCCTATAAGTGGCTTGTTTCATGGCAGAAAATTGCAAAAACTTCTGGAACAGTATTTTATTAATTTTATTTATTCATTCATTCATTTATAAATGCACTTATGTTCAAGTTGTTTTGCAACCCAGAAGGTCTGAGTGAGAACTGTGAAGCATGTGTGGTGCTTTTATTTTATTTTTCTTGTGTGTGAACTGCTCCCCAATAACTTGCAGGGACTTCAGGGTAAATCTGGCCAACATGTGAATGCAGCACCTCCATTCCAGAGGAGATGTGTCTTAAAGGGCTTTAAAAGCCTCCTGTGAAAAACCTCCTGCAATCAAACTTGACTGAATTGGTTCAGAATTCTGAGAAAACAAACATAGGTTCACCCTGCATGGTTGAAAGTCTCCTTTGCTAATCTGCAGCGAGGGGCCCATTTTAATAATTCATCTTTCTAGTGTGTTCTAGGCATTAAAAGTAATACAAATGTATAGTACTCAATGTATATCACTATATATTGTGACGTGTGTGTGTGTATTCAGTGAAATGTATTTGCAGGCAGCAGACTTATTTTGGAATATCAGACTTAAATCCTTGGGGGCCTGGGGTGTGCGGAGGCCCTGGACTGGGGGGGGGGGCATTTTAAAATCTTGTCTCTGGGCCCACTCCAACCTTGTTACGCCCCTGGGGAGGTGTGAGGGTTCTGTGTATCCCATGTACCTCCTTTAAGGTTTCAAAGTACCCCCCAGGGATTCAAGTACCCCGGTTGAAAAGCTGTGTGATAGCAAACAACTGATCTTTTTCATACTAGGGATATAAAATTAACACTTTTTGGAAGGTGGTTTAAAAAGGAGTCCATGAGATAGTAGCCACTGACCTTAATACAAGTCAAGTCAAGTGGTGTGTTTTAATTGTAAACTGCCCTGAGCCATTTTGGAAGGGCGGTGTTAAAATAAAATAAAATAAAATATAAAATAAAATAAAATAAAATATCTGCAAAAATATTTATACCATACAATATTTATGGTACTCCTCCATGTCAACTTCTTCAGGAGCTGGCATATCCTCCCTAAATGCCTGCCCGAAAGCAGTAATGGGCTGGATGAGGGAGAATAAACTGAAGCTGAATCCAGATAAGACAGAGGTACTTATTGTGTGGGGTCAGAACTCTAGAGGATATTTTGATCTACCTGTTCTAGATGGGGGTCACACTTCCCCAAAAGGAACAGGTTTGCAGTCTGGGAGTTCTTCTGGATTCACACCTCTCCCTGGTTTCTCAGGTTGAGGCGGTGGCCAGGGGTGCTTTCTTTCAGCTCCAGCTAAGACGCCAGGTGCGCCCGTTTCTTGAGATCAACGACCTCAAAACAGTGGTACATCTGTTGGTAACCTCCAGACTTGACTTTTGTAATGCGCTCTATGTGGGGCTGCCTTTGTACGTAGTCCGGAAACTTCAGTTGGTTCAGAATGCAGCAGCCAGGTTGGTCTCTGGGTCATCTCGGAGAGACCATGTTACACCTTTACTGATGGAGTTACACTGGCTGCCAATAGGTTTCTGGACAAAATACAAAGTGCTAGTTATAACTTACAAAGCCCTAAATGGCTTAGGCCCTGGGTATTTAAGAGAGCATCTTCTTCATTACAAGCCCCACTGCTCATTGAGGTCATCTGAGGGGGTCCATCTCCAATTACCGCCAACGCGTTTGTTGGCTACACAAAGAAGAGCCTTCTCAGTCACTGAACCCGAGATTGTGGAATGCGCTCCCTGCTGAGATACAATCTTCCCCATCTCTGGCAATTTTCAAAAAACACCTGAAAACCCATCTTTTCACCCAAGCTTTCTCAGCTTCCTAATATTTTTGGGTTTTAATTTCTGGTTGTTTTTAAATAGTTAAATTGTTTTTAAGTTTTTGTATATGTTTTTAACCAGTTTTATGTTATTGTAAACTGCCCAGAGATGAAAGTTTGGGGCAGTATACAAATTTGATAAATAAATAAATAAATAAATAAATAAATAAATAAATAAATAAATAAATATTATTTATTCAGTTTCTATAATTGAGAAACAAAAGGTTAATGTAATCATTAATATGATTCTAGCAGCAGGAGTGCTAATAGCTAAAAGTTGGAGATGATTAAAAATACCCTTACTTCAGGAATTGCTTCATAATAACCCAGGATATGATATTCTTGGGTGAATGGATGACAAGTATGTAGATCTGAAAATACAAAAGCTATCTTCATGTTTTGTGATAACTGTAACCCTTTTATAATATTGTAGAATTGTATATTTAAAGATAATTCTGTTAAACTTCAGATTCTGGATGTGTTATAGATTGTAGAGGGGAGACGTGGTGATAATCTGTGTTGTTCCAGTGAACAGAGGATTTTCAGTAATGAGCCTATTGAACAGAGGACTTTCAAGATCTCACTTAGATTGCTGTGCCATGTGTCACTGCATGCTTTTTTATGCCAAAAGCCTCTACACAGCATTGCCAAATCTTCAAGTAAAAATTCAAGTACCTGGTGGAGGGATGAGTCTTTTTTTTTTTTTTTACCTGTACACTTGGGTGAATAGACCACTTTTGTGCTGGGCTGTGTTCTCAGACTCAACTAAAACCACTGCACATCACCCCCAGACCTTCACCAAATCACTCGGCCCCGCCATTCAATATCCCTTCCCCACAACTGTTGGGCTGAACCCTTTAGGCCTGGAGGCAATGCCTAGAATAGGTAGAGTGGTCGAGCCCAGAGGTTTGAAGTTAGTTTTGGGGTAGAGGCCAGTGGTTTGGAGCAAATCCATGTGAAGATTCCAGCAGAAAAGTTGTCTATTCACCTCACACCACCTGGTCAAGTTTGGTTTCACAACCACAACCCAGCCTTGCAGGGGTAGTGGACCTATTAAGATGCCCCCCCACCCCTGAGAAGACTGCTGGATCCAGTAGAATTCCAGAAAGCCTTGGAGGGTTTCAGTGTTGGTGCTGCCAGAGACTCTGTTGATGCCCTGGTGGGAACCCGGAATAGGGAACTCTCCATCGCTCCTAAGCATCCCTTCCTCCCTGCTTTAAAAGTGGCCCCTTGATATACAGAGGAGTTTCAGGGTCGGAAGCAGCAAGGTAGGTGACTGGAACACAAGTGGAGGAAAACTTAGCTTGAATTTGAAAGGACACAGCATAAAGCACATTTGAAGGTTTATGTGGAAGTGGCATGTGCAGCAAAACTCTAATTTTGGTCTGCATGCATTGCTTCTGCAGGCTCATGTTTGGCAGAGTTGTCCTGGGTTGTAAAGAGTTTGATTCAGGCTCCTTCCAGTTCAAACCAATCCCTGGAGACTATGTTCTGCTGTAATGTCTTTAATGGGTTCTTTGCGGACAAAATCTCTTGTATTTGGGCCAACTTGGACTCATCTGTTTTTGCAGAATCTATTAAGGTGGTGTCCAGCAATCCCTCTTGCAGTATTAGATTGGATCAGTTTCAATCTGTGATGTCTGAGGATGTGGACAAGCTGCTTGGGGTGGTGTGGCCTACCACTTGTTCTCTGGATCCTTGTCCAACATGGCTGCTTCTATCTAGCAGGGAAATTGTTGGAGATAGCCTAGTTAATATCATTAACTCATTGTTGAGGGAGGGTAGGATGCCTCCTTGTTTGAAGGATGCAATGATTAGACTACTTCTTAAGAAGCCTTCCCTAGATCCCTCAAAGATGGATAGCTATAAACTGGTCTCTGATCTCCCATGTTTGGGCAAGGTGATTGAGAAAGTGGTGGTTAACCAGCTCTAGGCAGTTTTGGAGAAAACCGATTATCTCTAGACCCATTTCAAACTGGCTTTAGAGCAGGCTATGGGGTTGAGATGGGCATGGTTAGCTTGATGGATGACCTTTTCTAGGGAAGAGAGAGACAGAGACAGAGACTGAGACTGACTTTGTTGGTTCTTTTGGATCTCTTGGTGGCATTTGATACCATCAACCATGATATCCTTCAGGGGGATAGGAAGCACTGCTTTACAGTAGTTCTGCTCCTATCTCTCAGGCAGATTCCAGATGGTGGAGCTTGTTGAAAGTTGCTCTTTGAAACAGGAGCTATTATATGGAGTCCCTCAGGGCTCCAACCTGTCACCAATGCTTTTTAACATCTACATGAAACTGCTGGGTGAGGTCATCAGAAGATTTGGTGCAGGGTGTTTTCAGTATGCTGATGACACCCAAATCTATTTATCATCATCATCATCATCATCATCATCATCATCATCATCATCATCATCATCAGGAAATGGCATTCATTCCCTAAATGCCTGCCTACGGACAGTAATGGGCTAGATGAGGGACAACAAATTGAAGCTGAATGCAAGCAAGATGGAGGTGCTCATTGTGGGGGATCGGAATCTGAGGGATGAGTTAGATCTTCCTGTCCTGGATGGGGTTACACTCCCCCAGAAGGAACAAGTAAGCAGCTTGAGAGTACTCTTGGATCCAAGCGTCACCCTGGTATCCAAGGGGGAGGCTATGACAAGGAGTGCTTTCCTTCAACTTTGGCTGATTTGACAGCTGCATTCATTCCTTGAAGAGAATGATCTCAACAGTTGTGCATCAGCTGATAACCTCCAGGCTTGATTATTGCAATGCGCTCTATGTTAGGCTGCCTTTGTACATAGTTCAGAAACTTCAGTTAGTTCAAAATGCAGCAGCCAGACTGGTCTCTGGGGTAACTCGGAGAGACCATATTATGTCTGTTCTCATTCTCAAACAGTTGTATTGGCTGCCAATATGTTTCCAGGTAAAATACAAAGTGCTGGTTATTATCTTTAAAGCCCTAAGCGGCTTAGGTCCGAGTTACTTTAGAGAGCGCCTTCTTCTGTATGATCCCCATTGCACGTTGAGGTCATAGGGAGAGGTCCATCTCCAGTTACTACCAGCACATGCCATGTGATCAGTAATGATGTTGTACAGTGTCAGAAATTGCACTCGCTTCCAACCTGCCCTCCATGCACTCACACTTTTCCTCGGTCTTTGAAGCCCAAATCAAGATGGGGATATGGAACGCCAGCAAAGATGTCCCATGTTGTCCTGCTCCTGTACTGCTTTATGAATTATCTGAGCCTTGGAGCAGTAATTTTCAATCTTGGGTTACCAGAAGTTGTTAAACTCCAACTCCCATCATCCCAGCAATTGTGGCTAGGGATGATAGGAGTTGTAGCCCAACCATCTCTTGAAATGCAAGTTTGAAGACCCCTGCCTTACTGTATTCTACAGGAAACCCCACAATGTTGCATTCCCAGATACAAAGTAAGAAGCTTGAACTCTCACATCATTCAGCAGGGGAGCTCCTAGGAACGGGCAGTGTGGTTAGCTTCTTGAGTACCAGAGCAAGCCACCCTGCCTGGGGTACCTACCATGTGACCCCTTCACCTGCCAGAGCAGCATCCTTTTTCTCAGCCTCCATTAACCAACTGAAGCTTTAAAAACAGAACTGGAAGACATTAGACTGAAAAACACACTGCAGAAAACATTAATGAATCTAGAATCTTTTATAGACCCAGTTTTTAGCTACTTCTAAGTCTATAGTCCCCAACAGAAGAGGGATGGGTTATCATATGATCCTCTTTCTCCCTGAGCTTTGGACAAGCTTGGGATGGTGCTGTCATCCAGCCTTTACTGGAGTGTACCATAAAACATCCTTTCTGTTGAGTCAGGCTAAGGATTATGAAGGATGCTAGAAAAGGGGCCCCTCCCAACTGTTGATCCCATCCTGCAAATTAAGGATGTAAACAACAAACAGGTCAACTCACAGAAGAATTTATTTAGCAATACAGTTTGGGTGTATGGAGGGCAAGTTGTAAGTGAGCACAATTTCTGAAATTGCACAACATAATTACTGATCACGTGGCACATATGTTAAGGCAGAAGCCTTAGATTCCAGTTTCTTGGCTTTGCAGAGCTTGAGTCAGATTGAGATTGCCTTAACTCTGATTTTAAACTGGGAGGTTTTTTGACCATCAAATTTCTATTACTATATTTTCAACAAAGGCAGGCCTTGTATTGATAAATAATTAAAGATGAATATCTCACACAATTATTAATCACTATTAGCATGAGAAATGCCAAGTAGAACTTGCTGTGTAATTTGAAAGAAATAATGAACTGAATAATCCCCCTTGGGTAACAGTGTTAAAAAAGATCAAGTATTGCTCCTACATGCATTTAATGATCATAGAACATACAATATCTTGTAATCTACCTGTGGAGAAGATTACAATTATTGCCCATTGGCCAGCCCTAAAAAATCATCCTATCAACCTTGATAGGCAACATGTTTTAATACCACTCTCCAGGGCAAAATAAAATCTTATTTTATGTTATTCAAATATTGCATTTTCAGACCCACTGCTTGGTTTTATTTTCTTATTGATTAGCAGCTGAAATTAACTTGCTCACTTAGCTATGGAGCCCCTAGTGAGTACTATTGGAGCTTATGTTGCCTGTTTTGCAAAAATTAGGACCTGCTTTTTTTCCTTTCGGGGAGTGAAAAATATTGAAATGCCTTAATCTTACACATAGATATTTTACTTCCACAGAGTGGCTGGCATCCTGACTAACAAAGTGTGCATGTAAGGAGGCTCTGTAGGGATGTGCTGAGAGCTCTACAGCATAACGTGGTGGTTAGAGTGTTGGATTAGGACCAGGAAGATCCGAGTTCAAATCCCCATTCTACCATGAAATTCACTGGGTGACTCTGGGTGAGTCATGTATCTCTCAGCCTAATCTACCTCACACGGTTGTGAGGATAAAAATAACCATGTACACCATTCTGAGCTGCTCAGAGGAAGAGCAGGATACAAATGTAAAATAACGATAATAATAAATAAATAAATAACTAATCCAGTCCTCCTATGCAGCACTGTTGTGCCACAGGGTAGGGATGTGTGAAACAATTTTGGTACAAAATGATTTGTACGTGAATCTGGCTGATTCGGGTGATTTGTAGGCAAAACAAATCATCCCTGTCCTCAATTGCTCAGATTCGGGTACAAAACAAATCACCCCAGATTTGGACCCCCAAAATCCAGAGATTCAGACCTCCATTTTGTGGCCAAAGTGGGTTGGGTGGTAGTGCCCAATGGGTGGAAACTACCACCCAAATTTCAAAGAAATTGGGCAAAGGGGTGATATTTAAAGAATTTTTGAAGTTTGCACATCTTAAAGCTTCTCCCGATAGGGAATAATGTTTCAGTAGCCTTATAGCTTTGAAAGCTATAAGGCTGCTGAAATCCTCATTATTCCTTATGAGAAAAAGCCCGATTTATTTTAAATGTGGGTGGTAGTTTCCACCCATTAGGCACTACCATCCATCCCACTCTTTTGCCCCCAGAACCCCTTTCTTTGTTCCGAATTCATTCAGATCCAGATTTTGGAAATGTGGGTACAAATTGAATCTGGAGTGTTTTGGTGGGGGGCAGATTTGGACCCAAAACAAATTGGGGGTGATTCGATTCAGGTACAAATTGAATAGAAAAAAAACAATTCGTGCACATCCTTACCACAGGCATAACATTTCTGAGTGCTGCTCGTGCTCTGGAAGTGCTCTGCAAGTAGGGATGTGCATAAAACCGGTTCTCCCGGTTCGGTTCGGGTCCGAACCGGGTCCGGACCGGACCGGGGTGGTTCGGTTTTGGTTTTGCCAGACCACCCCCCCGGTCCGGTTCGGTTTCGAACCAGTTCAGATCCGAACTGAACCGGTTCGGATCACAAAAAGTGGCTGGTTTTGAAGGGGACATTGTGTTCTACCTGCCACCCAAATTTCAAGTCGATTGGACCTTCCTCTGATTTTTAACAATTTTTTTTCAAAAAATAAATTTTTGCCCATAACTCACAATGTGGAGCCCTTAGGGGCAAAAAAGCTGGGGTGGGTGGTAGCCACCCATGGGTGTCCTCCACCCCAAAAATCCCAAGGCAATTGGTGGCTCCTAGTATTATTGGTGAATTTCTGAAGAAATTTTTTTTCCATTGGCTAGAATGGGGGTTTGGGGCTGCCCCAGACCCACCTCTGTGGGGTGGCAGCACCCCCAAAGTGGGTCCGGGGCCATGGCAAAAATGCCCTCAGTCCCTCCCAGCAATCCCCGTAGAGATAGGAGTGATGGTTCTGTTGTTTTTCTGAGGTATTCTGAGTGTAGATTCTATGATAGCTTATGAGATTTCCAATGAGACACCATGAATCCACTCTCATTTGCTATCACAGAATCCACACTCACTCAGAACACCTCAGAAAAACAACAGAACCATCACTCCTATCTCTACGGGGATTGCTGGGAGGGACTGAGGGCATTTTTGCCATGGCCCCGGACCCACTTTGGCGGTGCTGCCACCCCACAGAGGCGGGTCTGGGGCAGCCCCGAACCCCCATTCTAGCCAATGGAAAAAAAATTTTTCTTCAGAAATTCACCAATAATACTAGGAGCAACCCAACAATTGCCACCCCATCTTTTTGGCCCCTCTCTCTGGGCGCCCTAACACGTAACACCTAGTCAGTCCATCTTAATGCCTACCTACTACCACCACTCCTATCCAAGCAAGTAAGAGGAGGACACTCAGAGAGACAACACCCACTCTCTGATCTAACAAAAAGGCCACTGCTGTGCTGCCTGCCAGCACAGCAGCAGCAGCGGAGCAGCACACTAAGCACAAGAGCAGCACACACAGAGAAGAAGCAGGAGGCGGAGCAGCAGAGCAGCAGACCTGCCGCTCTGCATGATGGGTGACGTGATGCCCAAAGAAACCACCGCCTCACTCAGTGCCTGCCACTGACTAGGCCCGACAGACAGAAGCCAGCCAACCTGCTCTGCTCTGCTCTGATGTTCCGCATGGATGATGCACACACACCCTACATCTGCATCCAAATGACCAGACCAGACCAGACCAAGTGCGCAGAGTCAGCACAGGCCAGCAGCCACCAGCCCAGCAACAACAACAGCTACTACTGCTACCACCACAACCAGTGTTGCCGCTACAATAACATTCCCAGTCCAGTCACGCGCGCCACAGCCTGAGCCTAGCACACAGCCAACAGCTGCTGCCAGCCAGTGCCTGGCAAGCCCAGCCAACATGAGGAGGAGAGAGCTAACAAGTAGACGGCGCACGCACATCACCAACCCATCACGACGGCGCAACTGCAAGGGGAGAGGGCACAATTACAGGCAGGAGGAGGAGGAGGAGGAGGAGGAGGCGGGCGAGGCAATCCTAGCACAGATTTGAAAGTTTAAAATCCACCAGGACATCTTCTAGAATCTAGACTTCTGTTTTTTCTACCACCAGCTGTAGTGTCTAGTTAGTCAGTGTGCTGTGCAGCTGAGCTGAGCTGAGCTGAGCTGCATGTGAGGAAGGGTGATTGTAGCTAGTTCTTTAGTTTCAGCAGACTGAGCATTGAGCATGGGCAGTGGCCTTGGGAAGCAACACAATTACACGACACTCACCTGCTGCTGCTGGTTCTAGAAGTTGCCTCTTCTCGTCTTCACCTCTTCGTGTGTGTGTGTGTGTGTGTGTGCAGTGAGTGCATGCCTTTTGCCTTGCTGGAAAGAAATGCTTCTCTGGTCCACCACCACATATCTGCTCAAGGACACAGAGGCCCAAGGCAGAGGTGGTGGCACCAGTGTGAGTGCATGTGTGCTGGTGGTGTTTGCCACCACAGGTGTTTTGTGTGTGTATGTGTGCGCTGCTAGCTAGGAGGGGGGAGGGAGGCAGGGAGGGAGGCTGGGAGGCAGGGGGGAGGAAAGGGGAGGGGGAGAGGGATGTAGAGGGGATTGAAGGGGGGAGGGTCCGGCTCAGAGTTGGTCAGCCACATATTTGTGCACACACGTGCTCACGTGTGTGCTTCGGTGGGAGAGACCAGACTCTCATCATCTGCCAGACCGGGGTTGGGGGCAGGTGAGGCGGTGGTGGGCTGGAAGGGAGGGAGGATGGAAGGTGGTGAAAAGGAAGGGGAGAGGATGAGAGGGGAAGGATGGAAGGAGGCATGGGGGGGAGGAAAAAAAACATGTAGACAGACACACACCACACTACACACAGAAAGCATCCACACACAGAGACAGTGCTAGGCATCCATTCACACAGACAGACAGACAGACAGACAGACAGACAACAGGAAGAGACAGACTGAGCCTGCACCACACACACACACACAGACCCAATTCCCCCCCTGCACAGTTATCAATCAATATGTTGTGTTGGCAGCCAGTTCATTGCTATTCTGATGGTTTTGGGTTTTTTGCCATCAGCCAACATCAACAGTGACCACAATCAAGATGAACATAAGATGATAATAATTCATTCGTTTCATTTCAAAAAATCACCCAATCATTTTCTCCATGTAAACCAAGCTCCCCACACATGATTTCTGGTGACATTTTCAATAAAATCAATTCATTTGGCATTCATCATTTTGTTCTCCCTTTGTCACCTTTTTTTCTTTCTTTTGCATAATTTTGAGGCTTGATTTTGACATGGGGTTTTTAAAGAAAAAATTATTTACATGTTTATTTACATACAGTATTTACATATCTACACTGCATTTTTGAACGTATACCTGCCGCTGCCGCTAAGTCTAGTACTCCGTGGGCTGTGCTACTTTGGGGGGGTGTGCCGTGCCCACGCCAGGTCCCCAAATGCTGACAGGTGGATAGATAAAGGGCCTGTGCTGGTCAGCATTGGGTTTCTTTTTAGGTGGGCGTGGGCATTGTAAACATCTGGCCAGTCGCAGCACTACAACTACTACTACAACTGCATCTCTGTGTGGGCACACTACACGCTGCGACTGGCTGGCACGGCTCAGCATCTGTCACGTCAGCTCAGCTAGAGGTGGAAGGGGGGAGGGTAGGGATAAGCACAGAGTTCGAGCCAGGCAGGTGACCAACCATGGGGCAACCCACGGTAATCACTCGCCCGTCTCAAACTGCAGCTTGGGGTAGCCCAACAGGGGGAGGTTCACCTTAAGGAAGACCAGCTGCTCCACCAGACCAGGGTCCAAGCGGGAGCGAGAGGGTGTCACCACGTCCCCGGCACGTGAAAACACCCGCTCGCTCTGGACACTGGTTGGGGGGCAGGAGAGGAGGCGCACAGCCACCACCGCCAGGTCCGGCCAGACTTGGCGGCGGCTCGCCCAGAACTGTGCGCAGTCCACGCCGTCTCCCTCCACAGGCTCCTCCAAGTACTGCGCAACGCATTGCTCAGCACTGGAGGGGGGCCTGGCAGGTCGAGCCTCCCGCATACCAGGCATGGCGCCATAGCAGAACCGCTGAAACCACTGGGCGGATCTCGAGTCGGTAGCAAATGGCTGCTGCGATGGCGCCGCCTGGGATGCCGCGCTGCTGGACTGGGAAGAGGGAGGGGGAGGGGAAGCTGACGCCGGCTGGCCGCCCATGCTGCTGCTGGGTGCGGGTTGGGCCGCGAGGGCTGCCCCCGCACCACTACCAACACCCTGGTCTCTGCGGGCCCTAGCGGCCTCCTCCTCCCTAACCTTCTCGACCAGGATGCCCTTCCACCTGGGCAAGTCGTCGGCACTCACGGCATTGCCCTTGAGGGCTGGGTGACAGAGACAAGCGAGGACATACTCCTCCCTGTCTCCCAGCACATCAACGAGCCGCTTGTCAACCCCAGACCTCAGCCTCCCAGCCAGAGCACGACCCTCTGGCGTGGTCAGAGAGATATGGAGTCCACCCATCAGCTTCTCGAGACCAACAGCTGTGGGCAGCGCCTGGCTCAAGGGAGTGGTGTCGCCACACAAGCCCTTCGTGGCAAGCTGGAAGGGCTTGAGTGCCGACACCGCCTCGGACATCTGCTTCCACTCTGCGTTCGAGAAGTCGCAGACATCCAAGGACTCGTCCCTCGCCAGGGCGACAAGGGCTCTCTCCTGCTCCAACAGGCGCTGGAACAGGAGGAAGGTGGAGTTCCACCGCGTCTCCACATCCGTAGGGATGAGATGGCGAGGAAGGCCAAGGTCATCCTGCTTCTGGCGAAGCAGTCTCCTGGACTTCTCGCTGTGGTGGAAGTGGGCGGCCAGCTTGCGGGACTTATCCACAAGCGTGGCCGTGGCAGCAACAGCACCTGCGATGGGGCGGGCCCCCTTCTCCTGGGACGCCTTCAGCTCCTTAAGGCCAAGGGCGTCCCTGACGGTCAGATGGAGCGTGTGTGCCATACACCGTATGTTCACACAGTCCATGACTGTCTCGACAGCGGCGGTAACGTTGGCTCCATTGTCGGTGACAATGAAGCCGCGGGAGAGGTGTGGACACCCGCCAATCCACTCCTCTATCTGGCGGTCGAGTACGGCCGCCACCTCCTCCGCGGTGTGCCTCGTGTCCATCGTCTCCACGTGCAGGACGGCCCACCTGTGCCGTAGTGCATCGGGAGCCGCGCCGGACCCGGAAGCATCGCCCGCGGAGGTCCCCTCACTCTCCGGTCCCCACCAGTGGGCAGTGAGGGCCAGGAAAGAAGCGTGCATCCCACTGACACTGGTCCAGAGGTCAGTCGTGAAATGCACGCTTGTCCCGGCCAGAGCTGCACGCAGCTCGGCCGACACGAGCTCCCTGCACCGGCGGTACAGGGAGGGGACCACGTTCCGGCTGAACGTCGTCCTTGAGGGGATGACGTATTCGGGAGCCAGGTATTGGAGAATCCGGCGGAAGCCGTTGTTCTCGACCACCTGAAACGGCTGGTCATCGGTGGAAATCATCTCCCCTATGAGGCGGGTGAGGTGATGATGGTCCACGCGAACAATACGCTGGCTGCCCGAGGACTGCGTCCACCGCTGGACGGGCAGTGTAGCCTGCCTGCTGGCTGACACACTGCCGCTGCCCGCCCTAGTGGCAGATGCACAAGGCGCACTAGCGCTGCCAGCCTGTCCCCTGAGACCTGGGTGGTGACGCTCTAGGTGTCTCCACATAGGCGTCGTACCCAGGTGCGCAGGGTCCCTTCCACGGCTGACAAGCATCCTGCAGTGGACACAGCGGGCGTGGAATGGGTCATCTTGAGGGACCTCAAAATGCACCCATGCACCACTGCCCTTGGCCTCCTGCGCCCTGGGCGCCGTCCTAGGCCGTTTCTCGCAGGGTGGCTGCAGTCCTGGGGGGGGGGGCGGCCGCCGCTGCCTGCCCACTGCTGCCACCCAACCCGCCCCTTCCGCCCTCCACAGCGGAGGAAGGGCCCGGCTCAACTGGCATCGGAGAGGCAGGCCTCTCCTCCACCACCTCGCCAGACCGCTCCCCACCAGAGTGTCGGGCTTCATGAGGGGGGGCCCCACTGAGCGGCGAAAGGATAGGGGGAAGGGGCCCCAGAGGGAGGGAGAACCTGGCTGCATCGCTGCCAGCCGCACGGTCCTCACCGCCCTCTACCTGCTCTTCCAACTCCACAGTCTCCTCCACCTCAACAACTGGCGGTAGCTCAGCAGCACCTGGTGCCGCCGGCGAGGAGGGACCCGCCACAGCCCTAACAGTGCCTCTGCCTCTGCCGCGATTGGCGGCAGCAGGCGTGGGGAACTGAATCCTGCGCACCAAAGATGGGGCCGGAGCAAAGAATTCTCCAATGGGGAGAACTGGGGTGTCCTCAGGCTCCCCGCGTCCTCTCCCTCCCCGTGCCGCAGGCGCACCCCGCACCTGGCCTCTCCCACCTCTGCCTGCCAGCCTTGAGCGAGCCCTGCCCGCCACACGGCGCTCAGACATGCTGCTAGGTCAGAAGGAGGGAGACTTTAGGAGGAAGGCCAGACAGGGTCAGAAAAATAATTTGGAGGGGCTTAGGGGCCAAAAAAAAGGCAGCTGATTTGGAGGCGGCGGGGGAGAAGTTTGTTTTCAAAAAAGGAAGCCAATTGGGGGGAAAGGAAGACTTTTTGATATGGGGGGGAAGCCAATCGAAGTGAGGGGGAGGGTGTCCTTTTTGAATTTGGGAGTCAACCACCAAGCCAATTGGGGAGATGGGTCTGGGAGGGGTTTTTTTTAGAAAAATAGGGGGTTAAAGGGTGGAACCCCGGTGTGGGAGGGTGGCACGGGCAGTTGGGTGGAGTAGTTGTGGTGTGGGTGGCAAGTTTTTAGCTTTTTTTGGGGGGGAGAGTGGATGGGGGGAGGGCACAGCACCTACCGGGGGTGGGGGAGGGATGCAGTCAACGCTTGGGAACCTGCAGATCAAAGGAGGAAACCCTTATTTAGTGAACTGGAACACAAAGTGTGGGTTCTGGGGGGTGGTTCTCAAGTAATGCTCCTGTGGGGGGAGCATCAAACTCAATGCAGCCTATTTAGTGACTCTAAATTGCACACAACCAAAACCAGAACCCAGTCACACCAACACAGAGGTTGAACCCACCCACTCTGTGACTCTGCCTGCCCAATGCCATGGCAAGCAAGCAGCAGCAAACACTTGATGGCAGCCTCATGGATTGAACATCATGATCATCATCATACGTGTGTATTGGCCCAGCATGTAGTGGCAGCATCAGAGCCCAGCCAGGACCCCACTCAGACTGCCCCAGAGGCAAGGAAGCACTCTGGCATGGCATGGGCCCAGCATGTAGTGGCAGCATCGCATCAGAACCCTGGACCCCACTCAGACTGCCCCAGAGGCAAGGAAGCACTCTGGAAGGCACCTGTTCAAAAACCACCTGCAAGACGCATGCAATGCAACGCAACACACAGCAGCAATTTCTTTACTGGGCATGGGCATGAAGACACAAGTTTTACAACAGTACATCTCCTCTCCAAGGTTCCCTCCCTCCTCCCCACACCCAAATGCATTTCAGAATAGGGGTGTCCCTATTTAAAACCGCCAGCTAGGGAGAGAAAGGGGCAACAAAAGGTGCACAATCGCACACGCACTAACCCCTCTTCTTCCGGTCCTTCTCCTGCCGCTCACTGCTGGTCACGGATTCGCCGCCGCCAGCCAGCCACCCTGGGCTGAGACACAGCAGGGCGGCCGCACGAGGCACACAGGCAACCGGGGTAGTTCAACAACGATGGAGGGGCAGAAGTGAGGAGACAACACTATTTGTGTCGCTCAACTCACCCCCAAGCAGAGACAAAATCAACCAAAAACTATCAAAAGGGGGAAAAAAAACCGATGGCAGCCGCCAGGTGGGTAGGCTACTGTGTGTGGCTGCAGCTGTGGGAGAGGAGGTGGAAAGTGAAGGGGAGCAGAGAGAGAAAAGACTAAGAGAGAGAGAAAAGAGGGGGGGGGCAGGGACAAAGAGAAAGAGAGGAGAGAGAGAGAAAAGAAAGAGAGAGAGAGGAGAAAGAGAGATGATAGAGAGAAAGAGGAGAGAGGAGAAGCGCAGCGCAGCAGGGAGGGGGGATTCAGGTGTGGGGGGAGGACACAGCAGTAGCAGCGGTCCAAAGAGGTGGGGGGAGCAGAGAGGGTGTGTGTGGTTGGGGGCTAGTGTGTGGCAGGGGGCCTGGGGTAAGTGGAGAGAGTCGGGGGCAAGGAGGAAAAGAGGTGGGGTGGGGGGAGCAGAGAGGGTGTGTGTGGTTGGGGGCTAGTGTGTGGCAGGGGGCCTGGGGTAAGTGGAGAGAGTCGGGGGCAAGGAGAAAAAGAGGTGGGGTGGGGGGAGCAGAGAGGGTGTGTGTGGTTGGGGCTAGTGTGTGGCAGGGGGCCTGGGGTAAGTGGAGAGAGTCAGGGGCAAGGAGGAAAAGAGGTGGGGTGGGGGGAGCAGAGAGGGTGTGTGTGGTTGGGGGCTAGTGTGTGGCAGGGGGCCTGGGGTAAGTGGAGAGAGTCGGGGGCAAGGAGGAAAAGAGGTGGGGTGGGGGGAGCAGAGAGGGTGTGTGTGGTTGGGGGCTAGTGTGTGGCAGGGGGCCTGGGGTAAGTGGAGAGAGTCGGGGGCAAGGAGAAAAAGAGGTGGGGTGGGGGGAGCAGAGAGGGTGTGTGTGGTTGGGGCTAGTGTGTGGCAGGGGGCCTGGGGTAAGTGGAGAGAGTCAGGGGCAAGGAGGAAAAGAGGTGGGGTGGGGGGAGCAGAGAGGGTGTGTGTGGTTGGGGGCTAGTGTGTGGCAGGGGGCCTGGGGTAAGTGGAGAGAGTCGGGGGCAAGGAGGAAAAGAGGTGGGGTGGGGGGAGCAGAGAGGGTGTGTGTGGTTGGGGGCTAGTGTGTGGCAGGGGGCCTGGGGTAAGTGGAGAGAGTCGGGGGCAAGGAGAAAAAGAGGTGGGGTGGGGGGAGCAGAGAGGGTGTGTGTGGTTGGGGGCTAGTGTGTGGCAGGGGGCCTGGGGTAAGTGGAGAGAGTCGGGGGCAAGGAGGAAAAGAGGTGGGGTGGGGGGAGCAGAGAGGGTGTGTGTGGTTGGGGGCTAGTGTGTGGCAGGGGGCCTGGGGTGAGTGGAGAGAGTCAGGGGCAAGGAGAAAAAGAGGTGGGGTGGGGGGAGCAGAGAGGGTGTGTGTGGTTGGGGGCTAGTGTGTGGCAGAGGGGTGTTGGGGGGAAGGGGAGGGGGCAACAACAAACAGCAAAGGAGAAACTGGAACAACTCGGGCAGCAGCAGCGATTAGGCTGGATGGGGTGGTTGGGGGAGGAGCTGGGCCTGGGCTAGGGTAGGGTCTGGGAGGAGGGAGGGTGGGGGGGGCAGGCAGGGGGGGGAGGAGGAGGAGGAGGGTAGCAAAATATATAAAGCAATATATATCAAGAGAACACAAGCCAGAAGTTAAAAAAAAAAATTAAAAGAAAGACTATAACCAGCAGAAAAAACTTGGGGGTGGGGGTGTGGGGAGGGGGAACCAAACACAGACTCTGAGGGGGGCCACTAAGTGAACAGAGACAATGAAACCACAATTGCTGCAAATTAATAATAGCAAATGAATAAGTGGAACCAAGCAAAGAAAACTGGACTCGGTTTGGCAGCAGCAAACTTGGGAGAAGGCTGGATGGGGTGGGGTTGGGGTGGGGTGTGGTTGGACTTGGAGGGGCAAGTTTGGAGCAGGGAACCAAAACTGATTATATGGGACAACAAGAAACAACAACAGAATCCTCTGGGGGTGGGGGGGAGGGATTCAGGGAACCAACTCGCAGGGGAGCAGCAGTCAGCAGAAACAAACAAAATGGTACAATTTAAGCAAAACCAGCAAGCAATATATAACTGAAACCAATGGAATGCAATGTGAAAATCAAAAAGTTGGACAACAACAAGGCAGGACAAAGAGCAATAATTAATGGAAGAAGATTTAAAGCAATGAGGATGCAGTGGGTGGGAGTGGGGGAGGGGGAGGGTAGGCCCAAAGGATGAGAAGGGAAAGGGGGGGAGGGGGGGAGAAAAGCAGACAGACAAGGAACAGGGAAAATTGGGGGAAATTAAGAAGAAAGTAAAGTGAAGTAACACACAGTATACAGACAAGAGACAGACAGAGAGAGGAGACACACAGAGAGTCACAAAGGGCAGGTGGACAAAGGATTAGACAGAGCACACACAGAGAGACACAGGACACAGTCAGGACTCACAGAGACACCAGAGCAGCCAGCAAAGGGCAAGCAGGTCTCAGAGATGATCCCACAACTGCAGCCAAGAGAAGTTTCCAGAGAAGAGGCTTGGGTTTATATAGGTTTGAAATTCCCTCCTTTGGGAGCCCCCACCTTTGCACTCCCCCCACGGCCAACAGGGTGCCAGCTCTCAACAGTGCAACAGCCAAGCAGCCTACCAGACCAAAGGACTCATTCTGGCCAATCAAGGATCAATAGCGCAGCCAATACAATGCCTGGAAATAGCATCACAAAATGGATGCAAGGAGGAGCAAAAGTTTCGGGAAGGAGACACAAAATGGAGGACACACTTGGAACTTTAAAGAGACACTCCAGAGACTCAATTTCATTCCCGAACCGGTTCGGGAAACCCGAGCCGGTTCGGTACCGAACCGGCTCGAATTCGTTCCAGCTCGGTCCCCGGAAGGGCCCGATTCGGTCCGGGATCGAGCCGCTGGATCCGGACCGGTTCGGATGAACCGGTCCGGATCCGAACCGAACCGCACATCCCTATCTGCAAGATTGGGAACTTGTTACTTACCCTCAGTGATGTGTTTCTGATCTTGCAGAATACTTTTACAAGTGTTTTCAAATTAGCCTTTGGAAATGTGAGTCCTGTGGCACAACAGCAGGTGAGCAAGAGGTCTGAGGGAGCTGTGTGAGAGCACCTGGAACATCCCCCCAGAGCATCCTTACATGCTCACTTCATTAGTCAGGATGTCAGCCAGTGTCTCGTAGATCATGCCATAGTTTAGGGTTGTTCAAATTAGGGATGTGCATTTTGATTCAGGTACAAAACATTTTGTGTCCAAAAATGGTACTTTTGGATGTTTTGTACACCTAACGAAAATGAAAAATAACAAAATGAAGATTTTTGTACATTAAATCGAAATGACTTTTTCATTTCATTAAATTGAAATGACTCCATTTCTTAAACAAAGCTTTGTATTTTGGGAAGATATTTGGACCTGTTTTGCAATCGCCAAAGTCTCCCTTTAGTTCTTCCCTGACTTCGTTTTGAATTTCCCGCCCTTCAGGCCTGATTGGCAGGTGAAAGCACTGCAGGACTGAATGTGGCAGGGAGTTCCTTCCTAAGTGACTGGGACAGGGTTGGGAGCTTGCTGACCAGAGAGCTCCTTAGTACAGGTGGCGGAAAAGGGCACAATTGTCACAACCAAGGGTGGCACACTTGACGGAAGGCGGGGTGAGGAGGCGGCAGCAGTGGGCAGGCCCTGGCAGAGGAGGTGGATGGGCGAAAATGGCGGGGAGGGAAGGAGGGAGCCTGGCGCTGGGGAGACAAAGCACTGCCAGGGGCGGGGAGGCAAGCTGCAGGAGTGGATAGGAGAATGGACCGGGGAAGGAACAGAAGGCAGGGAATGGACTGCAGGGAAGGAGAAAAGAGAAACGGAGAATGGACTGGGGCGGAAGGGAGGGGGGAAGTGGAAGGGAGATAGGCAGCAGTCAATTCGGTTTCGTATTTGGAGCAATTCAGCTACGAAAATGAAATTTGGGGGGTTTGGGCGGCTTCATTTCGGGCCCTGGCCGAGTGGGGGTGGGTGCTCGAATTCGGCCGAAAATGAAATGCAGAAATGCTGACATGCACACCCCTAGTTCAGATTCATGTTTTCTTGGAACTGAAATGTCTCCAAAGTGAAATTCAAAGATGAATTTCAGGAATTCTTCCCATGGAGCAATTGAAATTTGAAGAGAATTTCAGGGTTCTTCCCAAGGAGAAACATCTCAGAATTTTTTCAGACAGCATCTTCACATTCCTGATTAACACGTCTCAAAAACAGAATCAAATCATTAAACATTTGGGTTCAGTCCCTTGGTTAAGAGAAAACATACAAAATGTGAAGAGACAGGGCATTCAGAGACAGAGAAGGTGAGAGAGGCGACATTCCTCCTCTTGAGGAAACTTCCTTGGAAGTATTGTTCCTTATCTTTTACTCCATATTCTCATCTTTCTTAGTTTCCTCAAATGCCTTTTTCTCCATTTAACCCCCACCCTCTCTCCTATTTTTCCTTTTTCTGGCTACTTTGTTGGATCCCCAGATAGCTATGGCTTTGCTTGAAAACTTTAAAGCTTTTTAAATAGAAGGGCAGGAGGAAGGATAGGGAGGGAGATGGAATAAGACATGTTGGCTGTTAGGAATTGCTTTGCATTTTTATGTATATATTTTTATCACTTTGTAACCCATTGTTATGGATAGCCTTCAATTTTTGGTAGGTGTTTGATCTAAAATGGACAGTGGGGCCTGAGCAGAGCCATTGTGACCCAAGAAAAGCCACGTTGGCACTCGTTGGAAAACAACAGGGATGGAAACATCTTCTATGCATGCTGTATTCCTGGAGAGAGAGGAACTGTGTTTTGTATCTTTTTGCTTGCTTTTTGTACGTGCTACTGTTTTTTGGAGTCTGGACCTCTACTTCAGTGTGTGCCTTGACTTGATGTCAACGATTGAGTATCCTTTCCTTTCCTTTCCTTTCCTTTTTGCAAAAAAGGGGGAGAAAAGAGTCCCTCCTTCATTTTTTACTTGTCTGGACTAATCTCGGCCTAGCTTAGCCTGGGACTATAGGCATTCACTTTGGTTGGCAAGAGGCCCAACTGGGATAAAATATATGTTCTCGGCACACACACACCCCTCTTCCCCTCAGGGATGACATATACATGACATCATTGTGTATGTGTGCGATCTAGTGCCTTAATAAATCATTGTTAATGTGTTTCAGTAAAACCAGTGACTAACATCCAGACAAACAGTGCACTGGTAGAAGAATGTTTTCCATCAGGCAAGGAGGGGTGATATTTAGCAACTCCTCTTCACCTGGCATCCTCTTATGTCCCCTGGGACATATTTTCAGCAGGCATGGGGGGCTACAGATAGAAGGAAGTATAGCTGAAAATGGCCCCTCCTCTTTTGTGATGGGAAATGCTATTCTGCTGGTGTGTCATTAGTCTGGATGTCAGCCACTGTGTCACCATTTTTGTGTTTTGTGTGTGTTTGCCTTTCTGGTCATGCATTTGGCCCAATGGTCTAGCTCATTGTAACAATTAAATAACCTCGTTTACACAATTGCTTTGCTTCTAGGCATCCATTTCAACCATATTACTCAGTAAGGGAGATCTCTAAATTCTCAGTTGTTCACAACAGATATTCCCCACAATATAAATTCCCCACAAAATAAATAAAATATTTAAACTATCCTACAAATTTTCCAAGAGAGCTCAACATGCCTTTTTTGTTCCCTTTGCTAACAACTGCAAACTTTGTCATCTTGTCTATGTTGCCCACTTCACAAAAACTCCATGAGGCTGTTCTCACGAGCAGCCAAGCCCAGGCTTAGGCAGCTGCCTGTGAGAACTGCTGGGATCCACGTGGATCCTGTTGGTGCCACAGTTCCAAACCCAGTGCTGAAGCCTGGTTCTTAGCTGAAGATAAGTTCCCTTAACCCGGCTGCCAGGATCATGTGTCAGTGTGGGCTTCTTGCAGCTCACGCTGACACAGAGATAGGCACCTAAAGCGCCCATCCCCTGGTGAAATCACCTAGTGCACCACGCTCGGTGTGTGGTGCACAGTGGGATACCTAGTGGCCGGGATAATGAGCAATTCACTCTGTTCCACGATATACGGAGCAGCTGGATCATGTGCAAGTGCAGAGCACACTCCCACCAAGGACAGGATGATCATCTTGGGAGAAGGCAAGGTTTGCGAAGCCTTCCCTCCACCCACCTGGTAGATCGTGTGAATGGCCCCCATATATAATTTCTTTCCTCAAGCCCATGTCTTAATGACATATTGTGGCTGCTTTGCAACAATCCTGGCTGACAGTGGAATTGGCTACTGAATCTTAATTATTGATTTTTGGGAATCCATTATCATTGTTACTGCTCAAATGGGAGAAAGAGCAGACTAGCATAAATTTGAAAACAACAGCAGTTTAACAAAGTCTGCTACTTGTGGAATGGTCCGGTCTAGTTCCGTCATCTATAAGCCCAGGATTACTCATCGATCCTTTAGTTCATTCCTTCATAAGGTCTATTCTCCTCTGGGGAGTGCCCTGCAGCTCTGATACCATTAGCATGCTTTGTAGCTAATATATGTTACTGCAGCTCTTGTGCCCAAAAGTTACTGAATATTATATGTGTTCTGAGTCAGACACTGCTGGTGTAAATTAACATAAGCAATGAACCATAGGATTGACACTGAATTTTTTGAAAAAGGTCAAATCAAAGGAAATGGCAAGGTTCCTCTCAAGGAGAAAGATCTGGGAATTTTTAGTGGAAGTCAAACCAGTTTCTTTAAGACAAATGAAATTTTCCCCAGGGCTTTGGCACATTGCAAGGGTTGGCACCAAAATATCACGCACAGGCCTGGTTCACACAGTCATCCAAATCTAGGTTTAATATGGGTTACTCACATTGATTTGATCGTTTGAACTCATGCCATGGTGGTTTATGGCTCAAGATGAATCTCACATTGGTGTGAGTTCACACAATCACGCTAATGTCAGTGACCAACATTAAACTTAGATTCAAATGACTGTGTGAACAGCCACAGTGAAATTTGAAATAAATAACAAGTTTCATTGGAAGGTGAAACATCTGACAATTGTCAAGGAATGCCAAATGAGTTCCTGTAAGACAAATGTAATTTCTTGGGTAGGGGGAGGTCTGTATATTCCTAAGAAGCTAAATGGCAGCTCTGCACTTGAATCAGTGATTATCTGTGGCATTCTCTTAAAATCTGGATTTCTTTGCAGCAGAATTTGAATGTGCATATTCAAATATGTGTGCAGGGTATGAATGCTTTGTTCATAAGTAATTCACATTCTCTCGTTCTCTCTCCCTCCTCCCTGCCACCCCAAAGTATGGCTGGTAGAAGTGAACAAATAAAGAATTACTAGCACATTCATGTCAGTGTGGAAGCATCTGTGACAATGATTCAATTACAGCATATTGGTTCCATCACAGCCTTCTGCTCTAATAGTATATGGTCCACAGGGATGCTTTGCATGCCCAGCTTTGAGTTTCATACAGTCTCATCATCATGCATGGTCATAAATTAGATTGAAACATACTGCTTTATGTCATGTCTGCCTTCCCAGTTTTAATTAACTAAGTGCCAGACTCTGGTAAAGCATTCAGAGATACTTCTCAAAAATTCTCTTGCAAGGAACTTGTCTGCATTAACTATAGCTTGCTCCTCTGAGCAACCATCTCTGAAGGCCAATCCCCAGTCTATTCTCATAGCAAGTGGGTTGTTTGAATGATTTGCCATGAGCAAAACTTGCAAAGTTTGTTTTTTTTTTAAAAAAGTCTCCCACCAATCTGTACATCTATTTGCAAAGTGAAAGCCAGCTTTGGGTAATTTTTAGTGCCAGTAGAGAGACAAAGGGGATATATTCAGATTTTTTGTTGTTGTTCAGAAATAAAATTCAGAAATGACTCTATTTTATTTTATTGCATTGCATTCTTTGTTTTGGTCATGTGTACTAGTGGCTAGACTGTGAGAACTGGGTTCAATCTCAGCTTTGGTGGCTCTGCGGAATACTGTGGCTGCCTTCAGATGTAATGTGGAACCTGTGGTTCCAGGCAAACCCTGCCCCCCACCTGCCCACTCTCCTGTCCGTATTCATCATACTGGAGAGCTCCCCCTCTGCAGTATCACTGACTGCAGAGAGGAGGGGAACTGGCTTCCAGGGCTTCCTTCTTTAATGAAGGACAGCCCTGGAAGTCAATAGCAGCTGGAGAGAGGGAGGAGCTTCCTTCCTCAACTCTGGTTGCATAAAGGGAAAACTGTGGTGCCGGTGTGCAGATGTAATACTGGCATTGCGCAACCGGAGTTCAAGGTGGTGAAACTCCACTCAGAACTGAAGGTATAGATGGGAGTCTGGGGAGGGAAACTGCAGGTCCATTTTCTTGCTTAACTCCAGTTGCCCGCATTCGGATGTAGAGCTCCCAAAATTGGAGGTGAAGGGACCTCCGGTTTCATGTTACCCCTGCTAACTGGGCAAAGAGGCACCTTTTACCATGGTGATTCTCTTTATTTAGCAGGGGGAGAGTAACTGGCCCTATCCACCCCCAGCACAGTACTTCCAGTGACTGTTGCTGGTGTGTGTCTTATGTTTCTTTTTAGAATGTGAGCCCTTTGGGGACAGGGAGCCATCTTATTTATTTGTTATCTCTCTTTGTTATCCGCCCTGAGCCATTTTTGGAAGGGTGGTATAGAAATCGAATTATTAATAATAATAATAATAATAATAATAATAATAATAATGTTATGTGCAAATGCAGCCATGGTCTCTCAGGCCTGATTCAGATGCTGCTGGTGAGGCATGAGGTGTAGCAACACTGTGCAGTGTAACACTGCCAGTGTTCAAGATCCACTTTGCTTACCCACATCCACACCCATGATTTGGAACCATATGATTCCTAAGACCTAAGTTTTCTAACTGTTGTGTGTCCCTTCCCTGGTTCGATTTGCTACTCCTAAAGGGTGTGTTGCATTCCAAGCAAAGAGAAGATATGGAAACATATTGAGGAGACTTCTGCTGTCAAACAAGGTTTGACACTGAAGCCATTGCTTCCTCTAAGGAAGGTGCAAGACAGATCGAGCAAGAGAAACCTATGAGAGATGAACTTCCAAGAAAGAAGACACTTCCTCTCCCTGGCAGCTGAAGCTTAACATTGTAGCCACCACCTACTCTGTGATAAGGAGAGATTCCTTGCCCTATGTTAAGGAAATTCACTGAAGAAATATGTGCTCTGTAGCATACAGCCCACATAATACTGGGGCTATTCTCACGACCAACAAAAATTGGGCTAGCAGAGGCTAGTCCGATTTTTGTTGGTTGTCAGAAACACTGGGCTCGCAGCCGAGCCTGGTGGTTCTGGAGCAGCTAACCCGCTCAAGAAGCCCTGGCAAAAAGCAGGTTTGCAGATCAAGCGCTCCTGCAAACCTGCTTTTTGTGATCGTGAGTAGCCGCGGTGCGCAGGGCATACTGGGGCTTGAGGGGGCCACATGGCCCCTGCTCCCCCCACCCCCCGCCGGCTCCGTCTCGGAGCCAGCCATTGTGTGGGTGGCCGATCCGGCTGCCCAGGGCTCTCTTCTCGCTCGTGAGCGGGGAGAGCGGGCTTAGCCTGCTCTTCCCGCTCACCAGACAAAACCGGGTCTCACTGATCATGAGACCCAGTCCACGATGTGCAAGGATTCCTGAGTGCTCAATTAGTACTAGATTGGGGAAGGGCAGAAAGTGTAGATTTAGACAGGGATCCAAGTTAAATAAAATTGAGAAGCACTGCCCTAAGGCACACTAGATTGTCCCTGTACTCACTGCTTCTCAGATCTCAAGAGAACTGAAAGCTGCATGCATAAAAAAATGAACCATGAAGGAGCAGCTGGATTCCCACATTCTGCCACTGCTCCTTGGGCAGAGTGGAGCTGGGAGACAGAAGATGAGCGAAAAGTCAAGAGCCAGAGCCAGGAGACAAATGTTGCTCAGACAAAGACTGAGCCCATACAAGTCACCTTGTATAAGCTCTTCCGCTTGGGAAAGACCAATGGTCAGCCTGGGTGGCCAGGGCCATCCCAAAGCATGAGAAAAGTTTCTTGTGCAATGTTCCAACCAACATACAGTTCCACTTCATGGGATAGCCACCCAAAGAGCGGAGAGTTTCAGCTTCTAGCCCTGGTGGCTCCTAATTAGGTGGCTCTTAACTACAAGAACAGTTCTTCTTTCCTTGTTGGGTATTTTCACCGCTTCTGAAGACTTGTAAGACTTAGGTATGAGCCAGCCCACCCCCATGCCCATTCTTGCTGCCCTGTTCACAGGTGACAAAAGTGGAGATGCCATTTCAGCATATTTTTGAGAAGGCTGAGAAATTTTTTGAGAACCTTCTGGGTTGTCAGCAATAAAGGTCCTCCCCCTGCATTTAAACTGTTTTGTTTGCTGCTGCTTTGGCAGTGATGGTAGCAGCAGTGGATCTCTTCACAGCAGCCAGCTCCAACCATCTGCTATGGTTTTTTTCCTCCCACAATGCTCTGGGAAGGGTGCTATATCAAAATACACAATTTGGGAATTGCTGCTCTATAGAAGCTTTGTAAAGCGATTGGCCCTGGCCAGAAACCAAATAGGTCTAGATAAAACAATATTTATCATGTTCTGGGAAATGTGGAGTTGTTGTTTTTGTTTGTTTGTTTATCTAAAGGAGATAGCCCACATTGATTCATTGATTATCAGAGACCAGAGACTTGGTCTCTGACACTTCTAGGTTATAACTCAGGAATGGTTTTACCCTTATTCCAAAATGATTACCAGTTATTCTTGATGTGTACAGGATGCAGCACAGATATTGGAAATACAAAGGAGTGGAAATCCAGATAAAATATGTAGAAAACTATGGAAGCCAACAACTCTAGTCACTTAAATTGCTGTTCAGTTGCTCTAAGGCTTGCTGAATGGAAGTAGTCAAATTAAGTTTTTCTATTGAGTAATAGTTTTATTATATATTATCTGCATTCATTTACAACAGCCTTCAGGCAAGGGATAAAACAAGGGTCATGTGATTTGATTTCAAGCCCAAGCTAGTTATGAGAACCACATGGCTGCCACTGAAAGCCACACTGCAACTGCATTCAGACGTAACAACTAACTGGAGGTAAACATGGCTGAGGTTTCGATTTGGAACTCCAAATCGTCCTACAGACATTCAACAAACTGCAGCCTGGCAAACTCCAGTTTCAGAAAAGGGGAGCCCCTCCTGGCTGCTCAGCCTCAGAGGCTGATCTCAGCCAACTTCATGGCCAGACTGTGGGGAAAGCATCACCATGTCACCTGTGTTTGGCCACAGTCTTGCAGGGGGCATGCTGAGCACAACCGTGCATGTTTGGTTGTGCACCTGTGCACAGGTGTGGATGGCCAGGTAGGGGGCATGTTTCCAGAACAACTTAGCCACTGTCACCAGAATCAGGAAAGCAGTATCAGGGTTCTCCTGCCCACCACTTCCCAACACACAGCAACACAGCTAACTTAGAGCACCCATGGCCTGAATCTCCCATGAGCAGGCACTGTCTGTGCTGGGTCTGGTACCCATCCTTATACCAGAAGAAGAATCTCTCCAAAAATTGGATCAATGCTGATCCTGCTGCCCCAGCCCTGCTCATGAGTAAGCCTGGGTTGGGCCACACTTCCCCACTCTTTTGGTGTAAAATAGAGAACAGATGCCCCTAAACCTCTCCACCCTCACCCTCATTCCTTATGGAGACTTTCATGCACCCAAAGGATATCTAGATGCTCCATCTGTCATTGCCCAGATGCATGCATGTAAGCGTGGGGGGAGACACTGGGACTGACATTTAAACCCAATCATAATCCTGGGTTGTGGTCTGTCATCACATCATATGCAGATCTGCAGGTGCAGAGAATCACGGGCGAGGGGAGCACACATTATTTGGCCACCCTGGCACTGCAGGGTGGCTGTTCCGGGTCACTGGCAAGGGTGCACATGTACACATGGATGGGTGGTCTGGCAGGAGGCATGGTTTTGCAGCAGGCTCTTGGGTACCCCTCCCCACAGCTCTGATGCACACAGTAACCTGACTCTATTTTGCACCCCAATAGCCTGACACACTCATGAGGGAGGTGTTCATGGGAGAAGGGGATGTTTTGCTGTCTGGCATCATTTCAGATTTGTCTGGGCAATTCTTTCCCCTCCTCTCTGATGGTCCTTCTCATGAGTTGTGTGTGGGGTATCCCCATGGCTGTTCCCTCTCATGCCTGGCCAGTTCACCCCGGCTTGGGTGGCTGTATCTTTGAAGAAAGATTTCAGCTTACCCATTTCGACCCTGGTGATGGCCTTGATCATGAGTACCCCTGTGGGACACAAACCCCTAAAAGGGGAAGGGGCTGGGGCCGCCTTCCCCAACCTTTCTGTGAAAAGGATAGAACTTGGCTGCTCCAGAATCCCTGCTTGCAGCAGCCCCTCAAACCCAGACAGGACCCCCCTCTTCACAGCTAGAGAGGTGATCCCCTGCTCATGCTCATGCTGGCTATACCTGCCGTGAGGGGGGCCCTTTGCCAGGGCCTACCCACTTATGTGGACAGTGTAGACACAGGGGTTGGGCGTGGAACTTTAAATGTGTCCAAAGTTCCTGGGCTCAGTCCAGCGTTGCACCGTATGCAAATCTCCCAGTGCAGGGATTCCCGGAAAACCCAAGTTTTCAGCTGGCCTGGGACATGGGGCTTAGCCTTCGGTGCTGTGAGTAGAAGTGCACATCCCCACATGAGCGTGTGGGCTGGTAAGGTGCAGGGTTTGACAGCAGCTTAGCAGCAGTCACTGAGACCAGGCAGCACTTGCCCAAGTACCCATCCCCATGGCTTTCCTGCATAGAGCATCTTCACTTGCTCCCCTTAATCCATGGGATAACGGGCTAGGCCGTGGGATAGGGCATGGTAATAGCAATTTCCCGTACAATGGGGATGCCATCCTGTGCTTTTGCACTTAGTCCTCACAGATGGTTCTTCTCATGAGCAAGACTAGGGTGCAAATATCCCCACCTGGGAAAGGGGCTGGGCCACTCTTCCCCAAACTTTATGTGAAAATAAAAAAACAACTTTGCTGCTCCAGATTCCCTGCTTGGGTCTGGGTCTGCCTTTTATACTTGATCCTGGACCACCACCACCCTGCCATTGGCTCTCCTCATGACAGAGTGATGGGGTGCCTGCTTATGTTACCACTTGGAGTGCTTGTGCATATGTGAGTGTTGCTCTCTTCTGGGAGAGCAAAGCACTTAGTGCCCGTCTTATCATCCTGTGCCATTGCCCTACCACTTGCAAGGTGGGAGGAACAAGGGACAAAGTGGAAATTGGCAATTCCCCTGAGGGACTGTGAAGCTTGTCAGGCTGACAAGTTTGGAATGGGGCATGATGACTCCATAGCTGCATAGCTGACAGGGTTAAGGCTGGTTTTCTGAGAGGCTACCAGTGAGAAGCGCTGAAAGCATGGAGCAGCCACATCCGTGGGTGGGTCCTTGCCACTGCCTCTATGGTTGCAGTTTGAAAATCAGTGTGAAACCAAGGTTATAGCAGTGCCATGAATCGGATGTAATGTTTCAGTGGCAAAATCTCAGCTCTTGGCTGCAAACCTTAGAGATAACAAAAAGGTTCAAATTGGAGTTTGGCGAGGCAAATCGTAGGTCACTTTCAGCACATAACTGCACGTTCACACATTCAAACATAATGGAGTTACAATCTTGACCATGTTTAACTTTGGTTAGCCACTATATCTGAATGCGGCCAGTATCTCTTCCTTCCTACCTAATTCTACAGTATGATATGATGTCATTTAGCTGTGAGTTTCTCCACTCCTGTTTCATTTTTTTTTTTTGGGATGCCACTTGCAGGAATGGAAAGCTTACAGCACAAAAATATAAATGATCACTGGTTTTGTTTTACTAAATGTTACTGAGTGTGGGGAGGTGGGGGTGGGGATGGTTGGAGAAGGAGAAATGGCCATGCAACAGCTATAAAGTTTAATCTTTTAATAGGGTTGCCTACCCAAGACTGACATGAACTCTCTAGGAACCAGCATCAATCTCTCGATAGTAATGAAAAGCAATCCTGGAGATCTTAATGGTTTTTATATTGTGAAAAATATTGGGGGCAGGGAGGAAATCTCCAGGAATAGTTTAAGTCAGAGTTGGTAACCCCACCTTTGAAAGTGCTAGCTCTCATTTCTTTGGATGAGAAATGAAACACCTTTTTATTTTGCTGTTAACCACCCAGAGACGAAAGTCTGTGTGGTGTACAAATTTGATCTATCTATCTATCTATCTATCTATCTATCTATCTATCTATCATAGGTGTTCCCCTATGTTTCTTTTAGATTGTGAGCCCTCTGGAGATAAGGAATAATCTTCATTTTTACTATGTAAACTGATTTGAGAATTTTTTCTTGGAAAGCCATTATTATTATTATGCTATTTACACACAGTCTACCAAATGTTATTGATTGGATTTGGTACTTTAATTATCAGGCCCTTTCCAAGGGTCAAGGATAACTAAAGGATAATTAAAGATATTGCCATAGTATTTGTGCTGCCCCGGGTAGTGTGGCATTCTGTAGCTGATGTGTTGTAATTTTATTGATGCCCAGGGTGTTGAGATGGTGTTCAAGTTCTTTTGGTACTGCACCAAGGGCACCAACCACTATTGGCACCACTATTGTTTTCTTTTTCCAGAGCTGCTCAATTTCAATCTGAAGGTCCTTATATTTAGTTATTTTCTCCAATTGTTTTTCATCAACTTGTCTATCTCCTAGGATTGAAACATCTATTATCAGAACCTGATTCTTCTCAATGACTGTCAGATCAGGCATGTTGTGTGCTAAATGCTTATCAGTTTGTATTTGAAAATCTCAAAGGACTTTTGCCTCTTCATTTTCTGTGACCTTCTCAATCAGATGATTCTACCAATTCTTGCTTGCTGGCAATTTGTAATTCTTGCAAAAGCACCAGTGGATCATTGCAGCAACTTTGTTGTTTCTTTCCTTATGATTAGTCTGCACAATTTCTTACAACAGCATACAAGGTGCTCAACTGTCTCATCCGCTTCCTTGCATAATTGACACTTACTGTCTTTCTGGGTCTTATCATTTTTTGCTTTTATAACATTTGTTTGTAGTTATTCTTCCTCGGCTGCAAAAATGAGACCTTCCATTTCTTTCTTCAATGTCTCCTTCTTTAACCATTGCCATGTTGTGCTATTGTTGACTTTCGATTGTATGTCATTAAAGAACTAACTGTGCAATGGTTTGTTGTGCCATTTTTCTTGTCGATTCCTCATCTGCTGTTTTTTGTATTCATCCTTTGGTTCCTTTATTTTCAACAGTCCTGTCTTACTCTCTTCCTGTAGCATTTTTTTTTGGCTTTCATTGATGTATTGATGTATCAATGCTCATTTTTCTTCTTCAACAGACTGTCTGACTTGTAACATTTGACATTCCACATCCACCTTCATTTCTTGGCAGGTACAGCTAATAATAAAGCAATGAGCATGTGGAGTACACAGTTAACAATCAATGGCGAGACACTTGGACAGGTTAGTATTAGAAGAGGCATTTTCCAAGGGGACTCACTATTCCCTCTGTTGTTTGTAATCGCCATGACCCCACTTTCACAAATACTTGACAAAACAGGCCTCGGATACCAAACATCTAAAACATCAAGTCAAATCAACCATCTGCTGTACATGGACGATCTGAAGTTGTATGGAAAGTCCCAGTCAGAAATCGAATCACTGCTAAACACTGTCCATATATTCAGTAGCGATATAGCAATGGAGTTTGGACTAGACAAGTGTGCTGCATTAATAATGAACAGAGGGAAAATAAAAAAAACAGAAGGAATAGAACTGCCCAGTGGAAGCAACCTCAAGAACCTGGAAGAGAAAGAACATTACAAATACCTGGGCATTCTCCAGGCTGATAACATCGCACACACTGAAGTTAAAAGAAAAATTGGAAGTGAATACATCAGGAGAGTTAGAAAAATCCTCAAGTCCAAACTCAATGGCGGGAACACCATACAAGCCATAAACACCTGGGCTATACCTGTTATCAGATACACTGCAGGAATAATAGACTGGACCCAGGCAGAGCTAGAGACGATGGATTGTAAGACCAGGAAAATAATGACCATCAATCATGCTCTGCACCCCCGCAGTGATGTAGATAGGCTCTACCTCCCTCGCAGCTTAGGTGGAAGAGGAATGCTGCAAGTGCATCAAACAGTAGAGGAGGAGAAAAGAGGCCTTGAAGAATATATCAAGGACAGTGAAGAAGATGCACTTCAAATGGTCAATAATGCGAAACTATTCAACACCAATGAAATAAACCAGGCCTACAAGAAAGAACAAGTCAAGAACCGAGCATAAAAATTGAAAAAATAAGCCACTGCATGGTCAATATTTGCACAATATAAGTGAAAAATCAGACATCACCAAGACCTGGCAATGGCTTAAGAATGGCAACTTGAAGAAAGAAACAGAGGGCTTAATACTGGCTGCACAAGAACAGGCACTAAGAACAAATGCAATAAGAGCAAAAGTAGAAAAGTCAACAGCAGTTTCCTGTCTTTCAACCAGTTAGCATTCCACACATGTACTTGTCCCTTTATCCCATGATAGCTAAGTTTCCTCAGGAGTCTTTGATGAGGAACTTTGTCAAAAGCTTTTTGGAAGTCCAGGTAGACTATGTCAAATGGATCACCTTGATCCACACACTCGTTGACACTCTCAAAGAAGTCCAAAAGGTTGGTGAGGCAAGATTTACCTTTGCAGAAGCCATGCTGGCTCACTCCCAGCAGGGCCTTTTCTTCTAGGTGCTTTACAATTTTATCTTTGAGGATGCTTTCCATCAATTTGCCTGGAACAGACGTTAGGCTAACTGGCCTGTAATTTCCCGGTTCGCCCCTGGATCCCTTTTTGAAAATCAGTGTTACATTTGCTACTCTCCAGTCCTCTGGTACAGAGTCAGATTTCAGGGATAAGTTAAATATTTTAGCAAGGAGGTTGTCAATTTCACATTTGAGTTCTTTGAGGACTCTTGGATGGATGCCATCCGGCCCTGGTGATTTGTTAGCTTTCAGTTTTTCCAGACAGTTTAGAACATCATCCCTTGTCACTTCTATCTGACTCAGCTCTCTAGCCTCCATCCCTAAAAAGCCTGGTTCAGGAACAGGTATATGCTCAGTATCCTCTGCCGTGAAGACAGATGCAAAGAACTCATTCAGCTTCTCTGCAACCTCCATATCCTCCTTAATAATCCCTTTCACTCCCTCATGTCTAATGGTCCAACTGCCTCCCTGGCAGGTTTCCTGCTTCTGATGTACTTAAAGAAGTTTTTGTTATTCCCCTTGATACTTTTGGCTAAATGTTCCTCAAACTCTCTTTTTGCCTCCCTTATTGTCACCTTGCATTTCTTTTGCCAGAGTTTGTGTTCCTTTCTGTTCTGTTCATTTGGACAGGCCTTCCAATTTCGGAAGGAAGTCATCTTCCCTTTTATGGCTTCCTTGATGGTACCTGTTAGCCATGCTGGCATCCTCCTGGACTTAGTGGTACCTTTCCTCCTTTTGGGTTTACAATCTAACTGGGCTTCTAGTATTGTGGTTTTGAGTAAACTCCATGCACTCTGGAGCGAGGTGACTCTCCTGATTTCCCCCCTCAGCTTTCTTTTCACCATACTCCTCATTTTGGAGAAGTTCCCTCTTCTGAAATTCAAAATGTCTGTGATAGACATCCGTGGTGATTCTCTCCCCGCATGTATGCTGAATTTGATGGCACTGTGGTCACTGTTCCCTAAAGGGTCAATGACACTGACATCATGCACCAGGTCCTGGGTGTCACTCAGAATTAGATCCAAGGTCGCCTTCTCTCTGGTCGGTTCCATTCATTTTTGATGAATTATTGAAGTTTTAGTGTCTTTGGGGCAGATTTGGGGCATAAAGTGGCATCTGGGGCAGAAGAGTAGGGTAGGGTGGTAGCGCCTCATGGGTGGAGGCTATCACCCAAATTGCAGAGGGACTGGGCAAAGGGTGAATGGTTTTTAGTGAATTGTTGAAGTTTACGTGTCTTTAGGATTTTCCCCAATATGGTATAATGGAGCTGTATCACTTCACATCGGTGGGAAAGGGGTTGCCCAGAGCGGTGTGGGGTTGGTGGTACTGCCCAAGGGGGGCAAGGAAGCTACAGGAATTTTTTCAAGGTATTTGGGCAGAGGGCTGATTTTTGGTGATTTGTTGAAGTTTATGCGTCTTTAAGGTTTTCCCCCATAAGGTGTAATGGAGGTTTCAGCAGCTTCATGACTGCACTTAGGGGGCTCTGGGGTGGCCCAGAGAAAGTGGCAGTGTAGTAAACAGGGGGTGCCAGCCACCCCCAAGAGTTACTAACCAATGGGGTTCAGGGTTCTGTTGTTTCTGGGGTGTTCTGAGTGTAGATTCTCTGGTAGCAAATGAGATTTTCAATACAAACCATGAATCCACTCTCATTTGCTACCAGTATATGGCAGCCTCCTATGTTCCTATATTCCATTATACCCAAAATGGAAATTTTCCATTTTCCATTTTCCATTTCAGGCCCCAAAATTTTGATCCCACAGCGTTGCAGGTGGGGGTGGGGAATTAGTGGCATCCCATGTTCCAACTACCCCCCAACCCACAAATAACTGGGTACTCAGTTTATATTTTAGGAATTTTTAGACTCTTCATTATGAGGAAAGGTTATTAGACATCAAAGAGCCTAAAGACTTGAAAACAATCCTAGAACATAAATGGAGTAGTACCCCACTGCCTTGAGGGTGGGAGTGGGGTGTAGTTGGCACATGGCAGTTGACACTTGGCAGTGTCAAAAAGACTGTCAAAATTAATCGAAGAAATGAAAGTGTGTAATGAATCCTCATGGGGATTCATTGAGGGAAAGTTATTATACACCAAAGAATCCAAACACTTGAAAAATAGTGACCACACATTTTATTCCATAACTTCACTTCTACAAGGGCTAGAGCTTAGTTTTGTGGGGTTTTTTTAATTGAAAGCTGGGAATCTTGAGGAATTATTAGGAGGGATCTGAATCTTGAATTGATTCGAACTGAATCAGGCGCGATTAGATTAGTACTCGAATCTAGCCAATGGACCACAGGGTGATTAGTTTTGTCTCCGAATTACCCGAATCAGCTAGATTCGGGTACAGATTGATTTGTACCCGAATCAATTTGCACATCCCTAGAGAGAGACAGAGAGTGTCTGCTTAGCTGTCTCTATTTTTTCCCTCCTGCAGTGCCAACAATAACTGCTTCCTCCCCCCCCCCAATTTATTTTTAATTGTGCCCACAGTCCCAGTGGCTTTGAAAGCGTTAATGCCCTGGATGCTGCTTTTTGAATTTTCTTTCTTCTTTGGACCCCCCCCCCCGCCTTTTGCTTATAGTCAGCACCCAGTGACTTTAATAACTGGGGTGCTGTGCTGATCCCCCCCTATATTTTTATTGCCCTGCAGTCCCAGTGGCTTTAACTGGGTGCTCTTTTGAATTTTTTTCTCATTGCTTGTAGCCAGCCCACAGTGGCTTTAATAAATGGCTGCTGTGTTGATTTTTTAAATATGCCTTTTTGCAGCCCCAAGCTGCACCTTTGCTGCTACCTGCTGTGTGCCTGGATTCTTGTTTGTTTGTTTGTTTGTTTGTTTGTTTAGGTTGGTGTGTTCTATCTGGTGCCCAGCCTGCCAGGCTTTCTCTTTTTACCTTTTTCTGGGTTTTTGGTGTTTTGATTTATTGGGTGGTTGGATGCCTGACTGGTGTCCACCTGCCATCCCCTCAGCTGATGAGTCCCAGTGTCTTCTCAGCCCAAGAGTGCCTCTGAGAGCAACACCTAGCCTACCCCAGCTGAAGACACTGGAAGGTCAAAGATGCCCATGGTAAGAGTCTCCCCTGCCTTGTTCACGTTACAGAACTGAGAGTTCTTTAAATAGGACCTAGTTTGGGGGAGGGAGGGATTAAGTACTGTAGGACTGGAGGGGTGGGTTTGCATTAAAGAAGCCCACAGTAATCCCCTTCCCCTTCCCTTCCACTTACCTGATTGTCTCTTACTCCCCTAAAAAAAAGCGCCTTCCCAATAAAGCCTGCTTCTTTATTGGGGAAGGGGGATTTAATTTTTCTAGCTTCTGTGTGTGCACTGCAGTGCTATAGATATCACTGTGTGTGGCACACACAGCATAAATAGACAACCCCAACCCCCCCACACACACCCTTTTAAAAATATCTGCCATCACAGTGCTTCTTCTTTCCCCCTCCTATCAGAGTTATGGCTTCAATTTCTTAAAAACCCAAGATGTCCTGGAGGTTGCAAGACAGAGCCAGGAGCACAGTGGCAGGCAGAGGGAGGGGTGATAATGCTGGCCATGGTGGGCAATGGCAAGAGGGGCCTATTCCTTGAGTCATACCCGCTGATGTGGTTGTGCACAGGCTCTCTCCTCTGGAGGAGCCTGGTCTTGCAGTGCAGCTGCCTGTGGCAGCTGATGTAGAAGTAGGGGAAAGGTCCTCCCTTGTCAGAGAAAAAGCTCTTCCCTTGGCAGCGGAGGAGGAAGTGTCAGCTGCTAGCCCAGACAGATCCCTCTCTCCATCCTCCCCCATCCCTGTTGACAATATGACCCCCACCCCCGTCTGAGAATGAGGAGGAGCAGGAGGAAGTACTTTCACTTCCTGTACCTTCTCAGCCCTTGACCAAGGGCAGCAGTGGCAGCGGCAGTCCCCAGAATGCACCAGCAGCTGCAGTAGTACCACCACCAGCACCAAAACAGTCCCAGTCCGATAGCAGCATGGTGTGGGACCACTTTGAGCTCTACCTTGGTGACCCATACCATGCTGCCTGCATCCACTGTGGGACACAGGTCAGCAGGGAGATGGGCCCTATGCAGCTTATGATGTTGGGGATGCTGCAGCACCTGAGACAGCATCACCTGGGGGTCCCTACTCCTGCTGTCAGCAATAGGCCGGGTGTGTCCTCGCATACCAGCAAGTTACCTGCTCCTGCTCCCAAGCAGGGGAAGTTGCCTGCGTGGTGGATGCAGTCAGTGGGCAAGTGATCTGGTTACCCAGAGCCTCATCTCATCAGCCAGGCTATTGGGAGATGATCGAGAGGGTGTTCGCCATGGCCAGGGACATAGTGACACCCCATCACACATGCTTAGATGCTGACTTGGAGGAGAACAGATGGACTTCCTGAAGGCCAGCCTCACCCTGTTGGGTTATCCAGAGCGGGTCATGGAGGGTGAATGTCTCATGGTCACTCCCACCCACTGCAACACCACTCTCAGTTCACCCCATCCTTGTCAACCCCAAACCCAGATGTCTCAGTCTGCCCATTAGTACTGCTGACGTATGCAGACATACATACATGCACACCACCACCATGGCTGATGAAATGATGGACTGCTGCCATGACCCATGTGTCAGGCTGTCAGCCAGGGCCCAGCACCAATCTGATGCCATGGTGTTATCCAGACACAGGCAGGCAGAAGAGAATAAAGAAGAGTTCTTCTCATGGTAAAAGTCTAGAAGCTTTATTTCTTTTCAGATCATTGGGCCATGATTTTGTGGTTTTCTTTTCTCAGCACTGAGTATAGTATGCTGTGCTGTTGCTGCTTTAACAATCTGGTTTTGCTGGATCTCAGATTAACAAAGGCAGAACATGGATGCCTTTGGTTTAATTTAAAACAAAAACAAAAAAACCCCAAAACAAAAGGTTGTTTGTTTGTTTTTTTAAACTTTCCACAAAACCCTTTATAGGATCCTCTGGTGGGGTTTTTTTTGGGGGGGGGGATGTTTAAAAATTTGTTAGAAATCGCCTGCTTGCCAATTTCTTTTGTAAGTTGGACGGTAGTCCATGATGGGTGCTACTTACCACCCATCACCAGAGGCCGGGAAACATTGCTCGATTTGCCCCATCCTCAAGATGTCCCTTTGTCTGCACTAAGAATGTGAAAATCAGTTTGTACCCAAATCTACCTGTAAAAACAATTTGTACCCAAATCTACTTGTTTTGGGTGATTTGTGGACAAAACAAATCACCCCTGTGCTAGCTGGCCAGATTCAGCCCCGATACAAATTGGGAGTGATTCGATTCGGGTACAAACCGAATTGAAAACACCAATTTGCACACATCCCTTATCTGCAGCCCTGCTGGACTTTAATTTCAGCAGATTTCCAGAGTTTAAATTTGTTACATTTTCTTACAAATGTTTGCCAGATACAATAATCTTTGTCATGGAAATAGTCATGCATTGCTGTTTTTTGTTTTTTGTTCTGTTTGAGCACTAAGCTTTCAGTAGTTCAGTGGCATTTTAATCTTGCAGATTCTCACCTCTCAGTGCAAGCATTCAAATCTGAATGTGTAACTCTTGTGAACTTTACAGAATGTAGCACTTTAATATGCCACTACACTGCAGCTGTTCACTCTTTTGCTTTTCTCATCATGCGTTGTGTTATAAATCTGCAGAAACTCAAACCAATCATCATGTACAAATTACAAATTAAAGACGTATGTTTGTGAATGCTTTTGACCAGTCAATGCATTTGCATCAAATTTTAAACTATGGTGGATCTATGGTGGTTCAGCCTCCCCTATGAATATTCATTCCAGCTCTGTTTTGTAGTCGTTGTCTCTCTGTTCCCCACAAACTGCCTGTCCAGACTTTATGTTAACAACAATTGATAATTCCATCAATTTGCTCAGTGATGCAAAAGTGCTCAGAATAAAATGAATCCCAAGAGTTATTACTCAGCATGCACCAGGTCACATCTTCATTGGACTACTGTAGTAATAAATGATTATAACATTTTTCATCTGAAGAATCATATAGTATATGCACAATAACAAAAGCATGTATTACATCCTCTCAATAGATACTAGTAAATAGTCTCATCCCTGGCCGCCACTGTAAATGTCCCCCATCCTTCTGGTTCAATGGAGTTAAAAGGGTTCTCCTCCCACATACTTCCATCTAATTAACTGGATTAAATGACAGTGAGGACAAATGAGGCCAAGGGCAGAGGGGTTGGGGAGGAAAAATAGTGTCAAGGAGAAACAACAGCTGGGGAATAAAAGGTTGCCAAATACCATTGAAAATGGAAATGTCCAGTGAGGTGCACATGCACATATCTAGAGTTCTGTTTCTCCGTATAGAAACCTATTTGTTCAATTGTGCTGATATTCTAATTTGAAAGCAAATATTCGGCCCATTCCCATATTATGTTCAACACTTATATGGTGAGTGTACAGTGTACACAGGTACAGATTGGTACAGTTATTCACATGTTATGCTGAACTCAGGTACAGCCGTACACTTCCTATCTGTACCATGCATTTGAAGGGCCTGTATCCAGGTTCACTTTTAAAATGAACAGAGATACAGTCATTCACACAAACACATGTACGAGTGTACAGACATCTGTACACTTGTATAGTATAATGTCTCAATCGGGCTAGTGAAATTTGTGAATATTCAGGGTAGCCATAATGGTGGAGAAGACTTTTGAGGATACCATGGACAGCCAGGAAAACAAACAAATGGATCATAGAACAAATCAATCCAGAATTTTCACTCGCGGCACAAATGACCAGGCTCAAACTCTCATACCTTGGACACCTTATGTGAAAACCCAGCTCCCTTGAGAAGTCCATAATGTTGGGGAAAGTCATTATTATTATTTAGATTTCTATACTGCCCTTCCGAAAATGGCTCAGGGCGCTTTACACAGAGAAATAACAAATAAATAAGATGGATCCCTGTCCCCAAGGGCTCACAATCTAAAAAGAAACATAAGATAGACACCAGCAACAGTCACTGGAGGTACTGTGCTGGGGGTAGATAGGGCCAGTTACTCTCCCCCTGCTAAATAAAGAGAATCACCACGTTAAAAGGTGGCTCTTTGCCAAGTTAGCAGTTGTAGGAAAAAGAAGAAGAGGACAACCAGCAGCAAGGTGGACAGACTCGATTATGACAGCAATGAATGTACCACTGAGAGACTTTAAAGGCCAAGCTGAAGACAAATCATCCTGGAGAGAATCTATCTATGTGGTCGCTAAGAGTCCACATTAACCCAGTCCAGGTTAATATTCTAACCCAATTTTGGGGCTTTTAATCACTGTAATTGTTTAATTGTTGTTTTAAAATGTTTTTGGATCGTTAATTGTTGTTATATTGTTTTAATTTGTTTTAGCTCTTTACAGTTTTAGTGGTTTGTTTTAATTGTAAACCGCTCTGAGCCATTTTGGAAGGGTGGTATATAAATCAAATCAAATCAAATCAAATCAATCAATCAATCAATAAAATAAGAGTCGACACCGACTTGATGGGACTTAATCAATTTTTAAAAAATTATTGAGTGACTGAGAGTTGATACAGATTATCATATATCCAGAAGTTCTACCACATATCTGCAGCTCATATGTAATAAAAATCCTCCTCATAAACTCGTGGGATGATAGAGGGGCCAGCTGTATGCAGGGTTGTCTTTAGAGAGCCCTGGTGGGATGTAGGGCCCGGGGCAGATCACCCAGTGCTGGTCCCCCTTCCAGTGAATTCTAATGGGGGTTAAAAAGGTGGGGCCTGGGGCAGTTGCCCTGCTTGCCATGTCCTAAGAGCAGCCCTGGCTGTATGATTCTCCAGTGAGCCCTACATGTCTTTATGTACATGAGGAAGCATCCAGACTAAGACTTGTACAAATAGAACTCTTCCACTCACACAAGGGGAGAGGCGTGATTTTCACTGATCCCATCCTTCTTCCTGCAGTCTTCTGTGATCACCAAGAATATGCATTTGAGCATCCCCCAATCCTCAGTGATGACACATTTTTGGAGGGCATAGAGGACTACAAAGTGAAGATCAGTGAATATGGGATCAGTTAAAATGACCCTTTGTGCCTTGTGTGAACAGAAGAATTCCATTTGTGCAACTCTTAGTATGGATTTTATACACACACACAAATTTTTTAGAACTTTTGCAAAGCTAAGGCTGTCAGAGATGCTTCAGGTAATGCTCTGTAATTTTGCTTCTCAGAGATAATGTGGGAGGAAGCAGGATACATAGGACTGTACAGTATATTTTCAAGTGAGCGGATAATTGCTTTTCAGTGATAGGGATGCCAATATAAGCACATGAAGTAAATAATAGCTGGAATGTTTCTTGATTATTATTTTTTTGTATTTTGAAGGCTAGCTCAACTTTTTTATTCAACATTGTTTGTCCTAAAGCTTCTGGGGAAATAGACTTATTTGTTCCCGCACCCTATCATCACAAAGATGAGAAAAGAGTGTAATTCGGAAAGATTCATGGCTAAATAGATTAATATTTCTGCTTTTAATGCACCAGATTCTCCGTAGTTGGAAAGTAGTTCTAGTGCCACTTTCAATGGGAGTGGCAGGAAATCATTCTGATTGAAAATCCTTAAAAGGTCACCTGTAATATTAGGGGGCTCTTCCCAGCAGAGGTAATATATACATCAGCTCTCACTTGATGGTGGAAGATGACAGCATAGGAGTTTTGCTTCTGATTTTGTTGTAGAACTAAATATTGATGATAATAAAATTTTCCATACTGCACATTATACTAGAGGCCTTCAGCCAATTTTGGTTGGTTATTTCAGATAAACATGTAAACTTCAGCCTTCCTCATTCCTGCCTCGCCATGTGCAGTTCTCCTCTTTGCTTAATTCCAGTTGTCCTTTTCCTCTACATCCATTCTCTAGCCTCCCTTTATTCTGTAGCATTATCATCCAGCGCTTTGGTTCTTCTACCATCTCTGAGCCTGTTTGCCCTACGCACTGATTTGAGCAGTTCAGTCACTGACAGTTAGGAATCCTTCTGCCTGTCTGTGACATTTGCATTTCTCAGTAGCATTTCTCAATCGCTGCTAGAGGTTTCACCACCAGCATTGCCACAAAATATCTTAGAACATTATGTTGTATTTTAATCTTGCAATTCAGGCACCAAGGGCCAGTTTATGGTTGGTCCAGAATTGACTGAGTGTAAAGACTGGAGTGTTTCACCTACTATCCAACATCATGTAGATTCAGGAATTTCTCACAAAATCCACTCTCTCGGATAAGTACCAGGCTACGTGAATAAAGTACTAAGAGGTGTTATGTAATATTTTCCTTGCATATGCAAGGAAAACCTTTTGAGCACTACTTACCTTTGTAAGTGGATGGTGTACCCACACAGAAAAATTAGATAGCATGACTGTGATGTTTTGCTTTCAGTCTTGCATACTGCAGTGCATAATTTATGAATTAAGGAAGGGGAGAAACCACCTGTGAAAATGCGAGTGTTTCTCCTTTTGTGGGACCCTGAAATTGTCTTTTTAATTTCACTTAGGAGAAATGTTGGTGCCAACCCTACTGTGAATGAAAAGCCATATTCATGGTAGTGGGTGCTGCATGCCCTCGGAATACCACTATCTTGGAGTGTGGCTATGAATGGTACCTTAGATTTATAATTGAAATAAAGATGGTGGCAACCATGAATGACCTTTGTATCTCTTCAGATTTCTCATGCAGAAAATCCAGGTAACTGGCAACTAAGACAAAAATAAAGTCATCCTAAAACTGCAGCCACTCAAAAATCTTATTGGTCTATGTCAGCCTTTCCCTACTAGCCTTTTCAGTTGTGTGCAACTAAAATTTGAACATCCAGTCACATCACTGATTATGGGTTCTCTTTCAGAGTCTTTGGTGATGGTGAACATGGTGAACTCCCTCTCCTTCTCCAATATAATGTTAGTTGGGAGACTGACATGCTACATTTCTATTTGTGGTGAATTCCACACCCCCCCAAAGGAAAACAACACATTCAGTCCTCATTCCCCACCTTCAGCCTGAAGTGATACAGTCTAGGAAAAGGCCTACAATGTGTTTCTGCTGACTGTATAAACCAGACCTTAGACAGTTTTAATATCTTCACTTGGATATGCTCAGCAAAACTATTACATCAATTACACTCCAAATCCAACTATCAGTGGAACATCATATCAGAGAAGCTGGCAAAAAATGTATGTGACAAGCTATATTTCAGAGAAATTAAAAACAAACCTCTGACAAGAGGAGAGAATCTAGATTAATATGTCAACATCTCTTTTTGACATAAAGAGCTTCATAAAGAGCTTTAGTGAGGGTGCAAGTCAAGCTGCCGGTTCCTCAGCTCTTGCATTTCCCACATATTTAATACTGTTAGATTAATAAGAAATTTTAGGATATTGGTTTCTTTAGAACTAATGTGTTATGCTGGTGTAGCTGTTTCATTTTCACTTACTTTGGTACACATATGAATTCTTACACAGTGCTTGAAAAACATGCCCCAAAATGTACGGACAAACTCTCATAATCTTACAGACAGAATATTCCATAAATCTCAAATTAGGTTATACACACACAAAAATATCAATTCTACACATACCCAACACCCTTGTATGTTAGTGCTTCTGTAGCTTGGATCAAATCAAGTTGATTATATGCCCACTTTCATATCAAGTGATTAAGTGCATGCATTTCCCTGTCATTTCAAACTATTTAGAGGAGTTGTGATGTTGAAATGAGACAGGCAAGTGTTCTGTTTTGAATATAAAGCAATCATCAACATAACAATAGAATGTTCCACTCAGATGAATGTGACAAAAATGGACTGGGTCCAGAACCTTCTTTCTGTACAGAATCAAAGGATTAGGAGGTTTGAATGCCTTGGTTTATCCAGGTCCAACTAGGCATTCCATTGCCTCCAGTCCCACTATTGTCCAAAACATTGAAACACAAGTATAATTAGGTACTGTATCTTTCAGATGCATCCCCTATATGCACATGAGACATTATTCTGTGATGTGTTCCCATGTGGCTGCCCGTGAACAATGCATTCATTTTTATGGGGTCCATCAACAAGATACCTATGATTTGCCCTAATTCAGGGACTCTCAAACTTGAGTTCCCAGATGGTGATGGAATACAATTCCCATCATCCCCAGTAGCAATGGTCCTTGGCATTGTGGAAAAACATCATGAAAGAGATCCCATGCATCTTGGAGCTGCATCTGAAGCTTTTACTAAATGTGGGTTAAGCAGACCACATTCCAGCATGCACTGGCTCCGCAAGAGTTGAGATGGTTCTCACAACGAGCCCTAGCCCAGGCAGGTATGTTCTTGCCTCCCCCGCCCCAGTGCTCCCCAGCCACAGCAGAGTTGGTAGTAATATGAACCTTAATATGAACCTTAACATGTACCTGCTGCTGATACCTAATAAGAAAAGTGTAGGCAGGTTGTAAGTAGGCTGCAGGATAAGGAAATGGTGCAAATGACACATGGTGTGTGCCTCATGCATGTGAAAGTAACATGTGAAGAGTTAGAGATCTGAAGCACTAATCAACATGTAGTTACTTCAAAACACAGAGATGAGCACCAGCATTTTAATCTCTCATTTAAATAGTGTTCCAGCTAATGGAACAAGAAAATCACTTTACTCTATCATTTACAATCTACTCCACCCACTCACAATTTAACTTTAAATGAGAATGTGTTACATAATTGACACTGGAATCTGCAGAGTAGGAAATAATAACCTGGTTTGCAAAGAGCCAGAGTAGTAAAGCTACATTATGACTGGACTAAAATATAGTGCTAGGGTTAAAAATGCTAGTAAATAGGGGTGTGCACGGACCTGGTTTGGCTGGTTCAGTTCAAATCTGATCCAGATCCTAATTGAAACTGGGTCTGGTCCGGTTTGGCCATCATACCAGGCTGAACTGGTTTGGGGGATATACTTGTAAAGGGAAATCCAGTGAGGATTCCCCTTTGCAAGTAAAGGTGATATTCCCTAAGGTGGAGACATCAGCAGGGGCGTAGAGGGCTCCTTCATACATCCCACTGGCCTCTTGAGGACCGGCCCTAACTCTCTCAGCCCTAAACCTGTTCTTTTTCTATTTTTTACTTTGTTCATGATCCACCAGATTCCACAAGAACAGCCGTGCTGGATCAGGCCAAAGGCATATGTAGTCCAGCATCCCGTTACACACAGTCGTCCACCAGATGCCTTTGAGAAGCCCACAGGCATGCGGTGAGGGCATGCGCTCTCGTTTGCTGTTGCTCCCCTGCAACTGGTGTTCAGAGGCATCTTAATCCACCAGACTAGTAGACATTTATCTGTTCTCCATGAATTTGTCTAAGCCCCTTTTAAAGCCATCTAAGCTAGTGGCCATCACCACATCCTGTGGCAGAGAATTCCATAGATTAATTATGTGCTGTGTGAAAAGGTACATCCTTTTGCTGGTCGTAAATTTCCTGGTCTTCAGATTCATGGGATGACCTCTGGTTCTAGTACTGTGAGACGGGGAGAAAAATTTCTCTCTGTACACCCTGTCTACACCATGCACAATTTTATAAACCTCTATCGTGTCCCCCTGCAGTCTCCTGTTTTCCAAATTACAAAGCCCCAAATGCTGTAGCCTTGCTTCACAAGGAAGGTGCTCCAGGCCCCTAATCTGCTTGCTTGCCCTTCTTCTGCACCTTTTCCAGTTCTACAATGTCCTTCTTAAGATGTGGTGACCAGAACTGCATGCAGTACTTCAAATGTGGCCACACCATAGATTTGTATTAGGGTATTATAATAGTAACATATTTTTGTTTTCAATCCCCTTTCTAATTATCCCTAGCATGGAATTAGCCTTTTTCACAGCTGATGTCATGTGCACTGAGTTAACACTTTCAACGAGCTGCCCACCACAGTGGACTTAAGCCCTGCGGGTTGGGTGGGATGGTGGGTGTGAGGGAGAGGCTTGTTAAGCTCACCTTACTCCCAGATGACTGATTCCATGTTGCTGGGAGTGTGGATCATGCTCCCAGATGATCTGTTCTGCGTCCCTCCCTGTAGCCGGGATGATGCATACCTGCCTCCTGAGATCCCACAATGCTTTGGGGAATTCCCCCAAGAGATGGGCACTCTAGGCGCCGATCTCTGTGTCTGCTTGGGCTAAACACATCCTGAGCAAACACAAGATCTGGTAGCCTGGGTTAAGAGAGCACTCACTCCCTTAACCTCGGCTAACAGCCGGGCTACAAAGCAGGGCTAGGCAGCACTGCCCCACCAGAATTGGGTCCAATCCCAGTAGTTCTCACAGACAGCCTAACCCAGGCTGGGCTTCTCTAGCCTAGGTATGGCTGCATGTGAGAACAGCCTAATAATGTTGTACGTGTGCACAGGTATATGGTTTTGTATGAATGACTGTACACAGGTTCAGTTGAAAAGTGAATGTGCATACAGACTACCTCAGTTGCAGGGTACAGAAAAGAAGTGTACTACTATACATCTGTTGAACATAATGTGTGAATAATTGTATGGGTGTACCTATCTGTACATGCATACACAGTCCACAGGTTTTATGTGTGTTGAGCTTTACCTGAGGAGCTTGCAAAGCAGCACAAATTTCACTGAAGTTCATTAAAGTCTGTTGCAGATTTTCCCCTGCCTTCCAACTTTCATCCTTAATATCTGGGCCGGGCACAGAGCATATGTGCCTCTGGCCGGCTCACCCACCACCACTGTTTTCCCCTCCCCCAAAATGCTGGCATGCCTGGCTTTCTGACTGGCTGGTTGCTCCCCCTCTCCTCTGCCGCCCACTTCTTGCCCCCCCCCCACGATTTCTGTTGGGCCAGCTGGCCGGCCCACTTCCTCTCCCCCCTACCCCATGCTTTCTGGCCTCCTCCTACCCACTCTTCCTGGCGCCCAGGCCCAGACAGTCCATCACTTCCTCCCACCTCCTTCTCACGGCAGTCGGCTGGGCCAAGCTGGCCCGCCACTGCCTCCTCTCACCTCCTCCTTCAGGTGGGTGGCTGGGCCAGGCCTGCCTGCCTCCGCCACCTCCAGCCAACCGGCGGCTGGGCCAGGGCCATGCCGGCCCACTACCATCTCCTGCCACCACCTCCTCATCACGGTGGGTGGCCAAGCCAGGCCGGCCTGCCGCCACCTCCTCCAGCCAACCAGAGGCTGGGCCAGGGACAGGCCAGCCTGCCGCCGCCTCCTCCTCATGGTGGGTGGCTGAGCCAGGCTGGCCCACCACCGCCTCCTCTGGCCAACTGGCAGCCAGGCCAGAGAGAGGCTGGCCCACCTCCTGCTTCCTTAACCAACGGAGAGGGCAAGGCCGGCCCATCACCATGTCCTCTGGTGGCTGCCGCCTCCAGCCAACCGGCAGCTGGGCCAGGGCCAGGCCAGCCCGCCACTGCCATTGTCTCCCATCCCCATCACTATCACCAGGCAGCTGCTCTCATGATAGTTGCCACGCATGGGATTATCGACAGATACACCTAGGAGAAATAAATATACAGATTCTGAACATCTGCTCCAGGATGTCAATCAGGATTTCAGTGTGCAACATTGTAGTAATTTTTATGTGCTAGTCATTATGTCCATCATTTTAGCATCTCTGGGACTAAAGAATTTCTGAGCTCCTTGAATCATGTCCTTTTTAGCAAGCCCTCTCAACTTCTGGTTGAATCAAAAGCTAAGGCCTACTGCTCTGGAACTATTACTAACTCTGTTTCTATAGTGTCCCTCCTGCCTAGACTTTGACTTGATAGAGATTAGTTAAGCATGCCTTTCTAAGGACACATGTATGACTTAGTGTAGTGGCTAATCAACTGAGATAGAAATCAGGACTTCCCTGGCTCAGATCTCACTAGAGATGTGTAAACTGGTTCGACATCGAACAGGTTCAACATTGAGCTGGTTCAGTTTGATGGTCCAGGGTTGAACCGAACACACACACCCCCAACTGTTCGGGGGTTCGCAGACTTTTTTTTACTCCAATTTTTTTTTAATGTCACTTACCCCCTCCGGGGGAGTTGTTGGAGGTGGCAGCGGGGTCCACAGAGGTTCCCTCTCCCACCACAAGGCCTCTAGGAGGCCAATTGCACAGGTGCAGCAGCCTCCAAAATGGCCACCACACTGAGGGGGAAGACCCAAATGGGCCGAAGAGCTGGCCAAATGGGCTGGTTCAGGCTGCATTGAGGCCGGCGTGGGGAGGGGGAACCTCCACGGACCCCTCCACCTCCAACAACTCCCCCAGAGGGGGTAAGTGACATAAAAAAATTTGGAGGGGGGGAAATGGTTCGCGCACCCACCCACCCAGACTCAAACCAGACCGGGCCAGCCGGTTCTGTGCACATCCCTAGATCTCACCTCTGCTTTAAATGCACTACTCCCTCTCAGCTGCCCAGCTGCTGTAGAGGATACTGGCATTATAGGGTTGTTGTAAGAACTCCAATAAGAGAAGAATGTGTTTTTAGTATATGCTAGTCACCTCTCAGGCTTCCACATATGCAACTTATTTGAATACACTATAGCAAATGTCATGCATTTCATACTTTTGGTGTGCAACTTAATCATTAAAAATCTCCTCTATGGCATTTCATTGATTTTATTAATGAGATCCCATCAGTGACATTTGGTTGCTGTACATCTGTCATCGCTGTAGGCTCAGGCTGATGATTTGCTGAAAGGGATACATTTTCACCTGCTATAAAATGACATTGCTCATTTAACATGAAAGGAAGGTTACCATTGCCACTATTAAACATTCATTTGGCTCCAGCAGTGTGTAGTTACTCTGCAATGATACTATTCCAATCTATGCCTCTGTTCACACATCACTAGCAATGTGTAAGGCAATTTCCTATAGCAAGATCCCACAGTAGTAAAGTACAGGTATCTAAGAAATCTACGTTGATAAGACCAGTCACATGTGTCCTTCCCATCTGATAGTTTACCTTCTTTCTGGCCAGGTGACTCGTGGGAAGGACCCACATGGCTAGCCATGTCCATGTGGTTCTGGTATTGACACATGCACCACAATGGAGGGAGAGAATTGCTGAACTGAGAATCTGTGGATAGAATTATACATTATTAGAAACATGGGGTTGCTGCTGAAAATGACAGCCCTGTGTTGGGCTTCCTTCTCCCTCCTACATTACATGCAATGCAGTTTGCCCCATATTCTGACTTCTGGAGCTAGCTCCAGGTTTTAGGGGGCCCTCAGGAAAGTGCCCTCTGAGCCACCCTCAATGTGGGTGGCTCCCCTAAGGTTTGTGGGGGCTCATCTTAGTATTGCTGAAGGACTGTTGTTTTCCCCCTTTTCTTCTGCTGACATAACTGGTGGAGGTACTGTGTCCCTTTCTTCTTCCAACTCTCCCCTTTCTATTGTATCCCTTCTATGTGTGCCAAAAGGACTAAAAGGAGAGTGAAAAGGTGTGTTCCATCACCTGCTCTTCTCTCCTATCTGTCCCATACACAAATGGGAGGTTTCCCCCCCAGGCCTGTGATGATGTTAATTTGTTGATGGGCTGGGAGAAAGAAGGCAAGAACTGATTAGACCCTGAGGGCTATATGAACAGAAAGCAAGAAGTGATTATCCTACCATATGAGGGCTATGGATACAGGTAGTCAAGGATCAGCAGTGGAGGGTCCAGGCCCTTGGCAGTTGTCTAAGCACAACCAATTCTAGGGCTAGCCCTGCTGACACCATTATTTATTTCTTTATTTATTTATTTAACTTGTATACCACCCAAACATTCATCTCTGGGAGGTTAACAATGACATAAAAACAGTTAAAACAAATATAAAAGGTTTAAATTTAAACTTTTAAATTTAAACAATTTAAAAATAGTATAAAATTAAAACCTACAAATTTAAAAAGCTGAAAAGGCTTGGGTGAAAAGATGGGTCTTCAGATGTTTTTTAAAAATAGAGATGAGGAGGATCACTTCTCAGTAGGGAGCGCATTCCACAATCTCGGGGCAGCAATCAAGAAGGCCCATCTCCGCGTGGCCACCAGACGAGCTGGCGGTATCTGGAGACGGACCTCCTCAAGTGACCTCAAGGGGTGGTGTGGCACATAATGAAGAAGATGTTCTCTTAAATACCCAGGGCCTAAGCCATTTAGGGCTTTATAAGTTATAACTAGCACTTTGTATTCTGCCCGGAAACCAATTGGCAGCCAGTGTAGCTCCCTCAGCAAGGGAGTAATGTGGTCTCTCCAAGATGACCCGGAGACCAACCTGGCTGCTGCATTGTGAACCAACTGAAGTTTCCAGACTACGTACAAAGGCAGCCCCACTTAGAGCGCATTATAGAAGTCCAGTCTGGAGGTCACCAACAGAAGTACCACTGTTTTGAGGTCATTGATCTTGAGAAACAGACTCAGTTGACATATCAGAAAGAATGCTATGCATTTTTCCCCCAATCCACATGATTGCTGGTAAAGACCAATTACCAGCATATTAACATCAGAACATTGGGTAAGTTGTATGTATGCTCATTGTATACAAAGATTGACCAGTTTGGTTCAAATCTGAACCAGCTTTGAACAAGGATGGGTAGGTTCGGTTTTGGTTTTGCTCAAACCCCCTCCCCCCGGTTTGGTTCAAATCCAAATCCAATATGAACCCTATTATATCTACATAGGGTATAACTGGGACGCAAACTGGCCCATTACTCCCTATGTAGAGCACCTAGGGTCACAAAACCAGAGTGGGTGGTAGGAACCCAGGGGTACCAATCACCCACTGAACCCCAAAGCAATCGGACACTTCTGCGATATTTAATGGATTTTAAAAGATTTTTTTTTCCATTTTTTTTTCATTTCTTCCATAGAGAATAATGGGGATTTGAGGCAGCCCCATTCCCACCCTTTGAGGGGTGCCAGGGCACTCAAAGTGGGTCTGGGGGTATGGCAGGTTGTACCACAACTCCCCCCAGGCAGCCCCAAGCCGGTCAGGTTCATGTGTTTTTTCCCCAGGAATTTTTTTTTAGTTGATGCTCTTTTAAGTCTCTATTTTTATAAGAGTAGCTTCTCTGGTCTGTAGACATATATATATATGTGCATGAAAAGATCTTCATAGGGATTCATGGAGATAACTCATACAGCAGTAAGTCCAAACACAAGGATTCTTGGTGGCTGTATGAGTTCTTTCAATGAATCCCTATGAATATCTATATCTATATCTATATCTATATCTATATCTATATCTATATCTATATCTATATCTATATCTATATCTATATCTATTTCTATTTCTATTTCTATTTCTATTTCTATTTCTATATCTACAGTATATCTATATATAGTGAGAGAGTACGCAGAGAAGACCCACCATGCCCCCAGACCCACTTTGGGGTGCCCTGACACCCCCCTTAAAGGGGAGAATGGGTCGGCTGGGCCTCCTCAAATCACCATTATTCCCTATGGGAGAAATGCAAAAACTGGAAAAATCTAAAATCACAGAAGTGTCTGATTGCTTTGGGGTTCGGTGGGTGCTTGACACCCCTGGGTGCCCACCACCCATCCCAGTTTTGTGCCCCTAGCAGCCCACTATACCAATAGACAGTGACACAACTAAAAAGACAACCAACAGTAAACAAAAAAACCACCACAGAAACAGACCTGCTGCTGTCCCCACACAACTGCAAAGCCAAGGGGACCAAACCAAACAACAGCAATTGTTAGAGAAAAACAGTTTTTAATTACAGATTACTTCATTCCATTGCTTTCTTTTATTATTATTATTATTATTATTATTATTATTATTATTATTATTTCTTCTTCTTCTTTCTCTTCTCAGTTTGCCTTGACGCAATCATTAAATACTTTTTGGTAGATAATATGTTAGATACCTGATTGATATAATAACCAACAAGAGTCAGTTCTAATTCGAAGCTCAAAACTGACAGAGTTGCCACTTTTTCGTTATCATACCTTTTCTTTTAGATTTTGCTTTAAAAGGACATTTGGTCGGAGTAGACAACTTAGATGATAAGATTATACTTTATTTGTGGATAATAATGCTGCAAAATAAGTATGCAAAACTGTTTTGATTCCTGGATATTGGAAGCTTGGAGATGCATCCTATTCTTTTGATCTTATATTACTTTCTCTTTCCCCCCTCATCTTTGTATCTTTGTATCTTTGTATCTTTGTATTTTTAAAACTAATAAAATTTATTTTTAAAAAAACCCAGAAACAACAGCACAGACTACACAACAGCCACAAACCAACAAAACCTAACAAGATGGCGCAAGGCAGCAAAACTAACCTGGCATGAAAACTGCAAAGAACGAGGGGCAAGGCAAAAACACACCAGTATACTGAAGGAGAACTTAAAGTAACACATGGTTCTTCTGCTCTTCTCTTCCTGTGCAATGCATGCATTTTGCCTGTGGGGAAAGAAATGCCTCAGAGTGTCCAGTCCTCCACATCTTTGCTGGAGGCCACACAGGGTCCCAGGCATGTGGTGACAGCAGAGCACATATAGTCATCATCGGCTGCTCGACCAAGCCAAGGTCCAACCACGTTCTAGCTGAACGTGGTCCTTGAGGGGATGGTGTAGTTGGGCGCTAGCAGCTGGAGTATCCAGCAGAAGCTGGAGTTTTTGACCACCTGAAAAGGCTGGTCGTCAGTGGCTATCATCTCCCCTATGAAGTGGGTGAGGAGATGTGGGTCCACATGATCGGGGCACTTCTTGCCCAATGACTGAATCCACTGCATGACTGGCAGTGTGCCCTGTTTCAGGGAAGCTGGCACACTGCCCTTGTCAGTGCTAGTCGCTGGCACATGAGGCACACTATTGCTGCCAGCGGAGTCAAGGAATTCCTGGTGAGGCCTCTCATGTTTCGCCACATGGAGGTCGTCCCCAGATGCTTAGCATCCTTGCCCCAACTGACCTGTGCCCTGCAGTGGACACAGCGAGCAGTGATTGGGGCATCTTGAGGGACTTCAAAATGCCACCAAACATCACTGCTCTGCATGGCCTCTGACACCCTGGGCAGCTTATTGGGCCTCTTGGGTGAGGATGGACCTAGTAGGGCTGCTGGTGCTTGCCCACCGCTGTCACCTACCCCCTTCCAACCTGTGTGGAAGAAGAAGGGCCCAGCTTCACTGGAGGGGGAGCCACCCCCTCCACATCAGCAGCAGATCCTTCCCCCTTGGGGAGGTTAGGGAAATGGGCCAGAGAGAGGCCTTAGGCCAAAGGGCCTGGGCCCCTGGCCCAGGGGAGAGAGACAGACAGACAGACACTCACTCACTTGGGGGGGGGGGGCTGCAGCAGAGAACAAACACACACAGAGTCAGTCAGGTTTAAAGCAGGGGAAATGGGGAGCAGAAAAATAGGCAGAAGCGAATAGGGGATTGGGACCAAAAATACAGCCAGGCCTGCCAGGCAGACTCTCACCACACCAGCCGCACTAAAAACAGCAGGCCAGAAGGAATCCAAGCAGCAACTGCCATCAGAGTGATTTTGCTAGGTCAGAGGCTTGGCAGGATTTGAAACTCCCTCCTTTGGGAGTTCTCACCTTTGCCCTCCCTCCAGTCAATAGGATGCCAGTTCTCAAGGACTGGCACAGTGCAGAGCCTACCAAAGAGCCAGACTCATCTGACCAACCATGGAAGCAAGAGCTGAGGCAATGAAATCAAGTAACACAAGTCACACAAAATGGAGGACAACATCTAAAATGGCCTCCAGATCCTTTGAATTGACTTGAACCGGCTCGAACTGAACCTGGCTCAATTGGTTTGAACTCAGACCAGCATTGCCAATGCAATGCCCTGTTTGGTCCGAATTTGAACCTTCGAACCAAATCGGTTCGATTTCAAATCTGTTTGCACATCCCTAGTAGGAACTTGATGCTATGCTACCATTTTCAACACCAATGTATCAAAACAGTGGGTGCTTGTACACAATCAAAAGAGGGTGGTTTGGGGCTTGGGAGAGTCCTTAGCCCATTCTGGAAAGGTGAGCCGAGCTTCCGTTGGGCAGTGCAACCCCCACTCTCAGTCGAGAACCTCAGCAGTGAGCTAGGTTCAGGGAAATCCCCTGAGAATTGGGAGAACCTTACCATAATGCACCACATGGCCAGGAGGTGGGAAACTCTATTTTCTCCAGAACTGTGCTTTGCTTGGCCGTGGGGTCAAGAGGCAGACAAAGCCCTATTCAGGCCATTGCTAGTATATGACCATACAGAATGCTGTGCAAAGTGTAACATTCACAGCTAGCAGCCCCTTGATCAGCAGCATTCTCACACAAACATGGTGGCTGGCTGCCAGGACTTGAAAACACTGGGGAAAACGGATACACAATCAGCAGTCCTAGGTACCAGGGCCCCTGCTCTTTGCTAACCTGTGTTGAGAGAGATGGTTAGAAACAGGGTTACACAGATTTCAGCTACCAGGGCTTGGGGTATTTGCCTTGTTTCACATGTGTATGCAACCCTTGGTAAGAGGCAGTTAACCCAGATTTAGCTGCTCTTGTGAATAGGCTTAAAGAGTGTTGCCCTGATTTGTTGGTTGGGCTGAGTAATTAAGAATGAATAAGATGCTGCTTTGGTTAATCTGAATATTTGGAGGGCTGTGGAAATTAATGCAAATGAAGGGGAAATCAAATGGAAGGAGAACCATCCATGAGCATGGCTACTGAAATATTCCTCAAAGAAAGTTCCTTTCTAGATAACACAGTCTTACCCAGTGTGAAGTTATATAATGAACACTTTCTTCTCTCTCATGTTTATTTTGACTCAATAAAGCACAACTTAAATAAAATTATATGATTTTCAGATATACATAGGCAAGACTCAACATGTTGTGTCTGAATTTGATTTATCCCTTTTGCTAGAAAATAGATACTGTTTCTAAGCTGTGATAATAAATATAATGTTATTATCTTCTTAGTGATGGTGTGCCTCAAAAACCTAAACACAATGGGCAACATCCAGACTAGTTAGTCTTGACAAAGTCCCATTGAAATTAATGAGACAAGTTAGTCATGATTAATTTAAATTCCAGTAATTAATTAATTTCAATGGGACTCAGTCATGACTATCATTATACTTAATTCTCTTACCCAGCCACCAGTCATGCATAGGGATGTGGCAAGGCTATGTGTGCTGGTGAGGGAGGCACCTGATTGGCTGGGTGCTGGTTGGCTGCTGTTGGCAGCAAGGAGAAGCAGGCAAGGCGGCGACGGGCCTGGTTACGTTGGGGAGGTGGCGATGGCGGGCTGGCCTCAGGGGCGGGGAGATGGTGGGGAGATGGCGGCTGCAGCGGCAGGCCCGGCCTCAGGGGCGGGGAGATGGCTGCTGCTGTGGTGGGCCTGGCCACGGTGGCGGGAAGATGGTGGGGGGGGGGGTGACAGGGAGATGGCGGGGGTGGGAGATGGCGGGGGTGGGAGATGGCGGGGGTGGCCCAGCCACGGCGGGGAGGCAGCAGCAGTGAGGAGGCAGCAGTGGGCCAGCCGCCATGGTGAGGAGGCAGCGGCAGAAGGGGAGGGGATGGGCCTGCTTGAAAACCGGTCAGAAATGGGGCAGGGGGAGTGGGCCAGGCAGATGTCAGAGACGCCTGGGGGAAGAGGGCGCAGATGTTCTGTGCCTGGTCTGCTAGTCTTATTTATTTATTTATTTCATTTATATCCCGCTCGTCCTCCAAGAAGCCCAGAGTGGTGTACATGGTTATGTTTATCCTCACAACAACTCTATGAGGTAGGTTAGGCTGAGATATGTGTGACTGGCCCAGAGTCACCCAGAGAGTTTCATGGCTGATTGGGGATTTGAACTCAGGTCTCCATGGTTCAGTTTAGTCTGGATATTGCCCCACCACCATCCTATTTGTCTATTAACTGGAAACCTGGAGAAGTAATGGATTTCAATGGGCCAGTTCATGTGCATGGATCAAAATCTGTGATTCAATTTGATGTTGAATTTAATCACAGACTCTTCAAAGTGATTCATTTAAAGTAGCCAGCTTGGCCAGCTGCCTCGACGAATCAGCCCCGAAGCACCCAAATCAATCTGGGAGATTTGCACTCCATTTTGAGGCCCGTTTCCCTAGAAAAATTGGCCTCAAAATGGCATTTGAATCACCCAAATTGATTCAGGTCAATTTGGAGTTGATTTTCCTCAACCCTGAATTGGGCCCTCTATTTCGAGGGTGATGTGATTCGGGGTCAAATTTGTGAATCAACCCCAATTCAACCTGAATTGATTTGATGGCTAATTGAATTGCACAGCCTTGGAAAACACATTTGTCAGTTGCTCATTTCATGTGAATCACTGAGGCTGTGCACACGAGCAGCCCTACGCAGGTTATGGCAGCCCTACCTGGGTAGGGCTGCTCGAGTTCAGGATTGCGATCGAGGTCGAACTCAGTGCTGCCTCCCCCAGTAGCCCGAGTTTTTACTAGGGATGTGCACGAACCTGTTTGGAGGCCCTTTTACAGGCCTCCGAAGAGGTTCAAACACTGGCTGGCTCAGAGGTTCAGTGGTGGTGGGGTGTCTGCCTTTAAGGGTGGGGGAGGATTTATACTTATCCCCTGCAATGTTTCCCCTGCTGGCGCCAGATTTTCTAAAAGTCCATGAGGATAGCAGCACACCTCTCTGCCACCCCATTTTCCCCTTTACCAGATGTAACCGGAAGTACTCAATGTGCCTGTGTGTGTCAGGCACACGTGTGCATGTCGCACATGTCATGCACATGCATCCGATGTGCGTGCTCATGCCTGATGCATGTAGACACCTTGAGTACTTTCAGTTATATACAGTAAAGGAGGCAATGAGGCAGCAGGGAGGTACGCTGCCACCCCGACTGACTTTTAGGAAGTTGAGCACCAGCGAAGGAAACATGGCAGGTTTGTGTGTAAGTGCATCCTCCCCCACCCTCAAAGTTATTCCCCACCACCACCACCAAATTGGCCCCTGCCAGTTCTGTGCACATACCCAGTTTTGATCTGGGCTTTTACCTGGGTAAAGGGTGTGAGATGCCTTTTACCCCAGGTCTGTGGTCGTGTGTATGCTGGGGCTGCATACAGCCCAAGCATACATAGAGCTGGATGCTTAGAGCTCCCAGCTAGAGGGGAAATTTCTCCATGCACCCCGCTGCTCGTGTGGTGCAGTCAGAGATTCCTGGAGGCCAGGACTCATTTTCCCGGCCCCCAGAGATCCATGCTGCTGGGAGTAGGGAGGATCATGTGGGTGTGCGAGCAGCGTGTCCCACACATGGCGTGGAATCATCTGGGGGGGAAGGTAAGCTCAGTATTGCCTTCCCCCTCTGCCCTCACTGCCTGTGGAAAATGGTTGTGTTCATGGCCTTACTGCCTGGAAGTGGCATCTCTGATCATGCTGGTTGCTGCTGGTCTTGTGGTAGAGAGCTTGTCTTGTGGTAACAAACATGACTTGTCACCTTAGCTAAGCAGGGTCCGCCCTGGTTGCATATGAGTGAGGGACTAGAAATGTGAGCACTATAAGATATTCTCCTCAGGGGATGGAACCGCTCTGGAAGAGCAGAAGGCTTCAAGTTCCCTCCCTGGGTTCTCCAAGAAAGGGCTGAGAGAGATTCCTGCCTGCAACCTTGGAGAAGGCAGAAGCCGCTGCCAGTCTGTGAAGACAATACTGAGCTAGATAGACCAATGGTCTGACTCAGTATATGGCAGCTTCCAATATTCCTATGTTCCTATGCTATGTTACTTCTTCCATGTGGCTGCATAAACAGGACCATTACACCTGGAGAAATATTTTACATGAAGTGGCCCTGTTCCTTAGAATCATGTGTTATTACAGTCAAGCCAAAATTCTCCTTAAACTCAGGCAGAGTTGGTCCAAAATAAGTTGTCACCTGAACTGGAGTATCAAATGCCACTTTCCGTTCGCTTTCATACACACTTATCCTTCACCCCCTTACCTGGCTCTTCCTGCGGTAACCCTCAGCTCGTCAATGCTGAGCTCGTGATGAGTGAGGATCCTGCTATACCCAGCCTCAGCAACAGCCATTGAAGAGGAAAAGGAAGAGAAGGCAGTGGGGGGAGGGAGAGAGAGTCCCCCATTGAGTTGGACTAGAATGGTGCCCACCAAAAGTGCTTGGGCTGGCTAAAGTGGAGCTAGTGGCTGTGACATGTTGTCAGCTTCAGCTAGGGTGAGAAATGTGGCGGTGTGGCTCTAAATCTCCCAGTCATCCAGATTAGCTGCCTGCTTCATGGTAGGCCTGGGTTTGAAATCAGGAGTACCTAGAGCTAATATAAAGTCTTGTACAGTATTTGATACAGGTGGATCAATAGATCGGACAGTTACACATTTCATTACACACCTTATTTTAATTAATTAAATTATTTAATTCATTATATATTGCCTTTCCTAAAGTGGCTCAGGGCCATTTACATTAAAATCAAAAACACATAATAAAACATTCAGAAACATTTAAACCAGATTAAAATTCAAACTATATATCATTAAAAGCCAGGCTAGAAATATGGGGTTTTAAGGCTCTCCTGGAGGCCTCCAAGGAAGATAATTCTTATTCTGTATATATCCAAAATAATAGCAGATTCACAATGACAGAATCTTTTTGTGTGTGTGTGTGGTGAAGTAGAGTAGTTTTATTTAGTGCTTAAATAAAACAAAGATCTGTTGAGAAAAATTAAGCATATTTCTAAGCATTTAAATGCTTTCATTTTCATATGTTTTGTAATCTACATTGAGTACATAAATGGGCTGGAAATTTTATTATGCCTTTATATTAAAAATATATGAAAATGTAAGAAAAATCCATCATTATTTTAGAATACCATTATCTCAGGATGGTACAATTCTCATAATCTCCAGCAAAAGGCCATTGCAGCCGGGAATGATGGAAGTTGTAGTCAACAACATCTGGGAATCCCTTTTATAGGGAACATTGGGGCTGACCCAAATATATTTGCAGAAAACACTTTCAGTCAATATATTAATCCTGGATGAGATTCGATAAGGTTAGGAAGGCAGGACAAACTATCTTGAAATTTTCTGGCAGAGAGGGGCCGATAAAATAACACTGATTTTTTTTTAGTCACCAGGGGCTTACAGTATACGCATGTGCAATTGACAAAGTCAAACCTCTGCGGGCAGTAATGAGAAGAGCAATGACTTTCTATGCTAGATGTCCTTTCGCTCCATAAAATAAACCAGAGCATGACGGATGTCACCACATCTTTTTCCCAGTGTATGATGGGGAAAAATTGTGTCCCCTGGGCATGAACTGGTTACCACACAAAAAGCTACTGCTACCCACAAAACCACATTTGGTCAAGCAAAATGCATCTGTTGGTAAACCCTCCACACCTCAAACAATGTGATGTCCTTTTGTGGGTTTTCTGTAAAGTGCCTAAAGACTCACCTTCCATTTCATCACCCACAGAAGTATCAGCAAAAATGAAAGCATTTTAGACCAGCACTACCACTAGCAACATTTTTTATTAAGGAATTCTTGACAGATGACAGGAACAGGACAGCTGAAGAGAACAGGACAAACTTCTGTGTAATAAATTTGTCTTTAAAAAATAATAATCAGTGCGTTGTTGAATGTCCCAGTGAAGGATTCTAGCCAATAGGGAAGACAATTATACATTTTAAGGTGGTATCTCAACTGATAATTAAGTATGTTTGCTATAATATCATGTGACATTATTCAGTTCTGTGTCAGAGGGACTAGGGCTGACTGTGCCCCAATATAGACCTTCCAACTCTGAACTCCTTCAGTCAGTGGCTTGAGTTGAAAGCCAGAGAAGCTAGTAGAGATGAACAAATCTATAAAGGTCCATTTGGACAAATTTGCTTCAGGATGGACAATGATCGGCAGCTTCTGCCTTGAGTCTGAATGGAAGCAAACTGGTGTGCTTCAATCTGGACCTGATTCAGTGGTTCAGAATTTTGTTTCCTTTTGTTTTAAATGGGGGATAAACTTCTAAAATATACATTTACAGAAACCCTGTGCCTATTTGCAATTTTGCAGGCATTGCACCCTCTCAGGGGGATACTGTATCTGCAATATTCATTTTATTGAACCTTAAATAAAATATTATGAGGGAAACCTCAAACTTTTAAAGTGTTGCTTTACAGAAACCCCTGAACCAGTTTGTCTGCAATTTGGTAGGTGGCATTCCCTCAAAAGGGATTAATATATCTGCAGTTTGCATTCCATTCTGCTCAGAAAAGAAAAAGCTACAGGCATTCTAGTGATTTCTCATTGTAGTCTATATAATAGTATTTGGTGGCAAAAGGGGATAAATGTCTCTGCTTAGAAACACATGTACTTATTTGTCCAAAATTTTGCAGAGTTACATCCTCAAAAAGATCTATCATCCATGTAAGTAACATCCCATTCTGCCAAGAATTGAAAGAGTTGTAGGTGTTTTAATTCTTTTGATGTCAAAAGGGGGGAACCTCAAACTTTAAGGTTGATTCTACAAAAATGCTTACATCTTTTGTCTGCAATTTGGCAGGCTTTCTGCTTTCAAAAGAGACTACCATCACTGCAGTTTTCATCCTACTGTGTTCTAAACTAAAATATATATAAGGGGGAGACTCAAACCTTAAAGTGTACCTTTAGAGACCTAGTTGTTTGCAAGTTGAAGGCATTATACTTCCAGAAGAGTCTGTCATCCCAGCAGTTTTCATCCTTTTCTTCCAGGAAATGAAAAAGTTATAGATGTTCTAGTGGTTTCCTATTATTTCTGTGAGTGAAGCTTTGGGTTCAAATTGAAGTGACCCTTCAAGTTGATTCAAAGTGAATAGTAATATGTAGCCAATAGGGATGTGCAAACAGGTTCGGAGTTCGACCTGTTTGATGTCGAACCTGTTTGGTTTGAAGTTTTAGGGTCAAACCAAACCGTCCCCTAATCGGTCCGACCACAGACCGAACACTCCTGAATGTTGTGGGGTTCGCTGACCTTTTAATAAATAAATAAATAAATAAATAAATAAATAAATAAATAAATATTTTGGGGTCACTTACCCCCTTCAGGGTGTTGTTGAAGGGGGTGGCAGGGGTGTGTGTGTCTGCGGAGGTTCCCCCTCCCCCGCTGGACTCTCTTGCAGCCCAAACCAGCCCATTCAGGTGGTTCTTTGGCTCATTCAAGCCTTCCCCCTCCAGCGCAGTGGCCATTTTGGAGGCTGCCGCACCTGCACAGTTGGCCTCTGTGTGGGCTGGGTCTCCAAAGCAGTTCCTAAAGCAAATATTATTTCTATAAGGGATGTGCACAGAACCAGCTGGCCCGGTTCAGTTCAAGTCCAGAAGGGACTCAAACCTGACTGGGTCAGTTCAGTCCTACACCCCGTCAAATGCCTCCCCCCATTAGGTTCGGTTCAGGGGGTGGGGTTCATGAACATTTTGCAGTGCAAAAATAAAATAAAATATAGATTTTTTAAACTTTGCTCCTTTTGGGGGAGTTGCTGGAGTCAGTGTGTGTGTGTGTGTGTGTGTGTGTCCATGGAGGTTCCTCCTCCCCCACCAGCTTTACTTATGCCCCCTCTGGACAGTTCGGCTGATATTCGGCCGGTTTTCGCCCTTCTCCCGGTGGCCTGGTGGCCATTTTGGAGGCATAAGTAAAGTTGGTGGGGGGAGGGGGAACCTCCGTGGACCCCCTCCACCACTGCCTCCAGCAACTCCCCAGAAGGGAGTAAGGTTAAAAAAAAAAATCACTGCAAAACATTTGCGAACCCCTCTAACATTCAGGGCAAGCTGGGTCCATGGTTGGACCAAACATGGGGTGGTTCAGTTCAACAGCAGACTGTCGAACCAAACCAGTTCAATGTTGAACTGGCTCAACGTCGAGCCGGTTTTCACATCCCTAATTTCTATGCTTAGCCCTAGGAACTAGATCCTGAAGTCAGGGGATTATGGACCATGGAGCAAGGGAGGTAGATTGTCCCCCGGCTGCCTGGGTCTGGGGGAGCAACCAAGGCTTCCGCTCACCCTCAGAGAGGGTGCACCTTGCCCCCTCCCCCACCCAGACAGAGAACAAAGCACTCACTGGCTAAGAGCATGATGCATTACCATCTTCTCTCCAGCCAGTTTTTCACAGGCTGTGCTGGGGTGGGGGGAGCCCAGCCAGCTAGCATTTCAATGAAAAGCTAACTGGGGAGGGATTGGAGAGGGTATGAATGGATCCTTTTCTGAGCTTTGGCCCCACCCCACATCTGACATCAGTTGCAAGGGAGTGGGGCCAAACCAAGAATGGGTCCAGTCAGCCATGGCAGAGCTTCCCTTCCCTAGTCAGCAATTTATGGAATTGCTGGCTGGGAGCTCTTTTCCCTGCCTCCTCGAGAAGTCAGGGAAAGGAGCTCAGAGTTAGCGATCCGACAAACCACTGACTGGGGAAGGGAAGCTCTGTTGGGGCTTACAGACCCCATTCTCTGCATTGGCCCCACCCCTTGCATCTGACATCAACACAGGGGGTGTGGCTTGGGGTACGCATGCAAAGCACACACAATGGTAAAGCATAGGGGGTGTGGAAGCTGTTGGAGGACATTGTCCTCCAGCTGTAGCCGAGCTCCTTACACCCCTGCCTGAAGTGTAGCAAGCAGGAAATCAACTACCCTATTATCCAAGCAAAGTTCAGACTTATAGTGTGTATACCAGGCCTGAACAATGCAAAGACTTAATATTGTCTTTCTATTCTTTAGGCTGTTTCCCTTCCTCATTCTCTTCAGTGCCTACATTTGGTCCAGAATGTGGCAGCCAAGCTGGTCTCTGGGTCATCTAGGAGAGACCACATTACTCCTGTATTGAAGGAGTTACATTGGCTGCCAATATGTTTCTGGGCAAAATACAAGGTGTTGGTCATAACCTATAAAGCCCTAAACAGCTTGGGCCCTGGGTATTTAAGAGAACGGCTTCTTTGTAATGAACCCTGCCGCCCATTGAGATCATCAGGAGAGGTCCGTCTACATTTGCCACCGGCTTGTCTGGTGGCTACTCAGGGACGGGCCTTCTCCGTTGCTGCCCCGAGGCTTTGGAATGCGCTCCCTAGTGCAACAAGAGCCTCCCCATCTCTGACATCCTAGTGCAATAAGAGCCTCCCCATCTCTGACATCCTTTAAAAAGTCCAGAAAGACACATTTCTTCACCCAGGCTTTTAACTGATATTGTTTTGATTGTTTTGAATGTTATTTTTAGAATATTGTTTTAAAATTTTTAAATTGTGTTTTACATTTCTTGCTTTTAAATTTTTGTTTTGTTTTGTTTTTGTTTTTAATTAATGTTTTACTTTTTAATCTTCTTGTAAACTGCCCAGAGATGTAAGTTTTGGGCGGTGTAAAAATATGATAAATCAATAAAATAAATAATAAATAAAGAGAGTGCTGAGGTCTGAATAGACATAGCACAGAAATAATAGTGGTTCACTAGCCTAGGTATCAACCTCAGAACCCTGAGGTTGATGGTTTTTGGCCATGACAGTTTGGATTCAGTTTGGAGGTCCTGGGGTCAAGTTTACATCCAAGATGAACACCTCAGATTCAAAACTGATACATTCTGCCTAACATTAATATATTTCTGCATCAAGACAACCATATTTCATGCTTCCATTTCATAGAAGTTTCCCCATCTTAGTGTTAGGGCTTTCTGCAATGCAAGCAAATTCAAGAACCTAGGCTTAAAGGTAGCTGTATATATTATGGTATAAACAAAGTTTTATAGTTCCGTTGATGGAAGAGTCCTTCCAGTGAAATGTGTTAAGTGAATTGTTAATATCACTGAGCTTGTTTTATTCCATCATAATTTGGTTTGGACATTTATTTCCTGCACGCTATTGTCATAGCTTTTTTCTTTGCTTTAAATTGGTGCTGCCTTCCTGACTCTCATGCATATTTCTGCCTTCTCAGTTTATAGATTCCAATCCCTTTGCGATGTTCATTTTGCTTATGCGCTTATGTTCATGAATGGATACTGTACTATATATGTTAATTAATCTGCAACGAAGTTGTGTATTGGTCTTGCAACTCTGCCCTTGAAAATCTTAACTTGTTTATACCCATTGCTAATAACATTGCTTAATGATACAATAATGATAAAATAAATGACTTGTAACATTGCTAATGAAAGTTCAGCATAAAAGGAAATTACAAGGTGATTTATTGTGACCCCTAAATGGTGAGGAGCAGCCGCGGAGCAAACTGAACGGCGTCCTGGGTCTGGCCCCACTCAGCGGCCCCCTCCACATATGCCTGTGCACGTGATGTCACGTGCATGGGGGCATGGCTCGGGCTCCAGAGGAGCCCAGAGTGAACTCCCCCCTCCCACCCAGGCTACCGAGAGCCCAAGCAAACTCTCTTGAGGGAGAGAAAGGGAAAAACAACCTATTGGGCAGCTGGCACTGCCTGAAATGATGAGCTGAGAGCTCGCTCGGGCTTTTGGCAGCCCGGGCCATGCCCCTTTGCACATGATGTCATATGCAAAGGAGGCATGGCCTGGGCTGCCAAGAGCCCAAGCGAGCTCTCAGCTTGTCATTTCAGGCAGTGCCGGCTGCCCGATAGGATGTTTTCCCCTATCTCTCCCTCCAGAGAGGGAGAGAAAGGGAAAAAAACATCCTATTGGGCAGCTGGTGCTGCCTGAAATAACTGATGGAGAGTTCAACCGGGCTCTTGGCAGCGCAGGCATGGGAGGGGGGAGTTCGCTCTGGGTTCCTCCGGAGCCCGAGCCACAGGGATTCGGTGGCCCTTTTCATTGGTGGCCCAGGTTCTTTGAACCTGTTGGCATAATGGTGGCTATGCCCCTGGTGAGGAGGCAGATTATTTCTTATTGTGGCAATCTACAACTAAAAGTGGTAGAGGCTGGACTAAATCTTTATTTATCAGGACTCAGTGTCATTGTGGCTCCTGAACCTGCACAGACTCATCCTCTGCAGTGTGCACTGCCATAGATGTTTTACCAAAGGAGTACAGGGTAATCAGACTGATTAGCAAAAAAAGCATTTTGATCAGCAATAGGCCAGAGCCGGTCATATGATCAAGCCTGCCCTCTATAAAGCTTTCAGATCAGGCTTGCTGTTGTCTGTGCAGCTAGGGTTCTTTACTACTGCTGATTTGAGGCTTGCCACATAAAGCCATGGATTTTCACCTAAACTGCAGCTTTGAGGTGATTTTGGAGGTTACCACTTGGGATAAACATTCAAGGAATTTCAAGGGAAGCAAAAATGCATCTTATCAAGACTAGTGAAACTTGTTAGGATGATCTCTTAAATCCCTATTCCCCTACTTCAGCATTGCCTTGCCTCACTTCACCTCTGCTTCACTGTACCCAAGCTGGCCTTCCTTCCAAGACATTGCACCCACCCACCCCTGATTTGGCAGGACTCAGGAGATGAACTTTACAGCATCACAGCAGCGGTACCAATTCTTCACCTAAGACACCTATTTCAAATGTTTGCTCTTCTACTGTCAAGTATAAATACTGCAGCTCCAGGAAGGCAACACACACACAAAGAAAGAGATACCAATGTACATGTAAATGAGAGAGAAACGTTTTGCTTGGCATGGAATATCAACACTGCCTTATGGACACCTTCTATCACTGAAGAATTCCAATCAGTTCATGCCTGAATTTTCTCCTGAGTCCTACCCAGCCCCCAATCTTTCACTCTCAATTTACATGCATGCTGAAAATTCATAATGCAATCAGTCACTTGTGTTTATGTAGCACCCTTCATGTAAACATCTCTGAGTGCCTTACAGTTATTAAGATCAAATTAAAATACCATCTTAGTAAATACAGGAACATGCATATTAATGTTGATTTTAATATTAACGCTGTCTAGGGGCTTTTAATGCATTTCTTGCTGTTGTCGGCTAATCTTGCAAGTGGGCAACAACACAATTACCCTTTGACGATTGTCATGTAGATTAAATTCATTCCGTTCAGTGCACTTGTATTAACGTTGAATCAGGATTACTTCTTACAGTGACAAGATTCTCGGTGACATGTCTAAGGCCTAGTTCAGGTGTGCTCAAATTCTGATCCCCAGCTGTGGTTGGACCACCACTCCCATCAGGGGTGGAGCTACAAGTGAGCAGATGTATTCCATGAACATGAGCTGCTCACTGCCATGGGCCACTTGCCTGATGCCTCCCCACAGGCCCTGAGGGGCCCACCACCTCCTTCTCCAAGACTTGCAGTGACTTCTAAGGCTCCAGGAGCCATAGAGTCTTCCTAAATTTTGCCTGACTGCTGTGTGCTACAAAGATGTCATGACCCAGTGCCTATTGCTGGGCCATGCCACCTTTATAGGGTGCAGTGGATGGGAAAAGCTTAGAAGCTGCCATTGGCATTTAGGAGCCACTGCCACAGCTGAGGCCATGGTGGTAGAGGCCATATTAGGTGAGCCACCATGAAGGTGACCGGTGAGGTGGCAGTCATGGGGCTTGGGGCAGCAGGATAGACAGGTGGCTTGCTGCATGGTGATGTGACTGTGGTAAAGTAAAGTGTGCCATCGAGTCGGTGTTGACTCCTGGCGACCACAGAACTCTGTGGTTGTCTTTGGTAGAATACAGGAGCGGTTTACTATTGCCATCTCCCATGCAGTATGAAATGATGCCTTTCAGCATCTTTCCTATATTGCTGCTGCCTGATATAAGTGTTTCCCATAGTCTGGGAAACATACCAGCGGGGATTCAAGCTGGCAAGCTCTGGCTTGCTAAGTCATTTCCCTGCTGCGCCATTAGGTGACTGTGGTGGCTACTGCCAAATTTAGAACACTACCAATGTCATTATGGTGCTGACTTCCATCGCCTGACTTCCATCGCCTGCTTAGGTCCCCAGATGTTGCTGGATTCATCCCCCATTGGGACTGGGGATGAATCCAGCAACATCTGGGGACCTAAGTTTGAGAATCCTTGGCCTAGTTCACACATACAGAAGATACAATGGCAAAATAACTAGTGGATGGTACCACCTTATTTTGGGAGAGGGTTGAGACATATTACTGGATGCTTCTCTGCATAAAATAGCTCCTTGCTCACAGAAAACTAGATATCAGAGAGAAGAAATATACAGGGCCAATTCAGTTGATAGTTCATCTGCTGGCCTCAGCACACACAATAAGGATGTGAGTGTGCACGTCCTTTCCTCCTTCTGGCTCATCAGTGTGCCTTTCCCTAACTGTGTGCAGGGGCGGCAGTTTATCTGAACCTCCCCTCTACACATCCTAGAAATACTAGTTTAAATGAATATTTGTAGCATGTGTTCAAATAAACGCCACACCCCCTAATTTGATAGGGTAAAGGCACCCTATCACATCAGAAGGTGGGAACGTCAATACTGAGCACACATTGTATGTGAGCTGAACAAAATGCATGCCTAGGGCTCTACTGTTGGCGTGAAGTAAGTCTGCAGAGTGGAAATTGCTGGTGGGATAACTGGTGGGATAAAACCTTTGTGAAGATGAGAATCTTGAAAAGATGACACAAGGTCTGCTTCGCCTCCCTTCTGTGCCATGTTTGTGCAAATGCAGTGCCACTTTTCTCTAGGCTGAGGAAAAGAAGCCTACAAGATACTTGTAAGTCACATGTTGCTCATGTTCTGAGTGCACTGGTTTTCTCTGCAAATCTAAGATTGTGGACCCAATATAGGCAGTGTGGCAGTAGTGGCTGCTGTGTGCACCGCCGGGGGTGGGGGCAGTGAGAGGCACCATTAAGCCTAAATTAGTAGGTACTTACTTCTGCTCTGGCTGCACCTGCAAGCTGCTCTGAGCAGCAGCACGCTGCTCAGCACTCCCTGTGGCAGGGGATCAGCTCTGCCATTCACCTGGTTTCTGCAGAGCTGATCCCCCACCTGCAGCCAGGTGAGTGGCAGAGCTGATTCCCTAGAGCAAGGAGTGCTGGGTGGCATGCTGCTGCTCAGAGCAGCTTGCAGGTGTGGCCAGAGCAGGGGTAAGCACCTACTACTCATTTAGGCTTAAAGGTGCCTCTCACCGCCACCCCAGTGGCACCCTCACTGGATGCTACTGGAGTGTGGGTCTGCTTTCATCGTTTATTTATTTATTCAAATTTTCTTATATACCGCCTCCTCCAAAGACTCTAGGCGGTGGTCAACAACAATACCAATAACAATTAAAATAACAATTAAAATAATAATAAAATAAATGAAATGAAATGAAAGGGCAAATGCCTGGCACAACAGGTAGATCTTAAGGAGGGCCTTAAAGGCAGCTAGGGAGGGAGCTGAACAAATCTGGGGGTAGGAGACTGTTCCAAAGAAGAGGGGCAGCCACAGAGAAGGCCTTCCTACAGGCCCAGTTTATCATGTGTCCCCACACTGTGCCACTCGAGATTATAGATAGGGGGCTAAAGGTTGCAGTGGTGGTGCATAGCTGAGTCAGGGCATATTCTGGCTGTACAGGGTGAGTCCTGGCAAAATCTGAATTGGTTGTTCGGATCCCAGTAAACCTGACAGAAAACTATGTTATGGATTTGCCCAATAAAATATTTCTCCTACTACTGCTACGATGAATATTTATATACTGCTCTTCAACCAAAGTTCTCAAAGCGGTTTACAGAGAAAAATAAATAATACATAAATAAGATGGTCCCCTGTCCCCAAAGGGCTCACAGTCTAAAAATGAACATAAGGCAGATACCAGAAACAGCCACTAGAGGGATGCTGTGTTGGGGTTGGATAGGGCCAGTTGCTTCCCCCCTGCTAGATATAAGAGAATCAACACTAGCTGATAGACTTGTCAATATATTGCCCCAGTCCATAGAAACAGGGCAGATGAAGTACAACTTTCAAATCAAAAGGCCTACAAGGGTGAGGACTGGAGTATAATCATCTTACCCTCCCTTTACTTCCCTGAAGTGCCTGCCCAAAGTGTTTTGGGTTTTTTTGCAGCTGAGCTTCCATAGTGGAAGTGACCTCAACTGAGGTGAAAAGTATTTGGAGAGAAGTGTGCACTTGTTACCATGTAACCAGCAGACGTTCCCCCACTTTTAAGTCTGGACTCTATTCCCCCACCTTCGGTCTCTTTTCTGTGTGATTGATTTAGATTTGGGCTTAAACATTTTGAATTGCTGTGTCATGTTTTCACTTGGCCCTGAAGGAGGTGTGGTAATAGAAAGCTGGAAATCATCCAGAACGGGTTGCCTTCTGTTTCAATATATTTGCCCTGACCCCTTGCTGTAAATGAACTGAATCTGAATAGCTTAATATTGTTTTGGTTTATAATTTCACCTGCTTAAAAAAGAATACACATATTGATTTTTGTGATGTGGAGAGGTTATAATACTCTTTGTAAACTGCATAAATCTATCCCTTGGCTGAAAACTCAGTCCTTGCCCATGGTTATCAGTTTACAAGCACAGAGAAAATGCCCATCATATGAAATTAAAAATGCATTATCAGCCTATCCAGCGAAGGAATGAAATTATGGATCCAAGATAAATCAATCATCTCTGTGGAAAGTGATAGCATTCTGAGGAGAACGAGCAGGACTGTTCACTTGCTTTTATTGCTATGTGAGGTATTTTCCCCAGCAAAGTTGCTTTAGAGTTGCTATTGGTTCTCTCCTGATAGAAACTCAATCTGTGTTTTAATTGAACAGCATTTTGAGTTGAGCAATAGATTTTGCTGAGAGAGGGGTGTGTGTGTGTATGTGTCTACACACACAGAGGCTTGGAAATCCTAAACAGAGAGAGGAGAAATGCTACATGATAATGATTCAGTTCTGTAGGGAACTTCAGTAATGTAAAATGCTGTTCACACTATACAAAATTACCGCTAGCCCTTTTCAATTAGTGTTAGGCAATGTTGTTCCCTGGGAACAATTGTAATGCTCTTCTACAAAAGGTACTAGGATATTCTGATATGAAGGCCTTCTTCCTACATTCTGTACATTGGTCCCCAGAGCCATTTTAATGTTGTTTTGATTTGCCTTCATTTGCAATCTGCTCAGTGCAACACTTTTCAGGTCAGGGTAAAAGGCCTGCATATTTTCTTGGTGTGCACAATATTTTGTCTGTTGACTGAGGTCCAGGTTTTCTGAGCTTGACGGCTGTGGATCCTATTTTCCTGAAGTTTTTTTTTAGGATGTTTCTAATATCACAATGCATAGAATGCCATATTTAACTCACTGGCAAGGGGCCTACCTTCAATCACCTACCTTCTATTTCCATTTTAAATCAATGCTGAAGACCTTTGTTGTATTCTACCTAGCAAGCTTTTATGTTTTCATAATTAGAAGTTTGTCCATATGGGGATCCTGTAGAGAGTGTGTGGGGTGGAGTAAAAAAGAAAAGGGAGCAAAAGCTGAAGAGGGAAAATGGAGTCAATAAGCATGGCTTGTAGCACTTCAATATCTACTTCTGACCACTAGAGGTATGAGGAGTTGTGTTAATAGGTGTCTCTTGGTCAAGAATCAGAATTGTTCAGTTATTGTTAAAGGAACATAGGAAGCTGCCATATACTGAGTCAGACCATTGGTCTATCTAGCTCAGTATTGGCTTCACAGACTGGCAACGGCTTCTCCAAGGTTGCAGGCAGGAATCTCTCTCAGCCCTATCTTGGAGAAGCCAGGGAGGGAACTTGAAACCTTCTGCTCTTCCCAGAGCGGCTCCATCCCCTGAGGGGAATATCTTACAGTGCTCATACTTCTAGTCTCCCATTCATATGCAACCAGGGCAGTCCCTGCTTAGCTAAGGTGACAAGTCATGCTTGCTACCACAAGACCAGCAATCCTCTAGGGTGCCTGTTTGCATATGTTGTTCTTTGTCTCTCTCAGTATGTGAAGTTTCAGTTTCTTAATAAATCCTTATTTATTTTATTCCTGAGCTCAACCTATAGTCTCCAGATAATCTCTTAGGCTGAACTTCTTTACCATCAGAGCATACTCAGCTATGTGAGGAAATGGTTCTCCTCACCCCCCTCAGAAGTTTCTGGAATAAAGTCTAAGTTAAATCCACATAAGATTGTTTTGTGTTTATGAGGGAAGCAGTTATAAAACATTTGGCAATGAGATTTTGAACCAGCCGTGTGTGAGTCTGCAAAGCTTGTGATTTTTCCTGCATCTTCGTTTCATTGCATTACCAGGCCTACATTCCTGAACTGCTTTATACTGTTGCCACTGATGATTGTTTCTCCAGCTTCCTGATCTGCACAACTCCTTAAGGTACTTTTTCCTTATCAATCCTGGACTCTGTTGTTCACTGGATGCCCATTGCAGCATGGCTCAGTTCCCACTACCACCTTTTTTTCCTTGTCCATCTCAGGAGAACCTGATCTTCCCTGGAAACAATGGAGCTCCTATTTTTGCAATTACCTCCTCACTATACAAACCCCTGATTTTACTCCAGCAAAGCATAAGGCTATATTACTTCACTGCCTGGGCCCAGAATGCCAAATAATAAATAATCATTTGCCCTTTCCTGCCAACTTGGAAGGGGAAGCCAACCCTTATGAAACTGCTCTTCAAGCTTTAGATGATCATTTCAACCATACTTTGAATGTGATTGGTGAACATTACTAGTTCTATTCTAGGTCCCAGCTGCCTGGTGTATCTGTCAATCAATATGTTATAGCATTGCTTGCCTAAGTGTAACTTGTGAGTTTGTCCACTTTACTGGTGAGCTGATCAGGGATCAGATTGTTATGAAAACAAACTGTTCCAAACTGCATGAAAAACTGCTACTGGGAGGGAAATTTGCCTTGGATAAATTTATAGAGATGGCTCGGAGGGTGGGAAATGCTCTTCACTGTGCAAAAGTCACCCTCAACCAACTTCCTGAAATCCAGGCTGTTCAATGAAAGTCCTTCCAAACCCAATCTTCTCATATGGAAATACCATGGAAAACAGCAGCACAGTAAAAGAAGAGCTACCGGTGCTGCTGATGTGGAGATTGCCCACAAAGCCAATTTTGCTCACTGCCCTGCACAGAAAATTATTTGCAACAGGTGAAAGAAAGGGGGATACTTTGCTAAAGTTTGCAAATCTTCTGTCCACTCCACAACTGATTTGTTATATGATAAGGAGGAGGCAGATAAACCACTTCCTGACAGTGTTTTAAGTGTGACAGAATCAGAGCCTGCTTCGCCACATTGTCAAGTTAAACTTACTGGCCATGAAGTGATGATGATGATGGCTGATTCTGGTTCTTCATACACTATCATTTCCCATCTACATTACAAGAAATTCCTTACTACATCAGATCTGCACCTGCATCCTTCAGACATCCATCCATTAGGATATGGGAGTTTGCCTATTGCTACCAATGCATACTTCACTGCTGTCATGGAATACAAAGGATTTACTGCAGAAGGAAAAGTGTATGTGACGCAAAAAGAAGTCTCAGTATTGGGCTGAATACATCAGAAAGATCTATGAATAGTGTTAGACCCAAATGGAATGGAACCCGTATTACAGATGGTGGAGAATCCATATGCTGATATAATTGCTGATTTCTCAGATATTTTTGCTGATACTCCTGGCACTGCTATACATTCCAAACATAAAATTCAGATGAAGGCAAATGCAAAACCTGTACAACACAAAATGAGGAAGGTACTCATAGCATTGTGCCAACCACTTAGAGAGGAACTTTTAGGACTACAGCATGCTGACATCATAGAGATTCATCAGAATGGATCTCTCCCATTGTTTTTGTGAGAAAATAAAACATTACACTTTGAAAGGGTGTGGATTTAAGAGATGTGAACTCCAACATGGTGGTGGATTGTCATCCATTACTCAGTATTGGTGAAATGCTGCTTACTCTGAAATAGGCCTCCATGTTTACAACTTTGGACTTGTCTTCAGCCTGTCATCAAATTCCTCTGCTCAAAAGTTTTTGCAAATACTAGGGATGTGCACGAACCTGTTTGGAGGCCCTTTTATGGGCCTCCGAACAGGTTTGAATACTGGCTAGTTCAAAGGCGAGGGGGGTGTCTGCCATTAAGGGAGAGGGAGGGTGCACATACCCCTCCCTCCGCTTTCCCCCTACCAGTGATTGGTTTTCTCAAAGTCAATCGGGGCGGCAGCATATCTCCCTACCGCCCCATTGCCCCCTTTACTGGAAGTAACTGGAAGTACTCGACGCGACTGTGTGTGTCGGGCACATGTGTGTGATGTGCGTGTGCTGATGTGGGCAGGCGCGTCAGGTACTTCTGACTGCTTCTAGTAAAGGGGGCAACGGGATGGCAGGGAGGAATGTTGCCACCCTGATGGACTTCGAGAAAACCGAGCGCTGGCAGGGGAAAAGCTGAGGGAGGGGTGTGCACCCTCCCTCCGCCCTTAAAGGCAGACAACCCCCTCCCCCTTTGAACGGGGCCCCCTGGTTCCATGCACATCCCTAGCAAATCCACAGCCTTCACTGCTTCAAGGGTCTTTTTGAATTCAGATGGCTGCTCTTTGAATTAGCCTCTGTAGCTTCAGTATTTCAACCGAATGATGCATGCAATGTTTGGGACTATGGATGATATCACTTACTTTCAAGATGACATTTTAGTGTATGGCAAAACCATTGAGGAGCACAATGCTAAACTGACAGGTCTTAAGAAATCTCTGACAACATGGACTTACTATCTCTGCAGAGAAATGTCAGTTTTGCACAGACTCAGTGATATACTTGGAACACACAATATCTCAGAGTGGTATACATCCCCAAACAGACTTGATGAAAGCTATTCAGGAAGCACCAGAGCCACACAACAAGAATTCACTTTACTCATTTTGAGGATTCTGTGAGTATTACTCTAAATTTGTTAGACAATTTGATGCAAAAGTTGCTCCATTGCATCTTCTTTTAAAAAACAGTGTAGCATTTAACTGGAATGTATCTTGCAAGGCTAGTTTTCAGACTATCAAATCAGCTGTTGCTGAAAGCTCTCCTCTCACTTCTTTTGACACCAACAGGCACACTATTGTAACTTCTGAATATGGTTTATGGTTTTATCTTGACCCAGCCAAAATGGGACAAGGAAGTTATAGTTGCCTTTGCTTCTAGAGCTACTGCATCAGAGAAGATGTATTCTGTAGGGGTGTGCACGGAACTGCCACACTGCAGTCCGGCACTGGGGTGGGGGGTAGCTTTAAGAGCGGCGGGAGAGTTTACTTACCTTAGAAAATCCTAATTAAAAAACCCATCACTCCTATCAGTCTGGGGATACTTGGGAGGGACTGAGAACATTTTTGCCATGGCCCCAGACCCACTTTGGGGGTGCTGCCACTCCACAGAGGCGGGTTCGGGGCTGCCCCAAATCTCCATTATATCCAATGGGAATCCCCCCCCCCAAATTCACCAGCAATACTAGTGGCACCCGTCAATTGCCACCCCAGCTTTTTTGCCCCTATCTGGGCACCCTAACACGTAACATCACCTAGTCAGTCCACCTTACCTTACCTACCCAAGCAACTAAGATGACACACAGACAGACACCAACTATTGACTCTCTGATCTAACAAAAGGCCACTGCTGCTGCTGCCTGCCAGCAGCACAGCACACACACAGAGAAGAAGCAGGAGGCGGAGCAGAGCAGCAGACCTGCTGCTCTGCATGATGGATGATGTGATGCCCAAAGAAACCACTGCCTCAGTGCCTGCCACTGAGGCCACCACAGACAGACAGAAGCTGACCTGCTCTGCTCTGCTGCTCCCCTCCAAGGATGATGCACACACACCCTACATCTGAGTTCTGATCTGAGACTGAAAAGGCCAAAAAGGCGTCCAGGCAGGCCAGGGGACCGATCCAAACCAGACCAAGCACGCAGAGTCAGCACAGGCCAGCAGCCAGCAACAACAACTACTACTACCACTACTAGTGCTAAACCAACATTGCCAGTCACACGCACCACAGCCTGAGCATAGCACACAGCCAACAGCTACTGCTAGCCAGTGCCTACACAAGCAAGCCAAGCCAAAAAGAGCTAAGTAGATGGCACACGCCAACCCGTGACGATGCAACTGCAAGGGGAAGGCACAATTACAGGCAGGAGGAGGCGAGGCAATTCTAGCACAGATTTGAAAGTTAAAATTAAGAACTACCACCAGTGTGTCTGTCTACATCGTGCAGTGAGTGCAGCTGAGCTGAGCTGTGTGTGAGGATGATAGTTAGTTAGAGCAGACTCAGAGCATTGAGCATTGGCAATGGCATTGGCAAGCAACACAACACTCACCTGCTGGTTCAGTACTACAGTTCTCTCTCAACTAGTAGTTGTCTTGTCCACACTAGTGTCTTCATCTCTTCGTGTGTGCAGTGAGTGCATGCCTTTTGCCTTACTTGGGGAAAGAAATGGTTCTCTGGTCCACCAGATTTGCTCTAGGACACAGAGAAGCCCAAGGCAGGTGGTGGCACCAGTGTGAGTGCATGTGTGTTTGTGTTTGCCAGGTGTTGTGTGTGTGCTGCTAGCTAGGAGGGGGGAGGGAGGGAAGGGGGAAGGGGAAGGAGGGGGAGGGGGATGTACCAGAGGGGATTGAAGGGGGAGGAGGATCCGGCTCAGAGTTGGTCATATGCTGCCACATATATGCACACATGGGATGTGTGTGCTTTGGTGGGAGACCAGATTCTCATCATCTTGCCAGACCAGGGGCAGGTGAGGTGGGTGTGGAAGGGAGGATGGAGGGTTATGAAGAGGAAGGAGGGAGGATGAGGGGAGGGATGGAGGGATGAGGGGGGAAGGGAGGGTTGGAGGGGGGAGGGGAAAATGTAGACTCACAGCACAGACAGAAGACAGCACACTACAGCAAGCATCCACACACAGAGACAGTGCAAACATCCATCCACACACACAGACAGACAGACAGACAGACACAACAGAAAGAAACAGCCTGCACCACAGTCCACACACACACACACACACACACACACCTTTCTTTACAGACAAGCAGCACACAGCACAAGCGCACAGACACACACAGACCCAATTCCCTCCCCTCCCCCCAAATAACCCAGACAATCAAAGCAATAATCATCATTCAATATGTTGTGTTGACAGCCAGTTCATTTCTATTATGATGGTTTGGGGTTTTTTGCCATCAGAGTCAACATCAACAGTGACCATAATCAACAACATAAGATAAGAATTCATTCAGGAAGGAAGTAGAACCATTAAAAAGACATTAAACTTGTTTTGCATGTAAACCAACTCCCCACACATGATTTCTTAGGTAACATTTTTTAGAAAACCAATCCATTCTGCAGTCATATATTATTTCCTTTGTTACCAGTATGATTTGTAATATTTTTTGAGGGTTGATTTTAACATGACATTCTTAAAAAAAATTATTTACATATTTATTTACATATTTATGTACATATTTACAGAACGTATACCTGCCGCTGCCGCTGAAAGTCTAGTACTATTAGGGCTGTGCTACTTTAGGTGTGTGTGCCGTGCCCACGCCAGGCCCCCAAATGCTGATAGGTGGAGATAAGGGCCTGTGGTGATCAGCATTGGGTTTCTTTTTAGGTGGGCATGGGCATTGTAAACGTTTGGCCAGTCGCAGCACTACTACTACTTGAACTTGTGGTGTGTGGGCACTGCACGCTGCGACTTGGTTGGCATGGCTCAGCATCCGTCACGTCAGCTCAGCTAGAGGTGGAAGGGGGGAGGGGAGGGATGAGCGCAGAGGATGAGCCAGGCAGGTGACCAACCATGGAGCAACCACGGTAATCACTCACCCAGCTCAACTTCCAGCTTGGGATAGCCAAGCAGGGGGAGGTTGATCTTGAGAAAGACCAGCTGCTCCACCAGACCAGGGTCCAAGCGGGAGTGAGAGGGTGTCACCAAGTCCCCGGCACGTGGGAACACCCGCTCGCTCTCGACACTGGTTGGGGGGGCAGGAGAGGAGGTGCACAGCAACCGCCGCCAGGTCCAGCCAGACTTCGCAGTGGGTCACCCAGAACTGTGCGCAGTCCAAGCTGTCTTCCTCCACAGGCAGCTCCTCCAAGTACTGCACAACACATTGCTCAGCACTGGAGGGGGGCCTGGCAGGTCGAGCCTCCCACACACCAGGCAAGGCGCCAAGGCACACCTGCTCAAACCACTGGGTGGATTTCACGGCGGGAGCAAGTGGCTGCTGGTTTGGCGCTGCCTGGGATGCCACGCTGCTTAACTGGGAAGAGGAAGGGGAAGGGGAAGCTGACGCCGGCTGGCCACCCACGCTGCTGCTGGGTGCGGGTTGGGCGGCAGGGGGTGCACCCGCACCACTACCAACCTCCTGGTCTCTGGAGGCCCTAGCGGCCTCCTCCTCCCTCACCTTCTGTACCAGGAGGTCCCTCCACCCGTGCAAGTTACTAACGACATTGCCCTTGATGGCTGGGTTGCAAAGACAAGTGAGGACATACTCCTCCCTGCTTCCCAACTCACCAAGGAGCCGCTTGGCCACCCCAGACTTCAGCCTTCCAGCCAGAGCACGACCCTCTGGCGTGGTCAGAAAAGCCTGGAGTTCGCCCATCAGCTTCTCCAGACCGAGAGCTGTGGGCAGCACCTGGCTCAAGGGAGTGGTGTCACCACACAAGTCCTTCATGGCAAACTGGAAGTGCTCGAGTGCCAACACCGCCTCGGACATCTGCTTCCACTCTGCATGCGAGAGGTCACAGACGGCCAAGGACTCGTCCCTCGCCAGGGTGCCAAGGGCTCTCTCCTGCTCCAACAGGTGCTGCAACAGGAGGAAGGTGGAGTTCCACCGCATCTCCACATCTGTAGAGATGAGATGGCAAGGAAACCCAAGGTCATCCTGCTTCTTGCGAAGCAGTCTCCTGGACCTCTCGCTGCGGTGGAAGTGGGCGGCCAGCTTGCGAGCCTTCTCAACAAGCGTGGCCATGGCAGCAACAGCACCTTGGGAGGGGGTGGCCCTTCTCCTGGGATGCCTTCAGCTCCTTAAGGCCGAGTGCATCCCTGACGGTCAGATGGAGTGTGTGTGCCATACACCGTATGTTCACACAGCCCATGACTGTCTCGACAGCGGGGGTAATGTTGGATCCATTGTCGGTGACAATGAATCCCCTGTAGAGGTGTGGACACCCACCAATCCACTCCTCTATCTGGCGGTCGAGTACGGCCTCCACCTCCTCCATGGTGTGCCTCGTGTCCATTGTCTCCACGTGCAGAATGGGCCACCTGTGCCGTAGTGCAGCGCGAGCCGCGCCAGAACCAGAAGCATCACCCAAGCAGGTCCCCTCACACTCCAGGCCCCGCCAGTGGGCAGTGAGGCTGAGGAAAGCAGCATGCATCCCACTGACACTGGTCCAGAGGTCAGTCGTGAAATGCACGCTGGTGCCAGGCAGAGCCACACGCAGCCCGGCTGACACGAGCTCCCTGCACTGGCGGTACAGGGAGGGGACCACGTTCCGGCTGAACGTGGTCCTTGAGGGGATGATGTAGTTGGGCACAAGGTACTGGAGTATCTGGCGGAAGCCGGAGTTCTCGACCACCTGAAATGGCTGGTCATCGGTGGAAATCATCTCCCCTATGAGGCCGGTGAGGTGATGATGATCCACACGAACAGTCCGCTTGCTGCCCGACACCTGTGTCCACTGCTGGACTGGCAGTGTAGCCTGCTTTTTGGCTGGCGCAGGCACACTGCCCTTGTCCGCCCTAGTGGCAGGTGCACAAGGTGCACTAGCGCTTCCAGCCTGGCCAAGGAGACCTGGGTGGTGACGCTCCATGTGTCTCCACATGGGTGTCGTACCCAGGTGCCTTGCATCCTTGCCACGGCTGACTGGACCCTGCAGTGGACACAGAGGGCATGGTTTGGGGCATTTTCAGGGATCTCAAAATGCTCCCAGACACTGCTGCCCTTGGCCTCCCTTGCCCTGGGCACTGTCTCAGGTCTCTTTTTGCTGGGTGGCTGCAGTCCTGGGGGGGGGAGGCCACCGCTGCCTGCCCACTGCTGCCACCCAACCCGCCCCTTCTGCCCTCTGTGCGAGAGGAAGGGCCCGGCTCCACTGGCATCGGAGAGGCAGGCCTCTCCCCCACCACCTCAGCAGACCCTTCCATGGACTCTGAGCTAGAGTGGTGGGATTGATGGGGGGCCCCCAGTGAATGGTGAAACTATAGGGGGAAGGGACCCAAGAGGGAGGGAGAACCTGGCTGCATGGCTGCCAGCCGTAAGATCCTCACCGCCCTCTACCTGCTCTCCCGCACAAGCAGTCTCCTCCAACACCACTGGCGGTGCCCAAGCAGCACCTGGTGCCACCAAGGGATGCGCCACAGCCCTAGTGCCTCTGCCTCTGCCACGATTGCAGGTAGCAGGCTGGGGGAAATCGAGCCTGCGGACAGACCCCTCAGCTCGGGCAAAGAATTGTGCAATGGGGAGGACCGGGGTATCCTCAGGCTCCTCGTGTCCTCTCCCTCCTCTTGGTGCTACAGCCGCCACAGGCACAGCCTGCACCCGGCCTCTCCCACCTCTGCCTGCCTACCTTCTACGAGGCCTGGCCACAACACGTCGCTCGTGTTGGTCAGACATGGTAAAGTTTTTCTAAAGGTGGGAGACTGTACGAGGAAGGCCGGAAAGGGGCAAAAAAATAATTTGGAAGGGGGGAAGGGGCAAAGAAAGCCAATTAATTGGGAGGCGGGACAGAAATTTGATGGGGAAAATCCAATTGGGGGGAAGGGAAGACTTTTTGCTGTGGGGGGAAAAAGCCAATTGAGGTGAGTGGGAGGGGAACCTTTTGAACTTGGGGTCAGGTGTGAAGCCAATTGGGGATGGGGATGGGTGTTTAAATTTGGAAAAAGTGTAGACCCCTGGGTGGGTGGGTGGCATGGGCAGTTACTAAGTGGAGTAGTTGTGGGGGAGGCAAGTCTTTTTAGTATGGGGGAAATGGAAGATGGGGGGAGGGCACAGCATCTACCGGGGAGGGACACAGTCAAAGCTTGGGGTGGAACCTGAAAATCAAATGAAACCCTTCTTTAGTGAACAGTGTGTGGTTTGGGTTGGGGGTGGTGGATTTTAAGTAATACTGCGGTACCATACCAAGCAACCTTGCCTATTTTAAAATAGCACTTTAACAAAACCCACCCACTCCACCCAAAGCAAGCAAGCAAAACACATAAAACATCATATATCATAACAACAATGACCTAGGGGGTGGGGTGGGGAACCTGTTAAAACAAGAAACAACCTGCAAGAAAAGCAACAACAACAATTTCTTCAGCAACACAACAGTACATCTCAAAGTGTCCCTCCCCACACCCAAATGCATTTCAAAATACAGGTGTCCTTATTTAAAACCGCCAACTAGGGAAAGGGGACAACAAAAGGTGCACACATGCGCACGACGCACACTCACCCCTCTTCTTCCGGTCCTTCTCCTGCCGCACACTGCTGGTCACAGACGCGCCAACCAGCCACCCCTGGGCTGGGACACAGACAGGGCAGCCACCACGGGGCACAGGCAGCCGGGGTTGGTCAAGGACATTTGGAGGGGCAGAAATGAGGAGCCAACACTATTTGTGTGACTCAACTCACCCCAAGCAGAGACAAATAAAATAAAATACTTTTTAAAAAACCAAAAACTGATGGCAGGGACCATGTGAGGTCGGTGGTACTGTGTGGCTGCAGCTGTGGGAAGAAGGGATGAATGAAAGAAGGAGAGAGAGAGAGAAGGAGAGAAAGAGAGAGAGCAAAGTCAGAGAGAGTGAAGAAGTGGAGACTCAGAGAGAGAGAGAATCAGAGAAACAGAGAAAGAGAGAAAGGAGAGAGAGAGACAGAGAAAGAGAGAGAGACAGAGAAAGAGCAGCACGGGGGGGGGTGATGTAGCAGGGAGGGGGGATTCAGGGGGACAGCAGCAGCAGGCCCAAGAGCCAAGAGCAGGGGTGTGTGTGTTGGGGGTATTACTGTCAAGGGGAGGGGAGTGTGTTGGGAGGCAGGGGGCAGCAGGCCCAAGAGAACAGAGGGGGGGTGTTGGGGGTATTACTGTAAAGGGGAAGGGAGTGTGTTGGGAGGAAGGGGGCAGCAGGCCCAAGAGGGCAGAGAGGGTGGGCGGGTGGGGGTTAGTGATGCAGCGGGGGGGGGTGTTGGGAGGAATGGGAGTGGGATCAGGAGTGGGGTGGGGTGGGGTGGGGATCAGCACAAGCAACAGGCAGGCAAGAAGCAACACAAGACAACAACCAGAAAAAATCAAGAAAATAAATGAGCAGTGCAAACTAGCAAAAGAAAAACAAGCGGGGTTCAAGAATCAATGGAGGGGGGACCACACAAACAACAACAACAGAACACACCAAGAACTCTTGCAAACCAAAAATTGAAAAAAAGTTAACAGCACAGCAGCAACCCAAAATCTTAAAACCAAGCTCGGGCAGGCAGCAGGAGCAGAGGGTGGGTGGTGGTTGAGTGGGGATGGGAAATCCGAAGGGGAGGGGGAGGGGGGAGCAAGGGGGAAGCAGGAGCAGGCCCAGTCCAGAAGGGGCACACAAATCAATAATTAAATCACACAGCAATAAATATATAAATTAACAGCAGCAACAACAAGAAGAAGCAATAATCAGGAATCAATCCAAACAATTTATAATCAAGTCAATGAAATAAAACTCGGGCACAGGCAGCAGAAGAAAAACAGAGAGGGAGGGGGTTGCAGAGAGGGGCAGATGTGTGGCACACAGGAGGAGGAGGGTGAGGGTCACAGGGCAGGGAGACCAGGCCGGGCTGCAGGGCCTAGGCCCCAAGCCAGGGACTGGCCTGGCCTGGGAGGGATGGGATGGGATGGATCAAGGAGATGGGATGGCAGCAGGGACAGGGAGAGACTAGAGGCAAGAGGCAAGAACAACAATAATTTTTTTAAAAGCTGAACAAGGAACAAAAACAAAGCACAAATAAAACAGCACTAAATGAAACCAATGCAGATGGATGGGGGTGGGGGGAAGGGCCAAGGTCCTGAGTGGCCAAATGATAAAGGAGGAATGAAAGAATAAATGGATGAGGAAAGGAGGACAACAGAACAACAAGAACATGGGGAAAGAACAAAGTAACAGAGACAGACACAAGGCAGAGAGAATGGACAAAAGAAAGAGCAGGAGGTAGGACGCACAGTCAAGGGGCTCGCAAACAGATTTGGTTCGAATTCGGACCAGGAGGGCTTGAAAAGAGCCCGGTCTGGTTCGAATTTGAACCATCGAACCGGGCCGGTTCGAATTTGAACCGGTTCGCATATCCCTAGTGGATTATTATTCCAGGTGGCCAGAAGTTTCATTTGCTGATTCCTTCCTTCCTTCCTTCCGCATTTTGTTTTCTTCAGGATGTTTATTTGTAATAATGCATTTGTGGTTTTTGCTTTGGGAATAAAAAAAATTTTTTTTAAATCCACCATATGCATATTAGTTGCATCTGTAATGGACCATTGGTCAGACTAAGCAAAGCAACTTTTTAATGCTCCTGTGACTCTATTGAGATTCACTTTCCACCTTAAACGTTTGCCAGGAGCTTTTGTATCTCTCCAGGCATACACCAGAATCAGCTGCATGTAGCTATGATCAATGTGGCTCCTAGAAGCTGGAATTAGTAAAGTACACTAGAGTGGTTTGAAATCATTTTAGATGAGAAACACTATGCTGTGTGTGTCTGCACACACAGTCCACATATTATCATCATAACTGAGTAAGTTTGCAGAGTTAACAGCACTGTAATAGGTACGCCACAAAGCATGTTCTGAATGTCTAGCTGTTTAAATCTTTTAAAACAATAAAATACCTCCATTTATCTCTCTCCACTCCTCCTGCTTTAAAAATCATAAATCTATAGAGAAGCCGCTGTATAAATGAGACTTCAAATAATATTTAATAGGGCATTTCTGTTTAATCATGCCTTTCAGGAATTTTCTGGAGTTCCTGCAGAGTCACTGGAATGAAGCTGAACTCTTCCGATATATAGCTGAAGCCTTAGGAGAGCGGCTTCCTGTGCTCAGAGTAATACAGATTTTAGCAAGATTGATTACAGCAGAGGAATTCACACACATAAGCTATTAGTCCTTGTTCTGGGGCTGGATTTTCACATACTTGGACTGAATTTGTTCTCCATTCCCTATGAGATCTTCCCTAGGATAGCATAATTTGAAATAGAGTCTTCTGCCACAAGACTGAAAAGTTTTGTTTATAACAGAATCACACCTTTTTTCTGTTTTGAGGGAAGAAACATTCATCTCATATTAGGCTAGGCAATAGTTGGCCCAAACAAGCTGCTTCAGGCCCAGCTCTCTTGAGCCTACATGAGAATGTACACGAGAGCCAGCGTGGTCTAGGGGTTAGAGTGTTGGACTAGGACCGGGGAGACCCGAGTTCAAATCCCCATTCAGCCGTGATACTAGCTGGGTGACTCTGGGCCAGTCACTTCTCTCTCAGCCTAACCAACTTCACAGGGTTGTTGTCAGGAGAAACTTAAGTATGTAGTAAACTGCTCTGGGCTCCTTGGAGGAAGAGCAGGATATAAAATGTAAATGATGATGATGATGATGTTCTGAAGATAGTATGGATTTACTCTAGAACAGGAATGTACAACTCTAGCCCTCCAGCTGTTTTTGGACTACAACTCCCATAATTCTTGACTATGGGCCACTGCAGCTGGGGAAGATGGAAGCTGTAGTCCAAAAACAGTTGGAGGGCCTGAGTTGTGAAGTCCTGTTTTAGAGTGAAGTCTATGTGCCCCATATTTGCCCCATCCTTCTCCAGTTCTTCTCAAAAATTTCCTTTGCAAATGCGGATGATGAATTTTCTCTAAATACTCTAGGATAGGGTTTCTTAACCTTGGGCTCCCAGATGTTGTTGGACTACAACTCCCATCATCTTCAACCACACAGGCCATGTCTGGGGATGATGGGAGTTGTAGTCCAACAACATCTGGGGGCCCAAGGGTAAGAGACCCTGTTCTAGGAGGTGTGCTGAGATTCATCAAATATTTGATATTGATTGATTGATTGATTGATTGATTGATTGTTAAGTTTATATACCGCCTTTCATTAAAACAATCCCAAGGCGGTTTACAGAAAAATTTAAAAACAAAATTGTAAAAAAGACAAAATTAAAATATTAAGCTAAAAATATAAAACAAATTTGATTAAAAATACCAGATAGATAGATATATAGATAGATAGATAGATAGATAGATAGACAGATAGATATCTGATTATTTACCATTTGGCATTCTGAAGATTTTGCAATAATAGCCATCACTACTGCTACTACTACTATGAATATTTATATATTGCTCTTCAACCAAAGTTCTCAAAGCAGTTTGCATAGAAAAATAAAAAATACATAAATAAGATGGCCCCCTGTCCCCAAATAGCTCACAATCGAATAAGAAAAATAAGGCAGATACCAGCAACAGCCACTGGAGGGATGCTGTACTGGGATTGGATAGGTCCAGTTGCTCTCACCTATAAGAGAATCACCACTTTAAAAAGTGTGTCATTACTTGATAGTACTGGATATGTATGTAACAATCAAAATTTGATAGCCTTTGACTGCTGATAAGAAATTGATAATATTCTGGCATGCAGCAATTAATATGAACAATATCTGACAGTCGTCAATATTTGACAATATCTGGCAATAGCTGTTGATTGACTATCTTCTGTGAATTTATCTAATTCCTTGATAAAGTTATGAAGGCTAGTGGCCATCTTGTGTCTATGAATCCTATGGAATTATATCAGTAATTCATGATGACATTTCCTTCATTAAATGCATGCTTTTCTGTGTAATTGTTAAATCTCTCATTCATATATATATATAAAAATAATTATATATTCAACACAATATAATCAATTAGAACACTGAAGGGGCCGGAATGCACAATTTTCAGAGAAAAACTGAACCTAAGGAACAAAGATGGAAACACATATAACTTAATACCATGAGAAAAGGAGAAAATTATTTTGGAAAATTTGGAAGAAGGGAATACCTGTTGTATCCCCTTGTGTTTTCAGGTGGGAGAAAGTAGTGGTTTAAGATGTCTGTCCCTGAGAGATACTTCAATACTGGGGCCCTCCATGGAGATTAATTTCTTCCAGCAGGAAAGGCGCCTGCTGGAAATGGCCTCTTGTATCTCTTCTGGCCTAGAATGAGGCAGCTGGCTCTTTTGAGTCTCTCCCCATCCCTGCCACATTCACTCAGCCTCCCTTTAGGCAGCCAGGTAATGAAGCTGGCTTGTTACAGAGTCGTTGAAACAGTGTCAGTGAAACGGGTCAGCATGTGATCCAATCACTCGGCCATTTGTACCTGTCTGGCCCAGTGAGTTACTTCTTCATCACAGAATGACCTGGTTTGTGGCCTGAAGGTGAGGAAAGGTGTGGATATCCTGCCATTTCCTTTTGGCTTGTCTGCTGGAGTTAAACAGCTGGCAAGCTGATGAACAATTGCTTTACTTTTTCTTCTTCTTTTTTGCCTGCTCTTCCCACAATTGCCACCAAGTTTTGCCGAAGTGAAATTTCACAGGGGCACCACACATCACCTGCTGACATCCAGACTCCTGAAGCACTCGCACAAACATGTTGCTCTAGCACAGGGCTGTTGGCTAGCTAATTGCATGAAATTTTGAGCCTGTGCTAAAGCAAACATGTTTGTGCTCGTGCAACAAGGTGCTCAACCTGCCACATGCCTCGTATGTTTTGCTGGGAATTTTTGCACAAGGTCCTAATTCTTAAAGTCCCCATGACTCCATGCAGCTATGCAGTCTTCATAGCATTTTCCATTGCACAAGAGCTTGTCTGGCTGACGTCCAGTTAGTCTTGATGTCAGTCAGCCTTTATTTAGTACTTTTGAGTTTTCAGAGCACTTAACTAAATCATTTAACTAAATGATTAATCCTCACAATAATCTTGTAAAGAAGGTATTATTCTCTCCAATTAATAGATACAGGGCTGTGGGTGAGAGAATGGAGGTTTACTTAATGTGACTTACCTTATGGTAGGTTTGAACCAAGGCCCTGTTGTTTCACAGCTCAGTCACCTAACCTTTATGCTATACTATGCTGGACTATTTTGCTTTCCTCAAAATTCCTCAGATCCTGTTTGAAGGTAGGAACTTGCCTCAAAATATGAATTTAGGCTAAAATAAGCCTAAAGAGGTATTTTGAGGCAGGGTTACACCTTGGAACAAATTCTGCAGAATTTCGAGGGAAGTAAAAGAGTGTTCATAATGCTTAAAAAAAAAAAAGAATTCCACAGATCTAGTAGTCAGTCACTAGGGTAAGGCAGTCACTAGGTGTGATATTAAGGGGAAATAGCATATGTGATGACAAGAAATTAGGGTGGTCATGAATTTGCTTTACACTCAATTTGCACAATTTATATATCTGAGACCAAGGAAAGAGTTTTCTGCAGGTTTCCTTGACTTTGAGGGCTTTTCGCTTTTCACTGTCCCATATAGCTTGCCTACCTAAGCCATCTGGACAATTTTTTCCTTTCCTGAGACTACCTTTGCCATGATACACCTTGTTTATTCTTTTTATTTGATTATAGCATAGTATAGTCCATTACAGTCCACAGATATCCGAATCTGATATCTCTCTGATGGGCTTATATCAGTACATGGCACCTTTGAGCAAGTGTCAAGACCAAGCACCCAAAGAAGCCCTTTGTTGACAGCTGCCCCTCCTTCCCTCCTCCACCTTCTATTCCCCTGGTCTCTTAGTGCTGAGTGCCAGGAGACTGGGGAGTGCAGGCTCCAGCCTCTTGGCATTTCCTCCACCCTCTTCTGTCAGCATGATATCCAGCCACCCAGCTGTGTCTGCCCCTTCATCCATCTCCTTCTCTCCTCTTGATGCCTGCAGTGCCAAAGAGAGCAAGTAGGTTTGCAAAAGCATTGGGTTGGTGGAGATGGCACATTCCATCCACCAGGCACTTTCAGAGACACCTTGCCTTCCTATCCTTTCTTCATGCCACCCACAATGTACTCTCAAACCACCTGGTGCTTTCACCATTCCCCCCCCCCATTTCTCCTTCTTTCCCCACCCATAGCAGTCGCGGGAGGAGGAAGAGACAGCACAGATGCTGGGTGGCTGGGGAGAGTACTCTTCAGTCACCCAGTGCATTTTTGCTCCCTAATCCCTGAGAATGTGTCAGCCAGAAAGCACTTTGTCCAGGGGCCTCTGAAACCTGGAGATAACCTTGTTCTGTGATTCTGTTGTGCTTGACTCCATTCCACACAGCTTGGCCAGCCACTTTTAGTCAGCTTATACTGCGACTAGCCCTTTAGAGGAAGATGGCAAGAGCAAAGAGGAAGTTCTTTTTGCAGGATTAAAAGTCCTCTGTCTAGAAAATATTTTTAAAATAGTTTATTTGCTTTTTACATAGTACTTCAGTTATATTAGTAGAGCAACATTCAAGTATTTGATTATAAGTGACCCCAGAATACAAAAGGCAAGGCAAATGATTAAAAAACCTAAAAATGGTTCAGTGCTAATTTCCCTAACAAATCTATCACTACGCCACTGAGAGATAACAGTGAATTTCCCATTAATCTGGGCTGGTAGAGTTATAACACGCATCCCACTATTGCATAAATAAGTATTATTGCTCTGTAAATGGATTCATAGTTTTCAGTTGCCTGTTTCTAAATCTCAGGCAATAAATAATTTTTCAATAAATGCAGAGTCTGTCAGGCCTTAATTAGCCATTACTGCATTGATGGAATTCCCTTATTTGTAATCAATACCCTTAATTTGTTGTTAATTTAATGTTAAATATTATTTCTAGGCATGGTGCAATCAGCAGGTTCTGCTCTATGGATTTCCAGCAGATAATGGAATAGAATTACTCCTTTACTCCAAAACACTAGAATAGAGAAATTAAAATGGTTTCCCCAGTTTTATAGCTGTTTCCCTCACAAACACAAAGTAATCTTATTAGCAGCGGCTAGTGCGAGTGCCACCGGGAGGAGGTGGTGGCAGGAGGCAGCTTTAACTCTAAATTACTAGATGCCTACCTCTCCTTCCACCACACCTGAAAGCTGTTTGGGGCAGTGGCATGCCTCCCAGCACTCACTGAGGTGGACAATAGGTTCTGCCACTCAGCTGGCCTCCAGACATGCATGAAGGCCATTTGCTGGCCATGCAAATGGCCTCTGCGAGATGAGTGGTGGAACCGATCCTCCACTGCAGTGCATGCTGGGTGGTGCACCACTGCTCAAAACAGCTTTCCGGTGTGGAGGGAGATGTAAGCACCTAGTAATTTACAGTTAAAGGTGCCTCCCACCTAGGGATGTGTGAAGTGTTTCAGGTACAGAACGATCTGTATCCAAATCTGCCTGTTTCGGGAGATTTGTGCACAAAACAAATCATCCCTCTGCAAGCCCCAAAAGATTTGGCTCTAAAACAAATCACCCAAATTTCAGAGCCAAAGATTTTGTTGTTTCGGACCTCCATTTTGTGGTGATCGCCGTGTAGTCTCCATTTTGTGTTTAACATCTATTTGAATATCCTGCCCTTGCAAGCTTCAGATCAGTGAACAAAAGCATGGGCTGATCTGCTGATGATTCCCACCTGGTTACAGACTGGCTGTTTTGGCTCTTGCTGCTACTGACTGACCCCACATTGTCCAGGGGAAGGGTCAAAGAAGGGGCAAGGGGGGGGTTCAAGGAGGGATTTTCAACGAGATTTAAAGAGGCAGCAGCCACCATTCTGCCTTTCTGCCTCATGGGAGAAAGAGAGAGAGAGAGAGAGCTTTGCTTTGCCTTGCCATGCCATGCCATGCCTATTGCCTTCTGACTTGCCAGCCTGAGCCCAGCCTGCCTGCCCCTGATGCTGCATGCCAGCCTGGGAATGGATTATATCTGCTGCATTGCTTGTTTTTTTGTTCCTGAGAAGAAGATAATTCTTTTTTCAAACCCTTCCTGTTGCTGAGAGAATCACTGCCTGCCTGTGCCCGCTGAGTCTGTGCCAGCCACCAGCTGCCACCCCCTTTCCCCCCAGATTTTCCATGTTTTTGCCACAGCCCCCACAGCCCCCCCCCATCGGAAGACTGAAGAAGGAGAAGAAGATTGAAGAAGAAAGAGTAGACTCAGAGACCAGACCAAAGAAGTGGACAACTGGACACAACGTTGGTGAAGCCCTAGACTGAGTTAGTGCCCATTTTCTTTCTTTCTCTTTCTCACACACACACCTACCTCTGGAAATGTGTATTCTTGGGGGGTTTTTTCCCCTGTTTGGAGGGAGGTTTGGGGTTGCAATTGAATTTAACAAGTTGTGTGTTGTTTAGTTTAGAAAAAGTTTAAACAGGGGTGCTGTGTGGGAGGGATGCCCATTAGCTAGTACTAGTAGATGGTTAGAAGGGTAGCATAGCCTTGTGGTTTTAAAAATCTATTCTGTCTTTTTTTCCCCATTCCAAAGATTGTTTTTGGCATTTTTTTTTTAAGAGAAGCCTGTCCTGTGCCCATCCAGCCCTCTGTGCCCATCATATATCAGTATTAATATTCTCTGCCCAGCAGCCTACAGGCTCTGAGTGGGCAGGAAGGTACCGACTCTAGCCTCCTCCCTGCGCCCATGTACCCCACCCCCAACTGCAGCATTCCGAGGCCATGGCAAAAATTAACCTTAAGCCCACTAACCCTTTCGCAGAGTGCACACCCGCACAGGTATACTATGCTTCCCCCCACATAATCTCAAGTCTAGCAGTATATATATTATGCAGTTCAAGTGCCTTGGATGGTCTGTTGTTGTGCCTGTATTTGGGGGACCTCATGGATGGGCACAGGAGAGGATCTCTCTCTCCCTCTCCTTCTCTCTGTCTCCCTCTCCCTCTCTCTGGACTTCTTTGTAATGAAGATTGGGTGATATTGTGACTTCCAGCATCATCATCATTTTTATTCTGACTGGTGCTGGTGCTACAGGCCCCAATCTGTGCTGGTGCTACAGGCCGCAATCTGTTGCAGAAATGTCAAAAAAAAAAAGTGCCAAAAAATTGTGTGCCATTGTTGTCATCATCACTCTTCTACTTGTGTGTAGGTGGTGGTGGGGGCAAACCTCACTGTTCCACTGGCAGAATGTTGCTTTGCACCCTTCCTTACTTAACCCACTTTTATGCCAGGATGCCACAGATGTAGCTGTGTCTGTTGCTTGTGGATGAAAAATGCTTGGGGAAGGGAGGGCAGGGCACATCTGATGCTGTTGGCCCTAGTCTGCTGCCCTAGTCTGCTGCATCTGTGATATCACACTTGCTTGCTTGTTGCTGGCTGCTGCGGTTACCCTGCATTAGGATGGGGGGGGGGCATGGGGCAGTGCATTTCATTGTTGTTGTTTCACACTGTTGTGTGTAGATCAATTGCATTTCTGTGTGGGGTGGGGTGGTGGGACACAGTGGATGTGCATGACCTTTGGAAACCTTGTCCTTTGCAAAGCTCTGCTGTTGTTGATGATGTGTGCTGCATCCAGCCTATTGGACAATGGGAACAGACAGTGCCCATTTCTGCCTGTGGGTGCCTCCTAGGAGTGCCACAGTAGGTTGGGTGGTAGTGCCCTAATGGGTGCCTGCTACCATCAAGATTCCAAAGGAATTGGGCAAAGCGTTGATTTTTAAAGAATTTCTGAAGTTTGCATGTCTTTGGGGCAGATTCAGTGCAGAAAAGGGGCTTCAGGGGCAGAAGAGTGGGTTGTGTGGTAGTGCCCCAATGGACGCCTGCTACCACTCAGATTCCAAAGGTATTGGGCAAATAGGTGATTTTTAAAGAATTTCTGAATTTTCCATGTCTTTGGGGCAGATTTGGGGCAGAAAAGGGGCTTCGGGGGCAGAAGAGTGGGGTGGGTGATAGTGCCCCAGTGCAAGTTGCCCATCTGCAATCACCTATATGCAAGTCTCGAGAGTGCCTGCTACCATCCAGATTCCAAAGGAATTAGGCAAAGGGGTGATTTTTAAAGAATTTGTGAAGTTTGAGCATCTTTAAGCTTCCCCCCCATAGGGAATAATGGGGATTTCAGCAGCCCCATAACTCCACTTGGGGGGCACCGGGATGGCCCAGAGCGAGTGGTGGCATAGTGCACATAGGGTGCCAACCACCCCCATACCCACAAGCCCATGGGGTGCTGGGTTTTGTTGTTTCTGAGGTGTTCTGTGTAGATTCTCTGGTAGCAAATGAAAATGGATTCATTGTTTGTCATTGAAAATTCAGGTACAAATAGAAAAGAAAAGAAAAACTACTTGTGCACATCCTTACTCCCACCCATCCTGCCCCCCTAGCGACGCCTGCACCAGCCACCACGAAATCTTATATAAATTTAACTAAGAATTGATTCAGAAACAACTCCATTTTCTCCTTTCCCTCCCTTTTCCTTTCTGACTCCCCCCCCCCCACCGCTCCACACACTCTCTTCAGGATCCCCACTGGGACAAACCTCTAAACAACAAAAGATAAAATATACCGGATAGAATACAACACCCACTTCCCTATAGGTATGTACAAAGTGATTTGAATTGTTATGCCCATGTCTCAGGATCTCTGACACAACTGCATGGAGGTGTTTTTCAGTGTCTTCCCTGAAACAGAGACCTTTGGGATGTGAAATGGGGAGGAAGTCTCGTTTATCCTCCCTCCTTGCATCCTTATATCACACACAGGCAGTGAAGGGGTGGTTTATCTTTAACTGTTAGGGACTTTGAAGAATATCTCCGATACTTGCAAGGGGCAGGTAAAAGAACAGATAGACTGGAAACCTTTGTTATGCAGGGCAGGGATCTAGTACAACCTCATGAACTTTAGAATCCCCCCCCCCACCCCATAATGTTTTTCACAGAACAAGGCTACATCATACTATAGCATTGTTCTGAGGTTGAAGGTTCCAAGGACAAACTTGCTATTGGCCATCATGAAGGGGGCCACCAACGGCTAGGTGCACTCTTTCATCCCCACTAAACCGCATTTCAGCACCCTACCCTGAAAACTGCCACACACCCCACCAGCTTTGTTGCCTATAAATTTGGGAGGCATTTTGCCTCAGCCCTTTGGATGTCACCAGCACATGGATTTCACTGCTTGGAAATCTCTCTCAGGGACTGGGGGTAGTACAGCTGGCACACCAGCCTCACCTGATGGAAAGCACTCAGATGCCACAAGGAATGGCCCAAACAAAGAGCACCCACAAGCTGCAAACTTGACTCTTTAAGGGGAATGCAACCTCAACCAGAACATGTGCACCCAGAACACTACATCCCAAATCACATATGAACAGAATCTCCACCTTATCTGTATTAAATTTCACTTCATTGGCCCTTATCCATTCCATTAGTGATCTCAAGCACCAATTCATTTTATCCACTGCTTTACCATAATCTGACAAAAAGGAGAAATACAGCTTGATGTTACCAACATAGTGATGACACCACTCTCCAAATCACTGGGTCACCTCTCTCAGTGATTTCATGTCGATGTTAAATAGTATAGGAGACAGAACAGAGCCCCACAGAACACTATAGCATGAGTTTCATGGAGCAGCACAGTTATCTCCCACTGCCCCCTTCTGGAATCACAAATAGAGTGATCCAATCCTCATCCTAGGCAGTTTGTCCAGAAGTAGGGATGTGCACAAATTTGGTTTGCCTGGTTGAGTTCAAATCTGAGCTGGATTTTAACCTGAACGGGCATGTTCAGTTTTGGCACCCCTCGAACAGGATCCGATACAGTTTGAATCAGAATCAGTTCGAGCCTGGTTCAATGGTGGGGGTGTTCAATTTTTAGTTTTTTTAAAAAATGACTTACCACCTAGCAAGGGCAGCAGTGGTATTTGGGAGGTGCTGTGGTGGCCACTGGTGGTCTCCAGTATCTCCCCCTCCCCGCTGGCATCCCCCCAGCCTCCCACATTTTGGGGCCATTTCGGCCCTCTGTGAGCACACCGTGGCCATTTTTGAGGCTGCCGCACATGCATGTGGCCTATTCTTGTTTGCTACCACAAGAGCAGCTCTCCTCACAGATTGGGACCATGATTGAAAGAAAGGGTTAAAGTCTCTACCACCCTCCACCAGTCCAGATCCCCCTCCATGGCTGGTATTTAATGAAAATACAAGCAAACATGCAAAGCCAAATGGCACAATTAACATCATATATTGTTTGGCCCTGAGAGTTTTATCTCTTGACTGCATTACACTTCGACCATTATTTTATCATTTTTATCTGTTTGGAATTATTGCTGTTATATAATATTATTAAAGTAATATGTATATCTCTTTCTAATAGCTTTTAGTACATGTGAACCCACTGCTGTGCCATCTGTCCACATGTTACACTCATTACTGTAGATGAGGCAAGGTGAACTCAGGCAGTCTGGCTAGTTAGCTGGACAGTAAGGTCTTTATGATGGCAGCTATTAGGTGACTAGATTAATTGTGCAGCACAGCAAAAATATGTGTGCTCTATTTTCCAAATAGAAGACATGCTGGTTTAGATCATGAAACATATACCAAGTTTCAGGGATTTCCCCCTTTAAAACTTCAGTTGGTTGCTATAGTTCTATTAAGAAAAGACATAAACAATCCTTAATCTCTAATTAGTAACTCACTTGCCAGCTACACTGTCTCAAAAGGTAAAGGTCAGAACCTGTTTGATAAAATGTCAGACAATGTGTTCTAAAATGATTAACATCAGAAATGTTGTGTTAATTGTTCCAGAGTAAATACATTTATAAGCCAGTTAAATTAGATCAACTAACTGTTATTGACATCAGTGGTAAGTGCCTTTTCAAAACTGCAGGTCTAGAGGTATTGTTTAAAGTGTCTGGTAACACATCAATTTTTTCAAACATAGTACTTTACAATTAATTTTAAAACATTGTATATGTGTGTATAGATATATTCAGATATTTGTTTATTTACGACCCATGGTCAGCTTAGAAAACAATTTTTTAAAGGTATAATAAAGAAATCCTACAAAAGGTTAACAGTAGGGGTGTGCAATTCGGATTTTCGGTGTTTCAATTCGGATCCAAACCGAAACACCCCTGTTCTGTTTTGTATCCGAATATGGTCCATCCGAATCACCCCTGATTCGATTCGGATCCAAATTAATCCGAATCCAAATTGATTTGGATTAAAAAACGGGTCCCAGGGGCAAAATAGTGGGGTGGGGTGGTAGTGCCCAATGGGTGGAGGCTACCACCCAAGTTTCAGGGGGATTGGGCAAAGGGCTGATTTTTGGTGAATTTTTGAAGTTTTAGTGTCTTTGGGGCAATTCGGGGGCATAACGTGGGATCTGGGCCAAAAGAGTGCTACCTGATTTTTTTCAAAGGATTTGTGCAGAGGGCTGATTTTTGGTGAATTGTTGAAGTTTACGCATCTTTAAGGTTTTTCCTCATAAGGTTTAATAATGGAGCTTTCAGCAGCCCCATAAGTGCACTTTTGGGGTGCTGGGGTGGCCCAGAGCGAGTGGTGGTGTAATGCACATAGGGTGCCAACCACCCCCATGGGTTTCTAACTCATGGGGTACTTCGTTCTTGTTTCTGAGGTGTTCTGAGTGTGGATTCTATGATAGCAAATAAGAGTGGATTCATGGTGTCTCATTGAAAATCTCATTTGCTATCATAGAATACACACTCAGAATACCTCAGAAAAAACAGAACCCTGTACACCATGGGTTAGAAACCCATGGGGGTGGTTGGCACCCTATGTGCACTACACTACCACTCGCTCTGGGCCACCCCAGCACCCCCCAAGTGCACTTATGGGGCTGCTGAAAGCTCCATTCTATTATAATTTATGAGGAAAAACCTTAAAGACGCATAAACTTCAACAATTAACCAAAAATCTTCCCTCTGCCCAAATCCTTTGAAAAAATTCAGGTAGCTTCCTTGCCCCTACCCGGCACTACCACCAACCCCAAAACACTCTAGGCTACCCCTTTCCCTCCGAAGTGAAGCGATACACCCTCCATTATACCTAATGGAGGAAAACCTTAAAAACACATACACTTCAGAAATTCACCAAAAATCAGCCCTCTGCCCAATCACTCTGCAATTGGGGTGGTCACCTCCACCCATTAGGCACTACCACCCCACCCCACTCTTTTGGCCCACATCCCACGTTATGCCCCCAATCTGCCCCAAAGACACTAAAACTTCAAAAATTCACCAAAAATCAGCCCTTTGCCCAATCCCTCTGCAATTGGGGTGGCAGCCTCCACCCATTAGGCACTACCACCCCACCCCACTATTTTGCCCCTGGGACCCGAAATTCATAGAAGAATTTCAAACCTTTTTGCATTGAAGTCAATGGGAGGCAAAAAGGCGGGAAATTCAAATAGACGTCAAAATCTGAAACAACAGATATTCGGAGTCAAAATGGAGGTGATTTGGTTTGGCTAAAAAAAATTTCAGAGGGCCAGAAGGGTGATTCAATTTGGATCCGAATCACCCAAAATTGACTGTTTCGGGTACAGATCGTTCTGTACCCGAAACGTTTCGCACATCCCTAGTTAACAGTTGCTAGAAAATAATAAAACACCAGTCACATACAGTACCAATCAAAAACTTAACTAGCAATTGCTAACAATAAATATAAATATAAACTAAAAGTTCAGGAAGAACATGCACATGAAATAAAAAACTGACGTATCCACATAGCATTAAAGCAACACTTCGCCACCTTATACGTAATGGATGGAGATTGTTCTGCCAAAAGATAAGAGAAAAAAAAAATTTCTGAGCATCCTGGAAAGAGTGCCAGACAAGGAGATATCAGGGAGCGTCTTAACTCTCTGTAAAACAGACAACGGAGCAATATATGTTGGATGGTTTCAATCTCCCTATAACCACAAGGGCAGATTCTATCTTCCCTTGGTATACTCTTTTGTGCGTATAGAGAGACAATTTTAAAACTTCAAACCGCACTCCATACAAGTGTTATCTGTATCCCAGGATGCAGTTAATCAAAAAGAATAAGTATAAATTTATTGTTGATTAAAGTAACAGAAATGACAGAAAAGGGCAATTGGGTCATTATATTCATCCAAACTGGCCCTGATATAGGGCCAGTTTGGATGAATTAGATCATATAGAACACAGTACAAACTTTCTCCAGATGATATGAAATTTTAGGACCTTGGGTTTTCCTTCTTCTTTTTGCATTTTGTTTGCTGTTTCAGTTTTCTGTGCTACAATTAAGTTAATCACCAATTCCTTCCAATTTTTTTAGTATTTGGTCTCAGGTCCTACAAGGACCCAAGAGAAGTCAATCAGACATGGAGCCAGCCGAGCAGTGGCCTGGGTCCAGCCCCGCTCAGTGGCCCCTCTGACAATGTCCCGTGCATGTGACATCATGTGCAAAGGGGGCATGGCCTCAAGCTCTGAAGAGCCCGAGCGAACTCCACTTGCAAATGCTGCCTGACAAGGATGGGCAAGCACTCGTTCGGGGCTCTTAGTAGCCCAGGCATGGGTGGGGGAGAGATCATTCGGGGCTCTTCCAGAGCCTGAGCCACACACCCCCTGGGGGCTTCAGAGGCCCCTACCATTGGCTGCCCAGGTTATTTGAACCCGTTCACACAATGGTGGCTACGCCCATGATGTCAATGAAGGTGAAAATGCCAATATAGCCCTTATTAGTTCAATTATTTCTTTCTAAAAGGTTTGAACTTTCTGACAGCTCTGCCACATTTTGGTATTCTGAATTAAGATATTGATAGTAAGGATGCACAAACAGGTTTGGAACCAAACCGGTTCAAAGTTGAACCGGTTCAGTTTGAAGGCTCGGGGTCAATCCAAACTACGCCTGGTTCAGCTCAACCCTGGACTGAACCTGTTTGGGGGGTTTGTGAACATTCTTAGGTAAAGAAGATTTTTTAATTTTAAAAATGTACCCCCTGGGGGGGGTTATCCAAGGCATTTGGGGGGGTCCATGGAGGACCCTCCCACCACCAGCCTCCCTGCCTTCCAAAACCAGCCCGTTTGGCCAAACTTTGGCCTGTTCGGGCCTTTTCCCCTGTGCAGTGGACATTTTGGGCTTCTGTGTGGCCGAATGGGCTGGTTTTGGAAGGTGGGGAGGGGAGGGGGAACCTCCTCGGACTCCCCCGCCTCCTCAAAGAACCCCACCCTGAGGGGGTAAGTTTATATATATATATATATATATATATATATATATATATATATATATATATATATAAAACTGGAAATGTTCATGAACCTCCCTGGACTGAATCGAAATGGTGGGTGGGTGTTTTCAAGTGGGTGCCGGACCAAATTGGCCCAGTCCGGTTTGGGTCCAGTTCAGACTTGAACTGAACCAGACCAGCCGGTTCCATGCATACCCCTAATTGATAGAAGAACAGCCTTGCTCTGCTCATTTGCTGAGAGACTGCCTAGCAAGAGACGACTTGTTCATCAACAAATCCATATTTAATAAGTTGGAACTCCAAGCTGAAGTTCTTTTCCTTCCATAATTTAATGACATTTCTCATTATCAAAGAGAGGTGATACAGGGAATAAGGAGGACTGGATATATTGTCATTAGGGGTGTGCATGGAACCGCCACACTGCGGTCCGGCACTGGGGTGGGGTGGGGTCGTTTTTAGAGCGGCGGGAGGGTTTACTTACCCCTCCTGCCGCTTTCCACTGTGGCGCCATAATTAGTAGAGTAATTGGGGTGGCAGGATACCTCCCTGCCGCCCCTTCCCCACTGCGGCTCTGCAAAGCTCCCAATAATGCTTTGCGCGCGCGCACATCGTGCACGTGCTTCACGTCACTGACGTGTGCGTGCACAAAGCATTACTGGGAGCTTTGCAGAGCCACAGTGGGGAAGGGGTGGCAGGGAGGTATCCTGCCACCCCAATTACTCTACTAATTACGGTGCCATGGCGGAAAGCGGCGGGGGGGGGTAAGTAAACCCTCGGGCCGCTCTTAAAGCAACCCCCCACCCCCAATCCAGACCACCCAGGTCCGGACCGGTCCGGGCCCATCCCTAATTGTCATTGATTGTTTGCAGAGGTCTTAGGATAGAGGTTTGGGCTCAGCAACAGTTGCCAAGGGAGGGAAGAATGTTTATAGTTGCTAAGGGGTGTGACTATAGACTCTGACAGATTGTTGTTGATCTAAGGAGGAAAAAAGAGTTAATGTGGTCAGTTTGGCTTTGGGCTGTTTGTTTGAGGGAGTTGAGCTTGGCTAAAGAAGAGTAGAGAGGATGAAGAAGGTAAGATTGGAAGCGAAACCATTTTGGAGACAAAGCTTTTGATGTCTCATCCATTAAAGGAAGAAGGAGTCCATTAAAATTCCCTGCTAGGAGTATATTACTATGGCTACAGTCATCAATATTTTAGTTGTTCAAGGAAATTCCTATTCCCAACATTTGAAAGATACAGTTTTTATTTTATCAAAACATACCAGCCCTCAGAGTCTACTAAAGAATCTCAAACTATTAAACTAACCCTAGCCTTACTATGACAGAATATTTTTCAGTCTAGTGAGAGCAAATGCTTCATACATATCTGCCAAAATCATTATTCATTGTTAATATTTCCTTGTCTCCAATGAATTTCATGAAGAAAAGTAGATTTCCTTTATGTTGTGTAAGTATTCTCCTAAATTCCATCTTCTTATATAGGTTGTTCAACCTTTGAATATAGTATTTACAAATATACATTCATTTTATTTTCCATCTTCTTCAAATAATCTTCCTTTTCCTTTCCCCAAATAGAATAATTTAACTAAATTTTTTAAATCTGTTATTGATTTATTTTCACTATTTGTCATCAATATTTCATCTCATACATATTCAAAAGGAACTTTTTTCGGGGGGAGGGCAATTATTTCTCCTCCCTTTAGGAAATAGCAGTGGAGCCTTGTGTAGGAGGGTTCTGTAAAAAAGAGTTTCTGTCCTTCTTCGCAAGTCTGAAACACAACTTAATCTGTTTTCACAAACATGTTCAGATTGAAAGAAATCCACCATGTATATTTGATTCCCTTTACTCTAAAATGACCAGGCATTAATGTTTGCTTTCCTCATTATCCACCATCTGAGGAGGTCTGTCTCCACTTACCACTGGTAAGTCTGGTGGCAACTCAGAGGTGGGCCTTCTCTATAGTTGTTCCTGGGCTGTGGAATGCACTCCCTACAGAAATGCATAATCTGAATTCATTATTGGCCTCCCCCACTGTTTGGCATGGCCTTCCGGGGTTTCTAAATTATCGTAAATGTTTTTAATCTGCTGTAACCTGGTTTTCCAGGGTTTTTAAACTGTGTTGAATGTTTTAATTGTTAATTGTTTATGGTGTTTTATAACCTCTGTTATTAACTGTTAATTGATTTTAATTGTTTAGGGTTGATGAGCCATTTTTGGAAGGGCAGTATGGAAATCAAATAAATAAACAAATAAGCAAATAAATAATGCAGAATATCCAGGGGGGGATAACTGCTAGAACTGAACATTTCTCACATCTGATTTAAACTTCTATCAACTCCAAAATGTTCATATAATTGACTCTTTAACTCATATTCTAGACACTCTTATGAACATGTCCCATGGACATTTAGTCTGAACTATCTGGGCTGGGTACAGAGCATCTGCGTCTCTAGTTTGCCTCAGCTATTATCTCTCCCCCACCCCTCCCACCCACCGACGCTTATTTTCAGGTGGCCAGCCACCCTTCCACAAGCCACCTCAGCTCACCTCCTCCTCCAGCCCAGCACCTTCTCCTGGCAGCTGGCCACTTCCTCCAGCCCATCACCACAGTTCCTCCCGGTGGCCAGCCCACCGCCTCCTCCAGCCCACTGTCTCCTCCGGCCAGCCGCTGCGCTTCCTCCCAGTGGTGGCGGCCGCGCTTCCTCCTGGTGGCCCCTCCAGCTACCTGCCTGCCAGGCCCACCTGCCGGTCACGGCTGCCTGCCGCCGTCTTCTTCGGCTGGCCACCACCACCACCACCACAATTTTTCCTCTAGCCCATCCCGTGGCTATCTGGAAGCTCTCTGAACTCTCCCGAGAGCTGCCACACATGGGGTTAGCCATGGGTACATCTTAGATAAAGAAGTATAAAGAAGTTTAAGAGTGTGTTCTGCAATTTACTCCAGTGCTATTGCACAACTGGTAATTTAATCCAAAAACTTCTATTCTTGTCATGATCCTCTGTGAATTCATACAAAATGGAGTGTGCCTGCACACTGAAGATCTTCAGAACACTTCTAAAGCTTCATGTGATGCTCTAACATCACCTGCACACAAGCTGCGTGTCCATTGTATAGAATGTATGTTTATGGTATCTTCTTCTTATAACTTAATATTACTATTACTAAATATAAGCTACCTCTTAGCTTAATACTGTATCTTACAATCTCAAAATCCAATTCCGCTTTCCTCTTTTATCACTTTCCCTTATTTCTCCTTGATAAAACCATACTTCCTACCTATATTATTCTGTTTCTTTCTTCAGCCCTCAATTTACTTTTTCATAATGTTGTGAAGTCTGTGGTGACTCTTTTCTTTTAGTCTCATTTATTTTAAAATTCTCTCCAGTTCTTTTAAACTTTCCCTCCAGGGAATTCTCTCACTGTTTTATTTGTTGTTCAAACATTAAGTCTCTTTCTTTTAACCTTTCCTCAAACTTCTTCTCTGATTCTTTAGCTTTTTGAATAAACCTATTCTCAAAAACCTTAATATGTTTTCCCAGAATTGTTTTCAAATGTTCAGCTGCTAATCTTGTCATTTCTTCTACAGTTACTTTTGGCCCTCTTTATTTTTATTTATTTATTTTTATTTATTCAATTTCTATACCACTCTTCCAAAAATCTCTCAGGGTGGCTTACACAGAGAAATAATAAATAAATAAGATGGATTACTCTTTCTTATATAACTACCTCTTTTAGGGACATGCATTCAATTCACGATATGAAGGGTAATTCATAAGACATCCCCTGCACCTTTAAAATGGAAGAGATAGGTGCATACCTCCTCCACCACCACTCACTGCCACTTGCTGAATCATCTGCGCTCCTCCCAGCTATCTCGGCACTCCGGCAGTGCTCTCCCCAGGTGCCCCCATGTGACACTGGCATGCATATGGCCTCTGTGCATGCGTGGAGGCCACGTGCATGCCATCATTGTGTGGTGGCAGCTGAAGGAGAGTGCTGCTGGCATGCCAAGCTAGCTGGGAGAAGCACCGCTGATTCAGAAAGTGGCAGTGAGTGGCAGGGAAGGAGGTATGCACCTGCTCTCCTCCTCCTACAGGGGGCAGAGCAGAACCACATAAAGAGCAGACAGAAGCCTGTGCCAGCTGGTCAAAGAGTCAAAAGAAAGATAGCCTACACCAGGTGAGATATTCAGTGTATAGGTGCTTATATGCCAATGCCAGAAGCCTCAAAGCCAAGATGGGTGAGCTGGAGTGCTTGGTTGCTAACACAGAAATAGATATAATGAGCATAACAGAAACATGGTGGAACAGTGAGAACCAGTGGGACACTGTTATCCCTGGATATAAACTCTATAGAAAAGATAGGGAGGGGTGCCTTGGAGGTGGAGTAGCACTGTATGTTGAGAAGGGATAGAATCGAACAAGCTAGAAAGGAACACAAACCCTGGCAAAAGAAATGCAAGGTAACAATAAGGGAGGTGAAAAGTGAATTTGAGGAACATTAAGAAAAAAGTATCAAGGGGAATAACAAAAACTTCTTTAAATACATCAAAAGCAGGAAACCTGCCAGGGAGGCAGTTGGACCCTTCTCAATGAGGGAGTGAAAGGGATTATTAAGGAGGATATGGAGGTTGCAGAGAAGCTAAATGAGTTTTTTTGCGTCCGTCCTCATGACAGAGGATACTGAGCATATATCTGTTCCTGAACCAGGCTTTTCGGGGATGGAGGCTAAATAACTGAGTCAGATAGAAGTGACAAGAGAAGATGTTCTGAACTGTCTGGAAAAACTAAAAGCTAACAAATTGCCTGGGCCGGATGACATCCATTCAAGAGTCCTCAAGGAACTCCAATGTGAAATTGACAACCTCCTTGCTAAAATACATAACTTATCCCTGCCATCGGGCTCTGTACCAGAGGACTGGAAAGTAGCAAATGTAACACTGATTTTCAAAAAGGGATCCAGGGGTGATCCGGGAAATTACAAGCCAGTTAGCTTAACGTCCGTTCCAGGCAAATTGATGGAAAACATTCTCAAGGATAAGATTGTAAAGAACATAGAACAACAGGCCCTGCTGGGAGTGAACCAGCATGGCTTCTGCAAAGGGAAATCTTGCCTCACCAACCTTTTGGAGTTCTTTGAGAGTGTCAACAAGTGTGTGGATCAAGGTGATCCAGTTGACATAGTATACTTGGACTTCCAAAAATCTTTTGACAAAGTTCCTCATCAAAGACTCTTGAGAAAACTTAGCAGTCATGGTATAAGGGGACAAGTACTTGTGTGAATTGCTAACAGGTTGAAAGACAGGAAACAGAGGGTAGGGATAAATGGAGAGTTTTCACAATGGAGGGAAGTAAGAAGTGGGGTCCCCCAGGGATCTGTACTGGGACCGGTGCTTTTTAATTTATTCATAAATGATCTAGAAGTAGGGGCAAGCAGAGAGCTGGCCAGATTTGCAGATGATACCAAACTCTTTTGGATAGTGAAATCCAAAACAGATTGTGAGCAGCTCCAAAAGGATCTCTCCAAACTGGGGGAGTGGGCGACAAAGTGGCAAATGCAGTTCAATGTTGGTAAGTGTAAAGTAATGCACATTGGGACGAAAAACCTCAGCTTCAAGTATACGCTGATGGGATCTGAGCTGTCAGTGACTGACCAGGAGAGGGATCTTCAGGTCATGGTGGACAGCTCATTGAAAGTGTAGACTCAATGTGCAGCAACTGTGAAAAAGGCCAATTCCATGCTAGGGATCATTAGGAAGGGGATTAAAAACAAAATTGCTAATATTATAATGCCCTTATACAAAATGATGGTGCGGCCACACGTGGAATACCACATACAATTCTGGTCACCACATCTAAAGAAGGACATTGTAGAACTGGAAAAGGTGAAGAAGAGGGCAAGCAATATGATCAGGGGCCTTGAGCTCCTTTCTTATGAGGCAAGGCTACAACACCTGAGGCTATTTAGTTTAGAAAAAAGATGACTGCAGGGAGACATGATAGAGGGCTATAAAATCATGCATGGTTTGGAGAAAGTGGACAGGGAGAAATTCTCCTCCCTCTCACATAACACTAGAACCAGGGGTCATCCCATGAAATTGATTGCCAGGAAATCTAGGACCAACAAACATAAGTACTTTTTCACACAACACATAATCAACTTGTGGAATTCTCTGCCACAAGATGTGGTGACAGCCAACAACCTGGATGGCTTTAAGAGGGGTTTGGATAACTTCATGGAGCAGAGGTCTTTCATCGGCTACTAGTTGGAGGGCTACAGGCCACCTCCAGCCTCAAAGGCAGAATGCCTCTGAGTACCAGTTGCAGGGGAGTAACAGCAGCAGGGAAGGCATGCCCTCAACTCCTGCCTGTGGCTTCCAGCGGCATCCAGTGGGCCACAGAGTGAAACAGGATGCTGGACTAGATGGGCCTTGAGCCAGATCCAGCAGGGCTGTTCTTATGTTCATTTTAAAGGTGCAGGGTACGTCTTACAAATTACCCTTTGAATCATGATTCATGCACATCCCTGTTTTCTTGACCACCCTCTGCTTTTCCATTCACTACATCACACAGACACACAAAAGATGTTACAGTCAGTATAACCAGATTGGTAACCAAGTGATACTTAATCGATTTTTTGGCATTAATTTAGACTGGATTTAATTTAAACCCAGTCTAAACTGATACATATTCTTAACTAAACTATTCGTTCCAGTGGCTGACAGTATGACTAACAAAGTACATGCACTTTGAGGGATTGTGCGGATGCCCTGGGACCCTTCATGCACCTCCCACGGTCCCTGTGCACACACTGTTCCACCAGAGAGCTAAGAGTTCAGGGCACCAAATGCTCTGTAAGATAGGAAATGCATAGCTTAGTGTCAGTGATGTGTTCTTACAGAGTGCTTATACAGTACTACATGAGTAGTACTCTGAACTACCGTATTAGGGCTTTGGCATAACAGTATTCACACTGGGGGACTGGGGGAGATGAACAAACGTTCCTGGTGCATCTCTACAGTCCTGCCTAACATGCACGCTTCATTAATCAGGATGCCAGCCACTATTCATAGGTTTAATGCACAGAGTGAAATATGACCATCCTGCAATACTGCCTTTCATTTCCCATCTCATTCTAAAAAGTTACTACAAATACTAGAAAAGTAGGTTTGCCATCGTTTGGTAACTTTTAGTGCTGAAATGTCTTTTGGATGCTCTGTAGGTGAGTCATCCCCTGACATGCTCCCTTACATTGGCAATTGAGTTTCTGCCCTCACATAGCTATTTGTAAATCCCATGGTTTAAATGAGAGTTGATGCCTGTTTCACTTCAACTTGGCATATGTCAGCCTGTTCACATTCTCTCAAATGTTGCTGTATTCACAACTGAAATTATAATTTGATTAGTATAATATGTGCACTCGGCTTTAGCTTTTCATATTGTTGAAATGTGTGATATGTGTGTCAGGAAAGCTTGGCATATGATCATTTCTGGGTATTTCTGTTTCATAATTCTCCCTCCTTCCCTCTCTCCCTCCCTCCCTCTCAAATATCTCTAGATACATAGAGATATAGAGATACAGCCAGTACTACATTCCATCATGCTCTAGCATGTTCAGTAATTGGAACATGGGGCTCTGCAGATATTAGAGCAGGCCTGATTCTCAGTGGCTCACTCCCATATTGGGTTCCATCTTGGACACAGTTGAGAGGGATGAAACCAGTGGCATAGCAAAGGGGGAAAGAGACTGTATTCGCATGACCTGGCCACTCCACACTCCCCCCCACTGTGGTGGTGACCAGGGGCGTAACGATAGGGGGGGCAGGCAGGGCACGTGCCCTGGGCACCATCCCGGCAGATCACGTGGGGGGTGCCAAAAAGTGGCATCCCCCCGCCCCCTGGATCGCCCGCCGAGTGTGGCGGCGGGCATGCGGCGGCAATTCGGCGGCGGCGGGCGGCGGCGGGTCGCCCGCCGAGTGCAGCGGTGGCTGGTGGCTGGCGGCGATTGGCTGTAGCGGCCCAAGTGGTGGCGGATCGCCCGCTGAGGAGTGCAGGCAGAGCGACGCCGAGGCCTGCCAGGCCTCGGCGTCGCTCTGCCTGCACCCCTCAGCGGGTGATCCGCCGCCACTCGGGCCGCTACAGCCAATCGCCGCCAGCCACCAGCCACCACCACACTCGGCGGGCGACCCTCTGCCACCGCCTGCCACCGCTGAATCGCCGCCACCGCCGCCGCACTCGGCGGGCGACCCACCACCACCCGCCACCACCGAATCGCTGCCACTGCCACCACACTCGGCGGGTGACCCGCCGCCGCCCGCCACTGCCGAATTGCCGCCACTGTCAGCGATCTGCCACCTGAGGTGCCGCTGCGCCGGCACAGGTATGTGGGGGCGGGGAGCGCCATTTCAGGGCCAGAGTTTGCCCTGGGTGCTGTTTCCCCCCGATACGCCACTGGTGGTGACCTTTCCTGGTGGCTCACCATGCTCCCTATCCCTGGGGGCACATCACACTCCCTATCCCCATCCCTGACACCCTTGCAATCCCCCTCACAGGTCGCACCTCACTCTTGCCACTTACCAGCTGCTGAGGTCAGGAACCCACCATTTCTTGTTGGCTTGGAGTCATAATCTGAGAGGCAGGAGCATGGTGGTGGGCAGGAGCATGGCAGAGAATAGTGCATTGGTACTAGGAGCACTGCAAAGTATGGCAGTGGGCCGCTGGAGCATGATCCCTACAGGGGGATGTGGTGGAGGTGAATGGAGAGCCTGCAATGGCAAACACACCCAGTATGCCCTATGTTCCTTGAAAACCTTGGAACACCCTTAGCTCTGCCTCTGGATGGGAGCATGAGTGGTAGGACAAGGATTTGCCTCCTATGACAAAATTGTACATGAGAGTAAAGGTAAAGTTATGCCCTCGAGTTGGTGTGAGAGCACTCCTATATTTTATCCTATGCAAGTGAATGGCTGTAGAGAGTTTCTTCTTTCCAGGACCTCATCCCAAACACAGTTGCTGAGTTTTGAGTGGGAAAGTGTTCCTTACCTCTTCTGCAGGGCCTGGGGCCAGAGCTCAGTTTGAGGGAACAGAAGCAGGGCCAGGTTTGGAATCACAGCTTATTCTGCACAAGGCAATGGCCTCAGAACTGGCAGGAGCTGTGGGGATTGGGGGCCGCATGGCCCCTGGATGTTCCAGGATGCCCTGCGCAAGCACATGGAGCATCCTGGAGAGACCCCGAAGCCTATGAGGCTGCTTGCAGCCTCCTGGCTGGGGATCTTCTTGTGTGTCGCCGCACACTATGGCGACACACAATTAAAAAAACAAGGTTAACGGAGCGATTGCTCTGTTAACCTCATTTAAGGAGAGGGGGATTTAACAAGGTTAGCTTCCAGGAGCTGCACAGCTCTCGTTGCAGCACACAATTGCCCCAAAGTGGGCTGGGCTCCCTTAGCCCACTTTTGGGTGATCGTGGGAACAGCCTCAGTATCTCAGTAAGAATCAGAATAGCCTAGTTAGGTATGCTGGTGCCACTTCCCCCATACTGCAATTTTAAGAGTAGGCTGATAGTGAGAGAAAAGTAGCTTGCTTAAAGTTGACGGCACATAACATCCACAGCTTTACAAGGACAGAGCAAGAGCCCCACCTTCGCACAAAGCCAGTGCTTTTATAGCTTAAACAAGTTTTTCTGGTAAGAACTATTTTGCCTACTTTCCTTTCACTATCCCTACAACTGGACTATTGTTGGTCCAAATCAGGCAGATAACAAGTTAGTTCACTTGCGCCTCAAACATTCACACATCTGCCATCTTGAATTGGGGTGGATGACATCATCACAATCTATGCCTTTGAGGTGGCCCTACAACTGTACCAAATTTGGTCCAAATTGGTTTCCACTCGCACCTCAAACACTGTGTCCACCAACTTGGATTGGGGTGGATGGCATCATCACAAATGATGACATTAGTGTGTCCCTTTGTGTCACTCATTACAATTGCACCCAATTTGTTCCAAATTGGTGATTCACAAGTTAACCCTCTTGTGCCTCACATGTCTGTCATCTTGAACTGGAGTGGATGACATCATCACAAACGATGCCATTGAGGTATCCATGTCACTCACTACAACTGTTCAGAATATTCGAATTCCTTAAATTTCAATTTTAAATGTTGTTTTTAGGTTTTAGCATTAATTACAATAGTTTGTACTGTGTTTTAACCACCTGATGTAGTTGTACACTTTTGACTGATTATTTTATTTACAATACATGTGTGTTGCTTGCCCTTCCATTTAAATTTGTACATTATAATTAACCTTCAAGTGACATATTTTGCTTGAAGCTACAAATGCTTGAAACTACAGAATGATTTTTCCAATTACTAGGAAGTTAAAAATACAAATCTGAATAAAAATGAATAGAGTATATTGTAAAGGGTGGGGTTCCAAGAGTGGGATGTGTGTTAGTGTTAAATCATGTTTTCAAAGCAACATGACGTTGCTTTGAAAGATCTATCATAGAGTAATTAATGGCAAAATGTTTGAACACCACATCAAGTTATCTCTATTTAAATGAGTGAAAATGGTTTTTTAGATGTTCAAGGAAGGGAAGTCATAAATCAGTCAACAGAGCGGATGGCTGTACCCAGAGGTACACTTAGCTATGGACCATGGGGAATTGGAGTGTGGCTTCTGTCTTCTAGGGGGCCTCCAAATGTTCGGGAGGGCTCCCCAGAGCCCTGGTGCTGCCCCCCAGCCCCACTGGGCAAGTCACTTTTTAATTATTATTTTATTTACATATTTTTATACTGCCCAAAACTTATGTCTCTAAAAAAACTTTTAAAAAACTGGTGCTGTGCGGTGGGGACAGGGGCTTCCAGCAGGTGTGCAGGCACTCGAGGGAGAGAGGCGGCAGCAAGAGCTCCTTCTCTGACCCCGCCTGCCTCCCAAATGACAGATTGAGGCATTTTCGGCCCATTTTGGGCCTCTGAGCAGATTCAGAGAAGGAGCTCTTGCTGCTGCCTCCCTCCCCCAAGTGCCGGCACACCCGCTGGCAGTTCCCATCCCCGCCGCTCAGTGGTGTCTTTAAAAAAGATTTGACTCCCCCCCCCCCCGCCCAGGCCCTCAAGTGGGGGAGGGGGAGCTCTGGAGCCCTTCATGTCCGGGCTCCAATATTACCTAGGTGCATCCTGGCTGTACCAACACTGCATTTTAAAACAGAGGTTTTGGGGTTGGATACAATCAGGGTGGGCTCTTAAACTTGGGGAGCTGCTCTCTACATCTAAGCTACTTGAGGAAGACCCTCTCCTGCTGCCATAATATCACTTAGCAAGGATGAGAAATGGGGAATCACAGACAGAACATCAATGAATGAAAACAAAATCTGTGAACAACCTTGAACAGGTGGAAATATTAATAAATGTGCAGAACAAACCTATACACAAACAAAAGGTGCAAACATGCATCAAATAAAGACTATTACAAAATCTGCACAAGGCATCCCAAATACAAAAACATGCAAATGCAAAGAATGTAAGATGATAAATATGCAGTGTAAGATGATGAGTAAATATAATGTAAGATGACGAATATATACAATAAACACTGTAAATCACTCTAGAAAGGTGGGAATGACCCACTCTCAAATGGTGGAGAATATGTGCTCAGTTCAAAAAAGAATCTTCACATTGGGAATGGAAAAAATACAAAATCCCAAAATGCCAAAGTTGAAGATAATATACTCCACAAACTAAAAGGTGTCATTCTTCACAAATGTTGTGCAAGTAAGTAAGTAAATTTATTACGGTCCTTAGACCATCACAAATGCTGATGTAATGGTGCCAAAAATGCCTGAAGTGAATCCTCATGGATAAGATGTAATCGTCCTGAACAAAGAACTTAGCAAGCCTCCTAGGTAAAAGCCGGTTTGGGAATAGTCTTCATCAGAAGTACAAATAATCTTACATTCGGAATAGCCTTGCCTCTAGAAGTGGCACAACAAGTGCCTGCTAAAGCATGCTAATCTCCAGGGGAGGGGAGATTAGCATGCTTTAAGCAGGCACCTTGTGCAGATTTTGTAATAGTCTTTATTTAGTGCATGTTTGCACCTTTTGTTTGTGTATAGGTTTGTTCTGTACATATATTAATATTTCCATTTTCCACCTGTTCAAGGTTGTTCACGGATTTTATTTTCATTCATTGCCATAATATCACTGGCATCATTAAACAACTGAATGTCCTAGCGGGCTGTGCATAGCAGTCAAAACAAACATCTTTGAGGGACATGAAAATCATTGTGGATCCCAAGATTTGAAGCATTTCAGAGAATTATAAGGGGGTTACCAGTTACTGAGCATAAACTAAGTACCAGTTGATTCACATTCTAGGGTGGTTACTTAGTTCTGGGGGCGGTGGGGGGAGGGGGAGAGAAGCACAAAGTGCTGTAGAGTCACTGGCTGACATGCAGTGAGAAAGAACCAGTGCAGTGAGAGAAACAGGCTAACAGCACTTCCTAGCTCATGGCAATGGTGCACCAGGGAAGGGGCAGTTTTTATGATATCCAGGAAATAGCTCTGTGCCACCTGAAGATATGCCCTTGAGGGTTGCACAGCCCTCAGGGACATATTTTCAGGTGCCACAGAGTACTTCCAGGGGAAGGTGAGGCTCAAAAATTGCTCCTTTCCTAGTGCACTGTTGCAGTTAGTTGGGAATGTGCTTTTAGTCTGCTCCTCTTGCTGCACTGGTGCTTCCTTGCTCTGTATGTCAGCCATTATAATTGGAATTTTTGAAGATCATGTATTTTAAAAAATCTTTTCCTGATCATTGCCCTGTTATAGGTAGCCAGCCTAAATATACACAAAGCCTCCCAAACATATGGTTCTGGTACAGTGAAATCCTTCATGAGGTCTTCAAATATTTTTTAAAAAGAATATGAGCCCTTTCACATGATCAAACGGGTGGGCTGGAGGGGAGTCAGAACCTACCTGCTCCCTCTCACACAGTCAAAACCTCTGTTGGGCTCCACCACTCACACAAATACTGCAGTGGCATTCCTCAGGCCTGCATTCAGGAGCTGGGAGTCCTCCAGCATCCCACAATGTACCAAATGAGCAGCAGAGAGGCAGCACTCAGTAATGGCCATTGGCTCCTGGGAGTTGCATAAGCCACAGAGATCACCCACACAATCAAATGTTGAGGTAGAACAGTGGCACGGGGGGTGGTGGGGGTGGGGGTGGTTGTCCTACCTTGGTTTAAGCCTCAGTATGAAACTAGGCTACCCTGTTATGCAGGCTCTGGGTAGGAGAGGTTCCCATGGCTCCAGAAGAGCCTCTGTACCTGGGGTAACTCTTTCCTACCCACAAAATGCTGGTCATGAGAATGATGAGCTCTATGCCTCCAAGCATGTGTTAAACTTGTAATTGATATTGATTGATTGATTGATTGACTGCTGTCAAGTTTGTGTTGACTCTTAGTGACCACATAGATAGATTGGCTAACAAAATTAAAAATCTTCCTCTTAGAGATTTTTCTGTAGCCATATGCTGCGGGAGAATAGAATAGGGTGGATTATGCATGTTTACTCTTTTAAGAATCAGGTGTTGACTAAAGGGCTTTCCCCCCATTTCTTTTTGTTGTTAGCTGCCTTGGGCATTTTATTCTGGAAAGGCAGGAAACACTGATAAAAATAAATATTGATAACAGATAAATAGGAAAATAACACTAGTGGGAAGTAAACTGGACTAGACAAGCCACCAGCGTGATTTAAAAAGGTATTTTGTAATCTATTTTCTCCATCAATTCCCATAGCTTTGTGAAAATAATGACTAGAGCCCATTTCTACAGAATGGCTCCTAGCACTGTTGCTTGTTGCAGGCTTCTCTTTATACAGGACATTAATTTCTGTGCAGTTCAGAATTATATTTCACACAGTCCATTCTTACTGTACAAATTATTATGCACTTAGTCTTTCTTAAAATGTAATGTGGGCCTTCTAAGAATCAATTGTGAATAAAATTCAAGGCAGCTGCTGCTTCATTTTCCGTATTGAATATTTGGATCTTTGAAAATTATGACATTGATAGAAGTAGATCTAGGAAATATTTTGGGAGGAAAAACAATGAGTGGCTGGATTGTTTTTAACTTAGTGAATGAGTGTTCAGGAAAGGAAGATCTGAGTATTCAAGAGGACTTAGTAAACACCATTATGAAGTAAATGTATTAATGCAGGGACATAGCTATAATTGAGCGGATGGGTTCAAAGAACCCAGGCCCCCCAGCTCCTGAGGGGCCCCCAGCTCCACTCCCTATTTTCTTCATTAACCCCTCACTCTGAGGGGCTGTCAGGAAGGGGGCGAACACAGCCCCCTCTCCCCTAGCTACTCCCCTGTATTTATGATTAGTCCATCAAGATTAGGATTTATGCCTCATGCAGTTAAAATGTTTGGGATCATTACTTTGACTTCATGGTTAAGATGTATGCTATGCTGAGATTTGTAAAATACTAAATTCCATGGGGCGGGTGGCAGTGTTCCCTCTAACGTTTGTTTTCTAAAAGTACTTTAAATGGTTTTTAATGGTTTTAATTGTTTTTGAATTGTTTTTATATTGTTTTTAGCACTATATTTTCAGTTGTGTGTTTTTATGTCTTTTAAAAGCTGTTGTACACTGCCCAGAGGCTCTGGATGGGGCAGTTTATAAATGTAAACAACAACAACAACAACAGGGACTCCCAGATGTTGTTGACTACAAGTCCCATAATCCCCAAACAAAAGCCATAGCAGCTGGGGATTCTGGGACTTGTAGTCAACAACATTTGGGAATCCTGGTTAGAATGGAACACTGGTTGGTGGGATGGAGAATACTCATTCTCAAAGTTTAGGCTAAAAACGCTTTCTGGGAGCTCAAAACAACTTACATCGAAGGAGAGCAGAGCTCTTCCAATTCTGAAAATTCTTCTCCACTTGTTCACTGCATCTCTCCCCGCCTCTACCCCCAAAACCCACCCTAACCCCCACTCTTCAACAACACATTCCCCCTATTGCTCACTTAGCAGTCTCCAGTGGTGGCAAGCGGGAACTGCAGTGGCTTCTTGGCCCTCTTGTGCAAAGTGCAGCTGATGCAGCAACAGGCTGCTGTTTTTGTTTCATTAATGTCATCCTCCAATCAAGGAAAAGACATAGTGGCCCTTGGGACTCATAATCTTCCCAAGGGCTGCAGGCAGCCTGCTCCCTAATGCAGCATCAGGGAGCCAAGACATCTGGGAACTGTAAAATAATGCAGATGGAAGGAGGAAGATTCGCTGATGCTGCTGTCCACCACAGCATATGGCTCTCTGCCATTAGGCCTGGTAAACTAGGGCCCAATGGAAAAAACATGCTGGGCAGCAATGGAGAGCAGTGGCAGCAGCAGTATGTGCTATCACTCTGTGAACCTTCAGCGTACTATGGTGCCTAGCCAGAAAATTTAACAGGGCAGCAGGCAGATGAGTCTTCCTTCAGCAGCAGTACCACTGCAGTTGTGGGTGACCACATGAAGGAGGACTGTGTCCTCCTTTGTGCTGTCACCCATAACTACGGTGGGTGAGGGCAATGTGACTTCAAGCCCCACCACAGGGCTTTTCCCGAGGACACCCCAAAACTGGTACCAAGCCTCACAGCATCACATCTAGTTCTGCACTCAGAAACTACATTTTGGATTCATTTTCCAAATCAAACTCTTCTATAGCCTCTCACACCTAGTATGTCTTTGATCAAATCATCTTGTGCAGGAACTATGAAAGGCCCTAGCTTCATTATCAAGCCTCAGAAAATGCATAGATGTTTAATTAGCAAACGGAACTCACTCTCTTGAGTTCTCTAATAGGGATAGAAGTCAGTCTGATTTGGTTTATGTAAAAGGAACCAGTACCTGAATTGTTTTGCTCACTGTGAATGCTGTCAAGTTAAATTTCCCCCATACCCCTTTGAAGTCAGAAATATTTAATTGAATGGGGATTTGTGTTACTTAAGAATTTAGGTGACCTATCATACTATGATGTTCTTAAATTAATAAATACTTTAAAGTACAATAAGCTCAGGCTCACAATGGGCAAATATGATTCTCATTATTCCCCCCCCCAAATAAAAGTAAATCTATGTCTATTTATTTACTATATCCATGGCCAGTAGCCTTGCCTCATTCATAGAACTGGTTGTCATAGAAAGACGCACAGATTTCCACTCAGACCCCGAAGGGTCTCTTTGTGGCCATACACATTCTCAGTAGCATGGAGCTGCTTTGTTGTGATATGAGCCCTATTTATATGTATAACACAGCAGCTCTTTCACTAAGGGCAATACATCCTCTTCATTCTAGAAGAGCCATTGATGAGCATTCTTTGAGTACTGTTTTCTAACCAGTTGTGAATCCTTCTAAATGGTTTTTCCTTTAGCCCACATTTGATCATTTTGCTAACAAAAATATAATGGGGAACTTTCTCAAATGTTTTACTGAAACCAAGATAATTTACATCCATAACATTCCCACAAATTTACTAAGCTAGTAACCTGATTTTGAAAAGTGATATGTAATTGCTGAGATGCCATCAGCAATTCTTTTTTAGTATCCTAGGCTGCATTTATCCATTCCTGAAGGCTAGAACTCATTTATAAGGTCATTAGGTATTTTCTCACCAACTCTGTATCAGTCTTGAGCTACAGTCCTGACGCCATGCCATTCTCATTGTTTTTGTAAAGCTGCATACAGTTTCCATTTTGGGATAAGATGGAGGCACAATAGGAGTTGAGCAGTTCAACCTTCGCTTTGTATCCTGTTAACGCTTCACTATCTTTACCGAGCAGCAAACTTAGTGTTTCCTCTTTCTTCCTTTTATTTTGAATAGACCTGGAAAAGCCCTTAGCATCCCTCTCCAGTCTCAGTCATTCTGAATTTGAGTTTCTGATACTGTCCCTACAAGTCTGGGCTACCCATTTGTCTTTGTCCTTGGTGACTTGTCCTTCTGTCTATTTCATATACGAGTCCTTTTTAATGTCAGACCATCCCTACACTTTTTGTGCAGCCATATTTGCTTGAACTATGTCTACTATTTTTCCTTTCTCATTAGAATTATTTGTGACTGTGCTTTTAATCATTCTTTCTTCAGGAATTCCCACCATTGGGATTCTTGCCCTGTTAATTTATCTAGCCATGGAATCCTATTGTTGGAATATTATTTGCAAATAGCTCTCAAACAGCCCAAAAGCACGGCTGGATTGCACAGATGTCCTATCGGCTGTGCTTGCAGTGGCTGGCAGATTCCCTTCTCCTTCGCCTTGAAGATATTTTATGATGGCAATAGCAAAAGGAATGCCTCAGAGCAGAGGGGGAGAAAACTTTGGAGTGTAAATGTGAAGTGTTGCACTTGGAAACAAATCAGAACCTTTGGAGTTAAAAGTAATGCTTTGGTTTGTATACAATGCTTAGGTGGGAAAGTTGTTTATTGGTCAGTATATAAGACAATGAATTGCCAGAAGGGGGGCCGGCCACACCCAGAAGCTGTTTTGCTAGCAAATGAAATAAAGCTTTGTTTGAAACTTTGATGCTGGTGCCTGGTGAAAAACCCCTGCCTTAAACCCTGGGTAGCTGTTGCAGACAGTGTAGCATTTTTGAGTGAAGGAGAACCTTTCTGGATGGGAGGAGGAGCAGCTTATCAGGAGTGATGGGATTTCTTTTCTGAAGTACCTACCAAATACTGAAGTACTTGAGAAATGCTTTTCTGAAACCTGAAAAATGCTGCTGTTTGTGTGGATGGTGGCATCTCTTGGTGGCTGCCAAGTGCCATATTCTATCCTGGAATCTGGCTGCAAATGGCACTTTCACCAGTACGTTTCAGGAAAGAAAATGGCACTCAGTAGGCATCAGAAAGAGGGACAGTGCTGCTTCCCCTGTCCACAAAGAAAGTTATGTTCTTCAGTTTTCAATACAGAGAGTAAATGCTCTGCCAGTGCCGGTAATCAGCTCCCCCTAAGTGTCCAACCCCACAAAAGACCTCTCAGCACAGCAGTTTTCACCTCAAAGTACTGGGGTAAATGTTCGGCCCCGCCCTAAATAATACTGAAGTTTATCTAGTAACTGAATTAGATGAACTAATTGTCTGATTCGGCATAAAGCAGTTTCTTAGGTTTGTATGTATTTTTCAAGGGTGAAGTTACCCACACTCAGAGAAGCTTACACTCTCTATTTCCATGTGAGTCACTGTTTGGACTGGAAGGAGCCAAGCTCAGAGATAGTGACTCATGCAGAAATGCAACTGGCAGCCTTCTATGAGAGCAAATATTTTTGCTTCATCTCTGTATGGGGAATGATTCAATGATCCAGTTGTAGTTGATGCTCAGTTTATTCTATCTATCTATCTATCTATCTATCTATCTATCTATCTATCTATCTATCTGACTTATATACACAGTGGCTCTGCTGAGACAAGTTTAGCAACCTCCAGTGAAGCTTCCTGGAAGAAGGTATGGTCAGAGCAGAGAATTGTGCATAAATGTTTTTGAGAGTCTCTTCTGTGGGTGGGTATTGGAGGATCACTAGAACATTTACTTATTTGATGTAATTACTGAGGGCACACTAGCAGTTCTCTTGCGGCACACTAATTGCCTCATCATACACTTTGGTAATTATTAGTTTAAGCAGCCAGGTTTTTAAATGTAAAAAACTAGACAAACAATAATGCAAGGAATGTGTTAAATGCAGCATTTCCCCTTTCCCTTTCAGTAGAAGTACAGAAATCATGTGCTATTCCTGCTCAGTTTTTCTCCCTATGCAAGCTTTTTCATGATGTTGACAGTATATCTCACATAAAGGAAAAGAAATTGGCCTAGAATACTTTACAGCTGGCATAGACCTATTTTTAACTGTGTATTAAAAGCAATTGAAATTAGCCTCTTTCCCCTTCTCCCTGCCCTTCACAATTCCATCTGCCACAATTAATATTAACATAGTTTTCTAACTTGTGATTTTAAGTAGCTGCAGTTTCAGAAAGGTGACCATGAAATGTTAGCGGGAAATGTGATAAAACATGCCTTCTGCATACACATCCATCTGTTGGTAGGAAGCAGGAGATTTCTTTAGAAGGAACCATAAGTGGCTTCAGGGCTGCAAAGAGGTAACCTGAGGCCTGGAACATTGTCTTGACACTTTCTTCCTGCAACCCCACAGCCTGATGATGTCAGTAATTAATAGTGATGGCATCTTGAGCATCCCTAACCTTGTAGGGCCTTATTTTGAAAGATGGTTGTGGAGGTTTTGTTAGGAACAAATTATAATAGTATCTGCAACCTAGCAAATGAAAGGTGGTTGTCATGTCCAGCAGAGTTGTTATCACATCTTAAGTAACTAGCTGGAACTAGATAGTAACTGGGAGTAACTAGCCTATATACTTGAGGGTAACACCTCCAGTGAAATGATTTTTAAATCATATTTTAAGAGCTACAATATACTCTTCACAAGCATGCTATTTCTTTCAACTATAGGGACACAGAGCTGTGGAGTACAGTGGTCCCTCGACTTACAAACTACTCGACATAAGTATTTTTCGAGTTACAAACGGCAGTTTTAGATCCGGTTTTAGATGCGGTTTTTTCGACTTACAAATTTTTAGATGGGGTTTCCTCGACTTACAAATTTTTAGATGGGGTTTCCTCGACTTACAAATTTTACATGCAGTTTCCTTAACTTGCCTGCCTGTTTACTGCCTGTTTATTATTGGAAAGAAATGTTCCTGTGCAGTTTGCAAGCCTTACTGGGGGTCTGGGTCTTTTTTCTAGGCTCCGGAACGCATTAATCCGTTCCCAATGCATTCCTATGGGAAACCGCTTTTCGACTTACGAATTTTTCGACTTACAAATGTGCATTCGGAACGGATTAATTTCGTAAGTAGAGGGACCACTGTAATTTCATTACCACTGGTGTTTAAGCTAGGTAATTAATAATAATAGTGCTGAGATTTGGGGTTAGCCAAACTGTTAAGCTCAGTATATTTTTCTATATAAAAGAAAACAGTTCATATTGGCTGGTTTGCTGCAGCTAATTTTATTTTCAACCAATAAGAGAAAATTAATACAGAACAACCATGCAATCCAGCATAATTTATGTTGTTGTTGTTATTTATACAATTTATATTCTGCTCTTCCTCCAAGGAGCCCAGAGAGGTGTACTACATACTTAAGTTTCTCCTCACAACAACCCTTGAAGTAGGTGAGGCTGAGAGAGAAGTGACTGGCCCAGAGTCACCCAGCACGTATTATGGATGAATGGGGATTTGAACTTGGGTCTCCCCAGTCCTAGTCCAGCACTATAGTTCTAAAGTTATTTTCCTTTCTTCAAGCTTCTGGACCTTATTGTTAATCCCTCCACTTTTCTATCTATCTTTGGCTGTTTCTCCTCCCTTGTTTCCTCTTACAACTTTTCTCACTCCCTCATTCTGTACATAGTAAGGGTTTTTTCTGCTCTCTTTGAGGCATCTGCAATGACTTGATTATCAAGCCAGAGGTTGCCGGTTTGAATCCCAGCTGGTATGTTTCCCAAACTATGGGAAACACCTATATCTGGTGGCAGTGATATAGCAAGATGCTGAAAGGCATCAGGAGGGCTGGTCTTGTGGTAGTAAGCATAGCTTGTCCCATTAGCTAAGCAGGGTCTGCTCAGGTTGCATATGAAAGGGAGACTAGAAGTGTGAGCACTGTAAGATATTGTCCTCAGGGGATGCAGCCGCTCTGGGAAGAGCAGGAGGTTCCAAGTTCCCTCCTGGGCTTCTCCAAGATAGGGCTGAGAGAGATTCCTGCCTGCAATCTTGGAGAAACCGCTGCCAGTCTGTGAAGACAATACTGAGCTAGATAGACCAATGGTCTGACTCGGTATATGGCAGCGTCCTATGTTCCGATCTCATACTGTGTGGGAGGAGGCAATGGTAAACTCCTCCTGTATTCTACCAAAGACAACCACAGATAAGTGTATAAAAGTTTGGTTCAGGCTTCTAAACAGAATGTAAGGCCAGTAGGCCAGAATGAAATTGTTTGAGTCAAGGATGTGAGGCCCCTCGGCCAAGAGGTAGCAAATACCAGAGCCTGACAAGAGATACTCTATGTAGTCAAGGTCATGAGACAAATTCCCCACTCGGCAGAAAAAGAAACATAGCTAGCACCAGAAGATACCGATAAAGAGTAGAGAGGGCAGAAAGGATGAATAGTAACTCATGTCCAAGGCTAATTGGCACCACATTAATACATATCTTTAATTACAAATGGCGTATGTTGATGGATGTACTGACTTGCTTTTAATCTATAGAAACTGGCAACTGCGTACCTTCAGGGGGCAGTGCTTGTCAGACTTTTGATTTGTACTGTGCCTTCATGATCATGAATAAAATGCTAATTTGAGCACACACCCCTTGTTAAATTTAACTCAGTTCTGTCAGGCAACAAGTTCTATTGTGGGAACCTTGTTTAATCCTCTTTAGTTCAGTAAGACGCCCCATTCTCTGACAAATCTGATGGAAGGATGAATGCAAGGGGCTGAATTAAACAGGAGGGCAAGGTTCCGGAGGATTTTCCAGCAACACCAGGAGTTGAAAACAACTCGACGGCACACTTTACCTTTACTTTACCTAATCATGAATCTCATTGAAAATCTTGGCTTCCCTTGAATGTTCTCAAAAAAAAATTCCTAAGGAAGAATGCCAAATTCACATAACTCTCACTGTGGGGAAAGTTCTGCTGGCAATTCTACTTTGCTTTCCTCTCCCAGTTCACTTTTCATACCTTCTGTCTTGTGGGTCCTCCTTAAATCCCTCATTGGGTGCAGTCACCACTTACATCATGGGTTCCCAACCTGCAGTACTCCAGATGCTGCTGAACTACAACTCCCATCATCCCCAGCCACAATAAATTATAGCTGGGGATGATAGGAGTTGTAATTCAGCAACATTTGGAGTACCACAAGTTGGAAGCCCCTGACTTACATAAAGAACTTTTTAATACACACCCTTACACATCGGAATGTAGAAGGAGAAGAGACAGATTAAGTCAAATTCATGAGGCTTAGGCCTATCAGCAGCTGTTTATCAGGGTCCCTTAATGGATCTGCCAGAGGCAGAATAATTCTGAATACCAAATGATAGGGAGAAACAGCAGGAGATGGTCATTACCTTGATGGCTTGCTTTATGAGCATCCTACTGGCTGCTGTTAGAAACAAAATGCCAGATTAGCTGGACTTTGGGCTTATCCAGCAAGGCAATTTCTGTGCTTTTGGAGGTCCACTTGCCGTATCTGACAATGGGGGCATCAAGTATACATATGGTTCAGGCTTCTAGTCATAGTAGCCCTTATAGGGAATAGTCCCAGACTACAATTGTGTCATGTGGAGAGCGAAATAGCAAAGATCTGGTCTTATTGCTGTGTAATATGGTGTGTGTTTTATTAAAAGGAATTATATTTGTGACTATAAACCAAAGTGCATACATGCAGCCAGCTTTCCTTTATGAACCATCAGAGTGTAGTTAGAGAGTGCAATTGGTAAATTTGCACAATTCTTATTTGTTGCCCCTCAATGATTACAGTCTCCTTTCTATACCAGAGCAGTTTTATTAAGCACTTTAGCTATTACGGCAGAGAAATAAATATGTATACTCAATTACTAGAGTAATGAGTTGGGGGCACACTTTCTAGCCTTAAAGTGTTTTAATAAAATGAAAATTCATTAGCACTCATGTAATGACACTCTTTTTACAGTGCCCCTCTGGAAAGCACGGTAAAATGCAGGAAAAGAAAGAGTAGACCTGATTGTTAGGCCTGCATTGCAGCTGTGGGTTTTCTTTAACCAAAAATGACAATTAAATTAATCTGCATATATCATACTTGTAGCTGAGCTTGGATTCACTGGCATGCATACATAAGTGCTACTTCTTTCTACATTACCCTGGCTTTTATATTCTTAGTTCTACAACTTGAGGCCTATTTTGAGGATGTTTAGAGTTTAGTGAAAGTCAGAGGGCCACATTACACATTACTATAGATGGATGAACTAATCTCAGGTCTAGCTCCAGGGTTGAGGGGACCCTCAGCAAAATATCTTCTATAGGCCCTCTTCTAAATGGGCAGAGTACCCCTCCCAGTTTTCAAGGTCAGTCATGGTGGGGCTTACCTTGGCAGCCTCTGGGGGGATACTTCCATTTGTAAATATGGAGGAAGAGATGATATTGCTGTCTCCTCTCCTTCCAGCCAACCCATCTGCAAATGGGAACTCGCTGCTAGAGGTCATAACAACAGTCCTGCTGGATCAGGCCCAAGGCTTATATAGTCAGCATTTTGTTTCACACAATTGCCCACCAGATGCCCCTGAGAAGCCCACAGACAAGAGTTCAGGGCATGCCCTCTCTCCTGCTGTTGCTCCCCTGCAACTGGTACTTAGAGGCATCTTGCCTTTGAGGCTGAAGGTGGCCTATAGTCACTAGCAATGTGCATGAAATGATTTTTGAGATTTAGCCTGATTTTATTTGTATCAGGCAGATTCTATTCAATCTTGAATCTGCAAACTTGAATCTGACCAGATTCAATTTGAGTTGGATTATACAGGTGAAACTCGGAAAATTAGAATATCGTGCAAAAGTCCATTAATTTCAGTAATGCAAATTAAAAGGTGAAACTGATATATGAGACAGACGCCTTACATGCAAAGCGAGATAAGTCAAGCCTTAATTTGTTATAATTGTGATGATCATGGCGTACAGCTCATGAAAACCCCAAATCCACAATCCCAGAAAACTAGAATATTACATGGATCCGAGAAGACAAGGATTGTAGAATAGAACAATATCGGACTTCTGAAAAGTATACAGTGTACTGTGCTTGATTGGCCAGCAAACTCGCCTGACCTTGGCATTGCCAAGAGAAGGATGAGAGACATGAGACCAAACAATGCAGAAGAGCTGAAGGCCGCTAATGAAGCATCCTGGTCTTCCATAATACCTCATCAGTGCCACAGGCTGATAGCATCCATGACACGCTGCATTGAGGCAGTAATTGCTGCAAAAGGGGCCCAAACCACGTACTGAATACATATGCATGTTTATACTTTTCAGAGGTCCGATATTGTTCTATTCTACAATCCTTGTCTTCTCGGTTCCATGTAATATTCTAATTTTCTGTGATTGTGGATTTGGGGTTTTCATGAGCTGTACGCCATGATCATCACAATTATAACAAATTAAGGCTTGACTTATCAAGCTTTGCATGTAATGCGTCTGTCTCATATATCAGTTTCACCTTTTAATTTGCATTACTGAAATTAATGGACTTTTGCACTATATTCTAATTTTCCGAGTTTCACCTGTATTCTATTCCAATCAATTTGACCCACTTTTAAAGGTCCAGGGGGTACAAAAGTTGAGTTGGTGGGTAAGGGCATGAATTACACGGCAGTGGAGCACTTGGCTGATTTTTAATGTTTTAGATTTTAATAATTTTGTATTTTTCTGCCATAGGGAATAGTGGGGATTATTACTACCACCCAAGCCTCAAGGCAGTGGGGCACTCAGGTGGGTTTTAGGGAATTTTTGTGTATTTTAGAATCTCCGATGTATCATAACTTTTTCTCATAGAGAATCACGATGAGAAAAAGTTAAGACACATTCAAGATTCTAAAATACACAAAAATTCCCTAAAAAACATCTGAATGCCTTACTGCCTTGAGTTGGCACCTATGCTGCCTTAGCCCCCTACCCACTTTGGAGTACCTAGGCACTACCCATGAGGAATATTGGGGTCCTGCCCCCCAACCCATGGGGTCCTACCCCCAACCGCTCTGGAGTACCTAGGTGCTACCCACAAGGAATACTGGGGCCACTTTGAATCTCCATTATTCCTTCTGGTAGAGAAATACAAAATCGAAGAAGATACAAAATCAAAGAAAATTTTGATTTATACAATTAAATGCACGGCACAATTACACAATTAAATCCACTGATTCCAGATAGAAGTGTTAATGCCGCCACCGCATCCACATGCAGGATGACAAAATGCATTGCAACCTGGTATACAGTGGCAAATATGTTCCTCCTTCACACAGGATAACAGCAAGCACTGCAACATAGAATAGCAATGTTAATTTCAACATTAGAGGCACAGCATCAAGAAAGAAATCCATCAGGAATACAACATGAAATTCAACATGTTATCCTGTCCACAGCATCAAGAATGAAATCCAACAGGAAGAGCAGCATGAAAACCATAAACCAACATGAAATCAACCCCATCATCCATAAGCATTATCTTCCCCTCCCCATGGAGGATGACCACATCCTCGGGAACGGTCCTTCTCTGTTGCTGTCCCTGGAATTTGGAATGCGCTCCCTGTTGAAATAAGAGCTTCCTCAACTCTGGCAACTTCTAAAAAGGCACTGAAGACACATTTATTCACCCAGGCTTTTAATTAGATCCATGGCTTAAAATTTTTAATGCTGGTTTTAAATGATTTTAATGTTTAAATGATTTTAATTGTTTAATTGATTTAGTTTGGATTTTAATTGTTAATTGATTTTAATTGTCTTTATTTTGCTGTAAACTGCCCTGAGCCATGTTTGGAAGGGCGGTGTATAAATAAATTAATTAAATAAATAATAAATACAATCCACATATATTGCAATATGAAATCTGAAACAGGCCACTCACCCTCTGAAGTCTTCTCTTCTCCTGCGTTGAGTCTCAGTCCTCTGGTTGCTTCTCTATCTTTAGCAGGAGTCTGCAGGAAGCTGCCGCCTGCCTGTTTCAAGCAGCCCTTGGCACCCCTCAACAGCCAGGGGGAAGGTAGCTGGGCACACATGGTGGGTACCCAGCCACCTAAACAATGATTTATTTAAAAAAGCTGGAAGGAACAAGCCAGGCTAGCAGAAGAAAAACATTTTAAAAACCCACTATTAATAAAAAATAAAAAGGAAGAGATGGCCACATAAGGACTCCTCCTCTTCCAGCAGTCAAAGCCCAGGCGGTCAGCCAACTGCAGAATCCCCACTTTCTAAGCTCAGGGGGGGCGGGGGCTAAAACAAAAAACACCAGAAGAATCTTCTTAAATTCAGGCTGAATCCAGCACAGATCAAAGAAAGAATTTTTTCTCAGCACACCAGTCCACCTCACTCCTTCAGCTTCAGCAGCAGGCTGCGGCAACATACAGCAACAATTCTTCCCTCTTCTCTCTCCACGAGGCAGAAGGAAATGGCTGCCTTGGGGACTCCCTTTAAATACATTTGGGAGTCCCTCCATCTGCTCCAACACTCCCTTGTCCCTCCCCACAGCCAATGCTGGCATAATTACCCCTGGCAACGCAGGATTTGCAAAAGAATAAGCCAACCAAGAAGCAAGGGGAATTGCCAGCCAATCATCACACACTGCAAGGAACCAACCAGAGTAGAAGAACTCAGAGGGACATGATGCACTGGCAGTGACTAAGGAAAACCCAAATCTCGAATCGATTCAAATCTGTTCTATTTTGGCCAGGGGTGCCAGAGCAGATTCGTTTCAAGTCACTCAAATTGACCAGAATCACTCAAATTGACCAGAGTCAAATTTATTCAACCTTTAAACAATTTGCACATTCCTAATAGTCACCAGACTAGTAACCATTCATAGACCTGTACTCCATGAATTTGTTTAAGCCCATTTTAAAGCCATCCAAGCTAGTGGCCATCACCACATCCCATGGCAGATAACTCCATAGATTAATTAGATGCTGTGTGGTACAGGTTGAGTATCCCTTATCCGAACTGCTTGGGACCAGAAGTGTTCTGGATTTCAGACTTTTCCGGATTTTGGAATATTTGCATACTGTACTGAGATATCTTGGGCATGGGATCCAAGTCTAAACATGAAAGGTTACTGTACACTGTATTTTATATTTTTAAGTTTTATTTAAAGTATAAAAACAAATAAGCATTGAATTTAGATAACTACAGGTAGCTATACGCAAACAGCCGCAACGGGTTGGTTCTGCGGGCACACGGCATGGTGCTTTCTGGAATTTGCAGCATTCCAGATTTTGGATGTCCAGATTAGGGATACTCAACCTGTAATATGCTTATGAAAAAGTACTTCATCAGTCCTAATTTTCCTGGCCATCAGTTTCATGGGATGATCCCTGGTTCTGGTGTTGTGAGAGCGTGTGAAATATTTCTCTCTGTCCACTTTCTACTCCATGCATAATGTTATACACCTCTCTTTTTTTATCATGTCTCCCCATAGTCATATCTCCCCATAGTCATCTTTTTTCCAAACTAAAATTCCCAGATGCTATAGCCTTGCCTCATAAGGAAGATGCTCCAGGCCCCTGATCATCTTGGTGGCCCTCTTCTGCACTTTCCCCAGTTCTACAGTGTCCTTCTTAAGATATGGTGACTAGAACTGTATGTAGTACTCCAAATGTGGCTGCACCATAGATTTGTATGAGGGTGTTATAATACTCACATTTTTATTTTCAGTCTCCTTTCTAATGATCCCTAGTATGGGATTTGCCTTTTTCACAGCAGCCATGCATGAGTCAACACTTTCAATAAACTGTCCACTACAACCCAAAGGTCTCTCTCCTGGTCAGTCACTGAGAGCTCAGACCCCATCAGTGCATATGTGAAGTTGGTTTTTTTTGCCTCAATATGCATCACTTTACACGTGCTCACACTGAACCATATTTGCCATTTTGTTGCGGTACTCAGCCAGTTTGGAGAGATCTTTTTGCTCACCCAGTTTGGAGAGATCCTCCAATCTGATTCAATCAATCAATGACCTGGTATGCTACCTGATTCCTTGCCAAAATAATATGCAACAATTTCCCCTCCATCACTCCTTCCCATGGCTGGCTTCTCCTATCTCATTCTTTATCTTTCTACTTACCTGCATAAAAAGATAAGGTTCAATTTTGAATAACTCTGCAGAAACCCATGCCCACAAAAGTGACAAAAATTAATTGTCAGAAGATCCCCCCCCCAGCTTCCTGATAGTTTATACCACACATAGGCAAGTCCCCTGACACACTACAAAATTTGGTTCTACTTTTATTTATATTGTATCTCATTTATATATTGTCATGAATAATGTCTTAAATTACTAATAAACATGTATATTATTTAGATACACTTGTCAGTGTGTCAAGATTAGCTGTGGTTGTCAGCTGCGTGCTGTGGCTGTTTGTGTCCCCCCCCCCTCTCTCAGTCTGTTTCTAGCTGGCACCCTCCCTCCCTCCCTGGGTACAGTCTGGGCTTGCTGGTTGCCTGTTGGGGCCAGGCAGGAATGTTTTGAGCAGTCACCTGATTGGCCTGGGGTGCACGTCCTTTTTTGCTTGCCCCGTACTGTACCTTTTCATTAATTAGTTGAGGTTTTCTTCGGTCACAATTGTGGGCAGGAACAGTGCAGTGGGAAGAAACAGCTGATTTACAGTGAGCACCTTCAGGTAAGCGTTTGGCTATTGGAGGGGCAGGTCTTTTCTCGAGAGACTTGGAAGCTCAGGGAATTTGACCTTGCACACTCTACTCTGTCGGGTGAGCTTCAGTGGGGTGCTGCTAAGGGCAGAGACCTGGCCTCAGGTTGGCTAAGAAGGGCAGCCTCTGCTTTAGAGCAATGGGGGCTGTCTGGAGCCAAAGTGTGTTGCCAGTGCTTATTAGGCAAGGCATGCTCTGACGGGGCCTGTCTTTAGTTACATGCACTGTGGGAGGTGGAGCGCCAATCCCACCTAACATCTGCCTCTGTTCTGGTCAAAAAATTGTGGCCCTTTGTTACCATACACTTGTGTCTCCTGTCTTTTTGGGGTGTGGGAGCAACCTGACTTTGCTGTTGTGTAGTTGCTCAACCTAAAGTAACTGTTCCTCTATAAGTGTGAGCCTATCTATTCGAGTCTTAACTTTGTTTAAGCTTGCTTGTGCAAGGCACTCAGGTAGGCAAAGCATGCTAGTGTGTTAGTGGAAGCTTAAAAAGAGAAGAGGAAAATTAGAGCAGGATACAATGTTTTCCTGTCACTCTTTACAGCCTGAAGTGAACCATATTTTAACATGATAATTATCTCAAGAAGCAATGCCAACCTTTAGGCCCTTTATCAATGCAGCTCTTTAAAAAATAAAATAAAATCCACCCAGGTGAGGTATTCGAAATGAATGAATTCACAGAAGGTTAACCCACTTTTTTCTCACTATATGCAAATGCAATCTGTCTTATTTACAACTGTTCCTTATTAGAACACTTATTTAATGTTTTCCATGAACATGATTGATCTGGATGTTGATTGGAAGCTTTTAGCTATATTTCGACATACTGATCTGCCATTCAAGCTCATGCCATTTCAGCTTTGTGAATGTATGACTGGAATTCACTCAAAGCTATTTGGCAAGTAATAGGTGGAGCTGTACATATGCCCTAATGCCACAAAATGCCACACAACTACAATATATGGAATTCCTTGCAGAAATCAGCTTCCTGGTAATATCAGTTTTCTTTTTTCTTTTTTAAATGACCCTCTTTGCTCTTATGGTCTCAAAAAGATGTGAAATATAAGAAAGTGGAGGCATTTCTGAATAAGATTTGCAGTGATCAGGAAGTGGGGCATCATTTTCTTGCCCCACCTCATAACTAGAGGAACAGTTGAACTCCAAAAGGTGCAGGGGCAATATAGTATTTATTTTATTTTTTCTCTCTGTATAGGCCCATATCATTTCAGTACAATTCTCTTCTCTAGAGGCACAGAAAAAAATATTAATGATGATGGTTTAAACTCCCACTAGCTGTGCTGATCCTAGTACAGGGGTGGCCAATCTGAAGTTCTCCAGTTATTGTTGGACTATAACTCCCATCATTCCCAGCTGCAATTTATCACAGGTGAGATGATGGGAGTTATAGTCCAATAACAAATGGAGAGCCTCTGGTTGCCCACCCCTGCCCTAGTAGATGTTAAGCATGGAAACATAAGTTCTGGTAGAACCTCTATAGTTAATTGAAGTTTATACCATTAGTAATATCATGTCTTGTTCAGCCCCTGAAGAAGATAATTTTACAGAAGTGCATTGGGCTTATACGGAGAAAAGTTTTAAATTAGTATTAATCTTGTCTGCAACCTGTTCATGAGGCAGAGTTAAGGCAGTTTGTAAGTTTAGTACATAGTAGGTAAAACAAATAGTGCATAGTAGGTAAAGGAGGAGTCTGAGGATTTGTGGCTTGCTGATAAGAAGCAGCCACAGAAGGATACATGGTGTTTGTTTTTGGGATTTGGATGCTGCCTTAAAAACTAGCACTTCCCAATTTTCATATTTGTAAATGACTATATGTTACACAAACAGCATATCAGTACACTCTTCTCTCAGGGGAGATTTCTATAAAAGGGTGCCCCTGGGATTTCCAAGTATTCAGGCAAATGTGAGGAATGCAAAACAAACAAATTTGAAGACCTGTTTGATGCCTGTGCAAACATTTGCAAGAACATAAGAACAGTCCTGCTGGATCAGGCCCAAGGCCTATCTAGTCTAACATCCTTTTTCACACAGTGGCCCATCAGCAGGGCCGGATTAAGGGCAACTGATGCCCTAAACACAACACAACAATGGTGCTCCCCTTTGGCCCCCTCCATTGCTTAACTGACATGACATTAAGACTCAAGCAAATTATTTACTTAGCCGACCCCACACAGAGCATCTGTGCACTCTTTGGGGCTGGCAGTTACCTTCTCCCCAGCCACCTTCTGCCCCAGTCTCTGCTTCCTGGCCCCGCCGCCTCTCCTCCCCACTGCCACTTCTGCCCCCCCCACACTTTCTTTTCCTCCTTCTGGGCCTTGCCTCCGTGGCCGGGCCCACCACTGCCTCTGGCCTCTGCAGCTGGGCCCGCCGCCACCGCGGTGAACAATCTTCCTGGGTGCACCTCATCCAATCAGGCACGTCCACCACCCAGCCAATCAGCTGGGTGCTGGGACTCACATTCCAAGGCACACCCAGGAGAATTATATATATAAATACTTTAATGTTTAATGGCGGTACCTCTATGCACATCAGTGCCACTAAATTGAATACCACTCGATCTTCCATGGCAATCAGGAAATTTTTCTGGGCACAAGGTGGTGGCTATATTCCGGCAGCTAATAAAGCCTTTCAGGCTAAAGTGATACCTCAGCTGCTATATGGGATTCAGGTTAGACCGCCAAAAGACTTACAAGCTTTAGAAAAAGTACAATCGGGCTTTCTGAGATCACTATTGGGGGTACCAAAATGCGTCCCGAACTCCTTAATACGGCTGGAGACTGGGCTATGGAAATTGGAGACCAGGGCCTGGCTGCTCATCATCCTGTATTGGATTAAGATTTATCTTTACCCGGCAGGACTTATACCTCATCTCCTTGCCGCTACCCCACAACCCTGTTGGTGTATGACAGTTGAGGAAAGACTCCAGAAGATGGGCTTCTGCCCAGCACAATTGTTAGAACAGGGCGAGTCAACGGCAAGATCCCTAGTTAAACAAAGGCTTAGGGACATAAATTTCCAGGAGGAAAGGGCCTCTGTAAATAGGCCGCTACAATTCCTAAGCACCAAGAAAGACTGGGTCACAGCCTCTTATTTCTATACAATCTATTCACCAAAGCTGTGCTGGGCGTTTGCAAGAGCTCGCTTGAATGCTTTACCCTCAGCGATGCTAGTAGGGAAATTTGAGAGAAAACCCTATGAGGAGAGACTATGCCTTTGCGGAGCTGCTCCCGAAACATTGTCGCATTCACTGTTACATTGTCCACTTTATACTGATGAAAGAGATTTATTTTTATCTCAGTATCTGAAAGATCTCCAAAGCCACTCAGTGGAGACAAATCTTATATGCTTATTAGAAGACAGGGACCCAACAATATCCCTGGCGGTTGCTAAATTTTGTTATACATTGACCAAACTAAGAGAAGCTAGAGCACAGCAATCGGTTCCTGTCAAAGATTCCTGATTTTATATATTTGATGACATTTTAGACTTTGTTTCCATTATTGTTTTCTCTTTTTACTGTGTATATTCTGTGTATATTGATGTTTGATCTAAGATCGTAAATAAACAACTAACTACTTTAATATTTATTTAAATTTTAAAAAGTTTTCTTCTAGATATTTAATGTAAAACAAAACAATTCCACTGCCTATAATTTCATATAAATAGCCACAACAGAAGGAATGATTGAGAAAAATATTTCACCTTCAAGGTCAGACATCATAACAGACAGCCATCTTTTACGTGAATATTTTGTACAGCTCTTTACAGTAATCTTTCGCAAATCAATGACTTTTTATTTCAGATACATAGTTTAGTAGTTTCTCGAAACTTTAGTCACTCACCGAGCCAAAGAAAAAAAATTTTAACAATGCAGAGAAAAGTTGAACATGGCAGATAAAAACAATTACCAAAAATTGACTAAAGTTGAGTGTGGCAGTGAAATGCAAGGTTGCAAAAGAAATGCAAGGTGGCAATAAGGGAGGCGAAAAGAGAGTTTGAGGAACATTTAGCTAAAAGCATCAAGGGGAATAATAGAAACTTCTTTAAATACATCAGAAGCAGGAAACCTGCCAGGGAGGCTGTTGGACCATAAGGCAATGAGGGAGTGAAAGGGATTATTAAGGAGAATATGGAGGTTGCAGAGAAGCTAAATGAGTTCTTTGTGTCCGTCCTCATGGCAGAGGATACTGAGCATATACCTTTTCCTGAACCAGGCTTTTCAGGGATGGAGGCTAAAGAAATGAGTCAGATAGAAGTGACAAGAGATGATGTTCTAAACTGTCTGGAAAAACTGAAAACTAACAAATCGCAAGGGCCAGATGGCACCCATCCATGAGTCTTCAAAGAACTCAAATGTGAAGTTGCCAACCTCCTTGCCAAAATATATAACTTATCCATGTAATTAGGCTCTGTACTGGAGGACTGGAAAGTAGCAAATGTAACACTGATTTTCAAAAAGGGATCCAGGGGCAATCCAGGAAATTAGAGGTCGGTGAGCTTAACGTCCGTTCCAGGCAAATTGAAGGAAAGCATCCTCAAGGAAAAAATTGTAAAGCACATAGAACAACAGGCCCTGCTGGGGGAGAACTGGCATGGCTTCTGCAAAGGGAAATCTTGCCTCACCAACCTTTTGGAGTTCTTTGAGAGTGTCAACAAGTGTGTGGATCAAGGTGATCCAGTTGACATAGTATACCTGGACTTCCAAAAAGCTTTCCACAAAGTTCCTCATCAAAGAGTCCTGAAGAAACTTAGCAGTCATGGGATAAGGGGACAAGTACATGTGTGGATTACTAACTGGTTCAAAGACAGGAAACAGAGGGAAGGGATAAATGGTGGGTTTTCACAATGGAGGGAAGTGAGAAGTGGGGTCCCCCAGGGATCTGTACTAGGACTGGTGCATTTTAATTTATTCATAAATGATCTAGAAGTAGGGATAAGAAGCAAGGCGGCCAAATCTGCAGATGATACCAAACTCTTTCGGGTAGTGAAAACCAAAACGGATTTTGAGGAGCTCCAAAAGGATCTCTCCAAACTGGAGGAGTGGGCGACAAAGTGGCAAATGTGCTTCAGTGTTGGCAAGTGTAAAGTGATGCACATTAGGACAAAAAAATCCAATTTCGAGTCTATGCAAATGGGATCTGAGCTATCAGTGACTGACCAGGAAAGAGATCTTGGGGTCCTGGTGGACAGCTCCTTGAAAGTGGTGACTCAATGTGCAGCAGCTGTGAAAAAGGCCAAGTCCATGCTAGGGATCATTAGGAAGGGGATTGGAAATAAAACTGCTAATATTATAATGCCTGTATAAAAAAATGATGGTGCGGCCACACCTGGAGTACTACTTACAATTCTGGTCACCACATCTAAAAAAGGACATTGTAGAACTGGAAAAGGTGCAGAAGAGAGCAACCAAGATGATTAGGGGCCTAGAGCACCTTCCTTATGAGGCAAGGCTACAACACCTGGGACTTTTTAGTTTAGAAAAAAGATGACTGTGGGGAGACATGATAGAGGTCTATAAAATTATGCATGGTGTGGAGAAAGTGGATAGAGAGAAATTCTCCTCTCTCACACATAACACTAGAACCAGGGGTCATCCCATGAAATTGATTGCCAGGAAATCTAGGACCAACAAACGGAAGTACTTTTTCACACAATGCATAACCAACTTGTGGAATTCTCTGCCATGAGATGTGGTGACAGCCAACAACCTGGGTGGCTTTAAGAAGGGTTTGGATAACTTCATGGAGGAGAGGTCTATCATGGGCTACTAGTCGGAGGGCTACCTCCATCCTCAAAGGCAGGATGCCTCTGAATACCAGTTGCAGGGGAGGAACAGCAGGAGAGAGGGCATGCCCTCAACTCCTGCCTGTGGCTCCCAGTGGCATCTGGTGGGCCACTGTGTGAAACAGGATGCTGGATTAGATGGGCCTTGGGCCTGATCCAGCAGTGTTGTTCTTATGTTCAGTGAAAGAGTTAAGGGCATGATACTAGGGGGGAAACTCTGTGGTGTTTCCTTCCCTTGATGCCCTAAGCATGTGCTTGTTTTGCCTTATGGTTAATCCAGGGCTGCCCACCAGGTACCTCTGTGAAGCCCACAAGCAGGAAGTGAGGGCTTGCCCTCTCTCCTGCTGTTGAACTACAGCATAATTCTTACTGAGGTGCTAAATCTGCATCTGGGTGGATATACCACTTCAGACTGCAGGTGAAGGCCCTTATGATGGAATACACCTCTTTCCTGCTCATAAGATTAGGCTAGGCCCCTTCTTCACAACACTTCATCTGAGGGTGGTTGTGTTTTTTGGGGGGGTTTTTTGGTGTTTTTTTTTAAATGGAGGAGCATTCAGTCACCAGAACTCTGAAGCAGAGCTGATTCAAAAAATATTTATTGCTCAGATTTGAGCAATAAATTATATAGTGCTTGATTATATAGTGCTTGAGTGATTTGGATGGATGGACAAAATGGGGGTGGTGGTGGTGGCAGGAAATTTAGGGTAGGGTCTGGAAATATTCTTGTTTCAGGTTGCTACCTCTGGTTGGCAACATGGGTGTTTTTCTTTTTTTTTTTCCCATTTACCATGCCTCTGTGGTTGGGTTCATACCTGTAAGTAGTTACAAAGTAAGTATTTGTGAGGAATTGGAGGTGTGGGGAATACATGCTCTCAGTGGGCCTGGCATCTGTATCTGCCCACCACAGATTCCCAACTGTTACCTGCTTGCAGCTTAGATTGTACTGACTTTCTGTGCCCACTTGAAACAGGTAGCTTGACAAAGTCAGTGAAATCTAAGGTGGAACTGGGATCAGGAACTGGAGGTGGGTCGATTCCAATGTCATGCCCATTGGGAATGCTAGCTCCCTGGCACCTCTGGTTCCTCTTATACCTACTTTGTAAGTATTTACAGGCAGTCATGTAAACCCACCCTGTAATTGGTGTTGGCAGCAGCAGCAGCAGTGATAGTGGTCCCGAGTCTCTTCGCAGTGACCTGCTCCCTGCAGCAGCTAGAATGCTCTAGGAATGTTGGTATGCATTAGATGGTGAAAATGGGGACTTTTTCAGATCCACCCTAGTCTGGTGATGCAGCCTAGAAACAAGTTTACAACCTTAATAAGAAACTGACCTACATTTCCCCTGCACCTTCAACAAAGCATGTTCCTTTTGGCATCCATTCATAAAAATGTGTTATCTTTTCATGGAAATTTCCAAGTAATTTTTGTTTAAAAACCTAGACTAGAAATGTGAATTTTCCTACATACTGTTTCCAGATTGGCAAAGGAGTAAAAAAAGCTGTATACTTTCTTCTTATTTATTCAACTTACATGCTGAACATATACTGAGAGAAGCTAGATTGGAAGAAAATGAGCGGAAGGAAGAAACATCAATAACCTGCGCTACGCTGATGACACCACTCTGATAGCTAAGAATGCGGATGATCTGCAAGCTCTTGTAATGAAAGTTAAGGAGTACAGTGAAAAAATGGGACTACAACTAAATGTAAAGAAGACTAAACCAATGACAACAGGTACAGCAACCAGCCTCAGAATTGATAATTGAAGTGGTAGATAGCTTCTGCCTTTCAGGATTGGCCATCAACATTAAAGGACCCAGCAGTCAAAAAAATCACCACAGACTAGCACTTGGTAGGCTTGCAATGAAGGCCTTGGAAAGGATATTTAGATGCTGTGAGGTATCTATACCAACAAAGATTGGAATTGTTCAGACAATGATTTTTCCCATGACACTCTATGGATGCGAAAGCTGGACTTTGAAGAAGCAAGATAGAAAATATATTGATGTTTTTGAACTTTGGTGCTGGTGAAAACTTCTGAGGATACCATGGACAGCCAGGAAAACAAACAAGTGAATCATAGAACAAATCAATCCAGAATTTTCACTTGAGGCACAAATGACCGGGCTCAAACTATCATATTTCAGACACATTATGTGTAAACCCAATTCTCTTGAGAAGTCCATAATGCTGGGGGAAGTTGAAGTAAAGAGAAGAATAGGATGACCAGCAGCAAGGTGGATGGGCCTGGTTATGACAGCAATGACTGCACCACTGAGAGACCTTAACGGCCAAGTTGAAGACAAATAATCCTGGAGAGAATTATGTGGTTGCTAAGAGTCGACACCAACTTGATGGCACTTTATCAATCAATCAATCAACCAAATGTAAAGTATTATCCAGCAAAGCCAAACAGTTGAAAACATGAAGTGAAATGAAATATCACAAATTATTTTGACACTGAATCCAAATTCCTTAAGTCCAATATTATTTAAAAGTGAATGTGTGCGTATAAAATACAGACCTAAAATAGAGATCTAGAAATGCACATGGGAAGTATCCACTGAGTGACGAGGAAGGAGCTTAGCATTCATTACTAAAAGCAGCAGAGCTGAGGACAGAGGTCAGGCCTGGAGAAGATGGGTTCTGAGCCTGGCTCTTGCTCTAGGTCACACAATGTATAAGCAAGGTAGAAATCCGTAGAGCTCAAATATAACCTACTCTTCTATTTCCTTGACAATGACTCTGTGGACAATCTTTTAAGTGATATACTGATGTCTAAAAGCTCAGATATACATGCTGACAAATCATGTGATACAGCCTCCCTGGTACTGTGTTGTTTTAGTCTACAGGTGGGGGATCACATGCCTGAATGCTGCCCCCAATTTTTTTTTAAAAAAAGCTTCTTAGGACTGCAAATCTTACTCACATAAAGACACCAAATGTGTACTTGAGTATTTGAATGTTCAGCTTGAGAATTTGCTAGGAAATTGATGCTTTGTGGATTTGGTGGTGGTGAGAGAAGTGGTCCAGAGCAAAAGAACAAACTCTTGTTTCATCAACATGCATTCCACATGCATTTGTGGAATAGCCCCGGCAGCACTTTTCCTCTGCTCATGGATCTTGGGATCTAACCCACAGAGAAGATACTTGGCCTTAATTTCTGGCTTTAACAAAGTCATTGATCAGCAGCCCTTTTGGTACACTACTTCCTATTGCTTGTTTTATAGTTTCCTTACAGAACTAAACATATTGTTCTGGTTTGTGCTATTGTAATTCCCTCTGTTACCGTCTTATACAAACAATTCTATATCCACAGCAGGGGAACTGGGATTCGGCAGCTCAGTAATTTCTTCACTGAAGGGATGTGGCACCATGTCAGTCCCTCCACTTCCAGAAACTTAATTTAAACCTATCATTCATAGCACCAAGTCCTCTGTTCACTCCCCACTTGCCATTTTCAGAAGGCACACTGCTTCAGTGATTTCTTAGCTACATAACTTTGACAGCTAAACACTCTTTTCTTCCTAGTTTGGTCCCTTCATTATATTGTTAAGTCAGTCTTTCTTTTTGTGTGGTATCCCATGTGTTTTTAAACCAGTGGTGGATTAATGCATAGGAGGAGAACCTTCAAGAAAAATCAGCATACACAATATTAAAGTTTCCCAAGTTAAAAAGGGAGAAAACAGTTATTTGCCTGCAGCATTTTCTCCCACGTTTCTGCTCTGTATGTGTTAGGACTGTAGGAAAATGACAGTATGCAATTCAATGTGGCCAGGTGGTGCTGGGGGGAAGTACATTTTTGTGCTGAGAAGATGATAGCTTTCAGATAACATTTCAAACAATATTTTAATATTATCTCCCCCATCAACCAGACAAACTTGTGTGACACTGAAGCATATTGTAAATTTCCTTCTATGTAAATTTCTTTCACATGGACCACCATGCTTTTTAGGTTCCCCAAAACACAGATCCCAGGAATAGAATTTTCATCTCTTCTGCAAGCTCGTGACATGAGTAAGAGCTTGGAGGCATCAGAGCAGTAGCTGGAGCTGAGTGGTATTTGATTACATAAAAGATCTCAACTGTCTCTTTCTACTGCTAGCTGATCTCCAGAATTACTGCCCTCTTTTTCATGTGTTCTCAAAGATCCCTGCATTGGTATCTAGTTCTTAATTGCTCATCCTCACAGCAAGAAAAAGACTGAAAGAGTGTTCTGGGGAAAGGGGTAGTTTAAACTTTTGAATGGACACAGGAGGCTAGAAATGTGTGTTGCGGATATAGCCTGCCCCCTTGCTTCTAGGCTCTCACCCTGAGATTTAACTTTGTCCCCTGGAGACACAATGAAGGAGACTAAAACCCTTACACTTGGAGCCAGACTCTGAGATCTAGCATCCCTACGATAAACACTTCCAGATGTTCAATAACACAACACCAGAGCTTTTCCTTTCTGCTGACTTGTTATAGAGCATATGGACCATTGGCATAAGGAGACTGTACAGTCATGTTCTTACAGATGCATTGCTGTGCTGCTATGATTAACACAGTGAATTTCCCACTGCAAGGTGATCTGCTGGAGGTGAAATTGAGTCCTGGGAAGGGTCCCAAGTGCACTTAGATCACTGGCAAATGTGTGTTTGGAAAGCTACTTAGTGATCTTGCTCATGATCCCAATACAGAAATTCAGTCAAGCACAATGTTAGGAATTGATACTCATCTCTTTGTGTGGTTGTCTCCTTTCCTTTCCTTTCTCTGTAACAGTATGGTTCATTTCCTTTTCTATTTTCTTCTTTTCCATTTTTTGAATTTTATTTCATGGCCACAAGATTTTGTGCCAGCCAACCCTATATGTGAAAAGTCAGTTTGATCAGAAAGCTACACTGAAAGCTTCATAAACTGTGCCAGGGTCACTGATGATGTCATAATGCTCTGCTCCAATTTGCCATGATACTAGGACAGTAAATAGTCATGCTAAGAAAGTTCCCTCTCTTGATCTTTCCTCAGCAGACTGTTGATCAAGTTGTGCAAGCAGAAGTCATGCATAGGAGATAAACAGAGGTACAGTACAGTTTTTTGATTTGGCCCTGTCAAGGTCAAGCAGAAATGTTGGATGGCCAAAAATTACCAGGGGAGAGATCTGGTCTTATGGTAGCAAGCACAAATTGTCCCCTTTGCTAAGCAGGGTCCACCCTGGTTTGTATTTGAATGGAAAACTACATGTGTGAGCACTGTAAGATATTTGTCTTAAGAAGTGGGGCCAGTCTGTGAAGAGCATCTGCATCATGCAGAAAGTTCCAAGTTTCCTCCCTGGCATCTCCAGATAGGGCTGAAAGAGACTCCTGCCTGCAACCTGGAGAAGTTGCTACCAGTCTGGATACTGAGATAGATGGACCAATGGTTTGACTTGGTAGAAGGCAGCTTCCTGTGTTCCTATGTACCCCAAAACAAATAATTCAAATAGCAACATTTGATATCCTAGTTTTTCCTCTCCCTCCTGTTTTCCTTTTGCTTTTAAAACCCTGAAATGTCATATTTCTTGCTTGACTCTTTCATAGTTCTTAATTCTGTTCCAATGGATAAAAAAGGTAGTCATTCAGGTAATTTGGTATGCTTATCTCACCATATTAATAGGTAAAAGTAGTCATAAGTAAGTTTGCCATTTAAAACAAAAACAAAAAATCCAGTCCTCATTTGTTGTCAGTATTCTCTTTTTCCAATGCTGAGTGAAGCAAAGTTCATGCAACAATCAGCAGTTTGTTCATTAAATATTGCTGTTCTTTTTTTTACCATTTGACCAGAAGATTCCAACATGATTTTAGATAGTTCATAACCTATAGTTTCCTTGATTGTCAAAATGATGGTTTCCCAAAACATCAATTCCTTACATGGACCACCAAATATGGTCAATGTCTGTGTCCATATCCATCTGACAAAGGCTCCCTCATACATTTTTCTTAATTTCAAAGGAGCATAATACCAAAAGTGTAATATTTTATGTTAATTCTCCCTAAGCTCTTCAGAAGGCTATTTAATGCTTCCAAACATATTTCTTCAGATCCTATTTGAAAGGGTTAGATTAGCATCTCTTTCCCATTTCTTCTTGTAGATGTACTCAATAGGTTGTAGAGCTGAATTCGTCTTTTACACTTTGGAGAAAAAACCCCTTTTGTTTAGTGTTTGTGCATGAGGATATAGTCTACCAAAATTATTTCTAGTTAATGAATGTTATGGTGATGCCCCTGAGTCAAGCCACTCACTCCTGCCTAATTCCTCACAACCTCAGAGCGTTAGCAGTAGATAGGGGAGGTTTAATTCACCTTCTTCATAAGAGCATAAGAATAGTTCTGCTGGATCAGGCCGAGGCATATCTATTGTTGCTCTCCTGCAACTGGTATTGGGAGGCATCTTGCCTCTGAGGCTGGAGGTGGTTTATAGTCACCAGACTAGTAGTCATTGATAGACCTTTCCTCCATGAATTGATATAAACCCCTCTTAAAGCCACCCAGGTTGATGGCTCTCACCACACCTTGTGGCAGAGAATTCCATAAATTGATTATGTGTTGTGTGAAAAAGTAGTTCCTTTTGTCATTGCTACATTTCTTGGCAATCAGTTTGATGGGATGACCCCTGGTTCTAGCGTTATGCAAAAGGGAGAAAAATCTCTCTATCCATTTTCTCCACACCATGCATGATTTTATAGATCTCTATCATGTCTTCCCTCAGTCATCTTTTTTCTAAACTAAAAGGTCACAGGTGTTGCAGCCTTGCCTTGTAAGAAAGGTGCTTTAGACCCCTGATCATCTTGGTTGCCCTCTTCTGCACCTTTTCCAGTTCTACAATGCCTTCTTAAGAAATGCTGATCAGAACTGTATGCAGTACTCCAAATGTGGCTGCACAACAGTTTTGTATAAGGACATTATAATATTAGCCATTTTATTTTCAACCCTTCCTAATGATTCCAAGCACAGAACTGGCCTTTTTTACATCTGCTCCACATGAGTCAACACTTTCAAAGAGCTGCCTATCACGATCTGCCAAGACTCCGACCGCACTGGGCATGTTTGGTTTTGTGCACCCCCCAACACCCCTGGTTCAACTCGAATTAGCCGGTTTGGGGGTTAATTTAAAAAAACAACTCATGGCCTCTGGGGGTGTGCCCCCTCCCCCCGCTAGCCTCCCCTGGTATAATAATGCCCTGGTTTGGGTGGTCTCCGGCCCATTTCGGGCCTCTGTGTAGTTGTGGTGACCATTTTGAAGGCAGCTGTGCATGCCCAATGGACACATGCATGACTGCTGTCATGAAGGTGTCCATTGCGTTTGCACAGTCACCTCCAAAATGGCCAGGGGAACTAGACAGAAGCCTGAAAATGATCCGAAACCCACCCAAACGGGGCTGTTATAATACCAGGGGAGGCCAGAGTGGGGAGGGGGAACCTCTGGGAACCCCCCTTCTGCAGCTGCGGCTGCGTCCCTGGAGGCAGTGAGGGTTTTTTAAATCTTAACAGTTAGAACCCCTGAACTGGCCGGAGGTTTTAAGCATGATCTTGAGTCAAACCTGGGCAGGTTCTGTTTGAGGCAGGCTTGACGTCAAGCCCTCAAACCAGTCCTGTTTGCTGTCAAGCTGGTTTGAATTGGAACCAGTTTGAACATACCTAATCCTGAGCTCATTCCTGTAGTGAGTTCCACTCCAGTTCTGTCCTGCCCCATCATCATCTGATACATATACATCTTTAATGCTATTCATTTCCATTAGACTTTTTTTTAAACTTGCATATATTGGGAGGGGAAGGGCTATGGTGCCTTCTGCCTTCTGGATGAGATAATTTTTGTCTCATTCTCAAATAAGATCATCACCTTGCACACCTTGTTCTTAACTCAAAAGTTCTTTTGATTACCAGTTTTAAAAGGTGGACTATGAATTATGGAAAAAAGAGGCAGAATGATCCCATTTCCAGAGTCTACTTATCCCAAACCTTCAGGACAGCTGTCTGGACTTCTTTTCTGTTTATGCTCCATTGAGTAGAGATGTGCAGAATGTTTTGATGGTGAGACATTTCAATTCAAGATGTGCTGTTTCAAAAGTTTCAAGCTCAAAACAGAACACCTTTTTTAAAAAGGACCTGTTTTGAGCTCGGAGCAGAACAACCTTAGAGAGTGCCTTCTTCTGTATGATCCCCATTGCACGTTGTGGTCATCTGGAGAGTTCCGTCTCCAGTTACCACCAGTATGTCTAGTGATGGCTCAGAACTGGGCCCTCTCTGTAACTTCTCCTGGCCTATGGAATGCCCTCCTGGCAGAGATCCACAGTTTAGGCTCACTGTTGGCCTTTAAGAGAGCCCTAAAAACTTACTTGTTTGGCCTTGTCTTCCAAGGTTTTTAAATTGTTTTAAAGTGTTCTCTAATTGGCTTTAAATGGTTTTGAATTATCTTAAAATTGTTTTTATGTTGTTACCAACAGTGTGCTTTAAATGGTGTTTGATTTTGACTTTTTAAACTTGTTGTGCACTGCCCAGAACCTTTGGATGAGGTGGTCTATAAATGTAATAAATATATAAATAAATAAATTTTGATTGAAACGTTTAGACATTTTGGGCACCATTTTGAAGGCCTCCCCCACCCTCTTGCTGATTGATTTCTGGCACTGGCTTCTGATTGGCTTGCAATCTCTTTGCTTCTTGGTTAGTTTGTTATCATACAAATCAAGTGTTGTCATGGGCAACTGTGCCCCCATTGGCTGGGGTAGGGAGGTGGGAGGGTGGAACACAAAAGGAGGGAATTTCAAAATGTATTCAAAGTGACTGAGAGGGAGGGAGGGAGGGAGAGAGAGAGAACTCTTATATCATGCCTCTCTTGAAGAAGAAGATGCATGAGGAGAGGAAGAAGTTAGGTTTGATTTTGTGGTTTTCTTTTCTTAGAACAGAGTATAATATGTGGTGTTATTGCTGCTATAACTATCTGGTTTTGCTGGATCTCATATTGACAAAGGAAGAATGTGGGTGCTGGCCATCCCTGAGTTGTGGTTTGTTTTGTTTGTGAGATAGTGTTGTGGTGAAAAGTGGACAGTTGCAGCTTTCTCTGTGTGTAATACTTTTTGGTGATTGCTGTGATAAGCTCCTTGTCTGGCCTTGAGACTAACTTGTGCTTCACTCACTTCTCTGGTCTGCTCTGTAATCTGTATTGCAAGGTGTACTCGATAAAAATGTGGCTGAAGTTGCTGTGGTTGAATTCATGGCTATGCTTGCTTCTAAGTAGGGTGCTGCTGTGGCAGATGTTATGATGATGAATATTTATATACCGCTTTCCAACAAAAGTTCTCAAAGCCATTTACATAGCAATAAATAAATAAATAAATATGGCTTCCTGTCCCCAGAGGGCTTACAGTCTAAAAAAGAAACATAAGATAGACACCAGCATCAGCCACTGGAGGGATGGGGATGGATAGGGCCAGTTGCTCTTCCCTTGCTAAATAAAGAGAATCACCGCTTTTAAAAGGTGCCTCTTTGCTCAGTTAGCAGCTGTTGCAATGCTAGGAATGGTCCACTCCTATCCAGCATGTCTAGCAGGTGGGCCTTTTGCCCAAAACATTTGAAAAGGTAGGAGTCCTGTGTAGCCCAGCCATTGGCTGGAGGTCCTCTGGAGGCAGGACTTGGGCTGCTAATGCTGCTCCCAGCAAACACCCTGCCAAACTCAGTACTTTCTAGGGAAGCAACCTCTCCCACCATCCCTGTCTATAGTGTGGGCTTCTGCTGGTCGCCCTTTTGGGGGCTGGGTAGGAATGTTTTTACCCTTGATGAATTGGCTTTGTTTGGAGTCCTTTTTTTTTTTTTTTTTTGCCTACCTCACACTATATGCCTTAGTTAGTTAGTTAGTTCATTATTTATTTATTTATTTATTTATTCAATTTCTATACTGCTCCTCCAAAAATAGCTCAGGGCAGTTGGTTCCCCTGGTCATTAGTTAGGTTGGTTCCCCTGGTCATAATGGCAGGTACAGTGTGGTTTCTTGAATAATTGAGTTCTGGTGAGCATCTTTCAGTCATGTGTTTCACGTAAGGAGGAGTCATTTTCAGTCCCTAGAGGCTTTCTGGCTCAGGGAGCACTGATTGATGGCTTACTTCAACCTGCTAACGGAATCAACACCCTCTAAGGCTTTTTGGCTTGGGCATGGCAAATCCTACAGCAGGTGCCTGCACGTTAGGTGAACTAAGATGGGCAGCTGGTGGCCTTAGGCCTGATGGTGCCTGAAGTGGAAGTGTCTTGCCCTAGGTAGGGCTGTGCACGAACCGGTCCAGAGGCCATGTAGGAGGCCTCCGGACCGGTCCAGAGCCAGACCGGTCTGGCGGTCCGGCACCGAGGGGGGGGTGTCTCCCTTTAAGGGCGGGGGGTAGAACTTACCCCTCCCGCCGCTCTTCCCCCTCCGGCGCTGTAGCGTTAAGTGAAGATTTCAGGGCGGCAGCGTTCCTCGCTGCTGCCCCTGCCCCCGTCGTTGTTAGTAAAGCCTTCGTAAGAGCACTCATAGAGCAGCACCCATGCGCGCACAGCGGCGACAGGTGCATGCACGCTGCCGCACGCGCATGCGTGCTGCTCTAAGAGTGCTCTTACGAAAGCTTTACTAACAACGACGGGGGCAGGGGCAGCAGCGAGGAACGCTGCCGCCCCAAAATCTTCACTTAATGCTACATCGCCGGAGGGGGAAGAGTGGCGGGAGGGGTAAGTTCTACCCCCCCGCCCTTAAAGGGAGACACCCCCCATCGGTGCTGGTCCGGACCGTGCACATCACTAGCCCTAGGTGTTATGCTGGTTGGCTCGTGTGTAAGCATCAAGTCTTTGGGACTGCACTGTTAGGAGTTGAATGCCAATCCTCTCCTTCATTTCATTATTTGCAATTAATAAAGTTGTGGCCCTATTTTAATCCACAATTAAGTCTCATGTCTTTATTTGTCTGGGTGCAAGGAGCATAAAGAGTCATTTGTGTATGTGAGAGAGCAACTTGTGCTAGTGATATAACGGCAGTGCAGGCACTGTGCTGGCTGTGGATTCTGGGCCAGTGATTCTTTTTTGGCCATGTTTGGACTGTGTTTGAAATGTATGTTCTGTGTGGGCAATGTTCTCTTATACTTCCTCTTTGATTGGGATTTATGATATAAATTAGTATTGCTTTCTTTAAACAAGTATCCAGGAAAAACTGATGATTTTTGCATTATGCTTTCTGATCAGCAGTCTGATATCACAAACAATGTTGCTAAATTCTGCACAGCAGCTTGTAAAATTCACAACTTGTGTGCTAATAATGCACAACTTGTTCATTATTTGAATTCTAAATTCACAACTTGTGTGCTTAATAATAAACTGTAGACAATTACACTCTGGCCAATTTGATTTTTAGTTATATACATTAGAGTTTTACCATATGTCTGTATGCACAATTTCTTGTTGTTACTGTTGCGATTACTGCTGATGCTATTGTATTTACTACATGAAGCTGGTTATTCACCATAATAAATATTTGATTTGATGGGATGACTTGGAACACCCCATTGTTGCCCATGGGTAGCTCCTAGGGACACCCAAGTGGGTTGTGTGGTAGGGCATGATGGGTTCTACCTACCACTCAACCCACAACAAAAATGGGCAAGTGAGTGATTTTAAACAAATGTTTAAGCTTTCCCAAAAAAGCCCATAGCATCCTAAGAAGTTTGGGGGGAAAGTTTTAACATTTGTTAAAAATTTCCCGCTTGCTCATATCTTTTGTGGATTGGGTGGTAGGTAGCCTACATGCCCTACCACACAACCCACTTACGTATCCCTAAGAGCTACCCATTGGGAAGAATGGGGTGTTTCAAGTCTCCCATTGTTCCCTATGACCAGAACAGTCAAAACATTTCAGGTCTGTGCCATCAAAATAGCTGGCTTGACTGCTGCTTCCAGTGAAATGTTTCAGCTGTGCATTTTGTTTTGAGCTCAAAACAGAACACAAAATCTGTTTCATGCATATCTTCACTATTGAGCTCTATCTAACTTCACCATACCATATCAGTGAGAGAGGAGGACTTCCAACTGTTCTGACTTCCAATATTTGCTATCCTTGTCACTCTCAAACCATTGACACAATGCAGTTAAAAGAGCATCATATTTGTAGTGTTTATTATTGAGTACTGTAAAGCCCAATACCTTACTCTAATATCATACCCTTGAGGGTTTTTTAAATAGTTGTTAATAAACACACATTAATTTTATTAATATTTTCCTGCAGTATGATGCTAGAGCCAGAAACAAAAGATAAATTTAGGGAGGATTTTCATTTTTACCACTGCTGTCCTTCTACCTTACCCTTACCTCATTTTTAAGGTCGTATTGCATCTTCTTAAGTAAGGGATCCAAGTTATCCTCCATGATTCTGGACGTATCTACTGATTACTAGGAGTGTGCATGAAATGCATTTGACAGTCTGTTCTGAGTGCAGAACCTTATTCAAAATGTGTGAAACATTCTGTTGGAACAACTGGACAAGATGGTTGTTATGACAAAATGACTCCCTTTCTGCAAGACCACTCTGGCCCCCATTTTTAAATCCAAAATGGCACTCGGACTGGGGTCAGAAAATGAAGGTTATGTGTTTTGGGGTTTTTTCTGTTTTGTTTTTGGCCTGAATCTGAAACACACCCATTTTGTTCTTTGTTCGAAATCAGCCAATCCGAAACACCCCAATTTTGTTCTTTGTTCAAGATTGCAAAATCTGAATCTGAAATTTTTGGATTTAGAAAAAGGCTCTGGGGCAAAACTAGTGGGTGGGGGTGGTAGTTCCCAATGGGTGGAAGCTACCACCCCAATTTCAGAGGAATTGGGCAAAGGGCTGATTTTTGGTGAATTTTTGAAGTTTAAGATTTTTCCCATAGGGACTAATGGAGGTTTTAGCAAAAGTATAGCGTCACGTTGGGGGGAAAGTGGATGGCCCAGAGCAGAGTAGGGTGGGAAATAGTGCCCAGTGGGGGCAAGGAAGCTTCCAGAATTATTTCAAAGAATTGGTCAGAAGGCTGATTTTTAAAGATTTAATGGCATTTACGCATCTATAAGGTTCTTCCCCATAGGGAATGATGGAGGTTTCAGCAGCCCCATAACTGAACTTGGGGGGCCCATAGCGAGTGGTGGTGTAGATCACATAGGGTGCCAACTACCCCCATGGGTTGCTAACCTATGAGGTACTGGTTCTGTTGTTTCTGAGATGTTTTGAGTGTAGATTCTCTGGTAGTATATGAGAGTTGATTCATGGTTTGTCACTGAAAATCTCATATGCTACCAGAGAATCTACAGGGTGGGCTCAGGCTGGCAACAAGGCAGGCATAGGAAATGGCATGGCATCTCTCAAGGGAGTGAAAAAAAATCTTCTGGAACAAAAAAGCAATGCAGCAGATAAATCCATTCCCAGGCTGGCATGCAGTAGCCATAGCAGGCTGGCAGGCTGGGCTCAGGCTGGCAACGAGGCAGGCAGGCATAGGCAATGGCATGGCATCATCATGACAACTTGAGGCATGCCATGCAATACAAACTAGTTCTCTCTCTCTCTCTTCAATGAGGCAGAAAAGCAGAATGGCGAATGAGTAACTAACTTGTTGAATGAATTGAAAACCCCTCCTTGAACTACCCCACCCTTGCCCCTTCTTCGACCCTTCCCCTGGCCAATGTGGTGTCAATAAAGAGTGGCAAGAGGCAAAAGAGCCAATGGGGAACAAGGAGGGAATCATCAGCAGGTCAGCCCATGCTTTAGGTCACTGATTGGAAGGCTGGGAGAGCGGGAAATTCAAAGAGATGTCAAACACAAAACGGAGACTGACTCAGAGATCGCCACAAAATGGAGGTCCGAAAAAACAAAATGTTTTGTAGCCGAAACAGGGACGTTTTGTTTTGTGTACAAAACTTTTGGATCTGGAAAATGGGCATTGTGTTTTATCTACAAAACACCCAAAACAGCCCGTTTCGAGTACAAAACGTTTTGTACCCGAAACATTTTGCACATCCCTACCTGAGAACATGCTGTCTCAGAACGTGTCATTCCATTCTGAGCTTCGAGCAGAACCCCTTTTTAAAGAGTAAGAGCTCGGAATGGGACACAAAATGCATTTTGTGTACACCCCTAGAGATGATTATGAAATTTTCCTCATTTGAATTTCTCCCTGGATTCTGAGTTACTGAAGTACTTGTTCTTGTTTCCAAAATGGAACCCCGAAAAAAAACACATTTTTGATCTTTGTGCACATGAAGTCATGAAGATGCTTTCTGTGCAGTGTTTTACAGATGTGCAGGAATGCATGTGCATATTGTAGAGCAATGAACCAAAAGAATCTTGATGCTATCATAGGTAAGCACAAGGAGTCTATTTTTTGAAGTATTATTTCAAGGAGCACATGCACATTGGTAACATGATGTGGAGAATGACACCAATGAGCTTAAGTGACTGAAATCTGTGGCAAATGCCATATGTTTTAATTTTAGAATTAAATATATATCTTTTCCTAGTTAAACAAACACCCAAGAGTTCAAGGCAGAATGAACATTTTTTAAATTTTTTTTTAAAGGAACAGGGAAAATTCATAATTGCATGAAATTCATAGGAGGGAAAGCTATAACTTATTTGAAGCAGTTCGCTTTTAAACTTGCAGTTATATTTGTTTATGCACACTAGGAAATAGGTTTATACAATGTTTCTGTTCATGGTACAGTATTTATCTTTTCAGTGTACAGCAGACAGTTTTGGAGTCAGATTTTTATTCTGTCTTCATCACTCAGCATCAATGTTCTGTGTTAAGTAAGCCTGTCTTCATTTTTGAGTACTTTCTGCCTCCCTGGGTCGAGGAGCTGTTAGTATGCTGGCTGAGCTTCCATCAGGAATCGGAGCAGGTTAATATGTGACACCAATCTCTGTGCTACTCTGGGGTGTTTAGAAGACGGGTCTAGGTTCAGTAGGCTGGAAAGCAAAAGAAAATTGTCAAAAACACAGAGAAAGTAAGAAATCTTATGCTGCAGGGGTCAGCTTCTCATTCTTGGAGGAGCTCTGGCAATGGACATTTCATGAGCATAGACCCACTGGACTCCACTAGGAACAACAATTTAAAATACACTAAACTCTAATGCACACACAGGCCACACTTGCATGTAACAGCAAATCACGGGTAGGTGAACCTGAGGTTTTTTGTAACCACGAATCGCATCACAGACATTTTTGCAACCATAGCCTGTCAGCTTCTGGTTTCAGGGCAGGGAGCCACTCTCTCTTCCTCATCTGCCAATGCTTCATCCTAGCTAGCTCCATAGCACTCATGTCATCAGACTCTCGGCAAGGCATCAGAATATCTGCAAGGTGGTAGCCATTAGCCATGATCTTCAAGGAGGTGTACCAAGTGTGATCGTGCCTTTTCGGAATGGACTACTCGCCTTTGGCCAGGAAAGTGCATTTAAATCCCTTTAAATGACATTCAAGCCCTTCTTCTGACAGCAATTGCACCATCACCCTCATAAGAGCCCCGCAGCAAAATAGTCCCACACAAGCACAATTACTCTCAACAGTGGGGATGGAGAGGGGAACTAATTTTTCTGCTACACCTGGAAGGGATCATGATGACTTCCTAGGAGGGAATATGTATATGAGAGAGGGCAAAGGATCCTGGAGCCTGGTCCACTATGACAAAGGTTGCTGTTGCATTGCTATCTATCTCTCTATCTATCTCAACTGCTTTGGTTTATATAGATATTCATTGTATTCGTATTGTGATGGCAGACGCAGGCAAAGCAGTCCACCCAAACACACTACTGCCCCCGTTTCAGCTTGAGAGGGCCAGTCCACTGGGGAAGACCAGAGGCTCAGTGAGCTTTGGTCCTCCATCAGATTGCACTCTCATGAGGTAGGCCACCTAAATCCAGGGGTCCCACATGTGGGGCACATCTTCTCTCTGGTAAATAATGTAACTTGTACACCATGCCTCCCTCCTCTTCAGGGGAAATGGACAACTCTCTGCGGCCAACTCTCTGTGGCCAACTTACTGTGAGACACCTCAACACAGCCAACTCACTGCAGGGACAACTCAATGTGAATCTCCGACAAACACTTCAAAGCAGTTCCCTGCTCTCTCTATAGGGATGGGGAATGGGTAAAGGAGTAGGGATGTGCACAAAACTGGTTAGCCCAGTTTGGTTCAAATTCGGACTTGGCTCAAACCAGGAGGGAGAGGTTCAGTTTTGGTTTTGCTCAACCCCCTCCCCCCGGTTCGGTTCGAATTCGTTTCTGAGGCGTTCTGAGTGTAGATTCTCTGGTAGCAAATTAGAGTGGATTAATGGTTTGTCATTGAAAATCTCACTTGCTACCAAAGAATCTACACTCAGAACATCTCAGAAACACCAAAACCCAGTACCCCATGGGTTAGCAACCCATGGGGGTGGTTGGCACCCTCTGTGCACTATATCACCACTCTCTCTGGGCCACCCCAGTGCCCCCCAAGTGCAGTTATGGGTCTGCTGAAACTTCCATTATTCCCTATGGAGAAAAACCTTAATGACACGTAAATTTCAAAAATCATTTAAAAATCAGCCCTTAGCCCAATTCCTTTCAATTAATTCTGGCAGCTTCCTTGCCCCCCTTGGGCACTACCACCCACAACACTCCAATCTAGGCCACCCCTTTCACCCCAACATGAAGCTATACATTTCCTGGAATTCTCATTATCCCCTATGGGGAATTCAAAAATAATTTTAAAATTCACCAAAAATTGGAGGAGTGCCTGATTGCCTTGGGGTATGGTGGGTGGTAGGCACTCCTGGGTGCCCACTTTTTGGGTGCCCACTTTTATGCCTCTAGGTGCTCCACAATAGGGGATAATGGGCTGGTTTGAGTCCCATTATACCCCATGGGGAAAATAATTAAAAATATTTCAAAAATTTGTAAAAAATTGTACGAGTGTCTGATTCCTTTGGGGTTGGGTGGTAGACACCCATGGGTGCCAAGTACCACCTCATCCACTTTGGGAGGTTTAAACTGGTTAAAACTAGTTCTAACCGGTTTGAATTGAACCCCCCCCCCAAGTTTGGTTAATAGCTGGTTCAGTTCGAGTTCAAACCATTAAACCGAAATGGTTCGAATTCGAACCAGTTTGAATTTGAACTGGTTTGCACATCCCTACAAAGGAGGTGGAGAGCAGCCCGATCCTTCCAGAAACCAGCGGACATGCAATTATTGCTTTATTTGAATTTGAGTCGCAACCAGCAAGCCCGATAGTGCCCTGCACTTCAAAACATTTCCATGATCTCTCTATATGGGGTTAGGAAGTGGGCAAAGGAGGCACAGAACAGCCTGCTCCTGCCAGCAACCAGCAGACATGCAATTATTACTGTATTTGAATTTGAGTTTAATAGGATGTCTGCGCTTCCATTATGGGCTCCCTGTCTCCCATAATGCCCAGCCAAAAGCCAATGCAGCTGGGGATGCTGGGAGTTGTAGTGAAGAACATCTGGGAATCCCTGTTAGAGGGAACACTGCCTGGGAGCCCCATCTCTGCCATGATTTGAACTAAAACTCTGCCTTTCCGCACTCTCCATGAGTGCATGAGTACTTACAGATTTTGTCTCTCCATGAGTGCTTACAGAGTGCTTACACTCTCCATGAGTGCTTACAGATTTTGTCTGAAGAGGCAATTGCTAGGAAACTAGAGCTCCACATATGGGGAGAGTCCCTCTCTACATGCAACATTTGTTTCTTCAGAAAAACAGTGTAAGTGTGAAGAGCAGTGGGGTGGGGTTTCAGAGCACATCTGCATGGGGGAGCTCCTTGGTATAATCTCAGGAGTCTGTATGTGAGTATAGTACCCCCACTTTCTATAACATCTGTTGCTTTCAAGGCTTCCAGACTACTTTAGTTAATCTGAGCTCTCAAAACATCTTATAAAATGCCAAGATGGGAAATCTGCAGCCAAAACTCTGGCTATTTAGCTCAAATCAATATGTGAAATTCAATAGGACTGTTGACACGGCCATTTGGGGGTGGATTGGAAAGCAAGAGAGCTCCTACCCCATTCGCAGAACTTCTATTTGGGTCTGCAAACCCAGGAAACAAAAGAGCAGGGCAGCCGCTGGATCGCAGTTGTTGAACTAGGCAACTGCAAGCCCTGTGCCTCCATGGAAAGTCCTCCAAGGTCCTGCATGCCTCCCCAGCATGCATTGCACTGCCAGCAGACTAGAAAAGTCTCATGACAGCAGTGACTGCTCTCCCATTGGCACAAAGGAGCAGGAGGTGGACCCAGCCTCACCAAAGCTGCTCCCATCTCATGACCCTAGAGCGTACTTTGTAGGCCAGTGCATGCCTTGACAGCATCTCCTGTAGTCACAGCTTTCTATGCTTCCCATTCAGGGGGAGGCATGCTAGGTCCCCGTAGGTGGGTAGAAGAGATGTGTGAGTTGTTACGAGCACAGGATCACGGTAGGAGGGCTCTCCTCTCCTCCACCCTCAGTTAAAAGCAGGGTAGGAAAACTAGGTAGCCCTGCTTTAAGCAACCTGGGCTGGAGGGATTAGTGTGAGTTCTCACAATCAAAGAAAAGAGGGTAACCCACCTCCTACCATGATTTTGATGGTCAAGTGAACCAGTCTAATGTGTTTCCCCCTCTCCATTTGTCCTTCATTGCCCCTTTGAAGTTGCTAGGTCACAGTGTTGCAGTGACAATGGAGGGCATAATTCACAACATTATGCATGTGGTGGAACATAATGATTACACAGTTGTGCAAGCACACAAATTGTGCAAACCGAGTTATGCAACAGTGCAGCCATGACTGCACTGTAGTGTAATGCCGTTGGTGCAATTTTTGTGCTTGCACAACTGTGCAAACATTACATTCTACCATGTGTGTAGCATTGCATAGTATGTCAGCCAGTAGAAGCTACAACTGGCAGCATTCCCTGCCAGGATCAAGGCTGTAGCCCCAGCAACCCGAGGTCCACCTTCCCCAGCCTTCCTGCCTCCCAATATTGCCCAGTCCTGCCTGTCTCCCAGCCCTATGTGTAGCTTTGCCGAGTCTTGCTTTCTTCTTGGCTTCTTCCATTTCCTGTCTCTACCACCCATCGTTTCCTTAGGTTTCTGCTTTACAAACACTGCCTTCTTTCCCCCACTTGCTTCAGATACTCTGTCCTGGTTCACACAATGTGTGAACCTAGGTTTAATGTAGGCTACCAGCATTAGCATAACTGTGATTTGAATGATTGTGTGAACCAGATCTCTGTTTCTTGACAATCTCCTATAATATTCCTCTCCCCCGCAATAACACACAATCCCTCCTGAACTGTGGAGTTTCTTCAAAACTCCTTCTCTGACTAATCCCTGCTTATATCAGTTCCTTGTCTTCTCTGCCCTTTTTTCCTGAAGTCTAATTTTCCACCTCTGCATCCCTCAGGCTGCTTTATCTTCAGTTCATTGCCTACTCTGCACTGCTCCGTTGCCTTAGGTCTATCTGATTCTTGGAGATTTTACATCCTGGGGCATCTTCCCAGCATTTAGCTTGCCTCTATGCAAATTATGGATCTGAATCAAACAGACAACTATCATTTTCCTCACAATCACTGGGTGGCACTTTATATATTTGCTGAGCAATTGAACATTTCATGCTACCAGTACACCTACTTAAGTGTCAGGCTTCACATCACAAGTACAGTAGTTATTTTCACGATGTATATGGGCCACTTTAGGGCACTACACAGGGTTGAGGGGTCAAGTATTTTCTGGTTTGCCTTATTCACTAGCTGTTTCCTGAGCCTAACAACAACTTTGGACATTACAGAGTTGTGAGGGGAACAGAAAGTGAAAATGCCATGTGCTTCCTATTTCTACCAATATGGAATGTTTGCCTCTTCCCCCATTTTCCACAGGTAGCAACAGAGCATGGGTATCTCACCATGGAGGGAATTGTGAAAGCTCAATTTCATAACTGATGTGGAAACAGGCACTTGGGCTTTCTGTCTCCCTGCATGTCCATCATATCTGAAGCCACACACTTCATGCCACAGAAATTTCCCTTCATGGAAAATGACCCCTTTCCAACCATAGTATTTGGAATTATATACATATGGGTGGACACCATTGTGTTGTGCCCAACTTTCATGAGGGGAACACTATCCATGAGATGACTGGGACCTGTGAAGTAAACAAGCTATAAAGTGCTAAGGTGAAGCATGGCACGTGCATGTGTGGCATGCTGGAGGTGCCTAGAGTGCAAAGCCACATGGGCATTGGGCCCAGTCAGAGGCAATGGTGGTGTTATCCTGGTGCTCCTTGCGCTCTCTTCATTCTTCAAGAAACCCGATAGTGCCCCGCACTTCAAAGCAGTTCCCAGCTCTCTCTTTGCAAACAAACAAACGTGATAGTGCCCTGCACTTCAAAACAGTTCCCTGCTCTCTCTATATGGGGCTTGGAAGTGGGTGAAGGAGGCGCAGAACAGCCCACCCCACACTTCAAAACAGTTCCCTGTTCTCTCTATAGGGACGGGAAGTGGGCGAAGGAAGTGGAGAGCAGCCCGCTCCTGCCAGCAACCAGCAGACACACAATTATTCCTTTATTTGAATTTGAGTCACAACCAGCAAGCCCGATAGTGCCCCGCACTTCAAAACAGTTCCCTGCTCTCTCTATATGGGGTTAGGAAGTGAGCGAAGGAGGCACAGAACAGCCTGCTCCTGCCAGCAACCAGCAGACACGCAATTATTACTTTATCTGAATTTGAGTTTAATAGGATGTCTCCTCCTACCTCTGGGGTACAATACATCAGAAGGCAACTCACAAAAAGGTAAACAAACCCATAAACAGTTAGACGAAAATATCTGGTCCAACATGCAAAAACACAAATGATAAAAATGCAGGGAGATAGTATTAAGGAAGGAATCTTAAGGAAGGATGCTAAGAGATATGCCCATTTTCAATATGCAGAGCCAAGCTACATGAATACTGGCATATCCAAAGCTGCACCTGGCTTGCTTCTCCAAAGCCCTTTTTGTCTTAATGCAGAAATTCAAATCAAGGAGGCAGACAGGGAGCTCTTTCTCATGATCAGTGAGAAAGGGCTCAAGGGAGAGCAGGGAGGACGGCTGCTATCACTTACCTCCCCACAGACAATCCCTCTGTCTTTGCTGGACAGGCGGATCACCTGCCCAGATGATCGCTGGCTGCACCTGGCAGTGCAGAGGGTCGGAGGCTGAAAAGCATTGCCCCACCCCCAAAACTCCCATAATGCACCATGCAAGGGTGCGGTGCATTGTGGGGATTCCAATGCCAACCGAGAGCTGCTTGCAGCCTCAGTTGCATGCAGCTGGGGTTGGCAGGCGATCAGAAGAATGAGGCTAAGGGGGCGCTTGCTCTCTTAATCTTGTTTTGGAGGTGGGTTCCAGAGGCAGGTTTGCCGCTGCATTGCCACCAGAAGCTGAACGGCTCCCAGCAGTTCTCATATGCAGGCAAAACCAGGCTGCGCTTTCTTCGCCCGGTTTTGCCTGTGCCTAAGAACAGCCTCAGGCTCTACTAGCCAAACTTTCATTTTTGTTCTAGTCTGCCATTTCCCTGGCACCTTCCACCTGGAATCACGAAGTCAGAAACTTCCTGGAAAATGCTAGTTTGGGTGCATTAAATTAGACTCAATGGAACCAAGTAGGTAGGTAGGGAGAGAAAGCTATTTCTAGAATAGCAACCAGGACTTTCTAATTAACTTTTTCAGATTCAGTCTATGTACCTATGGAAGACATTGCACATCAACCTAGAAGATTATAGATAGGTAAACTTTGAATCCCAGCTGTCTTTCCTCCAGCTCTGGCAATTGCTGGGCCAGGTTCCCATGTTTTGTCCCCAGATGGCTTCCTGAGCTTCTCGGTTACCTCTTATCTCCCCAATCAGTGCTAGCTTTTTCTGCAGACATGCCTTTAAAATTAGCACATTCCTTCATTTTCCTACCTTTCTTTATATCACCTTTTCCTTTCTTTATATCACCTTGTTTAGCATCTTTTTCTCTTATTGTTCTAGGAAAACCATTTGCTGTTGTGTTGTCTTAACCTCCTCAATACCATCATTCTCTCTTTATCCTTCTAATGCACTCAGTGGCTGACATGACGAGTAACTCCCCCATTAACAGAAGGGACCCGCCAGGGCTGCTGCACAGCTTAAAAGGCAGTCTTGACAATGTAGTGACGGAGCTGATGCAGAATGACTTTAAACCACTTCCAGGCAGCAAAGCAGCACATCTTTCCATTGGAAGGAGCAATACGCTGCACTAGGTTAAAGTTGTTCCACAGCAGCTCTGTTGCCTACCATCAGGGCTGCTGTTTAAGTTGTTCAGCAGTCCCAACACCTACCCCTATCATCGATGGAGGGCTGTCCTTCATGTCAGCCAATAGTTGTAAAAGTGTATCCTTCCATGATTTATAGTTACTCTTACAGGCCACTTCTTGGTTTTTCTTCATGGTTCTAACATCCACATTGCCACCTTGATTTATTGCCCCTCACTTTCTCTGATTTAAATTGTTTTATTGCTTTATTGCCTCTTGCAGTACCCATTTAAAATGTTTTCTTCCTGAGTCAGACTTCCGACACTCTCCTTTAATGTCTAATTGTTCTCAATAAGCTGCTTAATTTACCTAAACACATGCATTGAATTATTTCATGTTGGTGGGGTTTCTGGTGTAGCAGCAAGTTTGCCAATAGCTAAAGTATCCTTGACATGTGTACACTGTGTGTGGAATGCACAGGTTGTATTATTGCCACTGTATTTCAGGGATGCGTGTTCTCTGCTTTGCCATTGTTTTTGTCTTCTAATTTTGTCATCATGATTCCCTGAAACTGCAAATAGTAGATAGATTTTATTTGCATTTAGTCACCTGCCCATAGCAAAATATGATGATAATAAACAATAAAATAAAATAAAATAAAATAAAACCACATTACACACCATAGCATATAAATGCAGTAAAGTCACACAAGCCCAAATAAAAATTAAGAAATATTTTCTGTACAGCTTAAATTTCAGAATCCCCTCAACAAGTCACAACATTTTTCTTCAGGAAATTTCCTCTGACACTAATCACTACAGAGAGTAGTAGTATTCAGTGATACCAACTGGCGACCATAGGCGTGTCAATTAATTGCCCTTACTGTTTTGTCAATGTCAAAAGCAGATGCACCATCTCTCCCTATGAACTATTCTTGCCCAGAATGATGTCTTAGAATATGATGAATCACGGCAGCTCATTGACTGATGTGACCTCACAGAATCGGGATGTGACCTAAATGGAAGGTGCCATTGGCCAAAATTGGGGCAGCCAGTCATGCAGGAATCTGTTCAACAAATGCTCTGGTTCAAATAAAAATATCTTTCCTGCCCAGTTCTCAGTGCAGTTCTAGGTGATCTCCAGGACTATGAAAGTAAATCCAGCAGTCCTTTAGGGACAAGACCCGGTCTGTGGACCAAATGCAGAACATCCTACCCTGTTGACCAGGCTAGGGCAGAAGGTCCTAGTTGGACAAATATTGTGACTAGGCTTCTGTTATGTTTATTATGGTCAAATCTGCCTTGGAAAGACAATGTTTAAAAATATTTTTTAGTCTTAGCATTTTGCAGCATTGTTGAGCTGTTTGGAGGGAGTCCTGTTCAAAGGGTCCTATATGGGACAAATGGAATCTGCCAAGGGTCCAAGAGACAGTCCCTATTCTGGTCCAGCTTGGAGACTGAAATTCTGTGCACTGTCAACAAAGCACACACAAAACATTTGTGGACTGGAAAGTTGGAAGTTTCAGCTGGTCTGAGGACTTGTTTCAAGCATTTCAATATGCCAGAAATTTACTTCATGAAAATGACATGCCCTTCACTAGACAGTCACTTTATGAAGATAATTGGACCTAGAGATTGTCAGAGACTGACAAGACTTCTTTTTTATGATTTTTTTCTTTGTCATTTAAGATCAGAGAGTTTGTGATGCATGTTATACTAACATGTGGGTCCTGTGCATGCTGTGATAGAAGAATACATAATTTAATGGAGAGTTCTGATGGCGCAGTGGGGAAATGCTTGACTGACAAGCAGAAGGTTGCTGGTTTGAATCCTTGCTGGTACTATATTGGGCAGCTGCAATATAGGAAGATGCTGAGAGGCATCATCTCATACTGTGAAGGAGGAGGCAATGGTAAACCCCTTCAGTATTCTACCAAAAGAAAACCACAGGGCTCTGTCGGTGCCAGGAGTCAAAAATTATGCGACTGCACACTTTACCTTTACTTCTATAGAACACTAATATATTAAAATGTGCTAATAAATCCCTGCATGGGTGCAGTCATACAGAAGAGAAAGTGACAACCATACATTCCAATAGAGCCCTGTTCCTTCTTCCCCACCTCCCAGTCTGCACTTGAGCTGGCTCAGATGTGTGCAGATCACAGCACATCAGCCATTATTTATAACCTGATGCTGAACATGAGCAACATTCTGTAAGGGTGGTCTAGAAATTGAACAAACAAACAAACAAATAATAAACATGTGAACATGCAAAGCTGCCTTCTAATGAGTCAGAATATTGGTCCATCTGGCTCAGCACTGTCTACTCTAGGAGCCAGTGTGGTGTAGTGGTTAGAGTGCTGGACTAGGACTGGGGAGACCCAAGTTCAAATCCCCATTCAGCCATGATACTAGCTGGGTGACTCTGGGCCAGTCACTTCTCTCTCAGCCTAACCTACTTCACAGGGTTGTTGTGAGGAGAAACTCAAGCATGTAGTACACCGCTCTGGACTCCTTGGAGGAAGAGCAGGATATAAAATGTAAATAATAATAATAATAATAATAATAATAATACTCTGGTAGCAGTTCTTCAGTATTTTAGACAGGGGTCATCTCAGTCCTACTGGAGATGCCAAGAATGGGTTGCTGGGCCATGCCTCCCAAACCTTCAACTTATATAATTTATTAATAATTTGTAGGTCAGGACTCTAGGAACGAGAGAAGCAGGTGAAAAGCTATACAGGGGGCATGGACCTGCCTTCAATGATAAACAATGGACAGTGAGCTGATTTGCAGTGGGACCCATATAAGGATGGCTTGCTTCCCGAATTTTCAGAGTAACATTTAGTGTTGTTACCAGTGTTATAACCTACTCCTAGTCTTTGGGATTGCACAGGATAACAAAACTTTATTTATGTATTTAAATTGTATGTATTTAATATAAAAAATTTATAAGCTGCTTTTGGGGCCCCATAGTAGCGTACAACCACACAAAAATAGAATAGAATAAAACCACCATCAGCTGGTAGCACTGGCACAGCCAGAGTCATGGGGAGTGGCCAAGCTGGGGATGCCTCAAAAGAGGTCTGAGGCAAGCTTTGGATGGACGTGGAGACCAGGGTTTTGTGGAGCGGTGGGGACAAGTGAGGGGATGCAGGCTCAGCTCCAGAACTAGTTCCTCAGTGAGGCCACCAATGGCTGGATCTCCAACTAGATGGCACTCTGTGGGTACCAGCTCATTGTCAACCAGTGCAAGGAGACACTGCAGCACCTCAAAAGAACATTTAAAGAGGTGTCTTCACAGGTCTTTTGGGTGGAGCCCAGAACAATGGCCCACTACGACATGTTGACCAATACAGACTGTTGTGCCAAGGCCTGAGGAAACCTCAAGGGATGCCAGAGGCCATGGAGATTTCGTGCTGGTGCAGTTCATGGATGCCACTGAATATTCCCTGAAATCTGGCCTCTATGCCACCGATGCTGCCAATGACAACAAGACCCAGATACTGGACCTGGCATTGATGTTGGCATCAGTCCTGCTGGATAGGAGGGACATCACCCCAGGGGGCACAGCAGGGACTGGCCACCCAATGCCAGGGAGGAGGCTTGGCCAGATGTCTGCCCTTACTACTGTGTGGGAGTAAGCATGCCCGCTCAACAACTGGCTGCCACTACCACTGCCCAACAGCACCAGCCTCCGCCTCCACCACCCCTGCCCAAACAGTGGCCACAATAATGGTGCCCTGTCCAGCCACCCCCACTTATCCTCCTCTTGCAATGGAGGTTCCTAGCTGCACCTGGGTCCTGGGGCGACAGCACGCTACCCCTTCTTTCGGGACAGCATCCTCCTCTGTCTGGCCTGGCAGCAAAGGTGAAGACTGGTAAGACAGGAGGAGATGGCCATGCACAAGCCACTGCTCCCCAAGAGCAGAGCAGAGGGGAGTCTGAAGAAACCCCCATGCAATCCTCCTCCACCACATAGGCTCAGAGGTGCACCTAGGTAATTTTGGAGCTTGGACCTAAAGGCCTTTGGAGCCCCCCCCCCCTTCCCTTGCACATTAAACATAATCATGCTCTGCATTCACCACCCAGGAGAATGCCTCTGCATAGGCTTTCCAGTCAACCATAGTCTATGTGTTCCTGAGCAGGTAGATGCCACCTAGTGGGCATAGCTGTACCCTACCTTGCTTTGCCTTATGTTTAGAAGGCACTTTAAAGTAGCTTTGGAACCCCATTCAAGTTTGTACACCCCCAAACCACAAGCTTTCAAGCCCACAAGGTTGCGAAGAGGATGTTTGTTTCTAGCAATAAAACTTTTTTTTCCTTTGAAAACTGTTGCACACTTCTTTCTTTCAGCTCACACCTCCATTTCAAGCATGCCAAGGACAAGGGGGTCCCTGTCCATGCTGGAAGGGGGGCCAGCACTGACAATTTGAGGGTCCGCATGCACAGCATGGACAGCAGTCAATGTGGAAAAGCTGAGACAGGTTTCCCAAGGGATTACCAGCAAAAGCATAATCTAATCTCGTTTGTAATTATCATCATTTTAGTCTTGTATGGAATTCGGGTTCTATTTATTTTCAGTTCCATACACAAGGATTTTTAACACTTCCACAGGAATTGTAGGTTCTTTTGAAACCCTCTCTGTGACTCTTGTTCTGATTTATTTTATATATAGTTCATGACAGTTGGAAGGTGAAAAGTTTAAAACCTACATCAGCTTCTCCCAAATATGCATTGCTAGGGAGGGGTAGAAATGTGTATTCCCTGCAGCATATCTGACCTTAAACAAAATATTTCAGTCCATTTACTGGATGTGTTTGCCATTTCAGTCTGAAACCAAGTGGGATTTTTTTGGTTTTGTTTTGTTTTTTAAACCCAAACCAAACCTATGAACAATGGTTCTAGCCACTTGTACTTCTTAAAGATCCCCATGACACTTCTGAAACAAATGGAACCAAATTCCAGCCAGAGCTTTCTGTGCTGTGCCCCATTGGCTTTTAAAGTGGATAAGCTGCACTCCAGCATTGATCCTAATAAACCCTTGTTAGCCTAGCAAGATGACAAGGAATTATTGCAGCAGTACACATTACTGAAATACACGGGATAAAAAAAATATGGCACAGCCTCCATGTTTTTCACACCATATAGCTCAGAACTTGCAACCAACTAGTTCATACCATTGTTTTCAATGAGTCCATTTGGATAGTAGGGATTAGGCCTTTTGTCTTCTCCTTGTGTGCTTCTGGCCTGCTTCTTTCATTCCAGTTCATGAATTCATTTATCTCCACAGTGTGGGCAGTGGGAGGTGAAAATACAAGCCTAGGGCCGGCTTCTGGTCTCTTTTCAGGTGGAATTCACAGGGCGTCATTTAGAGGGGATATCATTATATATATATATTCCACTATGAAAGTGGCATTTGTCAAAACATAGTGAAACAATTTACATACTATATTAAAATAATGCAACCAGAGAATATAAAATCAGAAAACATCTTCCAAAATAAATCAGCTTTGCCCATCACATATCAGCAATGATGAGGTATAAAAACAAACTCTTGTGCTAGATTCTGTTCAGCTTCACTGTGCAGTTTCCTGTCACATCAAGCAGGACCCTTAGAAGTAGGCATGAGGCCCTCCCAGGTAGGCTGCCCTTCCTCCCTTCCCCACACAACATCCCTTCCATTTTAGAAAATATGCAAGCCTCCTGTCTCCTATTGTTTCCATTCTACTCTCTGCAGGGCTAGATGAAGTGACTCCCCCCACCCCAAGTCTCTCACTGGACCAATACCAAGCAAAAGATCTGTTGTTCAGTTTCTAGTTGCTAAGGAAAATGAATGTGTAAACAAAAATATCCGGCGTGAATCTAAAATCCAGTTTATATCATTCTAAATTAATGCCCTATCCTGCTTTGTCTGAAAATTTCAACTTATAAAAAGGCAGAATGTAAGTATAATTTCTCCACCATGAGCATTAGAAAATATAGATTGTTCTTCCTTTAAATCAGAATAATTGGATTAGGAAGCTCGCTATGTGAATGCAATACTAACTGTACTCTAATGTAATCCCTCCCCACTACCACTCCAAGTTGCTGCCTGCCTCACACTCTGTGCCAAGGAAATTTATCAAGGAAATTTCCTCACTGTCGCTGCTGAAAATATTATTTTTCTTGTTTTCACAAATGCCTACACATTTGAAATTTGGTTCTCCCACTTCAGCCCCAAAGAGTATGTTCCCTTTTTCTATTATCTTTAAATCTCCTGTCAAAAAATTAATCCCTTTTGGTACTTTTAAAAAGTTCCTTTCCTTGGCATTCTAAATAAAATCATAATATTGACCCTTTATTTGTTTTAAATGCAGCGTTTTAGTCAATGAATTCCTTGGACTGTTGGCAGCACACCGTGCTCTTCAAGGTACATTTCCTCTTATTTAAATCACACTCTCGCTTTCCTCTTCCATTACCACAAAAAGATTCAGATAAGATAACAGACACAGTTATAAGTAGTGTGGAGAGAGGGGCATTTTAATACCAGAAATGTAAATACTGTACTAAGAATAATGACTGACATGATGCATTGCCTAACTTGACCTTTTAATATCAAGGGGACTACTCTGAGTAATTTCCCTTATCCTGTAGGCCAGTGTTAGGGTCACTCAGTGAGTTCAGGGCCTGTATCAGATTTCAATATAGCTGGGCAACTGTTAAGAGCCCAGGACCCTCAGAAGGTCCCACTGAGAGGGGTGGGGACAATGAAGCGGGGGGGGGGGGGCAGTGTCCTTCAGTCACCAGGAATTGGGGGAGCCTCCAAGGCACCCCCATGCCCAGAACACACCCTGCTTCTGACCTTCCTGCACTCAGCTGGAAAGTTCTCCAGCTGGGAGTGAGAGGCACGACCAGCCAACGTTTCATTGAAATGCTGACTGGCTGAGGGTTCGCCCCCTGCCTCACTGCTAGTGAGGCAAAGAGAAGGAAAAGCAATGAAACACTGGCTGGGAAGGATCCCTAGTGGTCACTCCCACTGCACCCATGTCATGTGCAGGGGGTGTGGTCTGTGCCTGGATGGGGCTATTCAGTCCCAGTGCAAAGTTTCCTCACCCCAGTCAGCAGTTTGTTGCATCGCTGACTGAGGAGGGGAAACTTTGCAACTGAATAGCCCTATCCTGGCACAGACCATGCCCCCTGTGTCTGCCATGGATGCAAAGGGTGTGGCTTGGATGTGCATGCTAATGCAAACACAGTAATAAATGAAAATGGAAGCTGCCCGTGGGACCTTATCCACTATATAAGAGACTATCACAGCCTTGTCCCGTAGCTGCCAGTGGGCTCCCTATGCACCTACCCACTGCGGTACCCTGAGACCATCATTGTGCCTATTGCTTTTGGTCTCAGTGGAACAATTCTCTTGGGGTCCACCTAGGTAGGAGAGGACCCATGGAGGACATTTTGCCAAAGCCCCCCTGAAACTTGGAGCTAGTCCTTGGCAAGTTGTGGGCTCAGGAAAGACAGAAGGAGGCATTTGTTGTTGTTTTTTTGATGGGTGGATATACATTTTTATGCCACTATTCAATATAAAATATTTTAAGGATGGCTGACAAAAAAATAAAAGCAAAAATAAATATATATAAGAACAAAAAGGAATATAAAAGCACAAAATTAGTCAAAAGAATTGAATAAAATTGCAGGTAACCCTGGCAAACCAAAACATCCCAAACAATTCTGTTGAATGCTTTGCAGAAATCAAATTGAGAAATCAAGATATTAGACTAAGAAGATGGCAGGAATGCAGAAAGTGGGAACTCAGCTTTCTGTTGGTTCCAAGAAACTGGACTGAGATGGCGTGATGATGGTCAGATATGCCTATTATGCATGCTACTGTTAATACCCAGATTCAAGGCCAAATCTCACAATTTTGCAGTTTGTTACAAAAAGTTTGATTGTTACAAAATTGGTTTGATTCTGGTGTACCTAGCATTGGTGCCTCTGGCTTACCTCTGCTGCCTTCTAAACAGTGCAAAATGTACCATGATTCTAAATGATTGTATCCCCCCGCCGCCCTCACAATCCACTATAAGTCTGCGCGCATTGCAGCTGCAGGTTCACGCTCGGCGGAGCTATCCTGGGTTGTGAGGAGTTTGGTTTCTCCTCCTTCTACTTCCAATCAGTCCCTGGGGTTGCTCTGCTGTGATGCCTTTAATGGGTTCTTTGTGAATAAGATCTCCTGTATTCGGGCTGACTTGGACTCCACTATTTCTGCAAGGTCTATGGAGGAGGTGTCCAGCAATCCTTCTTGCAGTATTAGATTGGATCAGTTTCAATCTGTGACTCCTGAGGATGTGGACAAGCTGCTTGGGGTGGTGCGGTCTACCACCTGTTCTCTGGATCCTTGCCCGACTTGGCTGCTTCTATCTAGCAGGGAGATTGTTGGAGATGGCCTAATTAATATCATAAATGCATCGCTGAGGGAGGGTAGGGTGCCCCCCTGCCTGAAGGAGGCAATGATTAGACCACTCTTAAAGAAGCCTTCCCTGGACCCCTTAGTGATGGACACCTACAGGCCAATCTCCAATCTCCCTTGGTTGGGCAAGGTGATTGAGAGGGTGGTGGCTGACCAGCTCCAGGCAGTCTTGGAGGAAACTGATTATCTAGACCCATTTCAAACTGGCTTTAGAACGGGCTATGGAGTTGAGACAGCCTTGGTCGGCCTGATGGATGACCTTTACCGGGGAATCGACAGAGGGAGTGTGACTCTGCTGGTTCTTCTGGATCTCTCGGTGGCGTTCGATACCATCGACCATGGTATCCTTCTGGATCGCCTGGGGGAGTTGGGGATAGGGGGAACTGCTTTGCATTGGTTCCGTTCCTATCTCTCGGGTAGATTCCAGATGGTGGAGCTTGGTGACAGTTGCTCCTCAAAACAGGAGCTGTTATATGGAGTCCCTCAGGGCTCCATTCTGTCACCAATGCTTTTTAACATCTACATGAAACCGCTGGGTGAGGTCATCAGGAGGTTTGGTGCTGGGTGTTATCAGTATGCTGATGACACCCAAATCTACTTCTCCTTTTCATCCCCAGGAAATGGCACTCATTCTCTAAATGCCTGCCTACAGGCAGTAATGGGCTGGATGAGGGAGAACAAATTGAAGCTGAATCCAAGCAAGATGGAGGTGTTCATTGTGGGGGCTCAGAATCTGAGGGGTGAGTTAGATCTCCCTGTGCTGGATGGGGTTACACTCCCCCAGAAGGAGCAGGTGCGTAGCTTGGGAGTACTCCTGGACCCAGGCCTCACCCTGGTATCTCAGGTGGAGGCCATGGCCAGGAGTGCTTTCTATCAGCTTCGGCTGATTCGTCAGCTGCACCCATTCCTCGAAGAGGATGACCTCAAAACAGTGGTGCATCAGCTGGTAACCTCCCGGCTTGACTATTGCAATGCGCTCTATGTGGGGCTGCCTTTGTACGTAGTCCAGAAACTTCAGTTAGTTCAGAATGCAGCAGCCAGATTGGTCTCTGGGGCAACCCGGAGAGACCATATGATGCCTGTTTTAAAACAGTTACACTGGCTGCCAATATGTTTCCGGGCAAAATACAAAGTGCTGGTTATTACCTTTAAAGCCCTGAACGGCTTGGGTCCGAGATATCTTAGAGAGCGCCTTCTTTTATATGATCCCCACCACATGTTAAGGTCATCTGGGGAGGTCCGTCTCCGGTTGTCACCGGTTCGTTTGGTGACGACTCAGAGGCGGGCCTTCTCTGTAGCTGCTCCTGGACTGTGGAATGCACTCCCGGCGGAAATTCGTAATCTTGACTCTTTACTGTCCTTCAAGAGAGCCCTTAAAACCTATCTGTTTGGCTTGGCCTTTCAGGGTTTTTAATCAGTTTTAATTGTTTTAATACCTGGTTTTCAGGGTTTTAATTGTTTTGATAGTTTAATTGTTTTTTAAGTTGTTTTAAATTGGCATTTATATTTGTATCTCTGTTTTAATTGTTTTTAATGTTTTCTGTTTTAATTGTAAACCACCCTAAGCCATTTTGGAAGGGCGGTATATAAATCAAATAAATAAATAAATAAATAAATAAATAATAAGGGGTGATCATAGCATAACTCAGTCCATTGAGTACCAGACAGCAGCAATACAATGGTTGGCTTGGAGGGTTAACGTAATAAGTCCAAGTGAGTTTCTGTTCATCAAAAGTCAAGGTCACATATGAAATGTGATGATGCAAGATTGAAAGCTTTGGCCTCCAGACTGGCAGTTACTGAACATGTTATTTATCGTTTTTATGCCCCCAAGTCCTTTTTGCACACACATATTCACAAATCAATGTTTGTAATGGGATACTTCAGTTTCAGCATCAATTGATGTACCTAGATGACTTTCTGCAACAAATATACCTATCTAAAAAAGCATGATGAAATAATATTAATTAATTGTTATCCTTTAATGCCAATGGAAAATTTCCAGTGGGGGGAAAAACTACTAAGCATGGTGATTTCTCCTACCCTATCAAGTGCAACTAACTCAGAGCTTCCCTATGCACAAATAAACAAATAGTTACTTTGGTTTAAGCTTTGGACATTAGACAAGAGAAAATGCACGCCCACCCTCCCCCACTCTACACACACACACACACACATTATTGCTTTAATTCAGTGTATTGAGAGGTCCTTAAAACATTTTCAGTTTTACATCTACATCCATAAGGACTAGATATTGGCTTTTAAAAATTAAAGCTGGGTTTCTAGGATTCGGGGGGGGGAAGTGTCACAGAAAATTACCACAATAGCTATGTTTCTCAACCCTGCTTTAATTTCTAGTTACCATGACAAGAACATGCTTACAATTCTCTAACTGACAGAGGGAGTATGACTCTGTTGATCTTTTTGAGTCTCTTGGCAGCTTTCAAGACTATCGACCATAGTATTCTTCTGGACCGTCTGAGAAGGTTGGGAGTGGGAGAAATTCTTTGCAGTGGTTCTGCTCCTGCCTCTTGGGCAGGTTCCAGATGGTGTTGCTTGGAGACTGTTGTTCTTCAAAATGTAAAATTTTATATGGTGTCCCCCAGGGCTGTTTATTGTCTCCAGTGATTCTTAATATCTACATGAAACTGCTGGGAGAGATCATCAGGAGATTTGGTGCAGGGTATTATCAGTATGCTGATGACACCCAGATCCATTTCTCCATGTCAGCATGGAGAAGGCATAACCTCCCTAAATGCCTGCCTGGAGGCAATGTTGGGCTGGATGAGGGATAACAAACTGAGACTGAATCCAAATAAGACAGAGGTATATATTGTGTTGGGTTGGAACTCAGGAGACAAATTTGATCTGCCAGTTCTGGATGGGGTCACACTTCCCCAGAAGGAACAGGCACAAAGTCTGGGAATGCTTTTGGACCCAAACATCTCCCTAGTGTCTCAGGTTGAGGCAGTGACCAGAGGTGCTTTCTATCAACTGTGGATGCTATGCCAGCTGCATCGATTTCTTGAGATAAACGACCTCATAATAGTAGTACATATGCTGGTAACCGCCAGACCTGACTACTGCAGTGCGCTCTATGTGGGGCAGCCTTTGTATGTAGTCCAGAAACCACATTTGGTACAGAATTAAGCAGCCAGGTTGGTTTCTGGGTCGTCTCGGAGAGACCACCATATTACTCCTATATTAAAAGAACTGCGCTGGCTAACAATAGGTGCTGGTTATAACCTATTCAAGGTGCTGATTATAACCCAATAAGCCCTACACAGCTTAGGCCCAGGGCATTTAAGAGAATGAGGTGATTCTCACAATCAGTGGAAAGCGGGCTAAGGGAGCTTAGCCCACTTTCCACGGACCGTGGGAACCACCAGGCTCGCAAGCGAGCCCGCTTTCCCCAAAGCGGGTAGCCCACTTAAATACCCCTCCGCTTAGCCCAGGTTAGCGGAGCAAGCGCTCTGCGAACCCAGGTTTTCCTATCATTTATTGCCACAGCATGGCTCTGCAGCACGGCAACACATGAGGGAGACCCCCATCAGGAGGTTGCAAGCAGCCTACTGGGCTTGGGGGTCTCTCCACAATGACCTGCCCACTTGCGTGGAGCATCCTGGAACTTCTGGGGGCTGCATGGCCCCCTATCCCCACAGCCCCTGCCCGCTCTGTGACAGAGGGCTGCAGCCTTGATCGTCTGTGGGGAGAGTGGGCTAAGCCCACTCTCCCCACAAACCCCTTTATGGCGGGTCTCACCGATTGTGAGACTCACCTCAGTCTTCTTCACTATGAGCCCCATCACCCATTGAGATCTTCTGGAGAAGTTTGTCTGCAGTTGCTACCAGCTCATCTGGTGGCTATAAAGGGATGAGCCTTCTCTGTTGCCACCCAGAGACTCTGGAATGTGCTGTCTGCTGAAATAAGAGCCTCCCCATCTCTGACAACATTTGTTTTATGTTGCTGTAAACCACCCAAAGATGGAAGTTTGGGGTGGTGTACAAATATAACAAACAAAGAAACAAACAAATAAAAATAGGTCGCACTACAGTGCTTGCTCCATTATTCTTTCCTGTAGAAATATTATCTTTATTATGTAAATCACTTTGTGAACTTTTTGGGGGGTTGAAAAGCAGTATATGTGTTTCTAATTGATTGATTGATTAATACTGGACCTCCTTTTCATCTAAAATAGAAAACTGTAGGGATGAACAGAGGCTCTCACTTCTACTTAGACATATCTCAGTGGACAGCAGAATTGTCAGTTCATTCTAGGCAAATTCTAATTGAATTGTAGAAATTAGAGTGAATTTCACAATTCAGTCTGAACATCCGGAAAGGCACCTTGTGCAGGTAGTCATTTTCTAATCTAGTTCCACTGGCAGAATACTACAAGTCTTAGCTACTTGTAACTAATATGTTCAAAGTGGATTTTCCTTGCTATATGCAATCTGTAGGGGAAAATGTGTTGCCTAATATGAAAAAAAGGCAGTTAAGCCATTGGAAAGTGATCTAAGAAAGAGAATCCTGGTTATCTGTCCTGGTTAGATGCTTGTTAATTGGAGCAGTTTGAATGGGATTGTGCTGAAATTCTGAGTTCTCACAATCAGTTCCACAGGTTTCACTAATCCTGATTAAAGTTTTAACCAGAACCATTGTGATTTTGTGAATGTAGCCTATGTACATTTAAAGGTTAGATTATTAAAATGGTTATCTGGCATTGCCTTGTATTTAGCTGTACGGGGTTGGCATGCTTGCCTACTATTCTCAGCTATTACATTTTCCTTCTCAAGAAGTAATTTTCATAGAAGTAACTAGAGTTGCCACCCAGTTTCACCTTAAGTAAAAATGTGGGGAAACTGGTGTGTGTGTGTGTATCAGGTAAGTTATCTGCAGAATTCCAGAGCAACGTAAAAATAGGTTTCTATTAGATTTTTTTTCCCCCAGGAGGAGTTTGCACATTCCAGATGCAAACTAAACAGAAGGCAAATATGGTGGTTTGTGCTTGGGCAGAAGTTCACTGGAGAAATTTGGAAAGTAATTAAGAGTTTCAGCCCATTTAGCAAAAAATTTCAACATAAAGAGTAGATGTTGCACACATCTCCAAATGGTCATTGAGAGAGGAGAGATGGTCTTGTGGTAGGAAGCATGACTTCTTTCCTTAGCTAAGCAGGGTCTGCCCTGGTTGCATCTGAATGGGAGACTTTATGTGTGAGCACTGCAAGATATTCCCCTCAGGGGATGAAGCTGCTCTAGGAAGAGCAGAAGATTTCAAGTTCCCTCCGTGGCTTCTCCAAGATAAGGCTGAGAGAGATTCCTGCCTGCAACCTTGGAGAAGCTGCTGCCAGTCTGTGTAGACAATACTGAGCTAGATAGACCAAGGGTCTGACTCAGTATATGGCAGTTTCCTATGTTCACATGAGGGAGGAGCATGGATGCACACATCCCCTGCTTTGCCTGCCATGCCTTGACACCATCATCTAATTATGCGAGAGTGGTAGTTTGCCCCCTCTACACGTGGTCCAAATACTACTTTAAGCGATTTGAACTGTACACAGTTCAGAGGAACTGCCTCCCACCGACGCAAATTCGATGATGGCATGCTGGATGAGGGGTGCGTATGTGCCGATCACAAGTATTGCCCAAAGCGGTTTTTGCTGAGGCCCAATGGACTGCAAGATATTCCCCTCAGGGGATGGAGCCGCTCTGGGAAGAGCAGAAGGTTCCAAGTTCCCTCCCTGGTGTCTCCAAGATAGGGTTGAGAGAGATTCCTGCCTGCAACCTTGGAGAAGCTGCTGCCAGTTGTTGTGAGCTACATCTGGTTTCACACTCTGTATATGCTTGGTGGGAAAGAGGCAAAGTCGCATCATACATAAACTGAATTGGTTCTTGGAGATGGTGACCATGTAGGATTTGGGTGCACAAACAGAGATAGATGAAGACACACTCAGAAAGTTCAGTGGGCTTTATTATAGAAAGTTGCTCATCAGGATAAAATTCAAACAGGGCATCCAAATTAAACATGTTTCTGATTCAAGGTGTAGTGCAATGTGCCTAGCTATCACATGTGTGTGCAATCAATCATTACAGCTGTCCTAATAAAACTTTTTTTATTACAAAATACAAATCCTAAGAAAACTTTTAGATAGAACTAGAGAGAGAAGAAAGAAAGGAGGGCTTAGGAAAGGGGTGGCAGTGATGAGGAGGGAGGAGGGAACGGGGAGCAGGCTGAGCTGTTGGTTGAAGAGGCATCCCACCAGGTTCATGAAGAAGGCTTCAAAAGACTTGTTCGTTGCTGGGGTTTGGGAACAATGCAAGTTTCAGACAGTCAGGCAGGCTGGTGGTAGATGTTCAGAGGAAGGCAGAGAGAGAGAGCAAGAGAGAGAGAGAGAGAGAGAGAGCGAGAGCGAGCACCATGGTTGGGTAGTCTTGACTTCTCACTGCACAGCAGAGGTCACAGACAGTCCCTGTTCATGAAAAGAATTCCTGCTTTAGCCCCACGGCTTGAACAGCGAACTCTGGGGTCGTTCTGGAGCAAAGATCTCCTGGTTAGGCAAAGCTTGCTGATTTGCCATGTCCAGAGACCCCTTTTAATTACAGCTGCATCCTATAGACCTGCTCTAGGAGTTCTTTCAAGATAGCAGTTTCATTCATGGATCTCCAAAGTGTCAGTCACTCTTATCATAATACTTCCCTCTTATGACAAAACTGTTTCTTTGTTAGATCAGTTCAGAGCAGCATCCTCTGCATACTGTCCTTTTGTTGTTAGGAAGCAGTTTGCTCCTCTGTTTGTTCTCCAAACACCTGTATTTCTTAAGTTGTTGGTCTGTCTTTGCCTAAGCGACTAGCGCCTCTTGCTCCAAAGAGTGTTAAAAAGTCAAAAAGGGTTGTTTAAGAAGGAAGAAGCTAAGCTATATTGTGAGGCAGCAATTAAATTACTTCTTGTGTACATCTACCTAGTGTGTAATTATGAAAAAAGAATGTTTAAAGTAACAGCAAAGGGGTACATGTTTGAGGCTAGTTAATCAATGCATCTGACTAGGGATGTGCATAAAACCGGTTCTCCTGGTTCGGTTCGGGTCCGAATCGGGTCCGGACCGGACCGGGGAGGTTCGGTTTTGGTTTTGCCGGACCACCCCCCGGTCCGGTTCGGTTTTGAACCGGTTCGGATCCGAACCGAACCGGTTCGGATCACAAAAAGTGGCTGGTTTTGAAGGGGACATTGTGTTCTACCTGCCACCCAAATTTCAAGTCGATTGGACCTTCCTCTGATTTTTTACAATTTTTTTTTAAATTAATTCTTGCCCATAACTCACAATGTGGAGCCCTTAGGGGCAAAAAAGCTGGGGTGGGTGGTAGCCACCCATGGGTGTCCTCCACCCCAAAAATCCCAAGGCAATTGGTTGCTCCTAGTATTATTGGTGAATTTTTGAAGAAAATTTTTTTCCATTGGCTAGAATGGGGGTTTGGGGCTGCCCCAGACCCGCCTCTGTGGGGTGGCAGCACCCCCAAAGTGGGTCCGGGGCCATGGCAAAAATGCCCTCAGTCCCTCCCTGCAATCCCCGTAGAGATAGGAGTGATGGTTCTGTTGTTTTTCTGAGGTGTTCTGAGTGTAGATTCTATGATAGCTAATGAGATTTCCAATGAGACACCATGAATCCACTCTCATTTGCTATCACAGAATCCACACTCACTCAGAACACCTCAGAAAAACAACAGAACCATCACTCCTATCTCTACGGGGATTGCTGGGAGGGACTGAGGGCATTTTTGCCATGGCCCCGGACCCACTTTGGTGGTGCTGCCACCCCACAGAGGCGGGTCTGGGGCAGCCCCAAACCCCCATTCTAGCCAATGGAAAAAAAAATTTCTTCAAAAATTCACCAATAATACTAGGAGCAACCCAACAATTGCCACCCCATCTTTTTGGCCCCTCTCTCTGGGCGCCCTAACACGTAACACCTAGTCAGTCCATCTTAATGCCTACCTACTACCACCACTCCTATCCAAGCAAGTAAGAGGAGGACACTCAGAGAGACAACACCCACTCTCTGATCTAACAAAAAGGCCACTGCTGTGCTGCCTGCCAGCACAGCAGCAGCAGCGGAGCAGCACACTAAGCACAAGAGCAGCACACACAGAGAAGAAGCAGGAGGCGGAGCAGCAGAGCAGCAGAGCAGCAGACCTGCCGCTCTGCATGATGGGTGATGTGACGCCCAAAGAAACCACCGCCTCACTCAGTGCCTGCCACTGACTAGGCCCGACAGACAGAAGCCAGCCAACCTGCTCTGCTGCTCCCCATGGATGATGCACACACTCCCTACATCTGCATCCAAATTACCAGACCAGACCAAGTGCGCAGAGTCAGCACAGGCCAGCAGCCACCAGCCAGGCAACAGCAACAGCTACTACTGCTACCACCACAACCAGTGTTGCTGCTACAATAACATTCCCAGTCCAGTCACGCGTGCCACAGCCTGAGCCTAGCACACAGCCAACAGCTGCTGCCAGCCAGTGCCTGGCAAGCCCAGCCAACATGAGGAGGAGAGAGCTAAGTAGACGGCGCACGCACATCACCAACCCATCACGACGGCGCAACTGCAAGGGGAGAGGGCACAATTACAGGCAGGAGGAGGAGGAGGAGGAGGAGGCGAGGCAATCCTAGCACAGATTTGAAAGTTTAAAATCCACCAGGACATCTTCTAGAATCTAGACTTCTGTTTTTTCTACCACCAGCTGTAGTGTCTAGTTAGTCAGTGTGCTGTGCAGCTGAGCTGAGCTGAGCTGAGCTGCATGTGAGGAAGGGTGATTGTAGCTAGTTCTTTAGTTTCAGCAGACTGAGCATTGAGCATGGGCAGTGGCCTTGGGAAGCAACACAATTACACAACACTCACCTGCTGCTGCTGGTTCTAGAAGTTGCCTCTTCTCGTCTTTTCACCTCTTCGTGTGTGTGTGTGTGTGTGTGTGTGTGTGTGTGTGTGTGTGTGTGCAGTGAGTGCATGCCTTTTGCCTTGCTGGAAAGAAATGCTTCTCTGGTCCACCACCACATATTTGCTCAAGGACACAGAGGCCCAAGGCAGAGGTGGTGGCACCAGTGTGAGTGCATGTGTGCTGGTGGTGTTTGCCACCACAGGTGTTTTGTGTGTGTATGTGTGCGCTGCTAGCTAGGAGGGGGGAGGGAGGGAGGCAGGGAGGCAGGGGGGAGGAAAGGGGAGGGGGAGAGGGATGTAGAGGGGATTGAAGGGGGGAGGGTCCGGCTCAGAGTTGGTCAGCCACATATTTGTGCACACACGTGGTCACGTGTGTGCTTCGGTGGGAGAGACCAGACTCTCATCATCTGCCAGACCGGGGTTGGGGGCAGGTGAGGCGGTGGTGGGCTGGAAGGGAGGGAGGATGGAAGGTGGTGAAGAGGAAGGGGAGAGGATGAGAGGGGAAGGATGGAGGGAGGCATGGGGGGGAGGAAAAAAAACATGTAGACAGACACACACCACACTACACACAGAAAGCATCCACACACAGAGACAGTGCTAGGCATCCATTCACACAGACAGACAGACAGACAGACACACAACAGGAAGAGACAGACTGCGCCTGCACCACACACACACACACAGACCCAATTCCCCCCCTGCACAGTTATCAATCAATATGTTGTGTTGGCAGCCAGTTCATTGCTATTCTGATGGTTTGGGTTTTTTTGCCATCAGCCAACATCAACAGTGACCACAATCAAGATGAACATAAGATGATAATAATTCATTCGTTTCATTTGAAAAAATCACCCAATCATTTTCTCCATGTAAACCAAGCCCCCCACACATGATTTCTGGTAACATTTTCAATAAAATCAATTCATTTGGCATTCATCATTTTGTTCTCCCTCTGTCACCTTTTTTTCTTTCTTTTGCATAATTTTGAGGCTTGATTTTGACATGGGGTTTTTAAAGAAAAAATTATTTACATGTTTATTTACATACAGTATTTACATATCTACACTGCATTTTAGAACGTATACCCGCCGCTGCCGCTAAGTCTAGTACTCCGTGGGCTGTGCTACTTTGGGGGGGTGTGCCGTGCCCACGCCAGGTCCCCAAATGCTGACAGGTGGATAGATAAAGGGCCTGTGCTGGTCAGCATTGGGTTTCTTTTTAGGTGGGCGTGGGCATTGTAAACATCTGGCCAGTCGCAGCACTACAACTACTACAACAACTGCATCTCTGTGTGGGCACACTACATGCTGCGACTGGCTGGCACGGCTCAGCATCTGTCACGTCAGCTCAGCTAGAGGTGGAAGGGGGGAGGGTAGGGATAAGCACAGAGGTCGAGCCAGGCAGGTGACCAACCATGGGGCAACCCACGGTAATCACTCGCCCGGCTCAAACTCCAGCTTGGGGTAGCCCAACAGGGGGAGGTTCACCATAAGGAAGACCAGCTGCTCCACCAGACCAGGGTCCAAGCGGGAGCGAGAGGGTGTCACCACGTCCCCGGCACATGAAAACACCCACTCGCTCTGGACACTGGTTGGGGGGCAGGAGAGGAGGCGCACAGCCACCACCGCCAGGTCCGGCCAGACTTGGCGGCGGCTCGCCCAGAACTGTGCGCAGTCCACGCCGTCTCCCTCCACAGGCTCCTCCAAGTACTGCGCAATGCATTGCTCAGCACTGGAGGGGGACCTGGCAGGTCGAGCCTCCCGCATACCAGGCATGGCGCCATAGCAGAACCGCTGAAACCACTGGGCGGATCTCAAGTCGGTAGCAAATGGCTGCTGCGATGGCGCCGCCTGGGATGCCGCGCTGCTGGACTGGGAAGAGGGAGGGGAAGGGGAAGCTGATGCCGGCTGGCCGCCCATGCTGCTGCTGGGTGTGGGTTGGGCCGCAAGGGCTGCCCCCGCACCACTACCAACACCCTGGTCTCTGCGGGCCCTAGCGGCCTCCTCCTCCCTAACCTTCTCGACCAGGATGCCCTTCCACCTGGGCAAGTCGTCGGCACTCACGGCATTGCCCTTGAGGGCTGGGTGACAGAGACAAGCGAGGACATACTCCTCCCTGTCTCCCAGCACATCAACGAGCCGCTTGTCAACCCCAGACCTCAGCCTCCCAGCCAGAGCACGACCCTCTGGCGTGGTCAGAGAGATATGGAGTCCACCCATCAGCTTCTCGAGACCAACAGCTGTGGGCAGCGCCTGGCTCAAGGGAGTGGTGTCGCCACACAAGCCCTTCGTGGCAAGCTGGAAGGGCTCGAGTGCCGACACCGCCTCGGACATCTGCTTCCACTCTGCGTTCGAGAAGTCGCAGACATCCAAGGACTCGTCCCTCGCCAGGGCGACAAGGGCTCTCTCCTGCTCCAACAGGCGCTGGAACAGGAGGAAGGTGGAGTTCCACCGCGTCTCCACATCCGTAGGGATGAGATGGCGAGGAAGGCCAAGGTCATCCTGCTTCTGGCGAAGCAGTCTCCTGGACTTCTCGCTGTGGTGGAAGTGGGCGGCCAGCTTGCGAGACTTATCCACAAGCGTGGCCGTGGCAGCAACAGCAGCTGGGATGGGGCGGGCCCCCTTCTCCTGGGACGCCTTCAGCTCCTTAAGGCCAAGGGCGTCCCTGACGGTCAGATGGAGCGTGTGTGCCATACACCGTATGTTCACACAGTCCATGACTGTCTCGACAGCGGCGGTAACGTTGGCTCCATTGTCGGTGACAATGAAGCCGCGGGAGAGGTGTGGACACCCGCCAATCCACTCCTCTATCTGGCGGTCGAGTACGGCCGCCACCTCCTCCGCGGTGTGCCTCGTGTCCATCGTCTCCACGTGCAGGACGGCCCACCTGTGCCGTAGTGCAGCGGGAGCCGCGCCGGACCCGGAAGCATCGCCCGCGGAGGTCCCCTCACTCTCCGGTCCCCACCAGTGGGCAGTGAGGGCCAGGAAAGAAGCGTGCATCCCACTGACACTGGTCCAGAGGTCAGTCATGAAATGCACGCTTGTCCCGGCCGGAGCTGCACGCAGCTCGGCCGACACGAGCTCCCTGCACCGGCGGTACAGGGAGGGGACCACGTTCCAGCTGAACGTGGTCCTTGAGGGGATGACATATTCGGGAGCCAGGTATTGGAGAATCCGGCGGAAGCCGTTGTTCTCGACCACCTGAAACGGCTGGTCATCGGTGGAAATCATCTCCCCTATGAGGCGGGTGAGGTGATGATGGTCCACGCGAACAATACGCTGGCTGCCCGAGGACTGCGTCCACCGCTGGACGGGCAGTGTAGCCTGCCTGCTGGCTGGCACACTGCCGCTGCCCGCCCTAGTGGCAGATGCACAAGGCGCACTAGCGCTGCCAGCCTGTCCCCTGAGACCTGGGTGGTGACGCTCTAGGTGTCTCCACATAGGCGTCGTACCCAGGTGCGCAGGGTCCCTTCCACGGCTGACAAGCATCCTGCAGTGGACACAGCGGGCGTGGAATGGGTCATCTTGAGGGACCTCAAAATGCACCCATGCACCACTGCCCTTGGCCTCCTGCACCCTGGGCGCCGTCCTAGGCCGTTTCTCGCAGGGTGGCTGCAGTCCTAGGGGGGGGCGGCCGCCGCTGCCTGCCCACTGCTGCCACCCAACCCGCCCCTTCCGCCCTCCACAGCGGAGGAAGGGCCCGGCTGAACTGGCATCGGAGAGGCAGGCCTCTCCTCCACCACCTCGCCAGACCGCTCCCCACCAGAGTGTCGGGCTTCACGAGGGGGGCCCCACCGAGCGGCGAAAGGATAGGGGGAAGGGGCCCCAGAGGGAGGGAGAACCTGGCTGCATCGCTGCCAGCCGCACGGTCCTCACCGCCCTCTATCTGCTCTTCCAACTCCACAGTCTCCTCCACCTCAACAACTGGCAGTAGCTCAGCAGCACCTGGTGCCGCCGGCGAGGAGGGACCCGCCACAGCCCTAACGGTGCCTCTGCCTCTGCCGCGATTGGCGGCAGCAGGCGTGGGGAACTCAATCCTGTGCACCAAAGATGGGGCCGGAGCAAAGAATTCTCCAATGGGGAGAACTGGGGTGTCCTCAGGCTCCCTGCGTCCTCTCCCTCCCGGTGCCGCAGGCGCACCCCGCACCTGGCCTCTCCCACCTCTGCCTGCCAGCCTTGAGCGAGCCCTGCCCGCCACACGGCGCTCAGACATGCTGCTAGGTCAGAAGGAGGGAGACTTTAGGAGGAAGGCCGGACAGGGTCAAAAAAATAATTTGGAGGGGCTTAGGGGCCAAAAAAAAGGCAGCTGATTTGGAGGCGGCGGGGGGGGGAGTTTGTTTTCAAAAAAGGAAGCCAATTGGGGGGAAAGGAAGACTTTTTGATATGGGGGGGAAGCCAATTGAAGTGAGGGGGAGGGTGTCCTTTTTGAATTTGGGAGTCAACCACCAAGCCAATTGGGGAGATGGGTCTGGGAGGGGTTTTTTTTAGAAAAATAGGGGGTTAAAGGGTGGAACCCCGGTGTGGGAGGGTGGCACGGGCAGTTGGGTGGAGTAGTTGTGGTGTGGGTGGCAAGTTTTTAACTTTTTTGGGGGGGGAGAGTGGATGGGGGGAGGGCACAGCACCTACCGGGGGTGGGGGAGGGATGCAGTCAACGCTTGGGAACCTGCAGATCAAAGGAGGAAACCCTTATTTAGTGAACTTGAACACAAAGTGTGGGTTCTGGGGGGTGGTTCTCAAGTAATGCTCCTGTGGGGGGAGCATCAAACTCAATGCAGCCTATTTAGTGACTCTAAATTGCACACAACCAAAACCAGAACCCAGTCACACCAACACAGAGGTTGAACCCACGCACTCTGTGACTCTGCCTGCCCAATGCCATGGCAAGCAAGCAGCAGCAAACACTTGATGGCAGCCTCATGGATTGAACATCATGATCATCATCATACGTGTGTATTGGCCCAGCATGTAGTGGCAGCATCAGAGCCCAGCCAGGACCCCACTCAGACTGCCCCAGAGGCAAGGAAGCACTCTGGCATGGCATGGGCCCAGCATGTAGTGGCAGCATCAGAGCCCAGCCAGGACCCCACTCAGACTGCCCCAGAGGCAAGGAAGCACTCTGGCATGGCATGGGCCCAGCATGTAGTGGCAGCATCGCATCAGAACCCTGGACCCCACTCAGACTGCCCCAGAGGCAAGGAAGCACTCTGGAAGGCACCTGTTCAAAAACCACCTGCAAGACGCATGCAATGCAACGCAACACACAGCAGCAATTTCTTTACTGGGCATGGGCATGAAGACACAAGTTTTACAACAGTACATCTCCTCTCCAAGGTTCCCTCCCTCCTCCCCACACCCAAATGCATTTCAGAATAGGGGTGTCCCTATTTAAAACCGCCAGCTAGGGAGAGAAAGGGGCAACAAAAGGTGCACAATCGCACACGCACTAACCCCTCTTCTTCCGGTCCTTCTCCTGCCGCTCACTGCTGGTCACGGATTTGCCGCCGCCAGCCAGCCACCCTGGGTTGAGACACAGCAGGGCGGCCGCACGAGGCACACAGGCAACCGGGGTAGTTCAACAACGATGGAGGGGCAGAAGTGAGGAGACAACACTATTTGTGTCGCTCAACTCACCCCCAAGCAGAGACAAAATCAACCAAAAACTATAAAAAGAAAAAAAAAACCGATGGCAGCCGCCAGGTGGGTAGGCTACTGTGTGCGGCTGCAGCTGTGGGAGAGGAGGTGGAAAGTGAAGGGGAGCAGAGAGAGAAAAGACTAAGAGAGAGAGAAAAGAGGGGGGGCAGGGACAAAGAGAAAGAGAGGAGAGAGAGAAAAAAGAAAGAGAGAGAGAGGAGAAAGAGAGATGATAGAGAGAAAGAGGAGAGAGGAGAAGCGCAGCGCAGCAGGGAGGGGGGATTCAGGTGTGGGGGGAGGACACAGCAGTAGCAGCGGTCCAAAGAGGTGGGGGGAGCAGAGAGGGTGTGTGTGGTTGGGGGCTAGTGTGTGGCAGGGGGCCTGGGGTAAGTGGAGAGAGTCAGGGGCAAGGAGAAAAAGAGGTGGGGTGGGGGGAGCAGAGACGGTGTGTGTGGTTGGGGGCTAGTGTGTGGCAGGGGGCCTGGGGTAAGTGGAGAGAGTCAGGGGCAAGGAGAAAAAGAGGTGGGGTGGGGGGAGCAGAGAGGGTGTGTGTGGTTGGGGGCTAGTGTGTGGCAGGGGGCCTGGGGTAAGTGGAGAGAGTCAGGGGCAAGGAGAAAAAGAGGTGGGGTGGGGGGAGCAGAGAGGGTGTGTGTGGTTGGGGGCTAGTGTGTGGCAGGGGGCCTGGGGTAAGTGGAGAGAGTCAGGGGCAAGGAGAAAAAAGGGTTGCGGTGGGGGGAGCAGAGAGGGTGTGTGTGGTTGGGGGCTAGTGTGTGGCAGAGGGGTGTTGGGGGGAAGGGGAGGGGGCAACAACAAACAGCAAAGGAGAAACTGGAACAACTCGGGCAGCAGCAGCGATTAGGCTGGATGGGGTGGTTGGGGGAGGAGCTGGGCCTGGGCTAGGGTCTGGGAGGAGGGAGGGTGGGGGGGCAGGCAGGAGGAGGAGGAGGAGGGTAGCAAAATATATAAAGCAATATATATCAAGAGAACACAAGCCAGAAGTTTAAAAAAAAAATGAAAAGAAAGACTCTAACCAGCAGAAAAAACTTGGGGGTGGGGTTGTGGGGATGGGGAACTAAACACAGACTCTGAGGGGGGCCACTAAGTGAACAGAGACAATGAAACCACAATTGCTGCAAATTAATAATAGCAAATGAATAAGTGGAACCAAGCAAAGAAAACTGGACTCTGTTTGGCAGCAGCAAACTTGGGAGAAGGCTGGATGGGGTGGGGTTGGGGTGGGGTGTGGTTGGACTTGGAGGGGCAAGTTGGGAGCAGGGAACCAAAACTGATTATATGGGACAACAAGAAACAACAACAGAATCCTCTGGGGGTGGGGGGGAGGGATTCAGGGAACCAACTCGCAGGGCAGCAGCAGTCAGCAGAAACAAACAAAATGGTACAATTTAAGCAAAAACAGCAAGCAATATATAAATGAAACCAATGCAATGCAATGTGAAAATCAAAAAGTTGGACAAAAACAAGGCAGGACAAAGAGCAATAATTAATGGAAGAAGTTTTAAAGCAATGAGGATGCAGTGGGTGGGAGTGGGGGAGGGGGAGGGTAGGCCCAAAGGATGAGAAGGGAAAGGGGGGGAGGGGGGAGAAAAGCAGACAGACAAGGAACAGGGAAAATTGGGGGAAATTAAGAAGAAAGTAAAGTGAAGTAACACACAGTATACAGACAAGAGACAGACAGAGAGAGGAGACACACAGAGAGTCACAAAGGGCAGGTGGACAAAGGATTAGACAGAGCACACACAGAGAGACACAGGACACAGTCAGGACTCACAGAGACACCAGAGCAGCCAGCAAAGGGCAAGCAGGTCTCAGAGATGATCCCACAACTGCAGCCAAGAGAAGTTTCCAGAGAAGAGGCTTGGGTTTATATAGGTTTGAAATTCCCTCCTTTGGGAGCCCCCACCTTTGCACTCCCCCCACGGCCAACAGGGTGCCAGCTCTCAACAGTGCAACAGCCAAGCAGCCTACCAGACCAAAGGACTCATTCTGGCCAATCAAGGATCAATAGCGCAGCCAATACAATGCCTGGAAATAGCATCACAAAATGGATGCAAGGAGGAGCAAAAGTTTCGGGAAGGAGACACAAAATGGAGGACACACTTGGAACTTTAAAGAGACACTGAGTGAGACTCAATTTCATTCCCGAACCGGCTCGAATTCGGTCCGGCTCGGTCCCGGAAGGGCCCGATTCGGTCCGGGATCGAGCCGCCGGATCCGGACCGGTTCGGGACGAACCGGTCCGGATCCGGACCGAACCGCACATCCCTACATCTGACTAAGGCAAAACAATATAGGTGACATCAACATGGTAAGCATTCTGTCAGAGGAAGTAAGGGGTTAGCTTCCAGCCTTTCTCCTAGGAGTTAATCATTTTACTCAGAGTTGAGTGAGGCCTTGCATCAGTGTTTCTCTCAGTGGAATTGCTGGCAAAGACACACAGGCCTCAGCCTGACCTGCTGGGCTATGAATTCTGGTCCAATATGAGTGGCCTGGGCCATAACACAGTCTGTGAAGACAATACTGAGCTAGATAGACCAATGGTCTGACTCGGTATATGGCAGCCTCCTATGTTCCTATGTCACTTAAGAATGAGCATTATCTAGCTGATGGAATTGAACAGCTGCTATGCTCTCTTTGAAAAATCTGGATGAGATCTCATATAGATTTCGTGTATTATAACATATAGCACAGTTACATGTAAAAAGTGCTTTACATTCATTATTTCACTCTTTATACCACTGAGGTAAGTAATTAATATTACTATTTTACAGGGGAGTAATGGAGACAGACAGCTAATGGTTTCTTCTAGGCTATATCCAAACTAAGGGCATAATCCATTGGGAAGCTCTCCTGCATAGGCTCTGTTGAAATTAATGGGCGCTGTTACACAAGAGCACCAGAGTGCCGTTACTCAGGTTTTATTAGTATCAGTGGGTTTTGCACAGTGGAACTTCGCAGTGGATGTTGCCCTAAAGCGGTACCCAATCAGAGCTCTTTTAGAGCACAGCTTTCACAATGCACAGATGCTCCTATTTATTTTTTCTAATAATATCAACAGCAGCAATAAAAGCAGATTTTTGAGAATGCATTCAAAAGGAGACCAACATACATTAGTTCAATATTCAAAACATCTTTTTACTTTGGGGACTGAATGCTTTAGTCTCATATAAAAGAAGGAAATAACATCTTTATTAAAAGGAAAGGTGAAAAAAGAAAACCTTCCATTGCATTTTAATTCCACTTTTTGTATATTTTCAAAGGTATACCCTTTACCCAAACTGAATTTTCTCAGCTTCCCTGCATGGGATGCGATCATTCTTTCCTCAGTGGTAGCATGCTGCATACCAGAGCAGTCAACAATATAATGTGGTGACTAATGTTAATTGCCAGCACTCTTAAAAACGGGTCTAATGCAAATGTGAGAACAAGTAAGTTCATATTATGTAGAAATCTGTAACATTTATAATTAGGATTCTTTTTAGAACGTGCGTGCAAATACCAGTAGGGAATTTAAGAGTCATTGCATTACTGTTATGCAAATCTAGTCACTTACTAAATGCTGTACTTGGTCTCTCCAGTCTGCTCTAGTTGCTTCATGACTAGCAAATTTTACAAGCTTCCTAATCCGCCCCCCCAAAATGCACACTGCCGCTCCCTTATATTTGCCACTCATCAGCATTCTGCGTGTTTTGCAAAAATATACTCTGTATGCATTTGGATAAACCAGTAGTACATTGAGTTTCTGAAGTTAATAACTGTTGGTTAGAGCAATGTATTCAGTTGTGTAAGAACCCTTCTGGAATAACTTCTTGAAGAAGTGACTTGCTTTTTGTCTGCTTATCACTCTGTGGATGCCTTGTACAATGATGGCATGATCTCTCTCTCTCTCTCTCCTATACAAGCCAGTTCTCAACATTCCTTGCACTTTTTCAATATTCTGCCACACTCTAGCATGATCAGGAAACAGATCTCAGGATAAGCCTATGAAGACAGGAACAGGTTCAATGATGGGAGCAGGTTTCTTTCTCACCCCAATAGTATACACATGCTGTCTCTTATAAAACAGAATGGTTGCATTCAGTCCTATTGAGAAAATAAAATGCTGTGGTTGGAGATAATGGGGACAAATGTTACCAACCACCGTGGTCAGTAACCACTGTCAGGGAGCAATGTCTTGCCTCCCACTTCTGAATGCAACTACAGGGTTGTCAAGAAGGGAAGAATATGTTTCCAAAGCTTTCTCTTCCATCCCAATGCGTCATGTTATAGAGGAGAAAGGAAGAAAAGGAGAGAACACAATGCATTGCGCCAAAAGAATGATGAGACCAGACAACGGCAGATGGGAGAAAGGGCACAGGAAAATGCCTGGCCAAAATTTATTAACCATTGAATCAAACCACAAATAAAATGCAACTCAGGCATCGGCTGTAAGGAAAACAGGATAATGGAGGGCAGCTTGAAGTAAGAACTTGAACTGAAAAGCACACTACTCACTGGCAGTGCCAAGAACTGCAGTGGCAGTGGGTATGATAAAATTAAAGCTTGAGGCTTTTCTCACAGCCAGCCTAACCCTGCCTGGGCTGTCCTAATCAGGGTTAGGCTGGTCATGAGAAGTGGCAGGATCTTTGCAAATCCCTCTGCTCCCCACCTGCCTAACCCCCTTAACAAACCAGGCTCTTAGCCAAGCTTAAGGTTGCTCTTGCAGCTTTACCCCAGCTACCGGGTATCATGTGATTCCTTGGGCTGTGTGCATATGGGCTGTGCACAGATGAGCAGAGAGTGCCCATCTGATGGGGAAATCCCCAGTGCAATGCGCTTGCCACGCGTTGCATTGAGGGAACCTCAAGTTCCAGCCCCAGATCCCTCTGCCCTGCTCTGTGCTTCACAGGCATCTGTGCTCTGTGAGTGCCAGGCATCAAGGCCCATAGCAGGTCCTGAACACATGAATGAAGAAATACTTAGTTTATGCACCACTCATCAAGCTCTGGCCAAAGGCAGGAACTACTGAAAAACTGGTGGCCAATAATACCTTAGAATGATACTGCATCCGGGGCATTGTGGGAAAACCAAAATGGTGACTACTGACTAGAAACTCTGCCACAGCCTCTTTAAAGTGTAAACAAAATGTTTAAGGGGGCGGGGGGGGGGGTTGCTAGTGATACTGTACTGCAAGACCCCACATAATGAAAACAAATGTAAGTAATGAAAACAAATGTAATTTTAATGAATGCATAACAAAACAAATATGATTTTAATGAATGAATAACGAAACGAATGAAGTGTTTAATAATGAAAATGAATGGAGCAACAAAACATTCTTGCACACCCCTAATGTTGTGCAAGCCTGCCCTATGTTCTTCCTCAGTGTGCTGTACTGGTTCATATGTGTGACTCAGAAACTGAAGCTATTTAGGTGTGCTGTTTTTCTTTGTTTGCTCTAAGGTTCTGACTTTATTTCCCAGGCACCGTATGTATGTATGTACGTACGTATGTATTTCCCGATCTCTTTCAAGGATTTTGCAAGGGTTTCTGCTTAAGACAAAGGATTTTAAGCTTTGAATAGGAGTGACCATGTTGGTGAAAATGCAACTGTTTTGCATTTTAAAACAGCATGGTAATATACTTCCTAAGACAAAGGTCTATTAAACATTTTCTGTGGGGAAGGCTTGGAGTTCACTGTTTTAATCTTCTGTTCAAAAGCAATCAAGAGCAGCAATTCATTTGACGTGGGGTTTGGTTTCAATTTACTTGTCTCTCTTGCTGGCATTTACCACATTTTTTTTCATCAGAGAATATGCAAGTCTGAACTGTTATGACATTTTGTACAATCTACCAATGGGCATTTCATAGGGAAAGGCATTTTGTTGAAAGGTAATTAAAAAGGAAGTTCTGCTGCCACTATTCCCCAATCAGAAATAAATATTCCAGCTAATAATCTGCCTGAACTATTTTAGGTTAAAATCTTAGACATGCCTATGTGGCACTAAGAACCATTCACATCAATAGGACTAACCTCATGGGTTATCATGGCAGTGTGGAGACTACCTAAAAGCTGTTCCCTTGTAGTTTGGCTCTATATTGCCTCAGCAGTGTATGGGTAGTAGGACTGTGCACAGTGTGGGGTCCAACAGTGGACCTGACTTCCCTTTTGTCAGGAATTGGCAGACCTCTGTTAGGGATGTGTCAACCGGATCGAATTCAAACTGGTTCGAAGGTTCAAATACGAACCGAAGCAGACATCAGGTTCGAGCTGCAGGTTCGAATTTGAACCGAACTAGGGGGTGGTTCGATTCGAACTGGTTTGAACTGATTCAAACTGGTTTGGACATCCAAAAATAGGTAGGATGGTAGCTGGCACCCAGGGGTACCTGCCACCCAAACCCCAAAGCAATCGGACACTCGTACGATTTTTAATGAATTTTTGAAAATTATTTTTATTTTTTCTCATAGGGTATAATGGGACTTGAACCAGCCCATTATTCCTTATTTTGGAGCGCCCATGGATGCCAACAATCATGCAAAGCCCAAAGCAATTGGACACCCCTATGATTTTAAAAGAATATTTGAAATATTTTTAATTTTTTTCTCATAGGGTATAATGGGGCCAGAACCAGCCCATTTCACCTATTATGGAGCATCTAGGGGTACAAAAGCGGGGTGGGTGGTAGACAACCAGGGGTGCCTACTATCCACAAAGTTCCAAGGCAATGGGACACTCCTCTGATTATTGGTGAATTTTAAAATTATTTTTGAATTCCTCATAGAGAATAATGAGGATTGCAACAAATGTATAGCTTCCCGTCAGGAAGAAAGGGGTGTCCTAGAGTGGAGTGTGGTGGGTAGTAGTTCCTAGGGTGGGCAAGGAAACTATCAGAATTATTTGAAAGGAATTGGGCAAATGGCTGATTTTTAAGTGATTTTTGAAGTTTATGCGTCTTTAAGGTTTTTCTCCATAAAGAAGCATGGAGGTGTCAGCAAATGTATAGCTTCACGTCAGGGGCAAAGGGGTGGCCTAGAGCAGAGTGTGGTGGGTGGTAGTGCCCAAGGGGGGGCCAAGAAGCTATCAGAATTATTTGAAAGGAATTGGGCAAAGGGCTGATTTTAAATTGATTTTTGGAGTTTATGTGTCTTTAAGGTTAGCAGATGAGAGTGGATTCATGGTTTGTCATTGAAAATCTTATATGCTACCAAAGAATCTACACTCAGAACACTTCAGAAACAACAAAACCCAGTTCCCCATGGGTTAGCAACCCATGGGGGTGGTTGGCACGCTCTTTGCACTAGACCACCACTCACTCTGGGCCACCCAGCACCCCACAAGTGGATTTAAGGTTTTTCTCCATAGGGGAGAATGGAGGTTTCAGCAGCCCCATAACTGCACTTGGGGGGTGCTGGGGTGGCCCAGAGAGAGGGTGCCAACCACCTCCATGGGTTGCTAAGAGGAGTGTCCCATTGCCTTGGAACTTTGTGGATAGTAGGCACCCTTGGTTGTCTACCACCCACCCCACTTTTGTGTCCCTAGGTGCTCCATAATAGGGGATATGGGCTGGTTCTCATCCCACTATACCCTATGAGAAAAATAATTAAAAATATTTCAAATATTTTTAAAAAATCATACGGGTGTCCAATTGCTTTGGGCTTTGCATGGTTGTTGGCACCCATGGATGATCCACAATAAGGAATAATGGGCTGGTTCAAGTCCCATTATACCCTATGAGGGAAAAAAATAATAATTTTCAAAAATTCATAAAAAATCGTATGAGTGTCCGATTGCTTTGGGGTTTGGGTGGCAGGTACCCCGGGTGCCAGCTACCATCCTACCAATTTTTGGATGTCTGAACCGGTTCAAACCGGTTTGAATTTGAACCGAACCAGGGGGAGGTTCGAGCAAAACCAAAACCAAACCACCCCCACCTGGTTCGAACCTGGTTCGAATTTGAACCGAACCGGGCAAACCGGTTTTGTGCACATCCCTAACCTCTGTCTGACACAGCAGCAAAGAGTTACCCATTCAAGGACTGATCAAACCTAGGTTCAACAAGGCAGCTGTATCATGAGTCCTCAAACCATGCTATGGGACCCAAAGTTTTGAAATGGCTTCAGTATACACATTGGCCTGTGAGTTAAGGAAATATAACATGGCACTGATATTTCATTTTCTTTAACAGTCTCCAAGCTGAGTTCTGTCTGGTAGAACTACTACATATATACTTCTAAATTCTGGACCACATTTAAACAGTAGAGCTCTCCATTGATTAAAGACAATTCAGTTGCCTGATTATCTGTTTGAGCTGATTAACTGATTAGTCAGGTAATAGAGCCCTATCAGGTGTCCAACATAATGCCTATTGAAAAGCCCACCCATGCAGGTGCAGATTAGCCTTTTTGCCGCCCATAAAAAGATGTTCGAAAAAATGCTGTTGTCTGGCAGGGGCAGTAGGCTGTGGGAATGGGGGTTGTGGGGAAACCTTTCCCCTTTGCCCGGAGTGTGGCAGTGGCGGCTGCAGTGAGGGTGAGGAGAAAGTCCCCCCTATGGTGGTGGGTTTTTTTTTTTTTTAAAAAAAGCTGTTATATGGTGGCAGCAGCAGCAAAGGCTGCGGGGAAGGGGGGGTTGAGGAGGGGAAAGTTCCCCTTAACAAATTCTTTACCAGTTTTACCCAGGGAGGGAGGGTGGGATGGGGCACGGGCCAGTGCTAGTGGCAGAGGCTGCAGGGATTTGGGGCGAGGAGCAAAGAGTTTCCCCTTTTCTGGGATGGGAGGTGGCAAGCTCCTTCCAGCTGCTCCCCCTCCTCCCTACATGGGCCTCCTTGGCCTGTGTTAGGTGGGCTCCCGGTCAACATTGTAACCATCAACACTGTACAATGAACTGCCTGTAGCATTCTGGCAGGCAAGTCTGTGTGTCAACCTTAGAAACCAGGGTGTCAAACCATTACAAATTTGGGTTCAAGTTCAGCAGTGGGGTTTTTTTTAAACTCTTTCTTTGTTCAGTTCAGACACTAACTTTAAAAACCAGTTCAAACAAATTTTACCAGTTTTAACTAGTGCTCACCTTTATTTAGAATATTATCAAACTCAGTGCAACTATAAAATGAATACAATGGTACCTGTTTAATGTTAGGGGGAAGTGATTCTCTTTTAAATGATTTTTGAATGTTTTAAAGGTTTTACAAACAAAATGCAACAGGATTTTAAAAAAAACACCAGGAAAACAAAAATGTTAATCATGCAATTTAAAACAGAGTATCTGATTACCAAACCACTTATTTTGAACCAATTACCACTTGTGTCTACGAATTTCATTCCAGTTCAAGATAAGAGATTTTACAGTACATTCGAAACCAGTTTTAGATTTTGATCAATTAACTGTAAGAAAGAAACTTACCTAAGCTAGTTTGCCACCTGTTTTTGTTTATTTGCTGATCTGATATTGCAAAATGTGTTTGACTAATCTTTGTAATAGCTGTTGGTGAGACAAAAATTGATCGATTAGTCAGTTAAACTTAAATTATTTTTAAAACATTTAGAATACTTATATGCTGCTTTTTTTAAAAAAAAAGTTCTTTAGGTGGTTTACATTTTAAAAAAAACAACCCACAAAAAATATAGTTCCCTGTCACAAAGGGACTTATAGAACAAAACACACACACTCCAGGGAGACACTAGCAAAAGCCACTGTGAGGGAGACTATGCTGCATTGAAAAGGAAGAATTGCTCTCAGGGGAGGAGCCACCATTGTGCAAATGGGTTCAAAGAACCTGGGCCGCCAATGGAAAGGGCCACCATATCCTGCAGGGGGGCATGGCTCAGGCTCTCAAAGAGCCTTGAGTCAACTCCCCCTGCCTATGCCTGGGCTTCAGAGACCCCCGGGAGAGCTCTCTCCTGTCATTTGAGGCAGCGCTTGCTGCCCAACAACATCTATTTCCCCTTTTCTCCCTTGCTGGAGGGAGAGAAAACAAAATAAAGGCTGTCAGGCAGCAAACACTGCCTGAAAAGGACAGGGGAGAGCTTGCTCGGGGCTCTTTGGAGCCCAGGCCTGGGTGGAGAAATTTTTTCGGAGCTCTTCCAGAGCCCGGGCCAAGCCCCATGCGCGTGGCACCACATGCATGGGATATCGCTAGAGGGGCCATGGGGCAGGGCCGGACTTAGGCCGTTGTTCAGCTGGCTCCACACCTGGTTGCTCTCCCTCTGCAAAAAGAAGAGCAACACCACTTTAAAATGTGCCACTTCACCTAGTTAGCAGGGGTAATACTATAAATTACCAATACCTAAATAGAATCACCTCTTTGAAACAGTGTTTCAAAAAGATAAATCAAAACATATTTCTAAAAAAATGTTACAATGCAAAATGCCATCTTTCATATTCTCTGTTTCATTTCCTAGTAAAGTAGCACATCAGAACCAAAATACCCTTTTAAAAAACCCCTCTAAAGTCCCTAAACTCCAGGAAACTTTTGTTTGACCTATTTAACTTTTTTAATATTCTAATTTGCAAATTGGTAGGGGGAAAATAGTTATTTAAAAAGTAGCTGTAACTATTTAATATTCAAATGCAGTAGCATCTCTTACCTGGAAGTATCATGACCTACTTGGGTGGGTAGCAGGGGGTCTGCACTGGAGTAAAATTTATGACACAGTAGGGAGATGCATTTTAAAAGCTTTTAAATTTTGACATAATGTACCAGCAGCCCTTTATTATGTCATCGAGTTTTTCGCTTTAAACATGAAATGTATGATCCATTTCTGTCTAAACTACCTTTGTCAAAGGTAGTCTGCCTCACTTAGTTAAGCACAGGTTTTCTCTGAAACACAGTTTACTTTCCTAGTTTCAGTATGTAGCAAGGAGACCTATAAGAGATCCAGCAGTTTAGCTCCTAAGGCAAAAGGAGGTAGGAGGGAATGAAGAGCAAACATTTAATTATTTTCAAAGCTCTAATAATTAGGTAGGCACATAAAAAGATTTAATTTCATTTCCTGGTTCTATATTTCTTTCTTTATATACTTTCTTTTTCAAAGTGCAATCCTATTTTCATGAAGACTGATCAATTATGATATTGCTTAATAACTCTGTTGGGTATTTTTCAGCCACAAGGGCAATACCGGTAGGCACTGTGGCATTTCAAATAGGAGTTCAATTAACAGCTTTATCAGCTAAGCCATTATTACTAGGAGCTAATGCTTCTGCATCAAGTTGAAGGTTTCCATTAGTAAAACTTAAAATTAACAACAACATTTAACTATTTTAAGGAAACTTTTTAAACTATGTTACCAATAGAGAAAGGATGGGATTTTTGGATTATGCCAGATTTGGGCTGCAAACTTTAACTGGTTTAATCAGTAGATTAAATCAGCTTTAATTGATAGTTGAGGGCAAACTTTAACACTTGTACTTAAGGACACATTGGCTTATTTTTGAAACTATTTTGATTCAGGTGTGTTATTGTTATAGGAAATGGAAAAAAGAAAGAAAATAAAGATGGTATTTCTTTCCAATGATGTGATAACTTTTTTTTAAAAAAACTAGCTCCTATGTGAATAATAATACTTAACATCTGAGAGCTCAAAGTACTTCACATGCTTTGTCTTTGTGATCCCTACAACAGCCCTGAAAGGCAGGCAGAACAGTATGGTATTTGTAATCTGTACAGATGGGATGGGGAGGCAGAGGGTGAGAGAATAGGGACTTGTCTAAGGCAACCTCATGGGTTTCTTGGCAAAGTTTGAACCAAAGACTTCAATTGGACCATTCAGGGAAGGCAGCTGTCACACCCCTCCCCCATCCTGTTTAAAGGAATGTTGCCCAATTTGTGTAAGGGAATGTTTAACATGTGATTAATCCCCATATTGCTAGTTATTGTGAGGTATAAAAAACAAGCATAACAAATACCCTTAAAATTTTGAGCCTCTTTTCATATTTCATCTTAATCCTTTCAACCAACTATATTGGAGCCAGGAAGCAGTGTTTGGGGTGTGTGTGGGTGGGTGTGTGTGTGTCTGACCTTTTCCCTTTACCATAGTCCCAATATAAATGGCTTATCTCAGCCCAGAGCTGCTGTTAGCCATTGGGTCTCTCTGTGTGTCTTTCCCTTCTGCAAGGAAAGATCCAGAGACCTATTTGGATCAGTGTGTTGCAGTGGGAATGGGTTAGTCCCAACCCCCTCTGCCATAGGGGTGTGCTCGAACCGCAGTTCAAGCACTGGTTCAGTGCAGGGCGGGGAGAGAGAGCTTTAAGAAAGAGGAGAACAGGTCCATACCTGCTCTCCGCCGCCCCATGCAGCTTCTTCCTGGGAACACCCTTGGCCCAAGAATCCCCACATGGTGCCAGCATGCACATGATGTCTTCACATGCGTGGGTGCTTCATGACCTGCTCTCCTCTTTCTTAAAGCTCCTGCTACCCGCTCCCCTCCCCAGGCTGAACCAGTACTCAAACTGCAGTTCAAGCTCAGCCCTAATCTACCATTCCTCCATGCTGTAGCCCTGGTTCAAATCAGAGCTTCTGCAGCTTGTTTTAGAAGAAGAAAATTATATGGGGAGATCAAAAAACAAGTATCCATGTAACATCTAGTTTGGCCCTCAGTCTCATCAGGCCTTTTCGAAGTTTTGCTAATATGCAAAATTAATTTAAACAGACAAAAATTATCAGTAGGTCAAGTCACTTAAAAACAGAGAAATACAACCTATAACACTTCGTTGACCTGACTAAGAATTAAAATGCTGCAGCGTCAGGGCTGCTCAACTTTGGCCCTCCTGCAGATGTTGGCCTACAACTCCCATAATCCCTGGCTATTGGCCACTGTGGCTGGGGATTATGGGAGTTGTAGTCCAAAAACAGCTGTGGTGGGGTCTAAGTTGAGCAGGCCTAGTTCATGTTATTAACAGGTCTGAGTGATAATGCTTTTCCTGGATTGTACCAGTTCCAGCTACTGGTGGGAGTGGCATGTTTGAATGTTCCTCCATAGGGAAAAAATTCATTTCACATGGAAGACTAATCTATCAGACAGGAGGCATGTCCAAGTCCTTCTTCCAGACATGTCAGTTTTTGATGTGTATATTCAAACCCATAAACCCTACACCAAACCACCACTTGCAGCCTGAATTGGTACCATCTGTAAAAAGGTTTTGCTACTTGTTTCTGCTGATGGTATACATTGAACCTCATATGAAAATCAATTTAGCTTTATGATTTTTAGGAGTGGGGGTGGGTGGGGGTGGGGAACAAAGTAACAAAGTAATATGAATTATTCTGAACTCTCCCTGGTGCCACATCCTGGTCCTGTGATATAAATGCTGGGTAATTCTGGTGCTCCGCTAAATAACAGTGTGAGAAATGAAGAGGATCTAATGAAATGGGTAGGGATGAGACCTAAATATATTGTGACACTTCTAGCCTACAGGGTGCCTATTTGTCATGGAACTCGTTTCACATCTCATTCATTGGGTACATGCCCTGCCAGATTCCTTGTACTTTTCCAGGGATATCCTAGAGCTAAGACCTTTCAGCTTGCTTATATTCACCACTTTGCATCATGAATGAACAAATGCGGAAGAGCATGGGAGAAGAAAAAAAACCCATGAAAACATAATTATAGCTCCCCAAAATTGCACATCAGAACTTATCTGAAGAAGTGCGTCAGTGGGCAGCTTTCTCCCTTTTTTGTCAGTATTCAACAAAGCTTCTGCAGCTGTGCTAGGCAAGATGGAAGCAAACTGAATGAAAAGTGTGAAATCAAAACTCTCTCCCTTGCCACTCATAGGAACAATAATTGAAAACCATATATGTAAAATAACCTACACTCTTGTCATCTCGCTATCAGCTCCCCACCCCCAGACAATTCAATGCATGTGGGCTAGTTCACACAATGTATGTAATCACTTTGTCTGCCATCATTTGATGACTCACAAAGGAATGTGTGATGCAACTCAGGGCTGGTCCACATAAGCAGAATGAAGTGGCAAAATTCTGAAGCGATAAAGTGAAGTGTATCTCTAGACTGTCGCTGGGGGGATACTATTTTTGAGTGACTCCCATGTAAAAAAGAAAAATAAACCATTCTCTGTAAATAAAGAGCTGTCACAGGAAAAAGAAATTTATTGTTGGTTTCCTTCTGTGCTTGTTTACTATAGGGATGTGCAAGGAACCTGTTTGGCCCCTCCAAGCCCCTCACCGGCCTCCCAAATGACAGCCCAGGCTGGCTGTGACCCCGTTTGGGCCTTTGAACATGCGCAGAGGCCATTTCCGTGGCCTCTGTGCATGCACAAGGCCTAAACGGGGCCACAGCCAGCCTGTCTGTCTTTTGGGAAGCCAGTGAGGGGCTTGAGGGAGCCCTTGCTGCTGTCTCCCACTGCCTCCAATGCCTCTCTGTCACCTCCACCTCCATCTCCTGTAAAGGTATGAAGGCTGCTTGCTTTCTCCACCCCACCCCCATGCCTTTATCTTAAAGATTAGGGATGCCCCCTTTACTTGTAAAGGGGCATCTTCAAGGATTCCCCTTTACAAGTAGGCCTCAGCTGGTCTGCAAACCATTTCTTAGAACTGGGGGCCAGTTTGATTTGAACTCGGACCACCTGAACCAGGCCGGCTCTATGTCAGGCCCGGCTCAAATAGAGCCAACTCGCACATCCCTAGTTTATTTCTTGTAAGGAAAGTTTTACACAAGAGAATGCTAAAAATGTTATCTTGCACTTGTCGTCTATACAGTCTATTTGACCCCCTGATTCCTACTTCATTCTGTTACATATGTAGATCTGGCTGCATTTGGAAAGCACTGGAGTTTAGACAATGTGGCATGGTATGGAACTTCTGTCTGTAGAGTTTGAGCAGCAGTGGCTCATTCCAACATGCAAGTTATTGCTGCATTCTGTAGTGAGCATGCATTATGAATCAATTCTGAGAGGTCTTTTTAAAATGATTGCTGTATTATTTGCTTTTATTTTTGAAGATGCTTCCACTCTTGTAATACTAATTTCTTTAGAATGAAAGACTCAAGGGGTATGATTCATACAAGAAAAGCACTTTTAGTCCCATTGATTTTCAGGTAGACTTAGGCATATGATTAGTTCTCTTCCTGCAATCAGTGGGATGTGAAAGCCCATATATGACCAGATCTGTCCATAGTAACAACAATGAAAGAGTAGCATCATAAACATTTATTACACACACACACACACACACACACACACACACACACACACACACAACTAATATATATACTAAAATAGCTACACCAAATTCAAGCATTTATTTTTGTTATTCAAACTTGTGCTAAAGTCAGATGAATTCATTAATTCCATTGCATTCAAATTCTACTACAATTCTTTACTTTCTGTCACAAACATGAGGAAAGTTTATGGGAGATCATGATGTTCTTCAGTATGATAAATCCTTAGTTGATAGACAGTGTCTGATTTTAAAATGTTATTTTAAAAAGACATTGTGTCCTCAGTTGAAATTACATGAGTGAATGCTTTAAGAAACATAGTGAGATTAAAGAACAGAAATTGAGGTTCCTATTTCCCCCAAGATCGTAGTTGAGATATTTTTGCAAGTGTCATGACCCCAAGACCCCCCAATTGGTGGCCAAAGTGTGAGGACCTTATTACCCACATTCTGAGTTAAGCCATGCCACCAAGACCCAGAAGAATCCGAGACAGCACTTACCCCCAGTATGAGGAGGTAAGTGCTTGAGGAGACAGTCCTGCCTTCATCTCTGACTTGGGCCTGGGATGCAGGGGTGAAAGTGTGGGGCCCTAAACAAGGCAGAATGGAGATCCTTCCCTGCTGCCTCCAGCCCCCACTGCAAGGACTGTATTCTGCAGTGTGCTTTACTGGGTGGCAGCACCACCCAGTAAAGAGATCCCTCCTTTTGAGTGAAGAAGAGCTCTTCTGTTGCTTATTCATGCCTCCTTGGAAGATGCTGATGCTTACCTGCCACCACTGAGGCAACTGAGGAGCTGGAAGCAGCAGGGACAGCCCTCTTCTCCATCCCCTACGAGGCTTTGCTGCTCCCAGCTCTGCCCTTGGAACTGTACTGAAGCCACCACCATAGGTGCCAGTGGCTGTTTGGGTGCTTTATTTGGAGAAGGGCATGGGGCCTGGGATGCTTCAGGGCTTAGGGCAATTGCTGCCCCCAGAAGTGACAGTGCATGGAAGAGTCCCCATAGAACCTGCCAGTCTTAGTGCAGTTTTACCAAAGCCAGCACTTAGAAAATTGGGCAAGGTCCCTTTAAGCAGCCACATCTTCCCTAGGGATGGGGCAGGACCAATTTACTCAGCCTGGATAGCAGTAATAAAAACTGGGCAGTCTGCTACAAGATGCTTCCTCTGTTGTGAACCCCATTCCTGCTTGAAACTAGTCAAGGTATTGATTTATTTCCCCTTGAAGCTGTCCGTGGTTTGTGTCCCTCCAGGATCCCTCTCTTGGTGAAGACCTTGAAGCTCTTCTCATGATCAGTGAGAAGAGTTTCTTCTGGGTCTGTGGGGAGAGCTGGCTTAGCCTGCTCTCCCTGCAGATGATCAAAAGGCATCCCTGGGCGACTGGATCAGCCGCCCACATGACTCTCAGCTCCGTCACAGACCCTGCAGGGATTTGGGGGCGTATGGCCCCCAGAAGTTCCAGGATGCCCCATTCGAGTGTGCGTGCACCAGGATGCCCCATGTGAGTGCGCAGGCGAAGGGCCTGGAGAGACCCCTGAGTCTGGGAGGCCGTTTGCAGCCTCCCAGTTGGGTTTCTATTCGTGTGTTGCTGAAGAGTGGCCAGATGGCCAATTAGGAGCATGAGGGAGGCCAGTGGAGGGAGAGGGAACCTCCATGGACCCCCCGCCACCTCAAACAACTCCCCCGGAGGGGGTAAGTGCTTAAAAATAAAAATTGTGAAACACCCCCTCCAGACCAAATGAGGGGGGTTTCAAGGGGATACCAGACCGAACTGGCCAAATCTGGTTCGGGTCCAGTTCGGACTTGAACCGATCTAGACCAGCCGGTTCTATGCACAGCACTAGTGTAGCTTGCAGCAAATAACAAACACAATTACAGATGCAAAAAACACAATAACAGTGAAAGCGTTCTAATTTGAGCAGCCTGTAACACTAACACCTGGAATTAGAAATGATCCAAACAGCTTTACACCAAACTAGATTCCACTACACAGTGGTGCCCATATTTTATTGCACACATTTATTTTATTTTACTTTCCCCCTCTTCCCTGTAAAAAAGCTTTTTGCAGCAAAATGCCATCTTCAGCTGGATTTCTACTATGGAAAATGTTCAAGATGAAATTGGGGGGCGGGGGGGGGAACCCTGTGCCTTATATGCTAACTTGAATGTAAAGGTGGTGAGTTTAAGGTTCAGTGTACACACACACACACACACACACACTCTTAGGGGAAGAAATACAAGTGTTTTCAATAAGAAAATAAATGCATATTGATTGCTTGTGAGCTCCTGGATGCATCTGAATGACCACTATTTGAATTAGAATGGTGGATTAGGTGGACCTTGGATTCAATAAGACAGTTCTTATGGGCAGCATCCACACTAGTTAGTCATGCTTAAACATCATTGAGACAAGTTAGTCATAACTAACTTAAGTCCTATTAATTTCGCTTGGACTTACGCATGCCTTACCTAGTCTGGATGTTACCCACTGTTTTTGATATGAACTCAGAATGCCTGAAATGTGAAGACCAAATGATTATTTAACTATTGCTAACAATTCATATAGATAGCTTTCTTTCCTCTACATATGGCAGAAAAGCCCCCTTAAATGCTGGACACAGAGGCCACCTTCAGACATAATGCAGAACCACCAATGGACCCATGGTTCTGTTTCAATCCCCTTCCTCCGCTCTCCAATTTCAGACATTCAGGAGAGCTGCCTCTCTGCAGTCAGCAAGAAGGATAGCCCACACAGCCAATTGGGCCAGAGTGAGGGAGGAGCTTCCTCCCTCAACTCCGGTTCTCTGGAGCTGAACTGCAGTGCCAGCATCCAGATGTAATGCTGGTACCACAGAACTGGAGGTAAGGGCAGCAAAACTCCACTCCGACCAAAGGTTCAGAGTGGAGTTTGAGAAGGGAAACCATTGGTCCCTTCTTGCCCTTAACTCTGGTTTCACCAATTCAGATGTATGGCTTGGGAAACCAGAGGTGGAGGGACCTCTGGTTTTCTAGCACATCCGAATTCAGTGAGAATGTCTCCAGCTGCTCAGGAGAAAGATGGAGGAGCAATCCTCCAAAGAAGGCATGAGAAAAGGATTGTAGCTCAGTGGTACAGCACATGCTTTGCATGCAAAAGGTCCAAGGTTCAATCTCTGGCAAAGATCACTGATGAAATTCTGGAGAGCTGCTAAAGAAGCATTTGTGTAATTTATAAAGTTGTGAAACCACAAGAAGAGCATGTAGCTGTGGCACCTACACAAACATGGCACACAAAGGCACAAACATGGAGCAAGCATAGATCATTCAATGTGATTGCACAAGGGCACACTGCTTCAGCTACAGCTTGGGTTATACACCCTAGGTGTTCTGATACCCAGTTTGCCTTAGGACAGTTGCAGAAGCATAACACTAGTCTGGAATGGAAATTCTCAGTGTAGTGGAACTGGTTTGCAGCAGCTTGTTCAACAAACACAGCATCATTCCACAAACACTTTGCTAGGATGTCAGCCTTTCAGTGTAGACAATACTGATCTTGATCACTGGCTTAACTCAGCAGAAGGTATGTTCATCTGTTGTTGTCCTAGTCTGAACAAAGGCAATGCGAAAAATCTGAGCAAGATAGAGTTGCTTTCTACATTAAGGTTTGAAGGGCAAAAGCCAGTGAAAAATAGGACCCTTTCCCCACAGCACTATCCCAGGAATGGGAATGCACTTGCTGTCTAGAAAAAGTTAGCAGGAAGTTCCTTTAAAACACCAGCAGCACAAACAGATTGTATTTATTTTCAGATGAAGAGCTGATTGTTTTAAAAATCACAAGCAAAGAAGAGCTCTGCTAATGCCCAGAGAAGGTACATTTAGGCCAGCATCCTGTTCCCCATAGTGGCCAACATGGTGCCTCTAGGAAATCCAGAAGCAGGACATATGAACAAACAACTCTCTCCTGCCCTTGCTGCCCAGCAGGTGGTATTTAGAGACTAACCTCTTCTGAACTTGGAGGTGGCACATGGTCATTGTTACTGGTAGCCACTGATAGATGCTAATCTTGTGATGTCAGTAACACAATGGTCTGCAAGTGAGTCCCATTGTGACAGTCACTGTTTCCTCTTGCCTCTGAGGTATAATGAGGAAGGGAGTCAACTCCTCCTTAGAGGCCGGTTTTGGCCTTGGGGTGTCTAGTTGCTGATCCATGTACAGAGGTGCTCTTAGCCCTGGACTTTGGGGCCCAAGTCCAGGGCCTCCACAGCACCTGGGAGCCCCCCAATCCTCTTTAGTCTGTCCCGGGTGGTGTGGTCACCCAGCCGAGCATGATGATGCTTAATTTGCAGGGGGAGGTCCTCCAAGTCCAAAGGCCTTTAGGTCCATGCTCCAAAATTACCTACGTGCACATCTGCACCACGCAGATGCTGCATTCTACCATAATCAAAGGCAAGAGTCAATTAATTTGTCCTCCTTTGAGGTGTTTTTGCTTCTCTTTTGCTATGAGGAAATGAGGAAGGCTCAAAGCTTGTAGCATGGCTTAGCCAGAACAGAGCACAGGGCCTAATACATTTCCCCCTATCCAGCTGTATAACCATCACTCATGGGAAATTCTGTCTTGCATAGCAATGAGTCCTGTGGTTGTATTTATGTTGCTAAGCCTTGGAGAACCACTGAACATAAACATATTCACATAGTAATTGGTGTACAGGCTGGTGGAAAAAAATTTAATTACATGAGTGTCACATCTCATTTGGTAACTTTCCAGATAGCCAAGAGTTATTATTCCTGTAAAGGGCAGTGACTGCCATCCAGCACCCATTCAAGTCAAGGGGGAAACTCCCTTTGTTATTAGTGAGGCTAGATGGCACCCTGTTTTGTTTTTGTTATTGCTTTGCATAACAACCATATGTATCTATGGTTTCCCTAATCCTAAAATTAAAGGACAGGGAACAGCAATTTTACTTTTTTTTTAAAGCTGGATTACTCTCTCTGAAAGTTTTCAGTCAAGAATGCCTGTTTTGGCAGAATCAAGCTCACAACCTACCCCCACAACCAGGTGCAGATCGAGGGCTCCATTTAGGTGTTGCCCTCATGTTGCAGCATGCTGGCACAAGAGGTGAGAGCTTGTTTCCATTCGTCCTCATACAAACTCCTGATAGTAGAACATAGGAAGCTGCTATATACTGAGTCAGACCATTGGTCTATCTAGTTCAGTATTGTCTTCACAGACTGGCAGCGGCTTCTCCAAGGTTGCAGGCAGGAATCTTTCTCAGCCCTATTTTGGAGATGCCAGAGAGGGAACTTGGAACCTTCTGCTCTTCCCAGACTGGCTCCATCCCCTAAGGGGAATATTTTACAGTTCTCACACATCATCAAGTCTCCCATTCATATGCTACCTGGGCAGACCCTGCTTAGCTAAAGGGACAAGTCATGCTAGCTACCACAAGACCATCTCTCCTCTCCTCTCCTCTGAAGCGGCTTCAGAGCTGAAAGTGGGGTAATTTGCACACCCCATCTAAGTCTTAAGGATGGTCAAAACCTCTCTGAGAAATGTCACTTGTCCTATAGAAACTCATTTGGCTCTCTTTGAAGTGTAATTTGCTTCAAATTTTACTTTTTTTCAAAACATTGTTGCCCTATGTAGTCCTGAACTCACCCCAGGTTAAGTCCCTGTGATGCCTTCAGGGCAAAGGGAAGGATGAGTCAACCCACTTCACTTTGGTCCCAAACCCATTATAGGACTGGTTTGCCTTGGAGCCAGGGGAGCTCTTCCCTGCCTGAGTCCAAGACAAACTGCTTCAAATGGGGATTCAGAAAGAAATTTCAGGAGGGGAGTGGGGATACAGAGCAAATAGGAGGGGAACATTCATTTCCAAAATTTCTTCATCTGTTTCTACTTACATATATGTGTTTTGTGTACCCCAGGTGTTGAGGAATTAGAAAGGAATGTCTAACCATGATTCACGATAGCCAAAATGATCAAGTAGGGAGTGGCAGATTTGCTTTAAATGGTCCTAGGAGAAATAGATTCATTTCAGTCTGCCTTCTGTTTGGGACAGAAATAGCCTTGTTCATCCTGGTAGATGATCTGTACTGAGTGAGAGATTTGGTAGGGATATTTGTAGTCTCCTCTTTCTGTAGGAATATAATGCAGAGTTCCATCCTGTCACCCATTCTTTTAGTATTGTTATGAAATTACGGGCTCTGTTTCTTCAAGGTTTGAAGTGTAATGTCATCAGTCAGTTTTGGTCCATAAAGTCCCGCTCTTGGGGTGGAATAATGGCTTTAATTGTGGTTTGCAAACCAGTTTCAGACTATGGGCTTGTTCGGATGTCATCTGACCTCTGGTTAGTGCCAGGCTCTGAATGCTGTCCCTGAACCTCAGGAATGTACATGCCCCCTCCCATCCCTGTGCAAGTGTCTACTTCCTATTTAGGTTAAAATAAGCAAAGATTGGTCATGTCATCTGAACCCACCAATACTGGCTTATTCTAACCTACTTGCTTCAAATAACTCAAGCTACGTAACTACTTTCCAACTCTGGTTATGCAGCTTGAAACAAGTAGGTTAGAATAAGCCATGATTGATTCAGAGCTACTCATCTCCTTTTGTTAAACATTCAGATGACAACCAAACTGGGCTTATTTTAACCAAAATAGGAAGATACTCACACAAAGGATGCAGGGCGGCATTCACATTCCTAAGGTTTAGGGACACTGCACAGAGTCTGGCACTAACCTAGGTTCTGCATGACATCGGAGTCAGCCCTTGAGCTTCAGAACTTGGTTTATTGGCTCCAAACAAATCGTGGTTTGTGAGCAAGCTCAGGTTTAGGCCTAAGACAAAATCTGGGCAAACCATGGGTCCTTGATGTGATGCTGGTTGTATTCACACAACTAGCATCTGCACCTGCACAGTAGCCAACTCAGTAAGATTCTGAAGCTCTGTGTGATGCTCCTGCTCTACCCCATGCTTGTGCACATCTGTTAGAAAAGGTAGTTGAAGCATTGTTACCATTAGTTCCTTTCCGACCATCGCCTGTGCTGCATTGGAAGGTTCTTGCTGCATTACTTGTATAACTCATTTCCTTGAGTACCTGAGAGATAGTGAGAGAGTTTAATTATTACATTTTGCTCTGTTTACAAAGCCAGCATTTGACTTTCATGTGAGAAGTGCAAAGCTTTGTCTTTTTCAAAACAGACCTAGAAGAACTGGGAACCTTGTTTAAATGACACCTAATATAACTTGGCATTGCATCCACCACAAGTCATTATGTTGACCCCGAGAAAAGCCTCAACATCAACATTGACCTCGGTAGCTACTCCATTGAGAGTGGCATCCAAGACATAAGTAGAGTTGGCTATCCCAAAACTTATGCATACGACAACGGGTCCAAGTGGAAAGACTTCAACACTGATGAAGCACTTGGTGTCAACATAGCAGTCCTCAATATCTAAAATTGATGGCCCTTTATGGGCCTCTGAACCAGTTCGAAGAAGTCAGCGACTTTGATCATATCCGGAAGAAGAGGGCAACGGGGTGGCAGGGAAGTACGGTGCCGCCCTGATCAGCTTTGTAAAACATGGACACCAGTGGGGGGAAAGTGGGGGGGGGAGGAGCGGTGTGGGGGGGGTAAGTGCACCCTCCCCCACTCTTAAAGAAAGAGAGTCCCCCACTGCCTTTGAGCCTCCCCGTCGCAGTTCCGTGCACATCCCTAAACACCAGCACATTTGACATCGATGCCAAAGTCCACAATTTCCACCTCTGCATTAACATCGATAGAACCAACAAAACCTAAGGGAAAAGGGCTAACCGTATAAACTGTTGCAAGCCCGTCAACATTGTCTGAGTCAACTGTAATGATCTCAGCACTGATCATCATCACAACAGCTAAGTCACCAACACTGTTATCAACACCGATAATGCCTGCAATACTAACATTGGATACCCTAACTATAAGCAAGGACATGCAGGTGAACTTGGAAAGTGCATGGCCCTGCAATATTTTAGCAATACCATTGGTGCCAAAGATCACAATGCATTCAAGAGATTATCCATATTCACCAACTTATTCATTCAGGGATGATGTGGGATATGATGAGGATGTGATACAAATTCCTAAAACTCCTTCCATGTCATCTACGCCACAAAGAACACCACTGGAGGAAGACAGACACAGACTTTACAGCTGGAAACCAGATCAAGCATGGAGGCAGTCCCAAGAGGCCACCATTTGCAACATGATGTGCTCATGGCGGTGGGGATTGTGATTACCATAGGAGAATATGCACTCCATGTTCACCAGTACATTCATCTGCAATTGACTATTTTGTCCCAAGTAGTAACTACGAGCAGCAAATGCATGTTTTACACTGCACAGGGGATATGACAAGGAAAGAGGACATGTTCTGGTGCCCTAAAGATATTAGATGTCCACAATCATGTCTTGTGACTCACACAGTAACTTCTGCCACAACGACGACTTCTACTTGTCAAGCTTCTTTGGAAACACTTCGGCTATGACTGAATTAGTAACAGCAACAACTACCCAAATGACTACTACAGTGACTACTAAATGACTACTACAAATGACTACTACATTCCTCTAGTTCTCCTACTGAAGTGTGACCAGAGGAGATTATAGAGGAGCACAACAGGAGTGTGCAACTAAGTGAACATTCTGATGGAGGGGAAGACTCCAGGTCAGAATCAGAATATCAATCTGAGTACACAGAAACCCCATCAGAGGCATCGCCTGATGACAAAGTTCTAAAGAACTCTTCAGATTCACCTAAAGAGGAGCATAGAAATTATCACTCCCTGGTCATAAACTCTCAGCTTAGAGCTTAAACAAATGGCTGAGGAGATACAGGCCCCAGTGTTTAAGTTTCTTCAAATAGTGAAAACATCGCAATCTGCCACATTGTCGATGCTTCCAGTGCTGCTACAAGTCTCAGAACAGGTGTGGCAAAAACCATCAAGTACTGCCTCCACCTACAGAAAGTTGGAGAATATGTATAAAGTGCAAGAAGAAGATTGCACTTACCTCTTCAAGGATCTGGCACCAAATTCTTTGGTAGTGGATTACGCTTCTTTATCATGGTCTAATAAAAAAACATGCAGAATCTGTAGACAAAAAGGGTACTCAACATCAACTCAACTCTATAAAAGCCAATTATATGGTATGCATGCCAAGATTTTAACACACACTTTGGGAAGACCTTGTTAACCCCAAACCACAGAATTCTTCCATGTATTGCCAGGTGTTGTCATGCCTTGGCAGTACCCACCTCCTGTCTATGGACCAGTCCTCCTGCAGAAGGTGAGCCCAGGAGGAGAGTGCCCCCATGTACACCAGAAAAGCATTTTCCTTCTTGGGGCCTTCTCTGGTGGTGGCCTGTGAGTGGCCTCAGTGGGCCCTTCTCCCACCTGTCCTCCCAGAAAGGGTGATAGCAGGGGCGTGGTCAGTGCAGTGGGCTAATTCTCCACATGTGCACCCATCATGGGTGGCAGTGTAGCTGCACAGACAGGGCTGGCTTGGGATAGCCCTGCTGTGGACCCATTAAGGGTGACCTCGGGGGTGTCATGGGCATAGAGGGCAGACATCCACCCTATGCACACATCAAGGAAGCCAGTAGTGATGCCAGGGCATAGGGGCTTGGGATGGCCCTGATAGTGGACCCATGAAGGGCACCTGTGGTGCTTGAGAGCCTGGAGTGGCTTGGGAATGCCCCTGGTGCATCTGAACCAGCAACTGAGGCTGGTACAGTTGCTGCTGTGCAGGAAGAGCAGCCAGTGATTGCCAATTCTAGAGAGAGATTTGGCCATCTTCACCAGGAAGGCCATGTATCACTCAGATCTCTCTGCTGTGGCATCTGAACGCTCCATGGCACCAACCACTTCCTGCACTGTTTGCTCTGAGGACCAGACCACCTCCTGCATCACATTCTGGAAGACCCTCCTGTCTTCCTCCTGTTGCTGCTCCTTCGTTGTGGTCCAGTTCTCAGAGCAGGGAGCAGATGGCCTTGCAGCTCTCCGCATGCTGGGAGGCAAGATCCCTTGCAAGCTGCAAGTGGACCACCCACTTCCCATTCCTCAGCTGTGCACTATGCTTCATGTTGAAGAGTGGCCTTCTGGGTACAGGTGCAGGCTCTTCTTCCGGTTCTGCAGGTGAAGCGAGGACATCTTCTCATAGCAGTGGCTTCACTGTTCTGGAACTGGTAAGCCTGCAGGGGGGAGAGTGAAAGAGTATTACAAACCTGATGCAGGATATGGAAGTGATTTGCAAGCAGCACAGCAGGCATGTCTGTCCTCCCCTCCCCCATGGGGAGCATGGTTGCCAAAAAGGGTGATTCTGCATTGAGTTTGGGGCATTAAATTGCTCCCAGCAGCCACCTCTGTCTGGCCCATGGTGCAAAAGAGTAACATTCTGTGGTGACAGGAGAAGAAGTTTGCACAGGAATTGCATATGTTGAGATTCACAAATCTCTGGTGGTTTTCTGTTTTCAAGGGATGGAACCTTTTTTGGCCACCCAAAATGCCCCTCTGCCCACTGCAGCGCCAAGTCAGCAAGGTTTAAAGAACTCTGAGGGGGTGGACACAGTGGTCTCAATTCTAACAGGTGGAGGGGTACATGGTCCTGCCCACTGTAACCGCACAGGAGAGGAGTGCACATATAGGGACACCCCTCTGATGCAGTGAAAGGTCACAGGCTTTTTTTTTCTGTGGATGGGCAGGGAATTTTTCAGCATTTGCATTGGATCTCAGCATTTTAGTAGAGACATGGCTGTGCCCCATGTGTCCACAAACCACACAAGTACAAGTGTGCCATGCTCTCTGCCTCCCCTTTAAGGTTTGATGGCAGCACACCTGCGTGCTGCATGATGTGTTGAGGCCTGCGTGATTGGGCCTGTCACCCCAGAGCAGCTTGGAACCTCTGTTGCCCTCGCCAGGAATGTGGACATGGCTCTATAGGGCACCATTATTGTTGCTGCTGGACCACCAGGATGGGCAGAGGAGGCAGTGGCTGCAGGGACAGCAGCTGGGGCCACTCCCTGAGTGGGGGGACCTGCTGCTCCTCTGAGCACTTGCTTTTGCCACTGTTTGGCTTCCTTTGCCTCTTATCTTGAACAGGGTACCCAGTCCCACCAGTGGCCTCGGGAATTACATCCCTCCTATCCAGGAGGACCAATTCACAGTGAATTCTCCCAAGAATGATGTGATAAGCATCAGAAATAGAGGCCAATCTACTGTACCTACTATCCTATATATAATCACAATTCCGGGCAACACCTAAGGAGGATGTTTAACTCAGTCTTCCCTCATCAGAGAGCAATATTCTAGGGATTCAGGTGGTTGATAACGATATACTATCCTGTCTGTGGCAGAGTGTGCCTCCTACATGTTTCCACACATTATGAATCAGAGGGTGACTGAATGCAACAAAGGAAATAATTCCCATATAATAAATGTTTAGAAGGTGAAAATTCAACAGTTGTTGCTTGTTCTATGCCTGAGCTGCAGGGTTGAGAAAAGCTGTATCAGCCATAATTTACATTTCTACTAAACTGTTGAAGTTACAGACGCCCTGTACTCTATTACTGTACATCTAGCTTTATGAATGATTGAAACATATATATTACTGTCTTCTACTATAGTTCACACTGAATTTTGTCTAAAGCAAATGTAAAGGCTAATTTTGAAGACTCTGAAATGACTGCTGGGGTTTCAAGGAAAGCTTATAGAAAGTCAGGTTCTCTCTGCACAGTGCTAATTACTGGAGTTCAAAAAAGAAAACTCTATGTGAACAAGAGAAATCTGTTTGTGGAGGGAATTATAGAATTGTCAGAGACAAAACTTGGATGAGTTTAGCCTTCACAGTTTCATGTGTGCATTTTCCTCTTTTGCTGTTGTTTGAACAAAAAAGTCTTCATGATTGTACATATATGTCTCAGCATGTCCAGGCAACAACTATGAACAGTGTGAGGGATCCACGGGTCAAGAGGCGGAGGGTCAGGAAATGCCACTGATTGATCACGGCCACAGGGAGCCTCTCCCAAAGTCACTGACCCCAGCTGCGACCGGCAATTGTGGAGCACTCACCTGTGGCCTCTCATGCTGGCCTATGTGGGGGACTGGCAGGACCGGCATAGCAATTGGTGAGGGCCTGCGGGACTTCACAGACATCTCACGAGGACTGGGGGTAGTCTAGTGGGATTTTGGGCCAAGATCCCGGCCAAAGCCTGTCTGCCAGGGGCTATATAACAGGCAGGCAGCCCGTGACGAGGGGCCAGACTGGGAGGAGTGCTCAGAGGCAATGGAGCCCTATGACCCCTGGGAGAGCTGGTAGTTGGCAGTAAGAGAGTGAGGGGGGTCTTGTGAACATAACAACCCCCTTCTCTGAGGCCAAGGCCCCAGCTCCGACCACTCTCTGAGGCCCACCTACCTCAAAGGTCACCAGTCCACCCTGGAAATTGCCCGCCCTGAAGAGTAATGTGAAAAATAGTTCCAGTGTCATGGATGAAGAAGGACATCTGGTATCCTTCCTGCTTGCCTGTCTACTCTTCCCATCATATAACATGGACTGTATCCCCACTACCCTGCCCTCATTTTATTGTACTACTTCCTCTCCCTACAAATTCATATCTGCAAAGTGCTTTCTGCAAAGTAATAGACATGTTCATCCATTGCAGTGATGTGCTTAATTTCTGTTCTTATGAAGAATTTCCATTTTCTTGATGCATTATTTGCGTTCCCTTGACACATAATTTTCATTTTGTATATATGTGTTGTTAGTGGTAGTGTATTTATAGAATGCATGTGGATCAGTAATTCAGGCTGGCCTTGACTTTTCAATTTCCATATACCTTAAAGATTTCTGTCATGAATCCTGAGCCAGTGAGGGTTAGGGTCAACAAGACTGGCTCTGTTCCTACATCCCCTCAAGCAGCTAAACTGTGAGAGGTTGATTTGAGTAAGTCTTCCTTCACTGATGCCCTGAGATGTCCATCCTACACGGAAACTGCCAGTTGTGACTGGTTTATATGGTGAAAGTCTTAAAGCTGAAAGCATTAAATCCATATTAAAGGAAAAGTCGTGCCATCGAGTTGGTGATGACTCCTGGCGACCACAGAGCCATGTGGTTTCCTTTGGTAGGATACAGGTGGGGTTTACCATTGCCATCTCCTGTACAGTATGAGATAATGCCTTTCAGCATCTTCCTATATTGCTGCTGCCCAATATAAGTGTTTCCCATAGTCTGGGATACATATTACCTGAGAAATAAAAGGGGAAGGAGGCTCCCTTTTATGCTCAGCCCCACTGACAACCAACTAGTCCCACTCTGTCAGAAGTTGGATCAGTGAGCAGGTTGTTGGTATGCTGGGAACTGTGACTTGTGTGTGGAGGGATGGTGATCGCTCACACCTGCCCTGATTGGCTAGGCTGCACTACGGCAGCACAGCAGCCCTGTTCTGCGATCATGGCTCATCCTTCTAAGAGATGCAGATGAAATTTCCCATTACCCTAAGGTGAGATGAGCAGCACCATAATCAAGATCAAGGCCTGACATTCCATTATTCTACTATACTGTGAGATAAGCAGCATTACAGATGCCTAAGAAGAATGGAAGAAATGATATCTGATGTCATCTGAGGATGATAATGATAACCGCCCTGAGCCATTTTTGGAAGGGTGGTATATAAATTAAATAAATAAATAAATAATGCCTTTTACTGTGCCTCCCAGCCTCCCAGTCCAAAATGGTACCATTTGGGTAGTAGCAGTGTGAAATTGCTCACATTCTGAGCCCTCTTGAGGCCAACTGAGCTGTCTCCCTGTATTTGCCTCACGTTGCAAAAGCAGCTTTATCCAGTTGTACTCCAGAGTTTTTCGCCCTGTTGAAGCACACAGAGAAAAGAAAATAGATTGAATCTCTAGCCTTTATTTTCCACTCTTCAGTGATCTGCATGTAGGGTCTTTTTAAGACTGAGAGGCCCAGGGGCACTCCAATGTTCATTTGAGTTTCCCCTGCCCACTTCCTTGTCTCTGGCGGACATCCTGTGGTACTGTTTTATCTTACGTATGTCTTCTACATGCATTTGTTGAGTATTTTTACTTCTACTGGAAAGTGACTGTAAAAGAGATTCACAAGTTCAGAAATTGCGTTAACTGGAGTTGTGTGACAGTGTGGCCATTATATATAATAGCTGTGATGTCGCACAACTCCATTTGCACAATTTTTATGAGTGCACAATAGCGCTCTTGTGCAACTGTTCAAAGGTTACATCCCACTATGTGTGTAATGTTGCACAGTATGTCAGCCATTACATCCTGTGCTAATGCAATAATCCCAAATACTGAAATAACTCTAGATCCTGGCATTATATTTTGAGGAGGTTTACTGTCTTGAATGATAATGACCAATCTGATCGTTTCAAATACTGAACTGTACTCTGGATGGGGGCCCCTCCATGTATGGGGCCTGGGGCAATTGCCACTCTCCCCCCAGCCAAGGCCCTGTCTGCCGGGGAAATAAACAGGAACTGGCAGGAACAGCCTGGGGAGCTGTAGATAAGTTTGTTACTGCTGGACTGGTCACCAAAGACACTAAAGCTTGGAAAGATATTTTTAATACATATCAACAACATGTATTTCTGTTGAAGTTCAGTGCAGAAAATATGCTGCTCCTTAATCTCTTGTGGGCAAATATACACTACTATTTATTATTATTTTATACTTTAAATTTACAAAGTGCTCTACAGTCTTCAGAGCAGTGCTATTATTTAAGATGAAGATGAAGTTGAGAGACAGTGAGGCTATTCACACAAGCAACCCAACCCAGACTAGGGCAGCTGAGCCTGGATTGGGCTGCTTGTGTGGAGTGCTGGGATAACTCCCAATCACAGTGCTTTCACCCCTGCCTTCTGACTTTTTTACCCCAGCCCTTAACCAATCATCTCATACTGTCAGCCCCAGAGCTGGGGTCGTGTGTATGCTCAGGCTACACGCAGCCGGAACATACACAGAGTTGGATGCCTAGAGCACCCGACTCACAGGGCAATCCCCCAATGCACCGCACCACTTGCATGGTGCATTTTGGGACTGCTGGCGGTCAGGACTTGTTTTCTTGGCCTCCAGTGATCCGCGCTGCTGGGAGCAGTGCAGATTGTGTGGGTGCACACCAACGTGCCGAAGAAGAGCTCAGTGATCACCTGGGAGGTAGGTAGGTTCATCCCTGACTCCTCCCGCAACCCCAGAAATGGTTGTGAGCATGAGCTTAGTAACTCGACCAAGGTCCTGATCCAGAACCCTCTGGGTTAGTTGCACATCAGTACAAGCATGAAGTTCCTTAGGTATGTCTAAGGAAGCAGGGTCAGGGTGAATAAGCATGTGGCAAAGACAGGTCTTGAATCCAGGACTTCCAGATCCAAGCATATATTTGTAGCCCTTGGCCCACTCTGGCTGCACATTATCTTTCAGCCATAGGGTTGTTTCTGGAAGTGAAGGAAAGCCAACACAAACAGAAACCAAGGATAGGTTCTTCAAATATGTATCTTCCTAACTCTTTTTCTTTCCTTTCTAATTCTGTTGTTTAGAACATATTGCTTGATTTTACATTTTTGAATATTTCAAGCAATTTTACATCGTACAAATTGCGATGTAAAATGTATCTTTAATTGTGTTTAGATGGAACATTTGGAAAGATAGAAATAAAGACTGCCTTATTTCTAAAAAGTGTATTCTTAAAGATTTAGCCAGAGAAAACCAGATAAGTCAAGCCCCCAGTTTCAGGGTCTGAATTTTTTACTTTGACTTTAACAGTCAAAGGCACAAATGCAATGTCTTTCTTTTTTCTTTAAAAAAAAATGTTCTTGCCTTTTCTTCTCTGTTTCTTCAAACAGAACTGAAGGCAGAAAGAATCTTCACAAAGGAAGCTATGTGTGGTGTATATTTATAAGAGCCTAAAAACCCAGAAAATTATTTACAACTGTAAAACACATGGAAGCAAAAATAAAAACATGTGCATTGTGTTAAACTTTTACATGTCTAGTAGTCTGAAGTCTCAGTGCTTAACTTTTAGCATTTTAGCATCAATGCAGCTAATAAATCATTTCCCAGTGTGATATATTTTCCACAGACCACTACAGTTAGTCTTTGCTTGATATTACTGTGTAAATTATTAAGGCAGTTTCATACAATGCATCACCTTTATTCATTATTAAGGAGGCAGGCCACAGATCTACCATATTTTCACTTGGGTGCCATTAATAACAAGAAGAGAGTTAACTGTGGCAGGACAAGAGGAAGGGTTGTACAGGGAGAAAACATATCAATAGAATTTTCTCTGTGGGGCTGAAAACCAAACAAACCTTCAAATGTACAATGAAGGTGCAGGTGTAAAATTAACTGTGCTAATAGTTACTTGAAACTTCTTTTAAAAAACACCCAGCTACTTAGGATCATTGAGATTTTTTAAATTAACCTTTTGCAAAATCACAGCAATAACTGTATTTGTCTGCTATTCAGGAGTGTCAGATCGGGAGGGTGAGGAGGCTAAGACACCCCCACCCCACACCAGTGTTTCAGGCTATGTGATTAGTCCTTTAAAGTGCCTATATCTCTGGCAATGAGGAAGTAGAAGTCCTTTAAAAACACTGAGGCGAGTCTCACGATCACGACTCGCCTCTAGGGGGTTTGCGGGGAGAGTGGGCTTAGTCCGCTCTCCCCGCAGACAATTGGAAGGGAAGCCCTGGGTGACTGGATCGGCTGCCCATACGACTGCCAGCTCCATCACAGAGCTGGCAGGGGCTGCGGGGATCAGGGGCCGTGTGGCCCCTGGAAGTTCCAGGATGTCCCATGCGAGCACACGGGGCATCCTGGAGACACCCCCAGGGGGAGCCTTGTTTCAGCCTCCCGGTGGGGGGTCTCCTCGTGTGTTGCTGTGGCGCAGAGGCACGCCGTGGCAATACATGATCAAATAGACACGGTTAGTGGAGCACTCGCTCCTCTAACCTCGTCTAAGGGGAGGGGGAATTAGGAGGGTTTGCTACTGGGAGTCGCGAGGCTCCCGTGGCAGCACACGATCCACCAAAAGCAGGCTAGGCTCCCTTAGCCTGCTTCTGGTGGATCGTGAGAATCTCCTCATTGTTTTATTGATTTTAAATCTTGAATATATCCAAGGGCGGATTTTTGAATGTACTTGTGGATTTTGCACTCATCTCCTGTCATCCTGGATTGGTGTCCCTGCTGCTGTTGAAAAGCAAAGTGGATCTGTGTATTTGTGTCATAATACTGCAATATGGTGGGACTGTATATATATATATGTGGTGCAGGCTTACATAACAATAAAAACACAGCATTTCTTTCACTATTTTCCAAACAGCTGTGTAAGTAAAAGTGGTATTCACTTTTGCAAAACCACTCAAACACATGCGGTATTTTATCTAGGTCTTACAGGTGAAACTCGGAAAATTAGAATATCGTGCAAAAGTCCATTAATTTCAGTAATGCAAATTAAAAGGTGAAACTGATATATGAGACAGACGCATTACATGCAAAGCGAGATAAGTCAAGCCTTAATTTGTTATAATTGTGATGATCATGGCGTACAGCTCATGAAAACCCCAAATCCACAATCTCAGAAAATTAGAATATTACATGGAACCAAGAAGACAAGGATTGAAGAATAGAACAATATCGGACCTCTGAAAAGTATACAGTGTACTGTGCTTGATTGGCCAGCAAACTCGCCTGACCTGACCCCATAGAGAATCTATGGGGCATTGCCAAGAGAAGGATGAGAGACATGAGACCAAACAATGCAGAATAGCTGAAGGCCACTAATGAAGCATCCTGGACTTCCATAATACCTCATCAGTGCCACAGGCTGATAGCATCCATGCCACGCCGCATTGAGGCAGTAATTGCTGCAAAAGGGGCCCAAACCAAGTACTGAATACATATGCATGCTTATACTTTTCAGAGGTCCAATATTGTTCTATTCTTCAATCCTTGTCTTATTGGTTCCATGTAATATTCTAATTTTCTGAGATTGTGGATTTGGGGTTTTTACGAGCTGTACGCCATGATCATCACAATTATAACAAATTAAGGCTTGACTTATCTCGCTTTGCATGTAATGCGTCTGTCTCATATATCAGTTTCACCTTTTAATTTGCATTACTGAAATTAATGGACTTTTGCACGATATTCTAATTTTCCGAGTTTCACCTGTAGTCCCATTGATTAAATCACCAACTAAAAATGTTCAAGGGCTTCTAACTTGCTTTATTTGGACTGGATTCCATGACTGTAGTTGAACTCTAAGCCAATGATTTTCAAACTGCGTTCCCGAAAACCTTGGGTCTCCTTGGAAGTGTTTTGGGAGTGTCTTTATGACAGCAGTTCTTAACCTTTTGGCAACTCCCAAATCCTTGAGTATTCCTCTTGGACCCTCATTCCATGTATGTATTTTCATAAAGCACCTCTAAAAATGGGAGCAAAATAAATAATCAGGATAATTATTTGCAAATTACACAGCCGACAACCTGGATGGCTTTAAGAGGGGTTTGGATGACTTCATGGAGGAGAGGTCTATCAATGGCTACTAGTCGGAGGGCTGTGGGCCACCTCCAGCCTCGGGGGCGGGGTGCCTCTGAGTACCAGTTGCGGGGGAGTAATGGCAGGAGAGAGGGCACGCCCTCAACTCCTGTCTGAGGCTTCCAGCGGCATCTGGTGGGCCACTGTGCAAAACAGGATGCTGGACTAGATGAGCCTTGGGCCTGATCCAGCAGGGCTGTTCTTATGTTCAAATTATTTGCAAGAATATTTTTCTGGCTCACCAAGGAGCAAATCACATTTAGTGCAGCAAAAATTTCCCATAAGTCACCTCGACCTACCCAGTGGACCCCAGGTCATGAACTCCTACTCTATGAGAAGATCAGGAATGGCAGACAAGGCTCTCTACCACTGCCAATCTTCCCCAGTAATGCACAGAATAGGGTTGATCAGGACCCTTCTCTTTCTCAACCTAGCAAAAATGGGGATGGAGAATGTTCAGAGATTTCAAGGAGGCCCATGAAATCCAATGAAAGTTTCTGGCTGGAAGGGGATGTTGATGAAGGTGTATGTCACTGTACATCACACACACACACACACACACACACACACCCCTCCCAGAAGCTACTTCTTGCCAGCTGCCCTCCTTTTTCTTCTTCTTCACAGAATTATGCTATATCATGACATGCTGTTATTCCTGATACATTTTGGGGTTGTTGTTGTTGTTTTAAATGGTTGCTAGCAGGAGCTAGCCAGTGGGGAAAGCAACAATATATCAAATATTACTGCCACCCACTGCCCAGAGATGCTGGCTCACATACTGCAAGGCGAGCCAGGGATCCAATTGGGACCTGCATTCCCTGCATCTGAGCCATCAGCACTTCTAGTGAAGGTGTGAGCTCCTCCTTGCCACTGATGCATTGCGTCATCACAGCTGTGACCTGCTCCCACTGGTGATGGCACAATGCGACTGTGGCACAGAGCAACTCCCGCAGTTGCTAGCAGCAGTAATAGCCTGGTGAGTGGCACAGAAGCAGAGAGCACAGATCCCTCTTGGATCTGCGGCTTGCTGTGCAATATGTAACCTGCAGTGTTTTGTGCTGGGGGGAGGGAGGAAAAAGGAAAAAAGACATGCTGAGGTATCATTGAGTCTCAGAGTGGCCTTTCCACACTGAAACTTTTGTTGAGGTTTCTTCCTCCTCCGCCCACATGTTAACCTATTTCATCTCTACCCTCATAGCAACTCCTAAATTTGCTGAAATTGTATGGCAACAATGTTCAGTTCAGTCAAAGTACAGATGCTGGGGACTGTCGGCTGTGTTTTAAGGCACATTCTCAGGCATAATTCATGTGGGATGGTAGTGAATCCTAACAGAGCTGGCTAGTGCCTCACCTGAACGGAGTGTTGCCCTCAGGGGTTCCAACAAGCCTTTCAGGATACAGTATACTATATGTGGATGCCCATCCCTTGCAACCTACTGGCATGGCAAGCCCTGCTGCTTTTGTACATATATTACATAGTTATAAAATTAAGTGAGTTGGGCAAAGAAAGGAGGCTTATGAGGGTTATGTGAGTTAGCAGCGAAGATGCTGAACCAGAAGGATCTGGGTTTAAATCTCAGATTAAATAATTGATAACAAGAATTGCTTTGTTGGATCAAACCAAGGTTCATTTAATTCAGAATTCTGTTTCCAGCACCAACCAGCCTTGGAAAAGCACACCAGAAGTGTCCGAGTCTGCTTGCAGCCACCCAGCCAAGGGTCTACTCGTGTATCGCCGCGCACCGTGGTGACTCACAAGCGTCAAAATGAGGTTAACAGAGCACTCACTCCATTAACCTCATTGAAGGGGAGGGTGGTTTAGGCGGGCTAGCTGCCTTGGGAGCACTGGGCTTGCCTGCAAACCCAGTGGTCCCCACAACCACTGGAAAGTGGGCTAAAATCCCTCAGCCCGCTTTCCAGTGATCATGGGAATAGCTTCAATAAATAGGTTGGGAGAGAGATAGAGATTTTCCATCTGCTCTCCAAGAGGAACAGAAGCAATTCTGACTCATCACAGGAAATGCCTGAGGAGGCAAGGCAGGGATAATAGAGTAGAGGTAAAGGAGAGATAGGTAAGGAGACCCTCACTAGCTACCTCTACTCCCAATGCCCCTAGTGGTCATTAGGATAGTCAGTGCCAAAGGTCAATGCACTGGAACTCTATCTCCAACACCATGGTGGGGGTGGGGATGATGCGTCTGGCTCCTGGAGCCTCAGAGCTACTGGCAGCAGCCAGTAATCATCTAGGTGGGTGATTCGACCACCCAAAGTATAGCACTGGATTGTCTGCAGGGAGGGAAGCTTTTTAAGGCTTTCTCCCTGCTAGCCCTCTTGCCCTTTTTCACTGCTTGTGAGAAAGGACTCAGTAAGTTGCATCAGCAGGTTTGCCATCGTCATCATCTGTGAAAAAATGTCTGAAGTCAGGATAGCAAAATCTGTCAGGAATGGTGAGGAAAGAGGAAAGGAAGAGAAGTCGACACAAGCCACCTAATCACATTCATTTCTCTCCCACACACAGTGGAACTCAGTTGGGCTGCAGTGCAGGGGATCAAAGAGCCTGGCCTTGCTCCCAAGAACCGAGGCCAGACCATTGCAGCCATTAAACCTCTCTCTTTCTTCTTTCCTTTTCTAAAAACTCCCAGCAAGCTGAGCACTTTTGCAAGAGGCAAGCCTCGTGTGAGATCTGCTCCTCTTAAGATGGGAGCTGCATTGACCTTTCTGCCTGTGCAATGGGACTGCTGATGACCACCCCACCAGCTCTGCAGGACAAGCTGGAGAGTGTAGGCCCCATGCCAAGTCAATCTGGCCAGGGCTGTACTGAAAGGTGGTGGGAGGTGATTATGGAAGGTGGTGGTGAGGATACTCGATGGGCAGGCTGGAGAACAGATAAGGGAAGAAGGTGGTGGTGATGACTGGAGATTCTGAGGGGAGTGATTGGATGGAAAGACAGGCAAGCAGAAGAGGAAGGCAAGAATGGCAGCAACCCAGCCCCCCTATTTACTATAGGTCTGGCATATTCAGCTGTACCCACATCTTGGTGACTGCCCTAGAACCTTCAGCACTGAACTAGGGTTCCTTGGCAGACATTCAGGAGTTCCTCAGCAGATGAGTTGATGTGGTATCTGTTCTTTTTAAAGGCAGAAAGTTTGAAAAACATGGCTGTAAGTTATTGAACAGTTTGTCTAGGCCACTGTAATCTATTGATTTGGTGGGGTCACCTTCAATGGATGGCACACGTTTGTTCATACAGTATATCCTGGATGAATGCAACCCATTAGGATCAAGGTTATGAAATCCCAGATGCCCTTGACAAGCTTCATAGATCTTTAGGTATGTCTCTCTATATAACATATGGCACCATTCCCTAGTTTTCATCTTTGCTTATAAAAGCACCCATTAATCTTTATTAGAAAGCAAACAGGATGCTGCAGGTGAAATGAGAGAAAGGCTAACATGAGGCTGATGGGAGAGAAAAAGCATATTTCCCTTTCATTTAACTAAATACATCTTAAAGTACAACAAAATTTGCTTTTCAAAGCATTATTTGAAGCAGTTCAGATGTTCCTCGAGAAAGATACCTGGCTTTTTGCAATAAGCTTTGGTGTTTGTATATGTTTTGAAAGATTACACTTTATGAGAGTAAATTGCTTGTGAAATAACATTTGAAAAAGCCCCATGACTTTTTTTAAAATAAAAAGAGTACTTTAAAAAAAACACCACCCTGTAATTTGTTTTGTGTTCTGTATACAGGAGGACCTCGATATTTGCAGGGGTTCTATTCCAGGCTACAACTGCGGATACAGAAACTGCACATATTGAGTCATTGGGGCAATGGGGAATTGGGGGTTAGGTTCCCGGTCACTGGAAAACAACAATAAAACATCAGATTTTGGGGTGCGGTGTGGGGGGAAGCTGGCAACCATTTTAGCTGCTCCCCCTGAATTGTGCTATGCCCCCGAATGCCTCCAAATCGGCCAAAAATCAGCTGGAAATTGCCATTCCCCCCCTTTAAAAATGGAGCCATTTTGAGGCTCCGAAACACAAAATGGCGGCCAGAAATGACCTCTGCTGTCATTTCTGGCTACCCCTGCCCCACAGATATGCAAGTTGATGCACCCCCCCCATTTTATTTTGGCATATGCCAAAGTCCTGTGTTTATTACCCAACTGTGGATGCACAAATTCACGGGAGCTGGATCCACGGATTTCAGGGTCCTCCTGTATTTTGTGTGTGTAAGCATGCACTTAGACACTTCCTTCAATATCAAATTTTCAGTTATTTTCTTGAAGTTTTAGGATTTATCAATATCAATAAACATGCATATACACAAAATGGAATTAGGATTGCCAGCACTTCAACTGTCTCCATGCCATGAAAAGCTTCACCTGCTGATTTCTGCAAATCAAGTTGCTGATCAACACAAGATCAAATGTTGCTGTTGTTTTTTTCTAGTCAGTTGTCAACCTTAACTGCAATGGTTTATTTATCCAGTATGCTCTTGGACATTTATTGGCTGAGTAAAGTGAGGCCTTTGGTTTAATTAGTCTGATTGGCATTCTATTTAATGGTTGAAAGGCAATTGCTCCTCAACACTGAGACACTAGAATGAAATCTGGTAGGCATTCTCAAGTCGCAATTCTGCATTTCAAGTCCAAACATCAGTTCAGCTTCTCACTCATCTTTAAAGAAGGGAGGATGGAAAACAAATTACAGCTTGAGATCCAGTCACAGCATGGGCACTTATCAGGGGCCCCAGGCCATCAGAAGGCCCACTGCTGAGCTCTGAGGCCTCTCTAGTGCCTCTCTCCATGCCACAGAGTGGATTCTCTCATTTGCTACCAGAGAATCTACTGTCAGAAGAACACCTCAGACATTGAAAACAAGAAAACCTAGTGCCCCATGAGCTTGTCATTTTGGGGGTGGTGACCCACTCTGGGCCACCCTGGTGCCCCCCTAGTGGAGTTATGGGGCTGCTGAAATTCCCCATTATTCCCTATGGGGGGAAAGCTTAAAGAAGCACAGACTTTAGAAAAAAATTAAAAATCACCCTTTCACCAATGTATTTGAAATCTGGGTGGCAGCAGGTAGGGATGTGCGAACAGGTTCGACGTTTGAGAAGTTCTACGTGAAACCTGTTCGGTTTGAAGGTTTGGGGTCAAACTGAACCATCCCTTGTTCTGTCCGACCCTGGACCGAACACGCCCCCCCCGACTGGTTTTTTTTTTGGGGGGGGTTGCAAACATTTTTTAAAAATATCTATATACCAAAAAAATTTTTTTAGCCCAAGCCATGCAGAGGCCAAATGTGCAGGTGTGCAGTTTCCAAAATGGCCACTGTGCTGAGGGGAGAAGGCCGAAAACTGGCTGAAGAACGGCTAAACTGGCTGGAGGGGGCCATAAAGAGAGCCAGTGGAGGGAGGGGGAACTTCCACAGACACACACACACCCTGCCGCCACCTCCAGGAACTCTCCCAAGGGGGATAAGGTAATTTTTTTTTGTATTTTTTTAAAACTTTCACGAACTCCCCCCAGATCAAACTGAGCCGGGGGGGTCGAGGGGGTGCTGGACTGAACTGGCCCAGTTGGGTTTGAGTCCAGTCCTGACTCAAACCAAACTGGGTCAGCCAGTTCCATGCACATTCCTAGTGGCAGGCACCCATTGGGACACTAGCACTTGACCCACTCTTCTGCCCCTAAAAAACCCCTTTCTGCCCCAAATCTGCCACAAAGACATGCCAACTTCATTTTAAAAAAATCCCAACCCTTTGCCCAATCTCTTTGAATAGCTTCCTTGAATCCATTGGGCACTACCACCCACCACAACCCACTCTGGGCCACACTGGTGCCCCCAGCCCCAGAAGTTATAACTAGGGATGTGTGAAACAATTTGGGTAGAAAAAAATTTCTACCCAAAACTGGCTGATTTGGGTGATTTGTAGTCAAAACAAATCATCTCTGTGTTCAATTGCCCAGATCTGAGTAAAAAAATAAATAAATCACCCCAGATTTGGACCCCCAAAATTTGGAGATGTGGACCTCCATTTTGTGGCTGAGTGGCTTGGGTGGTAGAGGTGGATTCACTCATTTCCTACCAGAGAATCTACTCTCAGAACACCTCAGACATTGAAAACAACAAAGCCCCGTGCCTCATGGGCTTGTGAGTTTGGGGGTGGTTAGCACCCTATGTGCATTACACTACAACGTGCTCTTGGCCACTCTGGTGCCCCTCAAGTGGAGTTATGGGGCTGCTGAAATCCCCATTATTCCCTATGGGGAGGAAGCTTAAAGATGCACAAACTTCAGAAAATAAAATTAAAAATCACCCTTCACCAATTTATTTGAAATCTGGGTAGTAGCATGCAGCCATTGGGGCACTACCACCTGACCCACTCTTCTGCCCACAAAACCTCTTTTCTGCCCCAAATCTGCCACAAAGACATGCCAAATTAAAAATATATATTTAAAAACACCCCTTTGCCCAATTTCTTTGAAATATGGGTGGTAGCTTCCTTTCACCCATTGGGCACTGCCACCCACCACAACCCATTCTGGGCCACCCGGGTCCCCCCCCCCGGGGAGTTATAACTAAGGCTGGTGAAATCCCCATTATTCCCTATGGGGAAAAGCTTAAAGACACACCAACTTCAAAAATACATTGAAAATCACCCCTTTGCCCAATTTCTTTGAAATTTGGATGGTAGCTTCCACACAATGGGCACTACCACACAACCCACTCTTTTGCCCCAGAATTCCTCTTTCCCCGCTGAATCTATTTGGATTTGAATTCAGAAAATTTGGGTACAAATCGAATCTGGGGTGATGGGGGGGGCAGATTTGGACCTAAAACAAATAGGGGTGATTCAATTTGGGTATGAATTGAATTTAAAAAATTGATTCATGCATATCCTTAATATACTGCGCTTGATGTGTGGTGCACTGTGGGATACCCAGAGGCTTCTCATCTGGGAGCATGGTCCATGCTACCAGCAACATGTGTGTGTTTATCTGGGAGGAAGGTAAGATTTGCACAGGCTTCCCCCCACCTGCCTACTCCCTGGCTTTCCTGTTCATGTGAATAGCCCCTCTCTCTTTTAGCCAACTGCTACCAGGCCTAAGCTTTGTGATGTAATATTGGAATGTAAACCAGCCAATCAGGGCAGAGCTATGCTGCTTTAAGCCTTGGCTAAGAGCTAAGTGTCTAAGCCTAAGCCTTAATCATCATGGTTCTTGAATTTTATTAATGTAGTTGATGTGTGTGTGTGTGTTTCCTTTCACTAAAACCACTCCTTCCTCCATTCACATAAGGTGGAGTGGCTAGAGACAAATGGTGACAAATCTCTTGTACCTAAAGCTTTGTAGAAGAGGGAAAGTCAGCAGGTATGACTTTTCTCATCTCTGCATGTCAGCTTAAACTTGTCAAAATTCCCTTCAACACAGATATTAAAAGTTAGAACCTTATAAGTTGAATAATACTTCTTTCAAAGTGGGGTAAAATAAATATGGAGAACCTGGCTCAGCCTGGAACAGCTTTTTATTGATTTTATTGCTGGTATTGTTGAACCTTGTTGGCTGATCTTTGGGAACTGTGAAGCTGAAAACCAGCTTATAATTGATATAATAAACAATACATGGGCAACATGCTGCACAGCCTCCCATTGGGATGAGTCCTTCTGGGGTTGCTGTGCAATGACTTTAAGAGCCTCCTGGAAATAATGGAAAGGAGTGCTGTGCTGTTGCCCACAATTGCTTTAAAAATTGTTTGAAGTTTCAAAATGTTTAAAAAAATTACAATTAGGGGTGCGCAGAACAAATTGGATTTTGTGATTTGATTTGCTCTCGAATCAAATCATTGAAGCAGCCGGTACCAGCCAGCTAATGTGATGAATTGATTTGTGAATTGTTGAATCAATTCGGTTTTACCATGAAGAGCTGGTCTACCCATTAAACCCAACTGGGTCTAACAATCGGGTTTAATGGGTACACCAGTCCTCCTAGAAAACCTCCACGGAAAGCTCGAGATAGCCCAGCAAGGGGAGGTTGGCCTTCAGGATGACTAGCTGCTCGACCAAGTCAGAATCCAACCATGAGTGATGAGGTGTCACCATATCCCTGGTCATGGAGAACAACCTCTCACTTTGGAGAGGAGAGCTGGTCTTGTGGTAGCAAGGATGACTTGTCCCCATGGCTAAGCAGGGTCTGCCCTGGTTGCATATGAATGGGAGACTTGATGTGTGAGCACTGCAAGAGATTCCCCTCAGGGGATGAAGCTGCTCTGGGAAGAGCAGAAGGTTTCAAGTTCCCTCCCTGGCTTCTCCAAGATAGGGCTGAGAGAGATTCCTACCTGCAACCTTGGAGAAGCCACTGCCAGTCTGTGAAGACAATACTGAGCTAGATAGACCAATGGTCTGACTCAGTATATGGCAGTTTCCTATGTTCTTCCTGTGTTGACACTGGTTGGCAGGCATGAGAGGAAACGTCCAGCAACTAAGTCCAGCCAGACTTGGCAATGCATTCCCCAAAACTGTCTCAGCTCCAACCCAGCCTGCCACCAGCTTCTGCGGGTACCATAGAATGGACTGATCAGCACCACTGCAGGACTTGGTGGGCTTCTTCCGTCCCCCTAGGAAGGTGCCAAGGAAGCCCTCTGTGAATCACCTGGTGGAACACAGAGGTAGAACTGCTGGCTCCATTGGTGGTACTGCCAGTGAAACCACGGTGCTGGACCAAGAAGCTGTGGTAATGGTGCTGCTGGGGTGGACTGCACACCCCTCCTCCTGGTTATGACCCAGCCTCTTCTCTTCAGCTCACCTAACATGTTCCACCAGGAGGTCCTTCCCACCTGCCCTTCATCCTTAGATCACATAGCCATGACAGAACATGCACTGCCAATGCACCCAAGGGGTTGCTGAGCTGATCCAGCACTCCAGTCTTCAGCTGGCTGCCAGGGCGATTGCTTCCTCAGTGGTCAGCATGGACTGGAGCTCACCCATCATCTTCTTGTGGAGAAGAGTGGTGAGCAAAGTCTGGCTCAGCATCACTGTCTTGGCACACATGCTGTTTGTAGGAACAAAGAATGCCTCAAGTGTCAAGACAACCTTGGAAATGGGCTTCCAGTCCATGTTGGACAAGTCGCACACATCCAAGCCATGCCACCTTGCCAGGCTATGGATGGCTGCCTCTTGCTCCTGTAGGTGCTGAAGCAAGAGAAAGGTGGGGTTCCACTGGGAAGGAACATCCTCAGGGATCAGGTGTTCTCCTTGAGCATGCCCCTAGATGTTTCACTCCAGTGGAAATGGCTGGCTATCTTGTGGCACTTCTCCACAAGAGTGGCCATGGGAGCAGTAGGGCCTGTGTGTTGGAGCCATCTATCATGCCTGGCCTTCACCTCCTTGAGGCCAAGCGCATCCTGCACAACCAGATTCAAAGTGTGTGCAACACAGTGGATTTGTAGAAATCAGCTCTGCATGGCAGTCTTTTTAATGTTTGCTGGATTGTCAGTGACCATGAAGCCTCACTGGAAGGGTTGACTCCCCCAAAAGCCAAGCATCCTTCTGTTGATCCATGGCTGCTGTTAGTTCATCTTCCATGTGATCTGTGTCCATAGCTTCTACATACAACAATGCCCACCGGGGCTTTGCTCTATGGGATGCACTCTCCATGCCAGAAGTGCTATATGTTCCCTCTGTCTCCTGCCCCAACCAGTGCACAGTGTGGGATAGGAAGAAAGTGTGAAGCCCACTGCAGCTGGTCCACAGATCCACAGTGAAATGCACACTTCTGTCAGGCCCTATTCTTGCAACAGCCCCAACAGGGCCTCTCTGCATGTCTGGTACAGGGAGGGCATCACCTGCCTGCTGAAGGTAGTGTGCGAGGGGATCTTGTAGTTGGGGACTAGCAGCTGGAGCAGCTTGTGGAATACACAATTCTCCATCATCTGAAATGGGTGATCATCCAAAGCTATCATCAACCCAATGGCCCAGGTTATGGGATGTGGTTTTGGGTAATCGGACTGTTTGCCTGACAACTGCACCTACCGCATGGTCAACTTCTGCTTTGGAGCAGGAGCAGCTGCCTTGCTGCCTCCAGTCGGGGGCATGCCATGCCTATTGCTGTCAGCAGGAGCCAGGACCCTCAGGTGATGACCATCAGGAGCAAGGACCACAGGTGCATCAGCATCACCATCATCCCAAGATGCTTGGGGTACTTTCCCCTGCTGACTCATGCCCTGCAGTGGGTGCAGACATCATGTGCTGGGTAATCAAGGCAGAGCTCAAAGTGATCCCACACCATGCTGCCACAATGCTTGCTAGCCCATCGCCGCTTTGGTGTTGGTGTTGCTGGTTCCTTCTCAGGGACACCACCACTACCACCCTCGGTCCAGGGCTTGGAAGGTCCAGGAACAGGAAGCACAATGACATCCTCTTTCTCAGCCTCAGACCGGGGACTGATACTGCTAAGGGGGATTGGGGAAGATGGCGAGACTAATCTGTCTGGGCTAGCAGCCAAAGCAGTCTGTGCCACCTCCACAGCTACTATGGGAATATGCTCTTTCCTGACAGGGGAGGTCCTTCCCCCTAACTCCTGCTCCGCCAAAACCATTGGCTGCAGTGCTGGATCATCTGAGTACATGAACTTGTGCACAGCTGAAAAAGTGGGGACAGTGTAACTTGAGGAGTAGGCCCCTGTCATCACCCCCCACTGCAACCAGCATCATACCTCCCTCTCCCTGGCAGTCTGCTCTTAGATCTTCCTTGCACCCTCCCAGACATCTTTGGGGTGTTAATTTAAGCCCTAACTCTAATGTGATGGGGGAAGGTGCATATCTAAGAAAGGGGTGTGGGGTCAGGGGTGGTCTATATTTATGCTGTGACTACCACATACACAGTGTTATAGCACTGTAGTACACACACAGAGAGCAGCTAAAAAAATTAAATCCCATCCCCCAAATAAAGAGCAAACATTATTTGGGGGGGGAGGGCTTTTGGTGGGGGGAGGAAGAGAAAGCAACAAGAGTGGGGTGAGTCTAAGGGGAGGGGGAAGGGGATTAGTCTGTGGCCTCTCTAAGTTACCCTCCCACTCTCCAGAGAGTCCTAGTACCTATCTAAGATTCCCTCCCCCAACTAAGACATATTTAAAATAAAATAGAAGAACTCTAAACTAACCAAGGGTGTGTGTGTGTGCGTGCTTAAATGGGATGGGCACCCAGCCACCCCAAATAATGAGAAAATTAAAAGGTGGTGGTAGGCACGCCAGCAGATAATTGAGGAGGGGTCACTGCACCTAGTTAAGTTACTAGGTGCTGGCATTATTTAAAATAAAAGAGAAGTTGTTTTATTTAAGCGGGGGGAAGGAGAGACAGACACAGGGCACAGACTCTGTTTCTCCAGTAGTACACAAATACACCTGGCTGGCACAGCAGGTCAGGCACCCTCAGTTGCTCAGAGAGTCAGTAATTCAGCAGAATGATATCAGAAAGAATCTTCTCTGAATAGGCAGGTGGCAGCAAACTGAATCCCATGCAGCAGGTAGCAATGAGCAGTCCAACAGCAGTTCTCTTCAAAAGGCAGAAAAGGCAATGCCAGCCTGTGTCTGAGAGTCCCCTTATATGCATTTTGAAACTCCCTCCTTCTGCCTTCCCATCCCTCATCCCTCCCCCCAGCCAACGGGGGAACAGTTGCCCATGCCAACAATTGATTTGAATCATAACTAGCCAACCAAGAAGCAAGGAGATTGCCTTCCAATTGGTAGGCAGTGCCAGAAAACCAACCACAAGTTGCAATGACAGACAAACAAAATGGTGACTCAAATCAGTGAATCTATTCGAATCATGGCCGATTTGATTTGACCTCTAGAATAACCATCTAAGCCAATGGAAATTTGATTCAAAGTCAAATCAGTAGAATCAACCCGATTCGAATCAAATCGATTGATCCACGAATTTTTATGCACATCCCTAATTACAATAGAGAAATTTAGGGAAACTATTGCCATATATCGTACAGGCATGGTACTATATACCACAACTATGATGGTGATGATGGTGTTTTAAAACTTAAAACTATTGTCAGAAATTAATGTCATGCATTCCCTTGTGGTTTAGTTCTGAAATGAAAGGACATAATTGTTGCAAAGGTTAGAGGCCTTCCATTTTTAGGTCTTCTCAAAATCTCATGTACTGTGTAGTACGTTCATCAGTACTGCATGCCAAAGCCTCCATTCTTTGTTTGAGGGACACTGTTGTTTACTCCAGTATTTTGCCATTAATAAATGAGTGGTAATTGATACATCATCTTCTTTTTTCATGATTACTTTTCCTAACTGCATTCTTAAGGAATCATAGAAAAGCTTTCTGACTGGAAAAAAAATTCCATCTCTGACTCACACATGCTGTCCTATTTCTGCCCCTGAAAAGGGTTGGGACTGATATTTTTGGAATCAGAAGGTGATACATCTGCCACTTTCTGGCCCGAATTGTGTCCCAACAGTTTTAATAGTAGATGTCAGGAAGACATTAAACAGGGCTATGTAAGGCCTAGCTCCTATCAGTGGAGTCAGGGAGCAAAATGAAGGGGACAGCTTATCCCTGGGGGTAGCAGCAGAATCCCTTTGTTGCTCAGAGTAAAGAGCAAGCTTAATCTTCTAGCTTTTTCTAACCAGGCAATAGCATATGAGACTCCCTCTGGCCCTGAGACATTGCTAGTTACTTACAAGATCTGGAACCTGGGCCCACAGTCTCCTTTTTAATAATTAAATTCAATCAAACCCGCTCAAGAATAGTGTGTGTGTGTGTGTGTGTGTGTGTGTGTGTGTGTGTAAGAATCTAATATTATAAGACAGCACCTATAAGGGTGGAAGCAGCACAGAGCTAGGTGAGGCTAGGAGCTCTTTTTTATGCTCTGTGCAGCTGCACTTCTTTTCTGGAAGAGGTCATGGAGGAGGGAGGTGGCTGATGAGATTCAGGGCTCTGAGAAATTCATTAGGGGACTGTTTCCCATGGGCCACCCTCTAATGATGCCCCTGCTCTGATCTATTGCTATTAAGAAGCTTCCTTGCTGGGGACTAGGGACATAGGAAGCTGCCTTATATCGAGTCAGACCATTAGTCCATCTAGCTCAGTATTGTCTACACAGACTGGCAGCAGCTTCTTCAAGGTTGAAGAAAGGAGTCTCTCTCAGCCCTATCTTGGAGATGCCAGGGAGGGAACTTGGAACCTTATGCCTGCAAGTATGCAGATGCTCTTCCCAGAGTGACCACAACCTCTAAGGGGAATATCTTACAGTGCTCACATGTAGTATCCCATCCAAATGAAAACTAGGGCAGATTCTGCTTAGCAGAAGAAACAATTCATGCTTGCTACCACAAGACCAATTAGGTGGGGGCGGGAGTTCATATGAGGAAACCATGTATGACAACATCAGGACAGTGAGAGAAGGTGCCATTCATATATAGAGGTATGCACAAAACCGGCTGGCCTGGTTCAGTTTAAGTCTGAACCAGCCTCGAACAGGACTAGGCCAGTTTGGTTTTGACCCCCTGAAGCCCCATCCCCCAGTTCAGTTTGGCTTGGGGGGGGGGGTCGTTAATATTTTTTTAAATTTATTTTTATTTTATTTTGTACTTACCCCATCTGGGGGGCTTCTCCGAAGTGGGGGGGGGTCCACAGAAGTTCCCCCTCCTCCCACCAGACTCCATTTCACCAAAAAGCACCCAGTTTGGGCAGTCTTTGGCTCTTTCCAGGGCTTTCCCCCATCGTGGCCATTTTGGAGGCCACCGCACATGCACAATGGGCCTCTGCCACGGAGGGCCCATTGTGCATGTGCAGTGGCCTCCGAAATGGCTGCTGTGATAGGGGAAAGGCCTGGAAATGGCCGAAGACCACCCAAACTGGGTGCTTTTTGGCAAAACATAGGCTGGTGGGGGAGGGGGGACCTCTGCAGACTCCCCCGCAACCTCGGAGAAGCCCCCCAAAGGGGGTAAGTTAAAAAAATTAAAATAAAATAAAAAATGAGCCCCCCCAAACAGCCGTGGGGGGGCGGGGTTGGTCCAATCTCTAGTCGAACCGGGAGAGGTTCGGCTCAGTGTCGAACCATCGAACTGAAGTTGTGTGACTTTGAACCAGTTTGGATGTGAACCTGTTTCCACATCCCTGTTCATATAGCCAATGACATTATTCAGATTTGCCCCTGGAGATTCACAGTTACTGTGCATTATGTGTGTCCTAAAAAAAGTAGCACTGTGGTGCAGTGCTCAAAATGGCTTAACTTCAGGCACTTCCTGCTGCAGTAAAGCCACCCATCTGGGAAAGCTCGATGTTAAATGGTTTTCCTGTAGTTTCCCTCTCTAAGCCAGTGCTTGGTGGTGATGCCTAGGATGATTCTTTCAATGATGTCCCTTGATTCCAAAGTTCAGGACCAGCTGTAGGCTCAAGGCCTGAGTGTTGTTGTTTTTTCAATGGAGTGCCCCAGTAATGGGAAGAGTTGCATCTGCTGGGACTTCTTCTACCATACTGGTATGAAAAGCAGAGGAGCCCACTTCAGGCCAAGATCTGGCAGCCCTATTTGTGTCATTCAGAGAAAGACATGCAACCAACTTATCTACAAAAGAGGCTTGAGACATAATTCTATAAACTCATTAACTTTACCATGTTGGAAAAAGAAATAGATGAAGAAACAGAGCCTTCCCAGCCACTAGCTGCTTGCTCCCTCTCTCCCCCCCTTTTTTAAAAAAAAATGTTGCTGACTTAATTTGTGTTCAGAGTATGCTTAGTCTGGCAGTTACTAGAGCAGGTTTGAGTTTCTGAAGAGGGCCTCCTGTTGCCTGGCTTCCTGTTGGAAGTCACAGCGCTTTAGCACGCGCTATTTCAAAGCACCTTGTCAGGCTGGAAGTGCCTATTTACTGCAGAGAGACAAGCAGCCTAAACAGCATTGATAAAAACATAAAAAGGATTTTTGTTCAATTAACTCAGTGTGCGCACCTCACCTCACAGTTTTCCATACTTCTATTTCTGCCACTTTGCAGCGGGAGAGACAGATTCCCTGGGTAAGGTGATATGTATGTAACAGGCCTCATTCTTTCAAGCTAAGCAGGGCAAAGCTAAATTATAATAATGCCAAATTAAACACAAGTTGCTTAAGTTAACACTTCCTAGGAAAGGATATGACACAAACTATCTATTTCATAGCCCCAGTATTCTGTCACGTCCTAAATTGTCACACTGTGAATGTGGCGAGTGGGGGCAGGGTCACGAGGGTCAGAAAAAGAAGGGAATGTGTGAAAGCCCAGTGTGACTGAGAGTGGGGAGACAATACATCTCTGTACATGGAGTGTAACACATTACCTACAATCAAAGAGTCACATTACCTTCAATCAAAGCAAGGCCACAGCAAGACTAGCAGGGGGTCTCCCTATCATCAGGCTAAAACATCCTAATGGATATATTCCTGACAAAGAGCTTCTGTGGGGAGGGAGAGAACTGAAAATCACTTCTCTGCTTGCCCCTCCATCCATGCTGGGCTGTAAGGCAAGTCTTGTGCACAGCTAGTTTACTGGCTCCTTGTGCAGTTGCAGCTCTTGCTGCATGTCAGCCAATTACTGTAAGGCCACCTTTGGACGTAACATGGAACCACAGGTCCAATGGTCCCACAGTTCTGCGCCCCCCGCTCTCCTGTCCACATTTCGATGTACTGGAGAGCATCCTCTCTGTAGTCAGTGAGACTGCGGCGGAGCTGGCTGTGCAGGTTTCCATCTTTCATGAAGGACAACAGCCTTCACAGCCAATAGCAGCCGGAGTGAGGGAGGAGCTTCCTCCTTCAACCCCAGCTTGGGAGAAGGATAACCAACGCTGAACCGGAAGTGGAGATCATGTAACTTTAAGAAAACAGAAGGTCGATAATGGAGTTTGGGGAGAGAAGCCACAGGTCCATTTTTGGGTATTAATTTGGTTACCCACATTTGGATGTACAGTTAGAGAAACTAGAGGTGAAGGGCCCTCCAGTTTTGTGTTATGTAATGTGGCCTAAGTGTAGTGAGTTAGCAGTGAACTTAGAGCTGAAATGAATATTCACACACATTTGGCATTTGACAAAGTTACATATTTTGAGGAACTTTACTTCAGAATTGAATGTTTTAGGTTTGGAGGCATTCCTTGATTTGATTTTGGCAGGCATCAAATACAAAATCTTATGTTGCGGTATGTTAGATATTAAGTGGACCAAATCTTAGGTTTTGTGAAACTTTGAGTGATATAGATCTGAAGAATGTGAGGTCCACAAGGTCTCCACTTTTCTTTCTCCCCTAACAAGTCCTCTCTTCCTGTAGACTCTTCTCCATACTTGGTTATCTTGTTGTTTTCTACCCCCCAATTCAGCGTCTAGAGGAAACTCTAAATACACAGAGGCACAGTGCCTAGTGCATATGTTTGTGGATCTATACAGGTAGCCCTCGTTAGCCATGGTCTGGGCACCCATGGTTTAATTTCCATGGTCGGGCAATGGAGACACGGCCTCATTATATGTGGTTTGAAAAATACTGGAAATTCACCTATCCGCAGTTCCTGGGTGGCTGGATCCAGCCACCATTTTGCTCAACGGAGCCATTTTTGTTTGTTTGTTTGTTATTTTGTTTTAAAAAATATTCCCGTGATTTTTCACAGAAGATTAGTGGAATTTGGGGTTGGGAGGCATTGCTGGACAGCTGGAGACCTGGAGAGCATGGCACAGCACTTTATTTCTCTGATTTCTGCCTTTTAAAGCCCCCCTTTTAGCCTCCTGGAACCTAACCCCACCCCCCTTCGCATTGCCTCAAGAAATCCAGGATTGTAAGCAAGAATGGAAACCCCACAGATAATGAGGGCCACCTATATTAGCACAGGCTCTCAGTCCATTTTCAGGCCCAAATCAAAGTGCTGGTTTTAACCTTTAAAGCCCCAAATAACTTGGGATTGGGTTACCTGAGAGAGCACCTTGCCCCATATGTCCTGTCTCAGACCTTAAGATATTCTTTGGAGGGCCTGCTCCAAGTGCCCCTGCCAAACAATGTGTGGTGGGTGGCTACTAGGAAGAGAGTCTTTTTGGTGGTTGTACCCCATTCATGGAATAGCCTCCCCAGTGAGGTTCACCTGGCTTCATCACTTAGTTCTTTTAGATGCCAGGTGAACATTTGTGTTTACTCAGGCCTTTTACATTTTGATTTTTGAATCTGATTTTTTAAATGGACTTTAAGAAGTTTTTTTTTAAAATTGTATTTTGTATTTCTTTGTGTGTTTTGTATTTCTTTGTGTGTATTGTGATTTCATGTGTTATGTGTTTTTACTTGATGTTTTAATCTGTGTTATTGAACTACCCAGAGAACAATTTGTTAAGTGGTGGCTATCAAATAAAGTTTATATTATATTATATTATATTATATTATATTATATTATATTATATTATATTATATTATATTATATTAGTTTACACAGTCAGACAGATGTTATTGACTGGTTTGTATTATCAAATTGAATTTTTATTGATTTTAACAGTAATAGTATTCATTCATAACAAAAATAATAAACAGAAGTGGACTTCCCGCGATCTCTCTTCGTGAAACGTCAGCTATAAAATTTACCCTTGCTAGACTATTTGTATTATCCAGACATTGAGTCCTTCCCAAGGACCTGGGATGGCTGAATTTTATTATCAATGTTGTTGCTGTTATTATAGATATCATCGCAGAATATAGGCTGTTCCCAGTAATGTTGCTTTTTGTAATTGGCTGATGGTGATTTCTGTGGCCCCTATGGTGTTCAGGTGCTCTTCAAGGCGTTTTGGAATTGCACCTAGGGCATCAATTACTACTGGGATTAATTTGGCTTCTTCTGCCACAGCCTTTCAATTTCAATTTGTAGATCTTTGTATTTTGTGATTTTTTCTATTTCTTTTTCTTCTATTCTGCTATCCCCTGGTATTGCTATGTCGATTATTTTGACTTGTTTTTCTTTCTTCTTGACTACAGTTATATCTGGTGTATTGTGTGGCATTATCATCATCATCATCATCATCATCATCATCATCATCATCTAAGCTTGGAGTCCATATGAGACAGCATTACCACATTGCTGGATGTACTATGCAGGGCACAGCAAGCTTTAGTACACCTGGGATGGTAGCAACCACATTTGGAAATTGGCTCTGCAAGGGAATTGTATTATGGGATGAATATGATTATTATCACCATCATCTTTATTTGTTAGCCATCCCATAACAAATTGTTCTCTGGGTGATTCACAACACAACATTAAAAAACATCCAATAAAAACACATGGGACACAACAAACAAATTACAACATAATATTTAAAATAAACACAAAATACAAAACAAAATATTCTTTAAAACTTTTTTTTAAAAAAAATTAAAAAATCCTTTTAGAAAACAGTTTTTAAAAGCCTGAGGGAACAGAATGGTTTTCACCTGGAATCTAAAAGAACTAAGAGGCATGCCAGGAGGCTTTACACACATGGCTTTTGGTTCGAATCTCCTTCGGGATGAAGAGTGTGAGTCCACATATCAGCTGCTTTTACTTCAAAGTCCCTTTGGGCTATCAGGGACCAGTACAGACAGAACTCAATTCAGTTTTTCCCTGAGTTAAGGCTGCAGATTCTGGCTTAGCCCAATTTATGTCTGACTTAAACTAATCCTCGATTTCCAGTGGCTTTTGAAAAAAGCCAGTTATGCCCCGCCACTTTTCCTTGATGTGTGGAGTAGCGTTTTTCAAAACTCAATGAAAGGGAGTTTGACAGCTGTTGGGTATGGTCTGCTCTGGGTATCTGCAATTGCAAGCACTGTCGGGGCAGGGGGAGGGTTTAGCAGATTGGTGTGATTTTGTGGAGGGAGTCCAGGGGAGGGGGAGAGAGAAATTCCTGAGTTAAATGCAAGCACAAACTGCAAAATGTGGGTCTTAGCATAGGCTTTAGATATGCAGAATGGAGACTACAGCCTGAAGTAACCTGACCCCCCCCCCCTTTTAAAAGCTGGTTCACCTGCATTTTTCTTAATGACAGAGAAGGCAATGATTTCTACTTTAAAATTCCCTGCCTCTGGAGTGTGGGTTGGGGGACATGAGGTGATGAAAGTGTTCACTAACAAAGGCAAGTTCATTCTAGAAATCAGCAAAGATTTGGGTCAGATTCGGCCAGCTCGGGTTACGCATTCTGCTGTTTGATCCCTTGGCAACACATCATGCTGTTCTTCCGCAAGGCTGTCAAACTAACAACAACAACAACAAAAGCTCTCTCACCTCCTCGTCTGTGAGGATAGGTTGGAGGAAAAATCCAGAACCAGCTGGTGGAAATGCACGGGGAAAAGATCTGCCAGGGATTGCAGAGAGGAGCTGACATTATGTGAACTGTCCGTTTAATGCCTCGAATGAAACATCTTGCAAATCTGCTGCAAGGCAGATTCGTTCTTCTGATACGCCAAGGCATAAAGCCATGTGTGAGTAACCTCCAGGTGAGCCTCACTGAGGAGGCTTTCCCATAAACAGGGTGCCACCATTGAAAAGCTCTCTCCCCAGTAGGCACCCACCTCACCCCATTTGGCATGGCACTCAGAGCAGTGCCTCCAAAGGAGATCTTAAGGTCTGAGTTGGGACCTATGGGGCAAGGTACTCTCTCGGGTAATCTGATCCCCAATCATTTAAGGCTTTAAAGCTTAAAACCAGCAATCAATATGATTACTTTTAGGTTTCCTGATAACACTCAGCTCATTCACACATTCATCACTTACTGACTGTAGCATTAAGTGGCAACTTGCATGTGTGAATGTGCCATCACTGAACAAACAACATGGACAAAATGTATCACATTATATGGCCTCACACACAATGGGCAGCATCCAGATTAAGCTGCCCACATGTTAGTACATTTCAAAACATTCTAATGTGAGAGCAGCTTTAGTCTGAATGCTGCCCAATGATTTGAAATTGAGTCAATTCAATCATCACCTGTTGATCAGTGAAGAGTCATGCATTATACTGGCACGATTGTGTCAGTATAGTTAATCTGGAGAGTATTTTCAATGTTTCACCATTATAAGCCCTGAACATTCTATTGCTTATAAAATCACATTTGTCTTATCTGACTGACCATCAGCACACATTCACTGGGTGACAAGAGTCACCTTCCCTGAAAATTTGGTGATTTTCCATTGGAAAATGGCTTAGCTAGAGCAGTTTAAAGTTTTTTCTCTGTTGAACAGGGGTTTAAAAGGTTGGCAACATATTTTTGAACTGAGAAAGTGCTATTGTAATGATTTTGTAGTCCATTTGCATAGTTTCAGCCTTTAGACTGCATGCCGGAAAGGTGCCTTGTGTATATCCCTCTGGGACCCAACTGATAGTAATTTTACAATTGATCCTCAAAGTTAGGTTTTGACAGCCAGAAAAATGCTTCTTTAGTGCTAACAGAGTCTGTGCAGTAGCAAGTTTGAGGTTACAGTGCCCACAGTGCTGCCCACAATAAACATGGCTCTGCCCACAATAAACTCTGGCTCTGCCCACTGCAAACGCTGGCTCTGCCCCACCAGCTGCCCTGACCCTGCTCCTTTAGCCCAATGGACATTCCATCCCTTCAGGTCAACAGTGCTGCACAGTGCTTCAGTGCTGGCCCAGCATAGCTGTGGCCTCCTTGTCCTTGCCACTCTCCCCTCCAGTTGCCCTGCTCCTGGTGCTCAGATGGTGCCCCATGTGCGGTCTGCAGCCGGCTTTTCCGCCAGCAGATTCCCGCTGCCACTGCTCCTGCTTTCCGCTTCCTTCTGGCATGCGCCCCTCACCCATTCTGGTGTGCACCTCACCCTGGCCCTGGCAAGCTGGTGTTCCTTGCCAGCAGCCCTGGCCTCTGTCCCCAGGGCTCAGATGGCCTCCGTGCATGTGTGGAATCCACACTTGCGTGGAGGCCTTCTGAGCCCTGGGGCGGGGCAGGCAGGAAATGCCAGCTTGCCAGGAACCGTGGCGAGGAGTGCGCCAGAACAGGTGAGCTGTATGCCTGTCTGTGTGTGTGTGTTGCATGTGCATGCCTGTGCCTGTGCATCCATGCTGGTGCCTGTGCTTGTGTCTCTGTGTGTGAATGAGCGCAGCGTGTGTCCCTGTGCCTGTTTCTGTATGTGTGAATGGCAGCAGTGTGTGTTCCTGTTTCTTTGTGAATGGCTGCAGCGTCTGTGTCTCTGTGTGTGAATGGCTGCAGTGTGTCTGTGTGGGTGGCTATGTCACTTGTGTACAACCTTTACACTATTTTGCTGATAACACCATCCTGAAGCAAAGTAATTCAAGCAGGAGAACTGTGAGGTTTCTGGGAAATTTCTGGGGAAATAATCTGTCATTTTGGACATGGTTGTTAAAGCATTTGTTATTTGTAATTATCTGTGTGTGTGTGTGTGTGTGTGTGTGTGTGTGTGTGTGTGTTCTCATTAAAAGGGAACAAATGAAGTATGGATTTAAAGTGAACGCAAATTACCTGCTTCTTGTTGTGTCCTTATTCACTGCTGAATAATCATGAGGTGGGATCACACTGTCCTTATTACTAAATCCACTAATTTCATTTACTTGTGGTTTTTCAGATGGGAAGGGGGAGTGTGACTATCTTAGTTGAAGGTTTTACAAAGTATTTGGTGTTCAATATCAGGAAGTTCTACCTAGTGGTTTGGCTAAGCTCCTCCCCATAGTGTCTAATCAAATTTCCCTTTTTAAAATGCCTGGAAATTAAGCAATCCAAAAACCTTTGGTTTAAAATGAGAGTTAAGCTGCTTTACATTTTCACTCATGCTCAAAAAAAGAATGGAAATTGCAAGTTAAAGTGCCCATGTTAACTTACGCACCATATAAGCTGTAAATACTTTGTAGAGTCTGGTACTGTATAATGGTGGCTTTAGAAATGAGTTTCCATCCACGCACATTTTGCCTTGACCAGAGATGCATCCAGTGTTTCCTCTAAGGTGTGTGCATGTTCATGCACTCAAACATTTTTTGATGTCCGTTCAGTTAATTTTAGAGCCTACTTGGGTTGAATCAGGAAGGCTCCACCCTGGATGCATGTGTGCTCACACTGTCTTGATACTGCCGCCCAGAACAAATCTAATTCTGCACACAGACAAAAAAAAATTGTGAGAACACTGGATGCAACAGGCGGAAATTCACCAGGGACATCTCTAGGAAGTGATTAGGGAAACTGCAGCTGTTAAATGTCTGTCTGCCTGGATGCATCCCTCCCCAGCCCAATGTCCAACTGAAAGACCAAGGCAAAGTGTGGTTGTATGGAGCCTCATTTCTAAAACCATCATCATATACCAGACTGTACAAAGTCTTTAGATCCCACTCAATATGTACGAAAATTAACATGGGCACCTAACTTGCAATGCCCATTCTTTTTTAGAGCATGAGTGAAAATGTAAAGCAGCTTAACTCTCATGTTAAACCTGAGGTTTTTGGATTACTGAATTGGTTGAAACATTTGAGTTACTTGAAGAGGAGCCAAAAGAGTTTAATAATGCTACTGAAATTCCTTCAGTTGGTTTCACACATGTCTAGCCAGGCTTCAAACAGCCACTGCTCCAAATAAACTTTGGACTTCTCTTTTAAAAATAAAAGTTATCTTGATAAAATGTATTTTTAAAAAATAAACAAAAAGTTACAAAAGCAGCTTGCAATCTCATATGGAAGATTGCTGTTCAAAGGAAAACAGTAATATCATCCCAGAGTGCTCCTAAAGTAGCTGTTTGGATCTCAGCAAATTTGTATAACACAGACAGTTCAAAGAGCAGTGTATTGCAGATTTTTAATGTAATTTCTTTAAAAGGAATCACATTTGTATTTTTTAAAAATAATGTGCCTCTGAAGTCTGATTCTCAGGCCTCCAGCTAAAACAATAGAAAGAGGGAGAGTGAGGGAGGCTAAGTGGATGGACAATTTTACCTTGCTTAAAATATAGATAAAACAATCCTATGCATGTTTTTGGAATCGTACAGTTTATCAAGGGAGCTCTTGTTTAAGAAAGACAAGACCCAAACACCCCTGGGTCTGTGGATGTATTCTTTGGCTATTGCTCCTACATAAGGATATATAGGATTACTACCTTGTAGTCTGAAGGAGAGTTCGGTGCACCTAACTCAATTGAAATCAGGCATACTCAACTTTGTTTAGAATTGTTCTAGTAACACAAATACAAAATCACAAGAGGAAGGAATGGCTTGGAAGGAAGAAATTTCCTTCTCCTTGATATCTAATATTCTATATGCTGGGATTCCTACCCCCACCCCACCCCACCAGTATGGAGGGTAATTCTATTATGTAACCTCATATCTGCAGTATGGAGTGGTACAGCCCAGATACAGATATGCTATCTCAGTGAGAACTAGGTCACTGTCTTGAAGATCAGTGGAAATACTGTGAGTAGAGATGCCAGCGAAGTTCACCAGGCTCAGGGTTCACCAGGACAAGACAGAAATTTGGGGGGTTTATAAGACTCATCTCAAAGAAGAGGTGAATTTTAGAGCCCAGAATTATTCTCTGACTCAGATTACACTCATAGAGAAGACATTCCAAATCCTATCTGCCAAGCCTAAAACATTACCACCCAGTTTCCTTTTAACAGTGTTTACCTATCTTAGCCAGGGCAGCAGCAGAGTGGTGGCAACATTCTGGCAGTGCTTCAGCAGTAGCAGGGAATGGTAAAGGGGGAATCCTTTGCTTTCTTCTCCAGCTCTGAATATTAATTTCCCTAAGAGTCACCAAGGCCTTGCATCCCCATGTGCTGCATAGCAGTATTTCAAGAACTGAAGACGGCAGGGAGAAAAAGAGCTTCCTTCTTTCCTCTCTCGGCCACTACCAAAACACAGCCAGGCTAGGTAAGCAGTGTTCAAAGGAAAGAGGGAGAAGGTTTGGGGGTTGGGTAAGAGAGAGGATGAATTTTGATTAGTTTGAAACTGTCAGGCCATTTTCCCTTTTCTTAAAAAAAAAAATAGCTCAGTGTATTTATCAGAGAATCCAGCATGAGTTGGGGATGCTCACATTCTAACTATGATGAACTATGGCAGAAAGCTGAAGAATAATGTAAGGAAATTTATTAGTGGTCATAAACTCTGTACAGTCAGATTTCCCAAAGAAAACACAATGGCCAACATCCAAACTAATAATTGTAAATGGGGACACACTTGGAAGGAAGGATTGATTTGGGGCAATTCTCTCCTGTTCCCTCTACAGCCACATGTGCCTCCTGAGAATATGTTCCCAAGGGTTGCAGAATATTTTTTAGGAAGGCACAGGTGTCTGCAGAGGGAAATGGGGATCACCAAATAATTTTCCTCTCTTCTCTGCACACCAGGAAACGTTCCCCACATGCAACTCTTTGGATGTAGGCCAATACTACTATATAAGACATAACAAGTTAAGTCCCTTGGGTTACTTGGTTTATCTCATTTATTCAGATACTCTGTAAAAGTTTGCTTCCAGAGCCATTAGCCACTGCACTCTAAAGAACATTTCATGAAAGAATAAATCTACAGTACCAAACTGAGTACAATATGGAGGTGAAGAGATCAGCACTGTTCAGTATCTTTCCAATAATACCTGTTGCAGATGCAGCTTTTTGCTAGAGGCTTTTAAGAAATCTGCTGGGTCCCTGGTGATGGAAGCATGTCTAGCTGCCATTACAGATAAAGAAAAACAGCCTCAAAACAAGATTAAATTCTGTTTCTTTCAACTTGTCCACCACACTTCACCTTTGCATTTAATCTTCCAACCGAAAGCCCTTCTGAATAAAATTATATAATGGATCTTATTTTTAATGTCTAGCTACTGCTCATTATTCATTTTCCTTTCTCTTATCCACCAGCAAATAGCCTCCATCTTAAAGAGCCATTTTCAGATATTGGAAATCTTAAATTGCTTGCAAGCCCGTCTCCAAGTGTCTACTTGTTTACAACATTTTTATTACTATTCTTCTTTTGTTTACCACTTCCCCCTCTGAAAATGTCTGCCCTTCAAAAGAGGTTACTGTCTATCACAGAGCAGAAGCGATGCTTCTGTTAATGTCGCTCGAGTGGTGTTGACAGAGCCAAGAGCAGGACCTCTACAGTAAAAGGAATTTATAGTCATAGCAAGCTGGTCCAATAATGGGTTCTTCTCTGGCAATTAATTCTTGTGCCTTCAGAAAAAGACAGGTGATTGAGAGGCTCACTGAGAAGGATGGAAATGACAAGCGATGCTGTAGTGCGCTTCCAAGCAGTGTGGCTAAGTCGGATATGCAAGACAGCAGAGGACCTGGCCATAATTTAGAAGTATCGTGCTTAAGATACATACGGCACGGTTCACACATTTCTGTTATTCTATTATGTCCCTTTACTTACTTCATCATCATGTACCTGTATGTACATAACTGGCAATGAGATAAGACTCCAACTGAAAAGACGTAAAAGCTGGAGAAAAGGCAATGGATATGGAAGGGCTTTTTCCTTGTCTCACTTATCATGAGGTAAACAGTCTAGTGGTAATAGATAGTTTTCTGCAGGTGCCACAATACCCAGCCAGCTCTGAAAATAATGAACAAAGTGGCACAGTCTTTCAGTCTTAGAAATTACCCTGTTGGTAAATTGTGGCCTTAAGAATTACACTCAAGCAAGCTAGTGTATGCTTGAGTGTATGGTGCCTATTGGTGGTGCTACTCGTCAAAAGTTTGGTATAGACCAGGACTGCACAACTAGTGACTCAGAAGCCAAGTAGATTAGGCTGAGAGAGAAGTGACTGGCCCAGAGTCACCCAGCTAGTTTTATGGCTGAATGGGGATTTGAACTCGGGTCTCCCCGGTCCTAGTCCAGCACTCTAACCACTACACCATGCCGGCTCAACTATGATAAATGGCTTTCATTTTGAGGTATATTCTAGAGCGCACAGTCAGATTATGCAAAACACTGGTCATACGAACATAAAGAGAGCTTTGCTCTATCAGGTCCAAGACTTATCTTATGCAGCATCCTGTTTCTCCTGAAACTGAGATTCAGAGATGCCATGCCTCTGAACCTGGAAGTAGCCTATTGCCATCACAACTAGTACCCACTGATAGATCTGTTATCAATGCATTTGTCAGAACACCTTTTAAAGCCGTCCAAGCTGGTGGCCATAACCATATCTCATGGCAAATAACTATAGATTATGTGCTGGTGAAAAAGTACTTTTGGTCCTAAATTTCCTGGCAATCGCAGGGCCTGCTCAAGGCATTGGCCTTTGTGGCACAGAAAAGGGGTAAAATTGGTTTGGGGGCACCCTCACTTCTTATGCCCCCTGTGGGTTGCCTCCCACACTGCCCATGTGCCACACAATGATCTGCTACCCCCAGCAAGCCCAGGTGGCACATATGCCACTGCTGCCATCCCCCGCTCTTCCACTCCCTCTCCCCCCAGGCCAGCTGCCTCCTCCTCCTTTCTTCCACCACTTCCGGCTCCGCCTGAGATCTCATTGGAAGTCTCACAAGAGGGGACTTCGGAGAACTCATGAGACTTCCAATGAGATCTACGGATGGATGGAGTCAGGTTGGGAGGGTAGAAGGGAGGAGGAGAAGCACCCTCTCATACCCCTCCCTGCCCAACCATGACAACCCCTTTGCTTCACAAGTGGGGCGGAGGGGAAGAGTTGTCGCCTGTGGGCTGCCTCAGAGCAGGGACGTGGATGTGGAAAGGCCCCTGTAAGAGGACAGTTGCTGCCACCAACAGAACTTTGTCTCTGGAGGTGCTGAGATGGTGTAGTGGAAGTGCAGGGAAGCTGCTGAGAGACAGCTTGAGCCATGAGATCCAGCCTAGTTTATGTAAGTGCAGTGCATCTGGAAGCAGGAGCTGCAAATGAATGAATGTAAGAGGGAGCATTGGCAGCTGCTAGTGCAGCAGATTTCCGGCTAGCGTTGCCCAGTCTGAGCATTTGGACAGTTGTGGCCCTTTTCCTGATTTTATGAAAAAGGGAAGGGGGATCCCATTCTCGAGGAGGAGGTGGCCTGGCCAGGGGCAGAGAGGGAAGTGGCAGTAGTGTGCATGCCCCCGGCACCATCGGGTGGAGAGCACTGTATAGGCCCACCCCCTGAATTGGATATCAGACACAGGGGGCGAAGTTTGGTGGCACACACACACTTTATGTACACATTAAGATCATAGGATGCAGGGGACTATTTTGGTCAAGGGCACCTGATCCCCTTGAGCCAGCACTGTGGAAATCTGTTTTATAGGATGTCCCTTGTTTCTAGTGTTGTGTGAAGGGGGGGGGGGACTTCTCTCTATCCACCTTCTCTCTACAACATTAATAATTTTATTAACCTCTATCATGTCTCCCCCTAGTTGTCTTTTTCCTAAACTAAAATCTCCAGATGTTGTAGCCTTATCTTGTAAAGAATGCTCACTTCAGGCAAGGATATATGTTTTGTATCCTCTGCCTTGAAGACAGATGCAGATAACTCATTCAGCTTTTCTGGAATCTCCATAATCCTTGCTATCTTATGGTCTAATCACCTCCCTGTCAGATTTCTGCTTCTGAAGTATTTAAAGAAATTTGATGTTTTTAGTAATGTTTTTAGAAACTTAATCCAGATAAGGTGGAAGTGCTCTGGGTTGGTAAAGCTGATTATCTGAGTAGTGAGGTAAATCTGGTCTTGGACGGAGTCACACTGCCTCTGAAAGACAAAACCTGCAGTTTATGGGTGTTTCTGGACCCGGCACTGCCCTTGCAGGTGCAGTTAGCGGCAGTGTGCAGAGGTGCTTTCTACCAGCTACAGCTGGTATGCCAGCTGCAACCCTACTTAGAGAAGTCAGACCTGACCTCAGTCACTCATGCTTTGGTAACATTAGGACCCTCAGGATCCACCCCTGACCTGAAGCATGGCTGCCCAAATTTGGTCTGCCTACAGGTGTTGGACTCTGACTCCCATCATGTCCTACTGTGATTGACAATAGTGTGATGGGCATTGTAGTCCAGCAACAGTTGGGGACCCATGGGCAAACAACAGAATTTTAGTGGCATAAGGCACAAATCTCTTTGTATAAATCAGAAATTGCCATACATGGTCTTGAAAGCAGTGTGGAAAGAACCCATATCCAATTCTCTTTCTCAACCACTAAGCTAACCAGGCGACCTTGTGCCAATCCCATGCTCAGATTAATCAAAAATCAAATTGATTAATTTTAAAAAAATCTTACTTCCATACCTTAAAACAAACTGCTTTTTTCAGATAAGGCATGACTCTACCTCCCCTACTGAGAGATACTAATTCCTGGTGCTAAACTGGTAGTTGCCTGGTAATTGATTTGCAAAAAGGTGTAGATTAAGTTTTCATTTGCAACTGAAGCCACAGTGTGAGAATTATTTAGAGAACATGCTGAGAATAATTGGAAATCTAGCAGAATATTCTTGGAATTTTTCCACTTCATATATTCACCATGATAATCTTTTGAGAATACTTTGCGGCATATTTGTCCCAAGTCTAATTTTTAACCATATGGTTCCTCATACTCTATTTTTGCCTCCCTTATTGGCTCCTTGCATTTCATTTGCCCGAGTTTGTGTTCCTTTCTGTTCTGTTCATTTGGGCAGGGCTTCCATTTTCTTAAGGAAGTCTTCTTGCCTTTCATAGCATCCTTGACTCTACTTGTAAGCCATACTGACTGAATGACTGACATCCTCCTGGTATTTCTTCTTCTTTTTGTTTTACATTCTAACTGAGCTTCTGCTGTGGTTTTAAATAAGCTTCATGCACTCTGGAGTTATTTGACCCCCTTGCTTTCCCTTTCAGCTTTCTTTTCACCACTCCCCTCATTTTTGTGAAGTTTCCTTTTCTGAAGTCAAAAGTGTACATGTTGGATATCCTTGGCAATTCTCACTTGCTGAATTTGATCCCAATATGGTTACTGCTCCCTATAGGCTCCACAGCACTGACATCTCATACTAGATCCTGAACGCCACTCAGGATTGAGTCCAGGGTTAACTTCACTCTGACTGGTTCCATGACCAACTGTTGTAAGGCACAGTCATTTAACGCATCTAGAAATTTGACCTTTGTCATTACCTGAATGTGAATTTACCCAGTCTATGTGAGGATAATTGAAGTCACCCATGATTACAACTCTGTCTCTATTCAATGCCTCCCTAATTTCCTTCTCCAGTGCCAGGTCATTCTTAGAACATTGATTAGGGGGATGATAGCATGTCCCTAATAATACATTTCTTTTCAGGCCTCATATTATTACGCATGATGTTCTGCTCAGTCTCATTCTAGATTATCTGAAAACTTTACACCCTCACATCTTAAAGGATTATGTTTGCCAAATAAGATTTTGGCCAGATCTATTGGGCTCATCCTTGCATCCTCTGAATGAAGGGTGAACACACTGGTAAACTTAACGGGAACCTCAACAGTCCTCTCTTTAAAAAACACTAATGTAGCAAAATGCAGTTTCAATCTATAGATCTCTTAGTCAAGTAGCCTCCCAAAGGTTGTTACCAGTCTCACACTTGTGAATTAGTGGCACACCTTAACTGGCATGCTTTGGGGCCATTTCTCTGTGTTTCCAATTCCTGGCCAAGAACATACACAGAAGCTTCTCTGGCTCTTGGTAATATGTGTCACTTCAATCTAGTAACATCAAAGGTGAGCCACCTAATGGCACAGTGAGGAAGCAACCTGCCTAGAGAGCAGGAGGCTGGCTGTTGGTTCAAATCCCCGCTGGTGTGTTTCCCAGAACATGGGAAACCCCTATATCAGGCAGCAGCAATATAGGGAGATACTGGAAGGCATCATCTCATACTGCATGGGAGATGGCAATAGTAAGCCCCTCCTGGATTCTACCAAGAAAACCACATGGCTCTGTGGTCAGCAGGAGACTACACTGGCTCAATGGCACAACCAACATCAAAAGTACTGTAAATAATTGCAAAGTAAAGGGGTGGCTGCAGGTGGTGATGGTGATTGTTATTCACTTAAAATAAGCAAACCAATGTACCAACTGATACCTAATCAGCCGGTAGAACTTCTGCTGCTGGAGACAGTTCAGGGGGAGGGGGAGGGCAAGGGGGAAGCTATATGACAATTGGTCATAACCAATGGTATTCAGGGTTAGAATGAGACTGAAATGTAAAGCTCAATCCTTGATGTTTATTCTGAAGTAAGACCCAATGATTTCTTTGGGACTTACTCTCAAGTACATGTGTATCGGACTGCAATATTAATGCTAACCCAAGTTACTAGAATGTTGAAGCCCACCAACCACAGCCTGCTCCAAAATAATGGATACAGAATTAAGGAACAAAGGCTGACATCCTGACTAATGCTGCACTTGTGCAAGGCTATTGTGCTTGGCACTTGAACGGTCTGGAGAGAGCATTCCAGACAAGTGTTGCCCTAACCCTAGCAGAAATGTGTTTTCACTTGCATAACAAGCTATGCAGCTTGTGGCAGCAGACCTCATATGTTTTGCAGATACTGTAACTTTCATGCAATGGCGTAATTCTGAATATCCCTGATATCAATCAGCTACACGATCTTCTAGCACTAGCACAACTTTGTTCAGTGTGCAAATGCAGTGTTAGGCTGTTGGCCAGAGCCTCTCTTTATTTTTTATTTTTTAAAAAGATTGTTTGCATTACTTTAGATTCCAAACAAAATATAAGAACATTTACACAACTAAAGAACTTTTCTAATATAGACCATTTAAATAAAAGTAAATAAATTAAATAAAAGTAAATAAATTCACAGTAAAAAGCAGTTTGTACTATCTTCACAAAGAAATTGAGTTTAAAAACTATGAAAAGTCTCAAACTGAATGATGCCAAAACGTTCTAACATATGAGTTCTGCAAGCATAAATTGATTTCAGTAATGAATAAAAGGTGTCCAGTGCTGACTAAACCTATTTTCTGAGAGTTTTTTTCTTCCCAAAGATATAGACAGTTATTTTATTCATCAAAATGGTATTTCACATACGGTGTTTCAATTGAAGACAAGTGCTTCTATTCCCAAGCACTGGAAATCAAAATCCTTGCTGCTACTAAAATATTGCAGAGAAATACATCAGGTTCTTTACTGATATAGTCACCAAGATATCCAAGAAGTTTAACATAATATAATGTAATATAACATAGTATAATATATCATTATGACATCCAGCAGCCGTAATACAAAGCAGAACTTCCTTCCTTTGTTTTTTAATGAAAATACATGAGCACTATAAGATATTCCTCACAGGGGAAGGAGCTGCTCTGGGAAAAGCATCTGTATGCTTGCATGTCAAAGGTTCCAAGTTCCCTCCCTGACATCTCCAAGATAGGACTGAGAGAGATTCCTGCCTGCAACCTGGAAGAAGCCACTGCCAGTCTGTGTAGACAATACTGAGCTAGATGGACCAATTGTCTGACTTGGTATATGGTAACTTATGATGTTCCTATGTTCCTATTTGTAATATATTTAATTCCCTGTTTCAAGTTTCTTTGTTAGTTGAGTCAAAGAAGTCTAGCTCCATCAAAATTTTATAAAATTTAGAGATAAATGTATTATAATTAGCTGAATATAAAAGTACTTCAGTCATTTATGAACAAAGTTCCTTTTAGGGGAAATATATTTGGGTGTTCACATAGTTATAATAATAATATGCCTCCCCTTATCGCAGTATGTTGAAAAGCTCACAATAATACCTTCAGTCAAGTGAGACAGCAACAGCATGTCATTAGCATAAAACATTGGATTAGAAGCAAATTTAGGAGGACAAAAGGTCATGGGCCCATCTTCACTTTTTTGTCCCAGGGCCCACTGCAACCTTACTATGTTCCTGAGAGGATGAGCATCCATCAGAGCAAGACTGGAAACTAAGTCTTTAATATACACATTCAACAAAATTGATGCCAATATGCAGTCCTGTTTTACTCCCTGAGAAGTATCAATTTTGGCAGTCAGATGACCATCAGTATTGCTGATCGAGGGATGTACAGTGAGGGAAATAAGTATTTGATCCCCTGCTGATTTTGTCCGTTTGCCCTCTGACACAGAAATGACCAGGCTATAATTGGAATGGTAGGTTTATTGTAGCTGTGAGAGACAGAATAACAACAAACAAACCCTCAAAAGCCCAGTGCCCAAAAGTCAGCGATGGATTTGCATTGTAGTGAGGGAAATAAGTATTCGATCCCCTATCAACCATCAAGATTTCAGGCTCCCAGGTGTCTTTTCACTATATGCAGGTAACGAGCTGAGATGAGGAACACCCTCTGTAAGGGAGTGCTCCTAATCCCAGCTTGTTACAGTACCTGTATAAAAGACACCTGTCCATAGAAGCAAGCAATCACTCAGCTTCCAAACTCACCACCATGCCCAAGACCAAAGAGCTGTCGAAGGATGTCAGGGACAAGGTTGTAGACCTGCACAAGGCTGGACTGGGCTACAAGACTATCACCAAGCAGCTTGGTGAGAAGGTGACTACAGTTGGCACGCTAACTCGCAAATGGAAGAAACACAAGATAACTGTCAATCTCCCTCGGTCTGGGGCTCCATGCAAGATCTCACCTCGTGGAGTTGCAATGATTATGAGAACGGTGACAAAGCAGCCCAGAACTACACGGGGGGAACTTGTCAATTAGGGATGTGCATAAAACCGGTTCTCCCGGTTCGGTTCGGGTCCGAACCGGGTCCGGACCGGACCGGGGTGGTTCGGTTTTGGTTTTGCCAGACCACCCCCCCGGTCCGGTTCGGTTTCGAACCGGTTCGGATCCGAACCGAACCGGTTCGGATCACAAAAAGTGGCTGGTTTTGAAGGGGACATTGTGTTCTACCTGCCACCCAAATTTCAAGTCGATTGGACCTTCCTCTGATTTTTTACAAATTTTTTTCAAAAAATAAATTTTTGCCCATAACTCACAATGTGGAGCCCTTAGGGGCAAAAAAGCTGGGGTGGGTGGTAGCCACCCATGGGTGTCCTCCACCCCAAAAATCCCAAGGCAATTGGTGGCTCCTAGTATTATTGGTGAATTTCTGAAGAAAATTTTTTTTCCCATTGGCTAGAATGGGGGTTCGGGGCTGCCCCAGACCCACCTCTGTGGGGTGGCAGCACCCCCAAAGTGGGTCCGGGGCCATGGCAAAAATGCCCTCAGTCCCTCCCAGCAATCCCCGTAGAGATAGGAGTGATGGTTCTGTTGTTTTTCTGAGGTATTCTGAGTGTAGATTCTATGATAGCTTATGAGATTTCCAATGAGACACCATGAATCCACTCTCATTTGCTATCACAGAATCCACACTCACTCAGAACACCTCAGAAAAACAACAGAACCATCACTCCTATCTCTACGGGGATTGCTGGGAGGGACTGAGGGCATTTTTGCCATGGCCCCGGACCCACTTTGGCGGTGCTGCCACCCCACAGAGGCGGGTCTGGGGCAGCCCCGAACCCCCATTCTAGCCAATGGAAAAAAAATTTTTCTTCAGAAATTCACCAATAATACTAGGAGCAACCCAACAATTGCCACCCCATCTTTTTGGCCCCTCTCTCTGGGCGCCCTAACACGTAACACCTAGTCAGTCCATCTTAATGCCTACCTACTACCACCACTCCTATCCAAGCAAGTAAGAGGAGGACACTCAGAGAGACAACACCCACTCTCTGATCTAACAAAAAGGCCACTGCTGTGCTGCCTGCCAGCACAGCAGCAGCAGCGGAGCAGCACACTAAGCACAAGAGCAGCACACACAGAGAAGAAGCAGGAGGCGGAGCAGCAGAGCAGCAGACCTGCCGCTCTGCATGATGGGTGACGTGATGCCCAAAGGAACCACCGCCTCACTCAGTGCCTGCCACTGACTAGGCCCGACAGACAGAAGCCAGCCAACCTGCTCTGCTCTGCTCTGATGCTCCCCATGGATGATGCACACACACCCTACATCTGCATCCCAATGACCAGACCAGACCAGACCAAGTGCGCAGAGTCAGCACAGGCCAGCAGCCACCAGCCCAGCAACAACAACAGCTACTACTGCTACCACCACAACCAGTGTTGCCGCTACAATAACATTCCCAGTCCAGTCACGTGCGCCACAGCCTGAGCCTAGCACACAGCCAACAGCTGCTGCCAGCCAGTGCCTGGCAAGCCCAGCCAACATGAGGAGGAGAGAGCTAACAAGTAGACGGCGCACGCACATCACCAACCCATCACGACGGCGCAACTGCAAGGGGAGAGGGCACAATTACAGGCAGGAGGAGGAGGAGGAGGAGGAGGAGGAGGAGGCGGGCGAGGCAATCCTAGCACAGATTTGAAAGTTTAAAATACACCAGGACATCTTCTAGAATCTAGACTTCTGTTTTTTCTACCACCAGCTGTAGTGTCTAGTTAGTCAGTGTGCTGTGCAGCTGAGCTGAGCTGAGCTGAGCTGCATGTGAGGAAGGGTGATTGTAGCTAGTTCTTTAGTTTCAGCAGACTGAGCATTGAGCATGGGCAGTGGCCTTGGGAAGCAACACAATTACACGACACTCACCTGCTGCTGCTGGTTCTAGAAGTTGCCTCTTCTCGTCTTCACCTCTTCGTGTGTGTGTGTGTGTGTGTGTGCAGTGAGTGCATGCCTTTTGCCTTGCTGGAAAGAAATGCTTCTCTGGTCCACCACCACATATCTGCTCAAGGACACAGAGGCCCAAGGCAGAGGTGGTGGCACCAGTGTGAGTGCATGTGTGCTGGTGGTGTTTGCCACCACAGGTGTTTTGTGTGTGTATGTGTGCGCTGCTAGCTAGGAGGGGGGAGGGAGGCAGGGAGGGAGGCTGGGAGGCAGGGGGGAGGAAAGGGGAGGGGGAGAGGGATGTAGAGGGGATTGAAGGGGGGAGGGTCCGGCTCAGAGTTGGTCAGCCACATATTTGTGCACACACGTGCTCACGTGTGTGCTTCGGTGGGAGAGACCAGACTCTCATCATCTGCCAGACCGGGGTTGGGGGCAGGTGAGGCGGTGGTGGGCTGGAAGGGAGGGAGGATGGAAGGTGGTGAAGAGGAAGGGGAGAGGATGAGAGGGGAAGGATGGAGGGAGGCATGGGGGGGAGGAAAAAAAACATGTAGACAGACACACACCACACTACACACAGAAAGCATCCACACACAGAGACAGTGCTAGGCATCCATTCACACAGACAGACAGACAGACAGACACACAACAGGAAGAGACAGACTGAGCCTGCACCACACACACACACACAGACCCAATTCCCCCCCTGCACAGTTATCAATCAATATGTTGTGTTGGCAGCCAGTTCATTGCTATTCTGATGGTTTTGGGTTTTTTGCCATCAGCCAACATCAACAGTGACCACAATCAAGATGAACATAAGATGATAATAATTCATTCGTTTCATTTCAAAAAATCACCCAATCATCTTCTCCATGTAAACCAAGCCCCCCACACATGATTTCTGGTGACATTTTCAATAAAATCAATTCATTTGGCATTCATCATTTTGTTCTCCCTTTGTCACCTTTTTTTCTTTCTTTTGCATAATTTTGAGGCTTGATTGTGACATGGGGTTTTTAAAGAAAAAATTATTTACATGTTTATTTACATACAGTATTTACATATCTACACTGCATTTTTGAACGTATACCCGCCGCTGCCGCTAAGTCTAGTACTCCGTGGGCTGTGCTACTTTGGGGGGGTGTGCCGTGCCCACGCCAGGTCCCCAAATGCTGACAGGTGGATAGATAAAGGGCCTGTGCTGGTCAGCATTGGGTTTCTTTTTAGGTGGGCGTGGGCATTGTAAACATCTGGCCAGTCGCAGCACTACAACTACTACTACAACTGCATCTCTGTGTGGGCACACTACACGCTGCGACTGGCTGGCACGGCTCAGCATCTGTCACGTCAGCTCAGCTAGAGGTGGAAGGGGGGAGGGTAGGGATAAGCACAGAGTTCGAGCCAGGCAGGTGACCAACCATGGGGCAACCCACGGTAATCACTCGCCCGTCTCAAACTGCAGCTTGGGGTAGCCCAACAGGGGGAGGTTCACCTTAAGGAAGACCAGCTGCTCCACCAGACCAGGGTCCAAGCGGGAGCGAGAGGGTGTCACCACGTCCCCGGCACGTGAAAACACCCGCTCGCTCTGGACACTGGTTGGGGGGCAGGAGAGGAGGCGCACAGCCACCACCGCCAGGTCCGGCCAGACTTGGCGGCGGCTCGCCCAGAACTGTGCGCAGTCCACGCCGTCTCCCTCCACAGGCTCCTCCAAGTATTGCGCAACGCATTGCTCAGCACTGGAGGGGGGCCTGGCAGGTCGAGCCTCCCGCATACCAGGCATGGCGCCATAGCAGAACCGCTGAAACCACTGGGCGGATCTCGAGTCGGTAGCAAATGGCTGCTGCGATGGCGCCGCCTGGGATGCCGCGCTGCTGGACTGGGAAGAGGGAGGGGAAGGGGAAGCTGACGCTGGCTGGCCGCCCATGCTGCTGCTGGGTGCGGGTTGGGCCGCGAGGGCTGCCCCCGCACCACTACCAACACCCTGGTCTCTGCGGGCCCTAGCGGCCTCCTCCTCCCTAACCTTCTCGACCAGGATGCCCTTCCACCTGGGCAAGTCGTCGGCACTCACGGCATTGCCCTTGAGGGCTGGGTGACAGAGACAAGCGAGGACATACTCCTCCCTGTCTCCCAGCACATCAACGAGCCGCTTGTCAACCCCAGACCTCAGCCTCCCAGCCAGAGCACGACCCTCTGGCGTGGTCAGAGAGATATGGAGTCCACCCATCAGCTTCTCGAGACCAACAGCTGTGGGCAGCGCTTGGCTCAAGGGAGTGGTGTCGCCACACAAGCCCTTCGTGGCAAGCTGGAAGGGCTCGAGTGCCGACACCGCCTCGGACATCTGCTTCCACTCTGCGTTCGAGAAGTCGCAGACATCCAAGGACTCGTCCCTCGCCAGGGCGACAAGGGCTCTCTCCTGCTCCAACAGGCGCTGGAACAGGAGGAAGGTGGAGTTCCACCGCGTCTCCACATCCGTAGGGATGAGATGGCGAGGAAGGCCAAGGTCATCCTGCTTCTGGCGAAGCAGTCTCCTGGACTTCTCGCTGCGGTGGAAGTGGGCGGCCAGCTTGCGGGACTTATCCACAAGCGTAGCCGTGGCAGCAACAGCACCTGCGATGGGGCGGGCCCCCTTCTCCTGGGACGCCCTCAGCTCCTTAAGGCCAAGGGCGTCCCTGACGGTCAGATGGAGCGTGTGTGCCATACACCGTATGTTCACACAGTCCATGACTGTCTCGACAGCGGCGGTAACGTTGGCTCCATTGTCGGTGACAATGAAGCCGCGGGAGAGGGTGTGGACACCCGCCAATCCACTCCTCTATCTGGCGGTCGAGTACGGCCGCCACCTCCTCCGCGGTGTGCCTCGTGTCCATCGTCTCCACGTGCAGGACGGCCCACCTGTGCCGTAGTGCATCGGGAGCCGCGCCGGACCCGGAAGCATCGCCCGCGGAGGTCCCCTCACTCTCCGGTCCCCACCAGTGGGCAGTGAGGGCCAGGAAAGAAGCGTGCATCCCACTGACACTGGTCCAGAGGTCAGTCGTGAAATGCACGCTTGTCCCGGCCGGAGCTGCACGCAGCTCGGCCGACACGAGCTCCCTGCACCGGCGGTACAGGGAGGGGACCACGTTCCGGCTGAACGTCGTCCTTGAGGGGATGACGTATTCGGGAGCCAGGTATTGGAGAATACGGCGGAAGCCGTTGTTCTCGACCACCTGAAACGGCTGGTCATCGGTGGAAATCATCTCCCCTATGAGGCGGGTGAGGTGATGATGGTCCACGCGAACAATACGCTGGCTGCCCGAGGACTGCGTCCACCGCTGGACGGGCAGTGTAGCCTGCCTGCTGGCTGGCACACTGCCGCTGCCCGCCCTAGTGGCAGATGCACAAGGCGCACTAGCGCTGCCAGCCTGTCCCCTGAGACCTGGGTGGTGACGCTCTAGGTGTCTCCACATAGGCGTCGTACCCAGGTGCGCAGGGTCCCTTCCACGGCTGACAAGCATCCTGCAGTGGACACAGCGGGCGTGGAATGGGGCATCTTGAGGGACCTCAAAATGCACCCATGCACCACTGCCCTTGGCCTCCTGCGCCCTGGGCGCCGTCCTAGGCCGTTTCTCGCAGGGTGGCTGCAGTCCTAGGGGGGGGGCGGCCGCCGCTGCCTGCCCACTGCTGCCACCCAACCCGCCCCTTCCGCCCTCCACAGCGGAGGAAGGGCCCGGCTCAACTGGCATCGGAGAGGCAGGCCTCTCCTCCACCACCTCGCCAGACCGCTCCCCACCAGAGTGTCGGGCTTCACGAGGGGGGGCCCCACTGAGCGGCGAAAGGATAGGGGGAAGGGGCCCCAGAGGGAGGGAGAACCTGGCTGCATCGCTGCCAGCCGCACGGTCCTCACCGCCCTCTACCTGCTCTTCCAACTCCACAGTCTCCTCCACCTCAACAACTGGCGGTAGCTCAGCAGCACCTGGTGCCGCCGGCGAGGAGGGACCCGCCACAGCCCTAACAGTGCCTCTGCCTCTGCCGCGATTGGCGGCAGCAGGCGTGGGGAACTGAATCCTGCGCACCAAAGATGGGGCCGGAGCAAAGAATTCTCCAATGGGGAGAACTGGGGTGTCCTCAGGCTCCCCGCGTCCTCTCCCTCCCCGTGCCGCAGGCGCACCCCGCACCTGGCCTCTCCCACCTCTGCCTGCCAGCCTTGAGCGAGCCCTGCCCGCCACACGGCGCTCAGACATGCTGCTAGGTCAGAAGGAGGGAGACTTTAGGAGGAAGGCCAGACAGGGTCAAAAAAATAATTTGGAGGGGCTTAGGGGCCAAAAAAAAGGCAGCTGATTTGGAGGCGGCGGGGGGGAAGTTTGTTTTCAAAAAAGGAAGCCAATTGGGGGGAAAGGAAGACTTTTTGATATGGGGGGGGAAGCCAATCGAAGTGAGGGGGAGGGTGTCCTTTTTGAATTTGGGAGTCAACCACCAAGCCAATTGGGGAGATGGGTCTGGGAGGGGTTTTTTTTAGAAAAATAGGGGGTTAAAGGGTGGAACCCCGGTGTGGGAGGGTGGCACGGGCAGTTGGGTGGAGTAGTTGTGGTGTGGGTGGCAAGTTTTTAGCTTTTTGGGGGGGGGAGAGTGGATGGGGGGAGGGCACAGCACCTACCGGGGGTGGGGGAGGGATGCAGTCAACGCTTGGGAACCTGCAGATCAAAGGAGGAAACCCTTATTTAGTGAACTGGAACACAAAGTGTGGGTTCTGGGGGGTGGTTCTCAAGTAATGCTCCTGTGGGGGGAGCATCAAACTCAATGCAGCCTATTTAGTGACTCTAAATTGCACACAACCAAAACCAGAACCCAGTCACACCAACACAGAGGTTGAACCCACCCACTCTGTGACTCTGCCTGCCCAATGCCATGGCAAGCAAGCAGCAGCAAACACTTGATGGCAGCCTCATGGATTGAACATCATGATCATCATCATACGTGTGTATTGGCCCAGCATGTAGTGGCAGCATCAGAGCCCAGCCAGGACCCCACTCAGACTGCCCCAGAGGCAAGGAAGCACTCTGGCATGGCATGGGCCCAGCATGTAGTGGCAGCATCAGAGCCCAGCCAGGACCCCACTCAGACTGCCCCAGAGGCAAGGAAGCACTCTGGCATGGCATGGGCCCAGCATGTAGTGGCAGCATCGCATCAGAACCCTGGACCCCACTCAGACTGCCCCAGAGGCAAGGAAGCACTCTGGAAGGCACCTGTTCAAAAACCACCTGCAAGACGCATGCAATGCAACGCAACACACAGCAGCAATTTCTTTACTGGGCATGGGCATGAAGACACAAGTTTTACAACAGTACATCTCCTCTCCAAGGTTCCCTCCCTCCTCCCCACACCCAAATGCATTTCAGAATAGGGGTGTCCCTATTTAAAACCGCCAGCTAGGGAGAGAAAGGGGCAACAAAAGGTGCACAATCGCACACGCACTAACCCCTCTTCTTCCGGTCCTTCTCCTGCCACTCACTGCTGGTCACGGATTCGCCGCCGCCAGCCAGCCACCCTGGGCTGAGACACAGCAGGGCGGCCACACGAGGCACACAGGCAACCGGGGTAGTTCAACAACGATGGAGGGGCAGAAGTGAGGAGACAACACTATTTGTGTCGCTCAACTCACCCCCAAGCAGAGACAAAATCAACCAAAAACTATAAAAAGAAAAAAAAAACCGATGGCAGCCGCCAGGTGGGTAGGCTACTGTGTGCGGCTGCAGCTGTGGGAGAGGAGGTGGAAAGTGAAGGGGAGCAGAGAGAGAAAAGACTAAGAGAGAGAGAAAAGAGAGGGGGGGCAGGGACAAAGAGAAAGAGAGGAGAGAGAGAGAAAAGAAAGAGAGAGAGAGGAGAAAGAGAGATGATAGAGAGAAAGAGGAGAGAGGAGAAGCGCAGCGCAGCAGGGAGGGGGGATTCAGGTGTGGGGGGAGGACACAGCAGTAGCAGCGGTCCAAAGAGGTGGGGGGAGCAGAGAGGGTGTGTGTGGTTGGGGGCTAGTGTGTGGCAGGGGGCCTGGGGTAAGTGGAGAGAGTCGGGGGCAAGGAGGAAAAGAGGTGGGGTGGGGGGAGCAGAGAGGGTGTGTGTGGTTGGGGGCTAGTGTGTGGCAGGGGGCCTGGGGTAAGTGGAGAGAGTCGGGGGCAAGGAGAAAAAGAGGTGGGGTGGGGGGAGCAGAGAGGGTGTGTGTGGTTGGGGGCTAGTGTGTGGCAGGGGGCCTGGGGTAAGTGGAGAGAGTCGGGGGCAAGGAGAAAAAGAGGTGGGGTGGGGGGAGCAGAGAGGGTGTGTGTGGTTGGGGCTAGTGTGTGGCAGGGGGCCTGGGGTAAGTGGAGAGAGTCGGGGGCAAGGAGGAAAAGAGGTGGGGTGGGGGGAGCAGAGAGGCTGTGTGTGGTTGGGGGCTAGTGTGTGGCAGGGGGCCTGGGGTAAGTGGAGAGAGTCGGGGGCAAGGAGGAAAAGAGGTGGGGTGGGGGGAGCAGAGAGGCTGTGTGTGGTTGGGGGCTAGTGTGTGGCAGGGGGCCTGGGGTAAGTGGAGAGAGTCGGGGGCAAGGAGAAAAAGAGGTGGGGTGGGGGGAGCAGAGAGGGTGTGTGTGGTTGGGGCTAGTGTGTGGCAGGGGGCCTGGGGTAAGTGGAGAGAGTCGGGGGCAAGGAGGAAAAGAGGTGGGGTGGGGGGAGCAGAGAGGCTGTGTGTGGTTGGGGGCTAGTGTGTGGCAGGGGGCCTGGGGTAAGTGGAGAGAGTCAGGGGCAAGGAGAAAAAGAGGTGGGGTGGGGGGAGCAGAGAGGGTGTGTGTGGTTGGGGCTAGTGTGTGGCAGGGGGCCTGGGGTAAGTGGAGAGAGTCGGGGGCAAGGAGGAAAAGAGGTGGGGTGGGGGGAGCAGAGAGGCTGTGTGTGGTTGGGGGCTAGTGTGTGGCAGGGGGCCTGGGGTAAGTGGAGAGAGTCGGGGGCAAGGAGAAAAAGAGGTGGGGTGGGGGGAGCAGAGAGGGTGTGTGTGGTTGGGGCTAGTGTGTGGCAGGGGGCCTGGGGTAAGTGGAGAGAGTCAGGGGCAAGGAGGAAAAGAGGTGGGGTGGGGGGAGCAGAGAGGGTGTGTGTGGTTGGGGGCTAGTGTGTGGCAGAGGGGTGTTGGGGGGAAGGGGAGGGGGGCAACAACAAACAGCAAAGGAGAAACTGGAACAACTCGGGCAGCAGCAGCGATTAGGCTGGATGGGGTGGTTGGGGGAGGAGCTGGGCCTGGGCTAGGGTAGGGTCTGGGAGGAGGGAGGGTGGGGGGGGCAGGCAGGGGGGGAGGAGGAGGAGGAGGGTAGCAAAATATATAAAGCAATATATATCAAGAGAACACAAGCCAGAAGTTTAAAAAAAAAATTAAAAGAAAGACTATAACCAGCAGAAAAAAACTTGGGGGTGGGGGTGTGGGGAGGGGGAACCAAACACAGACTCTGAGGGGGGCCACTAAGTGAACAGAGACAATGAAACCACAATTGCTGCAAATTAATAATAGCAAATGAATAAGTGGAACCAAGCAAAGAAAACTGGACTCGGTTTGGCAGCAGCAAACTTGGGAGAAGGCTGGATGGGGTGGGGTTGGGGTGGGGTGTGGTTGGACTTGGAGGGGCAAGTTTGGAGCAGGGAACCCAAACTGATTATATGGGACAACAAGAAACAACAACAGAATCCTCTGGGGGTGGGGGGGAGGGATTCAGGGAACCAACTCGCAGGGCAGCAGCAGTCAGCAGAAACAAACAAAATGGTACAATTTAAGCAAAACCAGCAAGCAATATATAACTGAAACCAATGGAATGCAATGTGAAAATCAAAAAGTTGGACAACAACAAGGCAGGACAAAGAGCAATAATTAATGGAAGAAGATTTAAAGCAATGAGGATGCAGTGGGTGGGAGTGGGGGAGGGGGAGGGTAGGCCCAAAGGATGAGAAGGGAAAGGGGGGGGAGGGGGGGAGAAAAGCAGACAGACAAGGAACAGGGAAAATTGGGGGAAATTAAGAAGAAAGTAAAGTGAAGTAACACACAGTATACAGACAAGAGACAGACAGAGAGAGGAGACACACAGAGAGTCACAAAGGGCAGGTGGACAAAGGATTAGACAGAGCACACACAGAGAGACACAGGACACAGTCAGGACTCACAGAGACACCAGAGCAGCCAGCAAAGGGCAAGCAGGTCTCAGAGATGATCCCACAACTGCAGCCAAGAGAAGTTTCCAGAGAAGAGGCTTGGGTTTATATAGGTTTGAAATTCCCTCCTTTGGGAGCCCCCACCTTTGCACTCCCCCCACGGCCAACAGGGTGCCAGCTCTCAACAGTGCAACAGCCAAGCAGCCTACCAGACCAAAGGACTCATTCTGGCCAATCAAGGATCAATAGCGCAGCCAATACAATGCCTGGAAATAGCATCACAAAATGGATGCAAGGAGGAGCAAAAGTTTCGGGAAGGAGACACAAAATGGAGGACACACTTTAAAGAGACACTGAGTGAGACTCAATTTCATTCCCGAACCGGTTCGGGAAACCCGAGCCGGTTCGGTACCGAACCGGCTCGAATTCGGTCCGGCTCGGTCCCCGGGAGGGCCCGATTCGGTCCGGGATCGAGCCGCCGGATCCGGACCGGTTCGGACGAACCGGTCCGGATCCGAACCGAACCGCACATCCCTATTGTCAATGATCTCAGGGCAGCTGGAACCATAGTCACCAAGAAAACAATTGGTAACACACTATGCCGTGAAGGACTGAAAGCTTGCAGTGCCCGCAAGGTCCCCCTGCTCAAGGCAGCACATGTACAGGCCCGTCTGCGGTTTGCCAATGCACATCTGAATGATCCAGAAGAGAACTGGGCGAAAGTGTTGTGGTCAGATGAGACCAAAATCGAGCTCTTTGGCATCAACTCAACTTGCCGTGTGTGGAGGAGGAGGAATGCTGCCTATGAGCCCAAGAACACCATCCCCACCGTCAAACATGGAGGTGGACACATTATGCTTTGGGGGTGTTTTTCTGCTAAGGGGACAGGACACCTTCACTGCATCGAAGGGACGATGGACGGGACCATGTACCGTCAGAACTTGGGTGAGCACCTCCTTCCCTCAGCCAGGGCATTGAGAATGGGTCGTGGATGGGTATTCCAGCATGACAATGACCCAAAACACACAGCCAAGGCAACAAAGGAGTGGCTCAAGAAGAAGCACATGAAGGTCCTGGAGTGGCCCAGCCAGTCTCCAGACCTTAATCCCATAGAAAATCTGTGGAGGGAGCTGAAGGTTCGGGTTGCCAAACATCAGCCTCAAAACCTTTCTGACTTGGAGAGGATCTGCAAAGAGGAGTGGGACAACATCCCTCCTGGGTTGTGTGCAAACCTGGTGGCCAACTACAAGAAACGTCTGACCTCTGTGATTGCCAACAAGGGTCTTGCCACCAAGTACTAAGACATCTTTTGTGAAGGGATCGAATACTTATTTCCCTCACTACAATGCAAATCCATCACTGACTTTTGGGCACTGGGCTTTTGAGGGTTTGTTTGTTGTTATTCTGTCTCTCACAGCTACAATAAACCTACCATTCCAATTATAGCCTGGTCATTTCTGTGTCAGAGGGCAAACGGACAAAATCAGCAGGGGATCAAATACTTATTTCCCTCACTGTATTAATGTAATGTTTAATTAGAAGTAGGGGCCTTTATCAATGGTAGTTTTAGCCAAATTATCCTGCACATTGCACCCAGACATAAGGAGACGCGGAGACATTGCTATGGTGGAATCGGCCAATTCTTTATTGAGGCTTAGTTGCATTGAGCACACAGGCATATCAGCTAGGATTGGCTCATCCCCTTACAGTGTGGTACCTAGCAGGCAGGCCACAGCCATGGCCGCCACCACCTAAAGGACCGTGGCGATAGCACCTTGGCTCCAGGCAGCTCCTCTGCTCTGGAGTGGAGGCGCCCTTCTTCGCTGACCTAAGGTCAGGTTTTTACTATCAAATGCTACCCCTCTGATGCTGCACAGCCATACAGAGAGGATGTCGCCTGCAGAGAGGTAGGAGTCAAGCAGCATCCCTGATCTGTCAAGCCTCAAGGGATCAGCTCCTCCTCCTTGAATTAAAAGCTTATCTAAGGTGCCACACCTATTTACTTAGCTGTTCCCCACCGCACTGTACCTGCCATAGCAGGCGTTAGCCTCACTTAACACACCACACCACACAGGCCCAGTAAAACTGCTGCCAATCCCAGTCTCAAATCTATGAATAGCCTCATGCCCATGGCCAATAGGTTGACCCTGTCACCCCAGTAAAGTGCGGGCTGCGAGAACACAATGTCATAGTATGGAATGCATCCACCGCCCCGGGAGCCGGAAAGCGAGCCATTGCTGCGTTAACACCTCGCCTAGCCCTGTCCACCTTGTTCTGCTTGAGTGCCCCCTTCCACAACCTGCACTGCGTGATGTTGGACCAAAGAAGGACCACGCCTGGGCACCAAGCTAACACCACCCCAAGATCCTGCTTGGTCTGTTGCACCAGTGAAATACCTGACTGATTAATCAAGTCGTTCCCCCCAAAATGCAAGAGCAGGATATCCGGTGCCAGATTCTCCTCCAGGTACTCCCGCAGCATCGGCAGCAGCTGGGCCCTTTGCATTCCCTGCCGCCTGCGCCACTAGATGGAGGCCCATCGCCCCAGGCCCAGTTGCGTTCCTGGATCCATGCCTTGCGCCCACTTGAGGGCCCAAAATATAAAGGAGTGGCCCAAGATGAGGACTCTGGTCTGGTTCGCCTGAGGCTTTGCCCCTGCGCCAGAGAAAGAACATAGGTGAGAGGGGGCGGGGAGTGGTGAGGAGGTGTGGGAACAACTCCCCCACTCTCAGCGCACATATTTGTGGTAGACCGTGGACTGCCATTGGCCCAAACTCTGGATGGCAGTGCCCGAGTAGCCCAAACTCGCCGCTGTCGATTCTGCCCCGATCCTGAAGGAGTGTGATGATAAGTGACATGTGGACACGCCAGCCACGTTGAAGGCTCTCCTAATCCCTGACCAAAACTGGTATTGAGACAAATGGCCTTCGTTGGCATGCACAAAGAGGCATCCTTCCGCCTCGCCTCTCACCGCCATGTAGGCTCCCAGAGCCTGCTCTGGCCACATGTCATGGTAGGTTGCCCTGTGGAGGGTGACCAGCTGCCCCTTGCCCTGCTGGTCCATCTTAGAGAAGCAGAGCCGCAGCATTACCGATGCTGAACCCACAGTTAGGTCATGTTTCTGCAGGAAATGTCTTGCCAAGCTGCGTGCTCCCCTGGGAAACAACTCCCCAATCCTGAAAGCCCCATAGAAAGCCACCAGCACCGCCGCACGGAACAATACCTCCTTGTACGGGGAGGAGCATACTTCCCCAAGGCACTGCACGGCACGCTGCAGCACTTCAAGTGTAATGGGCTGGCGCTGGTCCGGCTGGGCAGGCATTTCCCTGGCCCAGCCCTCCAGCATGTGCCAGACTCTAAAGTCACCGGAGTGGTCAGGCACCCCCTGGCTTTCCCGTAGAAGGCTAGTGCCGCCAAGTGTCCGACCATGGTGCTCACCGCAAGCCCACCTGCCCGGAGGCACACCAGGTACCACATCAGGTGCTCAGGTGGGGCCGGCCACCCCTGGTCGATCTTCACCTGTGACCTAAAGTGTTGGAAGGCCCGAACTCTCCTGTCATAGGCTACCCATGTCCAAGGTGCTATTGAGGCCTCAATTGCCCTGAGCGCCTCTACACTCCAAGGCTCTACAGCCCCTCAGGCATCTTCTTGGGCCAAGGGGAAGCTTTGGGGGCCAGCTGAGGAAACACTGCATCTGACAATGAGACAGGGCATCTGCCAGATCGTCCTGCACTCCCAGTACGTGCTGTGCTGTAAACAGTATGTTATTGCACAGGCATGCTAGCACTAATACCAGCACCAAGCCCATGACTCTGGGGGACCTGGAGGTCTGGCGGTTGATGACCTGCACTGTCACCAGGTTATCGCACCAGAAGGGCACGACTGAGTTGCTAAAATGCTCTGCCCAAATGTGCATGGCAACCACTATGGGGAATAAGTCAAGAAAAGTGAAGTCTCTCATGACTCTCCGATCTGTCCAGTCACGTGGCCATCACTCCGCACACCACCTCCCCCTTAGATACAGGCCAAAGCCAAGGCCGCCTGCCATGTCCAACTGCACTTGGAAGTTTGCTTCCAAAAGCTGCGAGGAGCGCCAAAAGGAAACCCCATTAAAGGAGTCCAGGAAGCTCAACCAGAGCCTCATGTCCTCCCTCATGGCTGCGGTCACCCTAATTCGAAAGTGCAGCAGGCTGCAGCCTGCCGCTGCATCGCAGAGACGCTGCACAAAGGGGAGACTGGGGGCCACCACCCGAGAGGCAAAGTTGAGGTGACTGATCAGGGACTGCAGCTGACATAGGGTCACCTTTTTGGCCTGCTCGCAGGCCCTCAGGAGGACCTTCAAGGCCTCCAGCTTATATGTGGGTAGCCGTGGCAACTGCCCCTCAGTGTCCAGCTCTATGCCCAAAAATGTAAGCCTGGTGGAGGGCCCTTCGGTCTTGTCCTTTGCCAGGGGCACCCCAAGCTCCTGGCAAAATGCAATGAACATGTGTAGCAGCATGGTGCATTGATTGGAGCCCACCCTACCTCCAAAAATGTAGTCATCAAGAAAGTGAGCCGAGGATTTGAGCTGTGCTTTTCAGCGTAGTGCCTACTCCAGCATCATGCTGAAGGCCTCAAAGGCCACACACAACATGGAGCAGCCCATGGGCAATGCCCTGTCAATGTAGTACTTCCCTTCAAATGTGAACCCCAACAAGTCAAAGTCATCAGGGTGGACTGGTAAGAGCCGGAAGGCCAACTTGATGTCACACTTAGCCAGCAGTGCCCCAGGCCCACAGGCCTGGACCATCACCATCACCTCATCAAAGGAAGTGTAACATACTTAGCACAGCTCGGCCGGTATGCTGTCATTGACCTAGCTGCCCCTGGGGTATGACAGGTGGTGTATTAGCTTATACTCCCCAGGGGCTTTCTTTGGTACCACCCCCAGAGGGAATATTCTCAGTGTCTGCAGGGGAAGCTTGGTAAAAGGGCCTAATATGTGGCCTAAAGCCACTTCCTTGTTTATTTTCCTCGCTACCACATGCTCCGTCCCCCTCACTGATTTTAGGTTGTTAGCAAAACTATATTTACGTGGAAGCTGGCATGGAATCCTAAAGCCTTTAGAAAAACCCGCTTCCAAATACTGTGCGCGCTCCTGATCTAGGTAATCACGCAGCAGTTTCTCCAACACCAGGATCTTAACTAGGGTGGAGCCCTTTTCCCGGACCACCCCCCAATCTAAATCCTTTTGTCCGGGGGCAGTTAAGGCCGGGGTGCTGGCCCCTGCAAAAGCCACATTTGTACCTGAATTTGCAGGGAGAGCGGGCGCACTTCCTCCTCCTGTTGAACTCCCAGCACACCAGGGGACTTTGAACCCCCTGGGCGCCCGCGGTTGAGGCTGCTGATGCCACTGGAGTTCTAGAAATTAAGTGTCCACTTTCAGCGCGCTCCCCGGTCAAGGGCCTGGATAGTGTCATGACCCTGAGCCACAGCTCAGAATTAGGGGTGTGCAATTCGGGTATTCGGTGATTCAGTTTGGGACCCGTACTGAATCACCCCTGTTCTGTTTTGTGCCCGAATATGGGCCACCCGAATCACCCTTGATTCGGTTCGGATTCGGATTAAATCCGAATCCGAATCTGAATCTATTCGGGGGGAAGGTGCCCAGGGGCAAAATTTTGGGGTGGGGTGGTAGTGCCCAATGGGTGGAGTCTACCACCCCAATTTCAGGGGGATTGGGCAAAGGGCTGATTTTTGGGGAATTTTTGAAGTTTTTGTGACTTTGGGGCAGTTCGGGGGCATAGAATGGGATCTGGGCAAAAGGAGTGGGGTGGGGTGGTAGTGCCTAATGGGTGGAGGCTACCGCCCCAATTTCAGGGGGATTGGGCAAAGGGCTGATTTTTTGGGAATATTTGAAATTTTGGTGTCTTGGGGCAGATTGGGGGCAGAAAGTGGATCTGCCCCAAAGGAGTGGGGTGGGCTGGTAGATAGTGCCTAATGGGTGGAGGCTACCACCCGTCCCCAATTTCAGAGTGATTGGGCAGAGGGGTGAATTTTGGTGAATTTCTGAGGTTTGTCTTCATAAGGTGAAGTGTGCTAAATTGATTACTTCCTCATATTCATAGTACTAGAGAGTGTGAAAAAGTGAAAGTGGGGTCATGAGAGTTGTTTAATTGAAAAAAATCTCATTTGCTATGAGAGAATGAGAATTCACACCTCAGAAAAAACTTCTGGCCTCCCAGGTGTTGTGGTGGGTCTCTTCCTCTTCCCCGACAGTGCCTTTTGGGGGGCCATGGCCGCAGGCATTCCCTAAGCTAATGTGCGGAGGAAGGGGGGTGCAGGTGCAGGACATGTGCAAAGCACAAGCTCCCTGTGCACCTGCTGCATTGGAGGCCGCCACGAAGGCCACAGGGTGCTTTCCCCCTTTTCCCCCCTTCACCCGCCTCCCAGACTGATAATGATTTGAGGGGTTGCGGGGAAGGGGGGGTTACGTGAAGTGCTGTGAATAGCCACTGCTATCAGTAGGGCCTATGGCCTGGCCAGTCCCCTGACCACCCCCCAGGCCTTATCCCGGCCTGCCACCACCCCCACGCCGAGTCCCCTAAACCTGGGCCGGGTCAAACCCAGCCTGCTGCACTGCTCCGGTTCCGCCAATCTGTGCTCCTTCTTAGGGGCTTAAAAACCCAGCCCTCCCTACGGCCCCAAGGTGAGCGAGCTGTGAAGAAGGAAGGGGGGCTTAAGAGCCCGGGCCCTCGCTACAGTCCCCAGCCAGGTGGGTGAATGAAAAGCAGGCGGGTGTTCGAGCCCGAACTCTCCACTGCTGCTCCCTCACCCCCAGAGGCAAGACAGTGGAGGGCTGACCAGGCCGGCCGCCGCTGCCTCACTGCCCTGCCGGCCACATGCAAGCGGCCAAGATGGCATGCGGCGCTTTCCGCGCCGGGCCCCAACCACCTGAGAGCTCAGGGAGTGCCTGGCGAGTTTTAAAAAAAAAAAGAGGGTGGGCTTCAGAGCCTGAACTCTCCGCTGCTGTCCTCCACCGGGCCGCTTCTCAGGCCAGGCCATGTGCCTCCTGCCCGGCACGTCTGACCTCTTCAAAGCCAAGAGGTGGACTGGATAAGCCTCTGCAGGTGCACTGCAGGCTTGGCTCTTCCGGCCCCGCCCCCGGAAGTGGCTGGGGCCAGTGGGAGCCAGCTCCCTGCCCCACCTGCTCCAGGGGGAAGGGGACTGGGACAAATAAGCCGCACCACCGATGTGGTGGCGAGCCGCTTGCTTATTGCATGGGATTGTATCAAAACAGCATAAATGCAAACAGTTGACCTTGGAATCTCTAGGACATTTTTCAACAAAATGGGATAATAAGGAAACAGCTACCTATAGCAGATTATGTAAAGGGTGGTGTCTGAAATCAGCATGTTCCTGACCTGACATAGGATATGTTCATCTTCTATTCAGTTCATTCATTTAGTTTATCATAAACAGTAAATGCTTGGTGTGCAGTTTGCTAGTTATACTTAATGAGCATATAGGTCTATTGTTAGCGCGATCATTTCTGGGCCTTTTATTAAAAACTGGCACTACAATCATTGTACTCCATTCTGATGGCATATGCCTGGCTTTATCTATGGCTGCAAACAAATCTGTCAGATATGGAGCACACCAATCAATGTTTGATCTAAGCAACTCAGCAGGGATCAGCTCAGGGTCAAGGCCTGTACTTGATTTTGACTGTGTAATAAATAAATAAAAAATTCTCACCTCTGTTTCAGTTACTGGAGACCTAGGAGATTTTAGCATGCTGAACCATGTTATTACCACTTTTATCATAAAACACATTCTAAACATAAGCTTCTCAATCATTGGGGGAAATACAGCAAAGGGGCATTGTTCCAAAGGGAAATGGGATCTCTGTCACCGGAAGCCTGCAAAACAGAGCACCAGACCATCTTACTGCAATGTTTTTCTTATTTACCAAAAGAGCTTTGTCATGCCCCTGCATTCATGAGAAGGGACTGTGTGAACTTCACTGAAGATACTGAAAAAAAATGCAAGTGACCCAAAGCATATTTTTGACTTGGTTTTGTTTCTTGTATAAAATTTATTTTTTATTTTATTTATTTAAAATATTTCTATACCGCCCCAAACTTGCGTCTCTTTAAAATGAATAAATTATTTAATATTCTTTTAACAATGAAAATTGCTCAAATGTCTTCCTCTTTCAAAATCAGGATTATATAATTTAGTGGTTAACAGGGATATATCATGTGTGAGATGGACCTTGTATTTGTCCCAAATTTTCAGAAGAGCAGTACAGATAATATTAGGGGTATAGATTAACCTGTTGTTTTGATCAGCATTAAAGCATACTAATGATGAAAGAGGCTTATTATAACCAAATTGCTCTGCATCCCAAAATGAAGTTGGCAGGGAGTTTCTGAACCACTGAAGAAGGGCTATCAATCTTGCTACATACATAATAGTATTTTGTAACAGAGGAACATGAATTTTCCCCTTTAGACAAATGTTGTTAGTAATTTAGTCGAAATACGGAGTTTCTTAGGATTCCACTTGCATATGTTTATACAAGCCTGAATTCTATTTAATAGTTTATGCTAGACCAAGAACAAAAAAACACACACAAAAAACCCCACACCCCACAACCTGTTCCCAGTACCACTTTTGTAGTAATCTTAACAGTTACCACTCTTCCAAACCAGGATAATTGAGTTGTCGTCCTCCCCCGCCCCCCTATCTGTTTCAACTTTAGCTAGTACTGGCAGGAAATGATTCTGAACTAAAAGGAAGTCATCTGAAAGTATAATTTCCTTTCTGTATATAGTTCCTATCTATTTCCATTTGGACTAGTAATATTAGTGATACAAAGATTACTCGGCAAAGGAGATAAAGGAGATCCCTGGCATAATTCAACATGTAACTCTGTTCTGTTCATAGAAAGAACCATTTATGATTAGGTTGTACTGAAATGAAAGTATACAACATGTCTTTCAGCTTTGGAATACATCTCTGATATCAAAAGGTCCTAGAGCCTCTTTTAAAATTTTTCATTCTATGTGATCAAAAGCTTTTCCACCATTGATAAAGGAGCATATGTGTGCCCCAGAAACTTGTTATCAGTACCAGGCCTGGGCTCAGAGTCCTTTCATATTAAAATCTACTTTTGGTTTTCTCTCAAGCTTTCTTTGTTTCAGCAGCTAATTTAGGTTTTTAAAACACCCCCTCCTGCTTTTATTAAACTGATGAGAATCAGCATCCCAACCATTAAGATTTAGGGAACTCTATATAGGGGTTTGGCATTGAAATAACCTACTCAGAAACTGAGATTTTTTTAATGATAAACCCAAATGTTCCAATGATTTAAGGAAGTGCTATATACCTTTATGAAAGAAACGATAATTAATGTAACTAAGTTGGGGTTTCATATATAGGTTTTAACTTTGAGTATAATTCAATATTATACTTCATTAATCGGCCTTTCAATTAGGGGGCTCTATATAATGGTTTAAAACAGATAACCTAATAAGGAAATGGGATGTTGTATGATAAACCCAATAGTTTTAATGACTTAAGGAATTGCCACAGATTTTTGTCCTTTGTTTCTTTACGATTCTCTTTTCCCTCTTATAGAAGAAATGAGATATATTAAGAATTCTGGAATTTTAAATTTAAGGCATAAGATTATTGGCACTATTTTATTATATGATATTATGGCTTTAAAAAGACTACGTATCGAGATATTTTATTTGGAAAGCTCAATGTCTGACTTTTTGGTACTCTTAAGTCTTGGTTTGAACAATTAATCAGTTAGCCTTAGCTTCTAATTGAAACCAAATTTCAACTTTAAAAAAAATATATATATACCTTTATCATTTCTAATTTTTTTTATTTTCAGTATCTTTTTTCACTTTCATTTCCTCCTATGGGCTTTTACTGGTTATTATGAAAACTGTATAATGGTAACTGTTGAATGAACTGCTTATGATGCAAACAATCAGAAGGAAACTGAGAAGGATTACATGTATGTATGAGGAGAGATCTCAGTGTCATAGCTTGATAGCCTATTCTCCCAGTGGTGCGTTATAGAGACCAGTTTTGGCAGAAGTTAGTCGTCTATCTCTTCATGAAAGAATATCTTTCCATTTATCTCTCTGGTTTTTTGTTTGCTAAATGAAGAATAGGACTGCTGAAGGTTTAACTGATTACTGCCACTTGCATACCTGGGGACAAGATGGGAATTTTGATTATAAAATAATGGTGGATATGTGGCTCCATATTTACAATATATGTACCTTTTCCTTATGGCAGAATTTGTGTTTTAATGCTTACATTTTCTTCTCCATTGAATTTTTATGTTTTAAATTGTTCTTTTGAGGCCAAGGGGAGAGTTCTATGGGAGGTTTGAGGTTCATTTTTTTTCTCAGATTAGATTTAGTTTTTTAGATGTACCTCCCATTTCTTACAGATTATCTTAACTCATTCAAGTATACTTAAATATTATTACTCTGCACAAATTTTTTTCCTCTTGCTTTCCTTGTTGTGGATGAGTCATTGCTCTAATTCATGTATGATTATGTCAATCTCAGAGATGTAACCAGTTTTATTTCTATTACTAAAAAATCAAAAATTCTATTTTAAAAGGAGAGAGAGAATCAGCATCCCTTGCCAATCTATTAGGGATGTGCAAAGTGATTCAGGTACAAATTGATTTGTACCTGAATCTAGCTGATTTGGGTGATTTGGAGACAAAACACTTCAGCCCTGTGGTCCATTGGCTAGATTCGGATCAAAATCGAATCGTGCCTGATTCGATTCAAATCTATTCAAGATTTGGCTCCCTCCTATTAATTTCCCAAGATTCCCAGGTTTCATTTTTTTTTAAAAGCTAAGCTCTAGCCCTTGTAGAAGTGGAGTTATGGAGCAAAATGTGTGGTCACTATTTTTCAAGTGTTTGGATTCTTTGGTGTATAATAACTTTCCCTCGATGAATCCCTATGAGGATTCATTACACACCTTCATTTCTTCTATTCATTTTGACCGCCTTTTGGATAGTGGGACATAGGAAGCTGCCATATACTGGGTCAGACCTTTGTCTAACTGGCTCAGTATTGTCTTCACAGACTGGCAGCGGCTTCTCCAAGTCTGCAGGCAGGAATATCTCTCAGCCCTATCTTGGAGATGCCAGGGAGGGAACTTGGAACCTTCTGATGCGCTTCCCAGAGTGGCCCCATCCCCTGAGAGGAATATCTTACAGTGCTCACATTTCTAGTCTCCCATTCACTTGTAACCAGGGTGGACCCTACTTAGCTAAGGGGTCAAGTCATGCTTGCTACCACAAGACCAGCTCTCCTCCCATGAGAGTGCCAACTGTCAACTCAAGTGCCAACTACACCCCCTCCAACCCACAAGGCAGTGGGATACTACTCAGTTTATGTTCTAGGATTCCCCCCCCCAAGTGTGTACGCTCTTTGGTGTCTAATAACCTTTCTTCATAGTGAATCCCTATGAGGAGTCATTACACACCGAAGAGTCTAAGCACCTCAAAAATCCCTAAAATATAAACTGAGTACGCAGCAGCTTGTAGATTGGGGGATAGTTGGAACATGGGATGCCAGTAATTCCCCACCCCCACCAGCAAAGCAGTGGGGTCAAAATGAACAGAAGAAATGAAGGTGTGTAATGAAGACACAAAATAATTTAAACACTTCAAAAATACCTTAAAAAATAAATTGAGTACCCAAGTGTGTGTGGGGGTGTGTGTGTAGTTGACACATGGCAGTTGACAGTTGGCACTGTCCAGTGATAGTCAAAATGACCAGAAGAAATGGAAGCGTATAATGAATCCTCATAGGGATTCATTATGAGGAAAAGTTATTAGAAACCAAAGAATCTAAACATTTCAATATTCCTAAGAATTAAAATGAGTACCCCACTGCCTTACAGGTGAGAGTGGGGTGTAGTTGACACATGGCAGTTGACTGTTTGCACTGTCCAGTGACAGTCAAAACGAACAGAAGAAATGAAGGTGTGCAATGAATCCTCACAGGGATTCATTATGAGGAAAAGTTATTATACACCAAAGGATCGGAACGCTTGAAAAATAATGACCGCATATTTTGCTCCATAACTCCACTTCTGCAAGGGCTAGAGCTTAGCTGTTTTTTTAAAAAATGAAAGCTGGAGATCCGTGTTAGGGTTGGGATATGGCAGTGTCAAATCCCCATTATGTCCTATGGCAGAAATGTTCAAAATCAGTAAAAACTAAAATAATTCATTAAAAATCAACCAAGCGTCCCATGGGGGCCTACCTACCACCCAAATTTGGTGCCCCTAGGACCTTGTTAAGTGATCTGAATGGAACAAATCAAAATCAAAGCAAAGCAAATACAAATCAAATCTGGGGTGATTTGGGGGAATAGATTTGGACACAAAACAAATCAGGGGTGATTTGTTTTGGGCACAAATTGAATCAAAAAAATTGATTTGTGCATAATCCTTACAATCTATTGCCAATTCACAGATATTTACCAGTAGTTATTACTCTGTCTGCCTTCAGTCTAAGGCACCGTTATTCCTATATCAACAGAGATGGTTGCAACAAATTATCTCACAGCCCTTGGCATGCCTCACATGTAGAGAAATGACAGGGACCCACAATTTTAACTGTTCAGGTTGTTTTAGAGATGGAGTAGTGATGTGGCTAACAGTGTGAGCCAGGAGGTCCTTGCTTCATATCTCACATTAACTACTAAGTGGCCTTAAGACAAGACACTGTCTCTCCTCTCAGCCCTTCACCTGAAATATGCATGTGGGGAGCGGGATAGTAGATTATGGAAATACTTTATGTGAAGCACTTTGAACACTCAGAAATTATATTCTTTCATGTCAGGAACAGAGAGCTTCAAATTAAAGGAGACTGCGTCCACAGTACAATGAAAACTGCCTCGTCTAGTTTTCAATTGCTCTATCTCCTTGTAGTACTCTTGTTTCAGATGTGATGTACAAGCAGCATCTGTGAACATTTTATGTGTGCTTATTCATTTTTACCCTCTTAGTAGTAGTGGTAGAGTAGTAGTAATAGTCTTAATGCTTACTGTTCCAGGATATATACTCTTCTCTACTCTCAGCTTACTTAAGATGAACTTCTACTTGGGGAAAAGTGGTGACATCGCTGCTTTCTTCTTTTCTGTTGTTTCTCGTGTTTATGTAAGGCTAGTTTGAAAAAATATTTTTTTACTTTGCCTTTCTATACTAGAGAATACCCATTGCAGCTAAAATAAACCACCATCAAACAATCACCAGAACAATGAATCAAGAATTTAAAATGGCCAGCATGGTTAAAATGACAGCAACAGAAACTAACAACTTGGTAGGAATATAGCCCAACATGATACGCAATGCACACTGTCCCAAAATGGCCGTCCTAAAGCGCTGCGGTGTGACTGTTTGCCAGAAGGCCATAAGAGGGCCAGCCAGGTTTTCTTAGAAAGGGCATTCCATGTCTGGGGCTCAACTACTGAGAAGGCATTCCCTCACATCCCCATTCATTGCAGTTCAGATGACAGGGGATTATGAAGCAGGGCCTCTCATGATGATCTGGCTCTAACATCAGGTAGACACATATGAGAGGAAGTGATCCTTAGCATTTCTTCTGGTCCCAGCCCACCTAAATTTTCAAAGGTAATAACCAGCACTTTGAACGAGGCTTGGAAGCAAACTAGCAGCCAGTGAAGATGCTAAAATAGTGTACTGAAATGATATGCTTTGATAGACCGGCTCTAGTCAATGTTCTGGTAGCTGCATTTTGAACTAAATGAAATTTCCAAACACTCTTCAGGGAGAATTGCATTACGGTGGTCCAATCTAGATGTTACTAAACTGGGCCAGCTCCAGTGTTGAGCGGGCAAAGAGCAGTCCAGTGGCCACCCTCCTATGTCTGTTGGTTTCCCTAAGGTTCATGGGGGCCCTGAGGGGCTTACCTTTTCTCATCAATGCTGTGTCTTTTTCACGACCAGCTATGATAACCTTGGTGGCATTGTGGGGGCAATGTTGCTGCCAGTGGCGACAGCCATTTTTTCTGGTGCTTCCCCTTATATTTCCCACATTTTCTCACAGTTCCTTCAGATGATGCAATTTGTCTAGGGAATTATGGTAATCCAAGATGGCATTGACAGCCACTAAGCACCAAAAGAAGTGTTTGTTTATTTTTTATTTGTTCCCATAGTAGGTTTCAGCAGTGGGCCCTGACAAGGCAACGGGGCCTTAGCAGCTGTGTGAGAATGCTGTGTGTTTATGTTGGGCCTAAACTTAAGTGGCACAGTGGGGAAATGCTTGACTAACAAGCAGAAGTTTGCCAGTTCGAATCCCCGCTGGTACTATATCAGGCAGCACCAATATAGGAAGATGCTGAAATGCATCATCTCAGACTGTGCGGGAGGAGGCAATGGTAAACCCCTCCTGTATTCTGCCAAAGATAACCACAGGGCTCTGTGGGCGCCAGAAGTCGAAATCGACTTGATGGCATGAATTACCATTACCAGGTCTGCTTTTTCCACCTAGCCATTTAAGAGCAGTGCTGCCTCCAGAAGTAACCACAAGCAATGAACCAGCTTTTTAAGAGGTACTGAAGACCAGTCTAAAACAAGCTGAATATGTAGCACCAGATAAGCTGATCCCCTCACCAACAGTACTTCCATCTTACTTCTATTGTTTCAGTTTGTTTATTCCTGATTGTTTACATCAGAGTGCCCAGTTTCTGATTCAAAACTAAATCTCCCCCACTCCCACCGCCCCACATAGTAGGATCTACTTAAACCATTCCCAATTTGAAATGAGAACTTAAACTTAATCATGAAAAATATCAACCCTCATTTAATACACACTTAATTAAATTTAGAATAGCAGACTGGAACTCTTCATTGGATAACTATTTGCAGCTAAATTTCCAGTCATTTTTACACTGATTATTTCTGGATACAGAGAATAGGGGTTACATAATGACCCCCCTTATGATTAGCCAAGGGAAAGACACTGAGCTGTATTTTACTATTATTGCAGTGTAAATGATTGGAATGTAAGTGATTAGAAATCAACCTATATTCCAGTCTGAATCTCATCTGAGTAAATAACATTCCATCAGCTTGCAATGACATTTCAATTAGAACTCATTAAGGCTATTTGTTCCATAGAGCTGTTAAAAGCAAAGACAGAACGTCAATGCACCCCAAAGCGTTTGTTCTTCCACAAGGTAATTTTTACAAACACCTCATCATAAGGTCCACATGGAGGATAGGATTATGACTAGGCCTGTCAAAACTGCCTGGCACAGGAGTCTTAAATGTAAGTCTTGTTGTTTTAGCTACTGCTTCACCCTAGAGTTGCTGGCAAACGTGGGTAAAAGTGAAAGTATTTGTGCTTATTTGGTGAGGGCAGGGGAGTGTCTTTAGATCCATTTCATGCATCCAGCTAAAATTAACATGTCCAAAGTCCTCATACTACTGACACCTCAGCCCAAACCTCCTCTTGCTGGCCTCCACCAGTGATTTAATGTAGATGTTGAACAGTATGGGGGACAGAACATCTGTGGGAAACAATGAACAGTGCCTTTCTCAAAGGGATGCACTCACCATCTCTTCTACCCATTTGGACATCCATCCTAGTAATTTTGTGATTGTGTCAACTGCTCTGGTCTTTTCCTTATTCTAGAGACTAAGCAGGATTGTGACAGAACAACCTGACCTTGCAATCAGAAAATCCTTCAAAACTATCAAAGAATCCATCTGGATCCATCAGCCTCTCAAAGTAGATTGTCTTAAGATATCCTCCACCCCTGCAGAGATTAGAGACTTCAGTGAATCTAAACCCAATGAGGTAGTGATCTGAGCAATACAAGGGAATTATCTTAAACTCCTCCATTTCCAGATCACCCCTATCCTACACAGCAGAAAACACCAAATCCAGTATGTGCCTTCCAATGTGAGTGTATAACCAGTTATTCACTGAAACAGACTCATGGTTGCCACACAGCACCTAAAATCCTGAGCTGCTCCATTTGAAGAGGTCTTGGTGTGGACACTGAAATCACCCAGAACAATCAGCCTAGAGACCACCTCTGTCAGCTCAGGATGGAAGGGAGGCTGTTGGGCAGATAAGTGAGCAGTACGCTAACAGAATTCTAGTCCCATCTCAAAGCCCATCACCAGATATAAATGCTCAAAATTCAGAGACTGACATGGCACCTTGCAAGGGGATCAAACAACAATGGACCACTGTGACAGCACTGTTACAACTGTGCCACGTCAGACTGCAGGTGGGAGACCACATATTTGACTGTTTTGAATATTTCCCCACATTGAAAACTCCCAGTACTTACAATAGCCCTTATCATGATTTTGATACTTTTAAAAAAAGAAAAACTGCTTCCCTCATACACACAAAGAAATCTTGTGTAGATTTAACTAAAGGTTTATTCAGCAACAACTCCATTTTCTCCTTCTCCATTCCATCCCTTTTCCTCCCTGACTCCTCTCCCACACTCTCAACAGGTTCCCCACTGGGACAAACATCCAAACAACTAAATACAAAAGATAACTGGATAGAATCTAACCAGCCCGTACCACAGTGGGGAGGCTGCAAGTTCTGTTGAACTTGGGGGGCTGCAAGTTCTGTGGAATTGTACCACATGACTATTATTAATATTTATAGTAGATGTTAGAATCTTGTCCCAGTGCACCACCACTGAATTTGCTATGAGTCAAGACATATGGCAGGCTGATGGGTTGGCTCCAGTGTCCCAAACAGGCCCCTATTTTATTTTTGCATCTATTCCTCAACTCACTTAGGCTTTACAGGCCATTACCTCTCCACTAACATTTTAAAGTTTCCTTCTCTTCCTCTGCACCCTGTGAATGTTTGATGACTGACCTGACATCCTAGACAACAGAAATAGCTTTGTCTGCCCCGGATAGAACAGTCTACCCCTCATTTCAGGTGGACCAGAGATAATAGTTCCTCTCCTTCTTATGCCACAATCATCCAGCTTTAAAAACAGCAAGGTTTCCAGGATCAAGCTGCAATGCAGGCATAATCTAACTAAAATGTGCAAGAGGCAAATGATAGCTGGCTCCCTTCAGAGAAATCACCAAGGAAATTGTTTAATAGATTAGAATCACATTTCTTCATTATGGAAACAAATGCTTTCTTCTCTTCTTGATTTTCATGTTGTTTTACCTAAGTTATGCAGGAAGACAAGAGGCCTCACTGTGCTACATTCAGCAACTTACAAAGAGACCCAAATATATTAGTGTTTTTAGACCATTTGCTATTTGTCTTCCGTGGCATTCAAAGTAAAACAAGCTATACCTACTAGTTAAAGCATAATCAGCAGCAACTGTAATGGAAAATCAATGTGCCATAATTAACTTTGAATGGAGTATCTTTGAAACCTGGAAATGATTTTAGTTCTAAGTCGTAATTATTACCAATCAAAATTAAATGTTTCCAAATGATTCCTTTATTAATATTGAAGTTGCCACATAGGAGGCAGGTTCCATGGTGACACCTGCTCTTCTGTGCTTGAAAGCCTGCAGAGCCATACTCTTTGCATGTTTTTCATAGACACTAATCACTAGATTGGGAAATAATAACCAGGGAGAGTTCATTAACCACTGCTAAGAACGATACCACAGTCCCATTTTTTACAGGAGTGTAAATGCCTGCCTGCCTGCCTTTCACCGAAGAAACAATTTATTGGATTATTAATTATAGCTCAGTTCCACTGGCTGAGGAGACCACAGTACTAGCAAGGGTAGACATTTTGGTGAATTAAATTCACATACTGGTGTGCGTGTGTGCTTCATACATGGCATGTTTAGTCTGTATCATACATATTTAAAATTCCCTCCCATTACCCAGCCATTTTAAAGGAGCTGAGGAACCTCCTGAAGAAATTTCACCAGTATTATAAAAACTTTTTTGTTACCCTTAGAATTTCACAAGCAAAACTTAGCAGCAACTTTGGGATGTGCAGATCCTGATACTCTTCTATTCTTCCTCCCCCCCACCCACCCCCCAGCTTCCCTTAAGAACTTTCTCAGATGCTTCTTCAAGCAGGAACCTTCAAGTTGCCTTTCAGTTTTAGTTAGGTGAAATTCTGTGGCAGTTCTCATAATTTGAAAAGCAAAGGCTTAGGGTCCAGAAGAAGCCCAGTTGGCTAGCTGAGCACAGAGGAGATAATTCATCACTGGCCATCTCTCTCTTTAAGAGATGGCCCCTCCAAAACACAAATATTAACATGACAATGTTCAGTGTTGCGATTGTGATATTGGTCATTCATTTATATTATAACACGGCCCATTTCTCAACAAAGGCAATTTCAGTTAAGCTGCCTCTTGGCAATGCCCACTGAAAAAGTTAATGATAGAATTGTTCCATAGGAAATGAACTAGTCTAAGTGTTCTTTGGGGATGGCACTGTTGCTCAGTGGCAGAGCATCTGCCTCACATGCAGAAGGTCTGAGTTTCAGTCCCTGGCATCTCCAGGAAGGGCTGGGAAAAGCTCCTGCCTGAAACCTTGGAGAACTGCTGTCAGTCAGTGTAGACAATACTGAGCCAGATGGACTTGGTATAAGGCAGCTTCCTAAGTTCCTATGACTCTGGGATATGTGAAAGTCTCCTGACTACCAAACAATATTGGTGTAATGTTAGAACAGCCCTGTTGGATCAGGTCCAAGGCCTATCTAGTCCAGCATACTGTTTGAAACAACAGCCCACTAGATGCCTCTGGGAAGTCCACAGGCAAGAACTGAGGGCATGCCCTCTCACCTGCTTTTGCTCCTCTGAAACTGGTATTTAGAGGCATCTTGCCTCTTAGGTTGGAGGTGGCCTATAACCCTCAGACTAGTGGCCATTGATTGATGTCCTCCAGGAATTTATCTAAGCCCATCTTAAAGCCATCCAGGCTGGTGGCTGTCACCACATCTTGTGGCAGAGAATTCCATAGGTTAAGTATTCATTGTGTGTGGGGAAAACCCTCCTTTTTCGGTCCTAAATTTCTTGGCAATCCATTTCATGGGGTGACCCCTGGTTCTAGAGTTATGCAAAAGGGAGAAAAATTTCTCTCTATCCACTCCCTCCATACCATGCATATATTTATGGACCTCTGTCATGTCACCCCTCAGTTATATTTTTTCTAAACTAAAAAGCCCCAGATGTTGTAGCCTTACCTCAAAAGAAAGTTGATCTAGGCCCCTGATAATCTTAATTGCCTTCTTCTGCACCTTCTCCAGTTGTATAATGTCCTTTTTGAAGTATGGTGACCAGAACTGTACACAGTACTCCATAGACTTCACCATAGATTTGTATAAGGGGAATATGATATTAGCAGTTTTATTTTCAATCTCTTTCCTAATGATTCCAAGCAAGGAATTGGCCTTTTTCATAGCTGCCGCACATTGTGTCAACACTTTCAAGGAGCTCTCCACCATGACCCCAAGATCTCAGTCCTCCTGGTCAGTCACTGGCAGCTCAGACCCCATCAGTGTATATGGTTTTTTTGCCCCAGTTTGCATCACTTTAGACTTGCTTACGTTGAACTGTATCTGCCATTATGTTGTCTACTCCCCCAATCTGGAGAGATCCTTTTGGAGTGCCTCACAATCTGTTTTGGATTTCACTACCCTAAATAGTTTGGTGTCATCTGCAAATTTGGCCACCTTGCTACTTACCCCAACTTCTAGATCATTTATGAATTCCTTTAAAAGTACTGATCCCAGTACAGATCTGGAGTTGGGGATGTTTTTAGCTCCTAATACCACAGGTTGTTGCAAAACACAAATACATTTGATTTTGTCCCCTTTCAAATATATCTTTTTAAAAAATGTTATCATCTACATTTTAGCTATCTTAGCATCATATAGTAAATCTATCCACTAAATGAAGCAACATCATAAACACTTTTATGGTTGGCTGAATATGGTTGCTAGCGTAGCTGTTGTAAAAAAAAAAAAAAAAAGCATAGCAGGAACATAACAAATGCTGATCTTGGTTTGATTTAATTGCTTAAATATTTCCAGGAAGAAGAAGAAAGAGGTTGATCAGTTGGAGACAGAGTGAAAATCTGGCCCACTGAAGGCAATAGTAATATTTCCATTGGCTTCTGAAGACCTGACTAGCAGATAGGGAAAACATAAAGAGGCGAGTCTCATGATCAGTGAGACTCGCCAAAAGGAGTTAGGCGGAGAGAGCGGGCTGAGCCCGCTCTCCCCGCAGATGAGCAAGCCTGCAGTCCACACAACTGCAAGCTCCATAATGGAGCCAGTGGGGGCTGCGGGGATCGGGGGCTGCACAGCCTCCAGAAGTTCCAGGATGCCCTCAGCGGCTCTCGTGGCAGCACACAATCACCAAAAAGTGGGCTAGGCTCCCTTAGAATCGCCTCATAGATTACCCTCTTCACAAGGATATAGATAGTCTGTAATCAAATGTTTTCATGTATCCCATTTGGCTCACAAATTGCAGGGAAACATATAATAGAATGCCACGGACATTTGAAAAATCTCAACCTGAATTCAAAGCTTTAAATCAAATAATTCTATGTTTTCTTTTTCTTTGTGTGAAAGTTGTGAGTTGATTTTCTGCTTTTGGTGTAGTGGATTTAGCAATGATCAGTTTCCAATGACAAAATCTGTTGTCAAAATCTGAGTTTTAGCACAAAGTAAGTTCCTTTTGAAAAACAATTTCCATATGTCTCCAATACAAACATGCACAAACGCACAAAACTTACTTGGCTCGTTCCATAAGAATAAGCAGCTTTGTTTTTATCTGGTTGTGCACCGCCCAGAGACATAAGTTTTGAGTGTTATAAAAACATGTTAAATCAATCAATCAATCAATCAATACACAGACATTTCTGACACAAATGAGGGTACAGTTCTGAATACACATCTGAATGCACATCATGAAACTGATATGAGCCCCAGTGAACATGTCTTTTAAGTGCACAGGGATATGGACCTGTATATAAGTCTACCAGCTGTTACATGAGACCACATCTCCATTACTGCTTCTGAATTGGGGCCACTGAGTTTTTGACTAAAGATTATTTCAGCTCTATACATCACCTTACCACTAAAGCATTTCCTTGAACAGTTCTAATCTACAGCAGTACATACTGTAGAGAAGGAAGCTCTTACACAAACTGTTAGAAGAGCTTCAGGTGGGTCTGCAGGGAGAGTGGGTTAACTAACTTACCCCTCCCCCCCACAAATCATTGCCAAGCCATCCCTGGGCAGCTGGATCATTTGTCCACATGATTACCATCCAATTCCTGCCACCCCATGGAGCCAATTGGGGTGGTGGGGATTGGGGGCTGCTCGGCTCTTGGAAGTCCCAGAATGCCCCTTGCAAGTGCATGGGGAAATTCCCTCGACACCGGGAGGCTTGTTGTAGCCTCCTGGTTAGGGGTCTCCTCGTGAGTCACCATGGTGCGGAGCTGCACTGTGGCAACAGACAATTTTAAAAAATGATGTTAGAGCGCTCTGTCCGCTAACCTCATTTAAGCGGAGGGCTACTTTGGCAGGATACAGCTGCCGTTGAACCACCAGGCTTACCTCCGAGCCTGGTGGTTCTCACGATGGAGGAAAACTGGGCTGGACTCTGTTAGCCCAGTTTTCCTCCATCATGTGAATAGCCTCAAGATCTCAGTTACATTAAGTATTCCAAAGTTGCACCAATGTCCTTTTCTCTCTGGAAATATAAAAGCATATGGACTGACTGTGTATGGCACTAAGTTCAAAACTGTGTTCCAATATTTAGGAAGGAGGTTAAGTAGCTTGCAAACTGGGGCCTTGAAGAAAAGAGTAACAGCTGGATGAGTATAAGCAATTGTACATGCACCTGTAGACATGTGCAGTGGTCAAAATGCTATGGTGTATGGGCATACCAAGATCAGTAAGGAAGAAAGTGAATAAGGCTCCATTGAACCTTTTTCTGACCCATCACCAAGCATGGAGATGGATTGTGCCCATATGGATTTATTCCAGAGAACACAGATTTGTAAACAATAGCTATATTGTCTTGACCATAATGTAACTGAGATTGTAAAAAACCAAATGTACAATTGCAATGAAACAGACATGCAGGGACTAACTGAAGACCAACTGGTAAACAAAATGAATGTCAAATAATGTAAAAGGTCAGATATCCTTAAAATAGCCACATGAGTGTTCATAAATGCTGTCCTGATTAGGAATGTGCAAACAGGTTTGACGTCAAACATTTTTTATAGTGAACCGGTTCGGTTTGACTGTTTGGGGTTGAACTGAACCACCCCGTTTGGTCTGACCCTGGACCAACGCCCTGCCAGGGGTTCAGGAAGTTTTTTTTAAAACCTACCCCCTCGAGTTGTCTGTGGCAGCGAGGGGTGTCTGTGTCTGCGAAGGCTCCCCCTTCCCCCACCAGCCTCCCTTACTTCAGAAATCGGCCATTCTTTGGCTGCTTTTCAGCCTTTCTCCCTCAGTGAGGTGGCCATTTAGGAGGCCGCCATGCCCGCGCAATAGTCCTCTGTGTGGCTTAGGTCATGCCAGGCCATTTGCTCTGGAGTCTAAGGAACAGTCTTTTGGTGTTAAATGCCCTCCTCCTTTAGGAATCTTATGACATCATTCCCAGTGTACTCACAACCATTGTCAGTGCAGAGGATCTGTGGCTTTGTCCCAAACTTGTTGCTCACTCTTGCAACAAATTATTTTAGTCTTTTAGTACTTGTCCATTTTCACTTAACAGGTATGTATGTGTGTATCTAGAATAGTCATCAATGAAAGTAAGAACATATTTATTCCCTCCTTATGTATTAACTTGCATAGGTCCACAGACATCACTATAAATCAGATCCAAAGGATGTTGTGTTTCTCTTTCTTTGCGTGGAAGAAAAGCAGGCCGTGTTGCCTTTGCTCTTACGCAGAATGTACACTTTGATTCCGTGCTGCAGGGGCCTATTTTTAGACTCTTTACCAAATCCAACTTTTCAGCCTGATTTTGGCATCTCTATGACCTAACCTTCTGTGCCGCAAATCAAGTCATCCTTTGTGTGTGCATTCCTTCACAGTTTTGGACTTTTCAGTCACACATTCTACTTCAAACAACCCATTGAGCCGGGTCTCACGATCATTGAGACCCGGTTTGGGGCAGTGAGTGGGGAGGGAGCCCTGGGTGGCCGGATCGGCCGCCCACATGATTGCCAGCTCCGTGAAGGAGCCAGCGGGAGCTGGGGGGAGCGGGGGATGATTGGCCCCCGCAAGCTCCAGCAGGCCCTGCGCAAGTGCGCAGGGCATGCTGGCGAGACCCCCGGAGCCAGGAGGTGGCTTTTTGCCTCCACTCCGGGGGCCTCCTCATGAGTAGCTGCGGCACAGATCTGTGCTGTAGCAACTCACGATCAGAAAGCCTGGGTTTGTGTAGCACTCGCTCCGCAAACCCGGGCTTTTGGGAGGGCTACCAAAGCAGGTGACCCGCTTGTAAGCAGGTGACCCGCAGGTGAGCCTGGTGGTTTACACAGTCAACAAAAATCGGGCTAGGCTCTCCTAGCCCGATTTTTGTTGATCATGAGAATAGCCCCATTCTCTTGTAAAACTGCTTTCATAAGCAATTCCTGTTTATGCATAATGAAACAGTGCCTTCCTTTAAATTTTACTTGTAACCCCTTTCTGTAGCAGATTTTACAGACATCAGACTTGTTTCTAGAGTAGGCACGTACAAAGCTTCTTTAATTGTTAATCCAGTCGTTTCTCCTATCTCCAGTTTGCAGATCAACTGTGCAGATCCTTTCCCTTCTGCGTACATCACTTTTCCATCTGCCAAATATATATGTCCTATCCTTCTCCTCACACCTGCTAGTGCCATTATTTCCCAGCCCACCAGCTGGATGGCTGCCACCATTGCTATCTGGTGACTCTCTGAACTCTCACAAGAGCTGCCACACATGGGATTAGCCAAGGGTATGCCTTAGTGAATTATCTATCAAGATTGTAAATCTGCATCTTCCATGACTTCTAAGGCACTATCACACTAGCAAAGTAATGCGGAAAACTATTCGACAGCAATCCTATCAAAACTGCATCAGGCATGACCACTCTTTGAGCTTGCAGTTGCTTAGATATCTCCAGCATTTCATCTATGTGCTTGAAAAGACTTTCTCCTTCTCTAAGTCTTTTATTGCTCAATTTTCTTACTAGATGGACTTTGGAAAATACAGACTTCTTTTTATATAATCCATTCAGAGTTTCCCACATATCATTTGCATTTTCTTTGTTTCTTAGATGCACTAAGATTAGATCACTCACCACTAAGCAAATCATTCCTGAAGCCTTTTCATCTGCTTTGTCCCATTCTTTCTGCTCCTTCCCAACATCTGCAGGATGCTGGGTGTGCAAAACACTGCCAATGCTTGAGGAGCATCTCCATCTTGAAAGACCAGAGCTTGTACTCGGGACCCTGCAACTTTGCAATCATCTGGAATCCTTGTGCTGTCTACATTTTCAAAGCTTTTCTCTTTGCTTTGCTTTCTGTTTAACTCTCTAGGGTTTTCTCTTTTATTTTCTGGCTTCTGGGCCAATAACTCTTTGTAGAGGAAGAATGGCAATTTAACTCCCATTAGCAGAGCAAAGCCAGTTTGGTGAAAATTCAGCCAAGCAAGAGGTCTGGAGACAGTTCTTTAAGTATGAAGAACAAGGATTTATTTCGAAGTTACAAAAGGATAGGAAAGCTGAGCTTAAGGGTGAAATGGGAGAGAGACTGAACAAACAGCCGTCTCTGGAGAAGACAAAATGGAAGAGCTGGAAAAGCAAAGAGGGGAAGAGTCCAGCACTTTTATCCATGAACCTAGCCACCCCCCCCCCCCCACCCATCCATGGTCACTATGAGACATTGCTGTGGAGAGCTGACACTGCCAGGGTCCGAGCTCCAACAGATCTTTCAGTTTCCAACTCAAGAGAGGCTACCTTTTCTATGATGTCTACATTTGCCAGTAAAATCTCAATATTTGTTTTCGCAGGCTGGACTAGAATTAAAATGAGTAGGGAATTGCACAAGGTCTTTGAATCTAGCAGATATATTTAAATCATTAGTTGACAGCTCCTGAAACTGAGCTTAACTGTCACTAAGAACAAGTTTGCTTTAGAGGAAAAACCCACAGTTGCCAATGAGCCCCAAAACATGACTAGCCTGGGTTATCTGGTCACGTAGATGTGGGACAAGCTCCCAAACCCCAGCTAGCCAAAGGCCTTAGGCCACTAACCCTGAAAATAAACCTGGGTCTTAACCCAGGATAGTGCACAGCAAAGTTACCAGAGCCTGGGGTTGGGGATCAAAGTTTTGGCAGCTGCCCACAATATTTTTCAGAGAGGACAGCATCTACCAGGGCCAGGAGCAGGGAATGTGCCACTCTGCACAGCCCTCTCTGTGGTCGGTGGCTTGTACTGTTATGAATGGGGCTTGCCCTGCCTCCTGCTCCTGCATGACCAATCACATCATAGGTATAACATGCTGAGCTGTATGCATTCTCCTGGCAGCCTGGGACATAGTGAGAAACTCCCCCCAATTCCCGAGTGGACTTCCATGTGTCCCGCTGGCTCCTGACATCATAGTGTGTGTGGCGGTGGGTGAGTGGGTTGCAGAGCCTGAATGAGGCTCTGCTCGTGTGACCAGCCAGAGCATTAGGTTAGGCTTCTGCCTAGCCTCAAATGATCATGCGTCAAGGTGCAATGTCTCTGTCCATCAGCTAGATATTTTTGAATTTGATAACCTCCTTTTAAACTACTACTGACTATACTACAAGTTGTGTCTCTCGTCAGATGTCCTGCCTGCTCATTCTGCAAGGCCTGACCCCATTGTCAAGGAACTTTACATGTAGGGTCCACCCATCAGCTATTGTCCAGCTACAAACAGACATATCAAATGCATGAGAACATCATTCATCATAACAGCTTATTTACATAACCATTGGGGGGCATAAACACATATATTCAGTCTCATAACTGGTTAATAGAGCCAGCGTGGTGTAGTGGTTAGAGTGCTGGACTAGGATCAGGGAGACCCGAGTTCAAATCCCCATTCAGCCATGGTGATTGCTGGGTGACTCTGGGCCAGTCACTTCTCTCTCAGCCTAACCTACTTCACATGATTGTTGTGAGGAGAAACCTAAGTATGTAGTACACCACTCTGGGCTCCTTGGAGGAAGAGTGGGATATAAAACATAATAATAATAATAATAATAATAATAATTATTATTATTATTATTATTATTATTATTATTGGGGGCACCCTCCCCTTTGCCTTCACCTCAAAAACCAAAATGCCATTTGACAGAAAAGCAACAAGAACTGAAGCAAAAAACAACTGAGCACATGAACCAAATAACCACCAGGGTTCGACTTTCAGCTCTAAAAACACTTGCCAAAAAACAACTTGCAAAGGCATTAAAAGATGTCAATGCTGCACTTGCAGAAATAACAACCAATAATTTGCAAGAAACAAACCAACTAATGTACAGTGCAGCAACAATAACAACACAAGAGCTCGGATATAAGATCAATGGACCTGTAAAAAAAGAAAGCAATACATCACCTAAATGGAAGATTCAATTAGAAAATAAAATCTCCAGGCTTAGATCAGATGCTAGTAAATTGAAAGATATGAAAGACAAGAAGCTGAAGAATGAAAACACCAAACAGTATCTGATCCAAAAATACCACCTAGATTCAAGGAAAATTAGAGAAGTCCTGGAAATAATAAAGCAGCAAATAACAGCAGTGTCAAAGAAGATTAGCAGATATGAAGCCAGAATCACACAACACAGGCAGAATCTCCAATTCCAGTCGAATCAGAGATGTTTCTACCAAAGCATAGAAGGAGAAACTGCAAGAAACAAAGAAACACCAAATAAAGAGAAATAATAAAGAAGAAACAGAAAATAAAGAAGAAACAGTGCAATTCTGGGGGAATTATGGGACAATCGAATATATTTTAATAAAAAAGCAGGCTGGATGAAAGTGGTCAAAAACTGTAACCAACAAATGCAAGATCTAATCATAACACAAGAATTAATAAGTGAAAGAGAAAAGAAAATTAAAAATTGAACAGCTCCAGGCAACGATGAACTGCATGGCTTTTGGCTTAAACACCTAACAAGCGTTCATAAAGAACTATCAAAACAGTTCAATCACATTTTGCAAGGAGGTGATATTGAACAATGGCTAACAACTGGAAAAACTCATATCATAATGAAAGACTCAGCAAAAGGTGCAGTTCCAAGTCATTATAGACCGATAACCTGCCTGCCAACCATGTTCAAATTATTAACTGGAATAATAGCAGATGAAGTGATGCAACACTTATTAACTAACAAACAGCTTCCAGTTGAACAGAAAGGAAACTGTCCGAACACCAGAGGCACAAAAGACCAGCTGCTGATTGATAAAATGATTTTAGAAAATTGCAAGAGAAGAAAAACCAATCTAAGTGTTGCATGCATTGACTACAAGAAAGCCTTCGATTCATTGCCTCACACATGGATACTAAAATGTTTAGAAGCAACTGGTGTCAGCAAAAACATCCAGATATTTTTTAAAAAAAAGCAATGACCATGTGGAGTACACAGTTAACAATCAATGGCGAGACACTTGGACAGGTTAGCATTAGAAGAGGCATTTTCCAAGGGGACTCACTATCCCCTCTGTTGTTTGTAATCGCCATGACCCCACTTTCAGAAATACTTAACAAAACAGGCCTCGGATACCAAACATCTAAAACATCCAGTAAAATCAACCATCTGCTGTACATGGACGATCTGAAGTTGTATGGAAGGTCCCAATCAGAAATTGAATCACTGCTAAACACTGTCCGTATATTCAGTAGCGATATAGCAATGGAGTTTGGACTAGACAAGTGTGCTGCATTTATAAAGAACAGAGGAAAAATAACAAAAACAGAAGGAAGAGAACTGCCCAATGGAAGCAAGATCAACAACCTTGAAGAGGAAGAACATTACAAATACTTGGGCATTCTCCAGGCTGATAACATCGCACACATTGAAGTTAATAGAAAAATTGGAAGTGAATACATCAGGAGAATTAGAAAAATCCTCAAGTCCAAACTCAATGGCGGGAACACCATACAAGCCATAAACACCTGGGCTATACCTGTTATCAGATACACTGCAGGAATAATAGACTGGACCCAGGCAGAGCTAGAGACGCTGGATCGTAAGACCAGGAAAATAATGACCATCAATCATGCTCTGCACCCCCGCAGTGATGTAGATAGGCTCTACCTCCCTCGCAGCTCAGGTGGAAGAGGAATGCTGCAAGTCCATCAAACAGGAGATGAGGAGAAAAGAGGCCTTGAAGAATATATAAAGGACAGTGAAGAAGATGCACTTCAAATGGTCAATAATGCGAAACTATTCAACACCAATGAAACAAAGCAGGCCTACAAGAAAGAACAAGTCAAGAACCCAGCAGAAAAATGGAAAAATAAGCCACTGCATGGTCAATATTTGCACAATATAACTGGAAAATCAGACATCACCAAGACCTGGCAATGGCTTATGAATGGTAACTTGAAGAAAGAAACAGAGGGTTTAATACTGGCTGCAAAAGAACAGGCACTAAGAACAAATGCAATAAGAGCAAAAGTTGAAAAATCCACCACAAACAGCAAGTGCCGCCTTTGTAAAGAAGCAGATGAAACAGTGGATAATCTAACCAGCTGTTGTAAAAAGATGGCACAGACTGACTACAAACAAAGGCATGACAAGGTAGCAGGGATGATACACTGGAACATCTGCAAAAAATACAAGCTACCTGTAACCAAAAATTGGTGGGACCATAAAATTGAAAAAGTTGAAGAAAATGAAGATGCAAAAATATTATGGGACTTCCGACTACAAACAGACAAACATCTGCCACACAATACACCAGATATAACTGTAGTCGTGAAGAAAGAAAAACAAGTCAAAATAATCGACATAGCAATACCAAGGGATAGCAGAATAGCAGGAAAAGAAATAGAAAAAAAATCACCAAATACAAAGATCTACAAATTGAAATTGAAAGGCTGTGGCAGAAAAAGACCAAAATAATCCCAGTGGTAATTGGTGCCCTGGGTGCAGTTCCAAAAGACCTTGAAGAGCATCTCAACACCATAGGGGCCACAGAAATCACCACCAGCCAATTACAAAAGGAACTTTACTGGGAACCGCCTATATTATGCGACAATATCTATAACAGCAACAACATTGACAATAAAATTCTGGCATCCCAGGTCCTTGGGAAGGACTCGATGTCTGGATAAAACAAACCAGTCAATAACACCTGTCTGACTGTGTAAAATAAATAAAAATAATAATAATTCATAAATTCATTCAGCATATACAATCAACAAACTACATGTGTTATCATTTCAACCGCATCCAGATTGGCAGAAAGCAATCATGTAGGTGGTTCACAAGTGCATGCAAAGGGGTTCCAAGTTACCACTTGATAAATAGTAAAGTCTTCATAAATATGGAACATATGTATTCAGACAGTGCAGAGTTGTTGATATGAGGCAGGAGGAAAAGTGAGAAATGATGTAGACCGCCAAGGTCCCTTCCAACTCTAAAATGCTATGGTACTAAGATTTGCCTAGGAGGAAGCTTGGCAATTTTCATTTTTCTTTCTCGTAAGTGTATGAGATAGACACTACAGTATATATTTATGCATATATTTGAAATGTATAAAGATATTGGGTGCTTGTTTCCCTTACAAGTGAAACTGAGAAAACATTTACTGCACCTTGATTAAAATTTAGGATCACTGGGAGCTAGAAAAACATAATTTCAGAGCTCCATTCAGTCCATAGGCTGCAAGCTGACCATTTGTGATCTAGATTTTTTTTAAAAAAAGAAAACTAAAACAGGAAAGAGCCTCATGCCTTTGTTAGGCTGTATCGGATTTAACTAGACACTACTGATCAGTGGGAAGCATAATCTACCTCTCCAGAGGCTTATAACAGCCTGAATCACAAGTCACTGGGTGAGCACTTTAAATGGCACATTCTTTAAGATTCAAAAAGTCAGAAATATGCAGCAAAGCTGCCTCCGATACAAGCTTCAAAATGACGTGCAAATTACAGACCTGCTCTGGAGAGTGGTGTTGTGGAAATGGTAATATGAAGATCCATATTTATTATATCTCAACGACTTCTTTCGTTTTACAAGGAAAGAGATATATTTCATAAGTGCCTGGCCTGCCAGTCTCAACTGGGACCTGAATGACAAGCTATATTCTTGCCGGCTGGAGAATTGCTAGCAAATAACAACTCCTGTACAAGCCAAGTTGATGTACACCAAGATGTAGCGCTGGAATTGTGCTGAAATTAAGCTGTTTGTGTACAAGGCTCCTAATATTGTGCATGGATCCTCGCCTCACTGGCCTATATAAATATAATTGGAGACAACGAGACTGGGGAAAAGCTGTGCTTGATGACTAAAATGGAGCTTCCCAAGCTCAGGCTCACTGGGAAGCAGGGGAGGAGAGGCACTGCCCACTCACAGATACTAGTCCCAATCCCTTCTCTGTGTTTTCCTTCCCTAAATGTCCAGATTCCATTTAGGGACTTGGGGTGGAAGGATGCTTCCTGCAGAGGCCTGACCCCTTTGGCACCAGGCCATGATTGATGTTGTGAGGGTAAACATAACCATGTACCCTGCTCTGGACTCTTTGGAGGAACAGCAGGATATAAATGTAAAAATAGACAGACAGATAAGATGCTGCTCTGAACTGAAGTGTAATTCCCCAATGCGATGTTCGTTAGGGACTCGCACTGAAGGTGGCAAGTCCCTAACCAACATTGCACTGAAGGTGGCATTATTTCCTGTCCTGTAGGAGCATGGAGAGCCAATCCTTTTGTGGTTGTTTTGATTTGGCTGTTAATTGAATACAGTTGTGACCCTTTCCTCCAATCTAAATCTTCCATTTTCACTGGTGTGGTCACAAACTATTTGTGTCCTAGGCAAGACTTTAGAATCTAATCCCTGCACAAGGTCCAGGAACTTCTGTCTATGTATACATTATGTTCTACACACCTCCAGGTGTCTCTACACATGTACGCTTTTGAATGATTGTACACGTATTCATTTAAAAATATAAACCTGGCTACAAGTCCCTCAAACGCACAGTACAGAGTCAGTGTCCTCTTCTCATCTATCTTCTCCGTGGGTATAAAAGGCTGATTACTTGTAATTACGCAGTGATAGATGATGTTTTGTGCACACTCAGATGCTTTGTGCACACAATTACTTGATATGGGCTGTGGCTAAACTTCCTTAATTTAAAAGGGATTCAAGGTCTGGCCCAGCTCCAGGTTTTATTGGACCCGTGATATCTGGGAGAGTCCTGAAACTTGCTTTACTACCAGGTCTAATGTTAGAACAGCCCAGAGCTTCTTCAGACACTCTCAAAGGAAGGAAACCTGTCGGAGTTGTCCTTCCCCTTACCACATTTATGCTTTGTCGACAAAGAGAGGAACAGATGTATCTATGTTTAATTAATATTTATATTCCACTTTTCAACCAAAAATATTCTCAAAGAAGTTTATATAGCAAAAAATGGTTCCCTTTATGTAAGGGGCTGAAAATCCAAAAGGATACACCAGCAACAGCCACTGGAACAACACTGTGCTGGGATTGAATAGGGACAGCGGCTTACCCCCTGCTAAATATGAGAGCCAGCACTTTAAAGGTGCCTCTTTGACAAGGTAGCAGGGTCCCCCTGTGGAGACATATACTTTCTCCCAATGCAGGGAAATATACATGCAGTTTCCCATCTTAGGCTGAGATTCAAAAGTGATGTAGAAGTCCCTCTAAGTCAAATTACACATTAGAGATGTGCGAGCCAGAACTTGGTTCAGCTGGACCAAGTTTAAACTGGACCTGCAGCGGATCCTCCCAGCCCCCTGCCGGCCTCCTGAAGGATAGGCCAGGTGGGTTGTGGCATGGTTCAGACCTCTGCACATGCGCAGAGGTCATTTGCATCACTACATGATCTGCATGGTGATGCAAATGGCCTCTGCTCATGCGCAGAGGTCACAAAATGGCTTCCACGCCTGTGTGGAGGCCCAAACCAGGCCACAGCCAGCCCTGACTGTCCTTCAGTAGGCTGGAAGGGGGCTTGGAAGAAGCCCTGCTGTTGCCACCTCAGATAAGGTACAAAGTACCCTTTCTCTCACCCGCCTCCCCCTGGGCCTTAGGATAGGAAATGCCCTTTTGTAAGTATATCCCTGAACTGGCCCATAAACTGGTTCAGCCAGGTTCGGCTGGAAGCAGGCCGGGCCGATTCGAATGCAGTCTGGATTCAAACCAAACTAGCCAAACCAGTTCCCTACACACCCCCTACTACAGGTTTTGTTGAGCTCATTATTAAGGCTGATGAACTTATCTTTTACTCAGCAAACAACAGTTTCAGGAAGGCCTGATCTGAATTGAGACCGCTGTATGGGGCAGTGGACATTACCCCTTTCTCCTCACCATGGTCCTATATCTACCAACATGTCCCCTTTTACCTGAATTGGAAAATAGGGACCTATTGGCAGGCAAGCGGTCCCAGTCTAGATCAGCCCTCTCCACTGCTCTTTGCCCCAAGAGGGAGACTTCTGTTGATGCCATCGCCTGTTACTACTATTCAGCAAGTAAAATCCAAGACCAATAGCCCTAAAACCAGCTTGATTTAAAATGTAGATCCTTGGGGACCAAGGGCCAAACTAAGACTTGATCTTTTCAAACACAGACAGTTTGGGAAATTATATGAACCGTGGCTCTGTTGTGGAGCTTGAATGTATACTCTTTATTTCCACTGATTCTGCTCTTTGGTTTCCACTGTCTGCCTTCTCTAGACTTGAGTTTTTGGCATATAAATAATTTGGCAATGCTTTGTATTAATATGAATAATCTGTCAGAGTAATGGTCCCTCTGCCATGTTTTTAAGCTTGTGAGGAAGACAAAAGTGCAAGTGCTGCTGGGCACTTTTCTTGCTGGCTCAGTTGTAAGCAGAGCCTCATTCGACTGCACCTTGTGGGAATTCTGTTCCTTACTCCAGGCTCTGGAGATGTGCTCCATTTCTCTGCCAAATCAAATGACCTCTCCTACAGGTTCATCCCAGTGCCTCAAGGAATTAATCCTCTGCATGCTGCCTTCTTGTTCTAATGCAATTGCATAGGCACAATAAGGGAACATCGCCATCAGTACAAATGGAACCATAGCTTTGATGTTCATAATCTTGAGCACTGGGAGGAGAAAGGACAATGTTCCAAAGGCTGCCACCTGCAACATATGCTCAAAAATATATGCTCAAACACATGCTCAAAAAGCCACAACCTTCCCTGCCATCATCCCTTCTTCTCTGTCTCAGCCTCTACTGATTCTCCATGCGTTCCAACTTCAAACAACAACAACAACAAAAGGGATTTAGCCTCCCCTCACCCACAAATTCTTTAAGCCAATAATTTAGCACAAAGATAGCCATTGTTGAGGACTGTCATTTTCTAGATACACTTCTGGTCCCTCAACCAGTATTTTGCTGTCCCACCTGATGTCTTCATAGATGAATCAATGTTGAGCTTGGACTGCAGAGACCCAGATTCAAATATTATGGTGAAGCTCACCAGGTAGCCTTGGGACAAGTTCCTATCGCAACCTAACCTACCCCACAGCCATTTTATATGTATTAGAAGTACATATAACCCCTACTAACTGGTAGGGGTGTGTATGGGCCCATTTTTTGTGGTCCATTTGAACCAAATTCAAACAAAATTGTCATTCTGTAAACCAGTTCAGTCAAACCCATCGGTGATTCGGTCTGTTCAATCGAACCAGGTCAGATCGGTTTGATCCGGTTTGAAGGGCTATGATTGTAAAGGGGACTCTGGTGAGGATTTCCCTTTACAAGCAAAGGGAAAATCTTGCTTCTAAGGGTGGCCAGGGGGAGGGCCAAGGGGGCACCTTACCAGTGGCTCCTCTGACTCCCAGGGCTCCCTCCCAGTAGCACAGACTGCACTGCTGGGGGTAGCACTGAGGTTTAGAGGAGCCAGTGCTGGTAAGGTGCCCTCTCCCCCCCACCCCCACCTCCTTAGAAGCCTTTTAAAGGCAGGATTCCTCTTTGCTTGTAAAGGGGAATCCTCACTTGAGTCCCATTTACAAGCATAGCTCCTCAAACCAGTCTGTAAACAGACCAAGCCCATTTTGAACTCGGACCAGATGCCTTTTTTTGGAGGCTGGTTCAGTTTGAGTTTGAACTGGGTCAGTTCGATTCGAACCAGTTCTGAACATCTCTAATAACTCGGAGTGGGGGATACCTTTTAAACTGAGGGAACTTATATTTAGCAGGAGAGAGCAACAGTACCTCTTCAGTTCAGCATAGCATATCTCCAGTGGCTGTTATTGTATGCACATGTGTGCACACACGCACATGTGTGTGTTTAGATTGTGAGCCCTTCTGGAGACAGGGAGTGATTTCCCCATACGTTGTGCCATGTAAATCATTTTGAGGATTTTTTGTTGAAAAGGACAATATCAGAGAGATAGTATAATATCTTTCCACTCCTATTACAGGGTTATCAAACCAGTTTTTCATTTGATTAAAACCAAGCACATGTAGTAAATATGCCACCTTGCTGGTCCTCCTCGTGCTTCTCCAATATGGTGTAAGCCTGACATTTATAGTTCAATTTCTATACCACCTTTCATTAACACTCATCCCAAAGTGGTTTACAAAAGTTAATACAATAAAATCCCTAAAAAAATATTAAAATTGATTAAAAACAAGAGAACCACAAAAAGCAGCATCCATAAAATAACCAAAAGCAGGAGGGTAGAGAGACCAGCAACCCCTAAAGGGTAAAAGCCTGAGCAAATAAAGTATTTAGTTGTCTTTTAAGAAGCAGCCACAGATGTCAGATAATGTACCTCCCATGGAGAGAGCATTTCTCTTACAAAAATGGTAAACCGCCAGAGATGCAAGTTTGGGGTGGTATAGAAATATTTTACATAAATAAATTTTAAAAAATGTCAAAGTCTGTGGGCAACAACAGAGAAGATGTCTCACGTGCATGATAACCAAGCCTCCCTCAATATCAGCATGTGGAGCTGAGCCCCCTCCAATGAGCTTTCTGGGCAGGCAGAAACCTTTGGGAATAGGTGGTCCTTCAGATATCCAGGACCCAAACCATTAAGGACTTCAAAAGGTGATAACCTTTAACTCCTCCCATCATACCTGACTGTTGGTCACTATAGCTGGAGATGGCAGTTGTAGTCCAAAATCAGCTGGAGGACTGAAATTGTGCAGTTGTGCTGGTGAATCTTTCCAGTAGCTAACTATTAATTACCAGTCTTAATTAAATCCCCATCTTCACGTAACACACATGTATTAGTGTCAGAGCAGGGGAGTCCAACGGTAGCCATGAAATTCACTGGGTGACTTTAGGCCGGTTATTCTCTTCAGTCTAACCTACCTCACAGAATTATTGTGAGGATAAAAGTGGAGAAAGAGAAGCACATACACTGTCCCGAGCTCCTGGGAGGAAGGGAAGGATATATATTTCATAAGAAATACATCTATATAGTAAAGACTGCCTTTAGCTGTTGCGGGCCGCAGGCCAAGAGCTATCTGTAGATTCTCCTATGAAGTGATGCCTCATATTTAGCTGTGGAAGATCAACTTTTCCCTCCTGTCACAGCAGTTGCGCCACCGCCACCAACTCACCTGGGCCCCATAACACCCTCTGCTTGACAAATCAGAGCACACCACAGGACCAGAGTTGGAGGGCAGCTGCTGTGTCCTGGTAGTGACAACCTTTCAACATGCATAGGAGTGAGGGAGGAATAAGGTGTAGGGAGTTAAATCTGCACAAGCCATCCGCTGGTGCTAATAGCTGCTAATCAACTTTCTATTGATTTGCAAATTGTGTTGCAGGCGAAGATAACCTTTTAGATTTGAAATGATGCTTGCATAGGTACAGCACAGAAACAGCTTTGTGCCTTAAGAGAATACAAATTTGAGGTTCTTCTGACTGTCAAAATTCAACAGATGAGAATTACTGTGAGATATGGAGTTTATTCACACAACCGAAAAGTGGGTAGGCCAATGCCCTACCCAGGTTTGGGAACTGTGTGTGCTCCCAATTTTCACTTGTGTTTTTGTGGGGTGGGGGGAGGTAGGAAGAGGGAGAAGTGATTGTGTGGAATCAAGGTAGGAGGAAAAGCTGGGTAAGACAGCACTGCCCTACCCAGTTTTCAGTTGTGTGAAAAGCCTCATGTTCTCCTAACAATTCTTCCCTGCTGTATATAAAGAAAATTTCAAAAATTCAATTTTTTGAAATTTCTAATATTTAAAATTTTTCCAACTATACTGGAAAACAAGGGATGCACAACTTTGGTCCTCCTATAGATGTTGTACTACAATCTTGATCCTTTAAATGTTGCTCACCCCATTGTTTACATTCCACTAATCCACTTCATGAACTTCACATCATTCTCCAGTGCCTGTAGACGCATCTTTGTTGCCACAGACCAGAGAGAAATTGTGCAGGCAACATCCTCTTCTAGCATAGCAAACTTGTTTGAGAAGGCCTTCTCTTGGGCAGACATCACCGTATTGTGCTATATCACCGTATGAACCATCTTCTCCAGCTCCTCACCTGCAGGAGAAGAAAAAGACAGAAGCAAGCAACTGAGGAAAGGGAATTCTCAGCTGTCCTGTCAGAGTTTCCCACCATCATCCATGCTCCAAGAAGCAGGGAGAAACACTGTGAAATACTGGGAAGGGTCCCCATCAGGATCTAAACAAACTGCCCTACCACCTCTGGGTTTATGGTGGAGTGTAAGGGGCCAGACCAGAGATGGGATACTGCTCTGTCTGTGCTCCTGAGTGCACAGAGAGCAGAAGAAGGGAAATCGGTTGTCTCCAGTCCCACTCCCACAAAAGGGTGCACCATCAGAGGATAAAAAGAGACTCCTGAGGCTTTGTGTTGGGACAGTTCATTCATCATGAGCAGTTGCATTAATTCATGAGCAGTAATGCACTACAACATACAGCACTGGAAACTCATATATAGAGGAGTCTCAGAGGTGGATGAGGACTCTGTTTGCGTCCCTGTTTACACTACCTGCGGCCTCAACTGGCATCTGGGCTCTGTAAAGGAAGAAATAATAGAAGTAAGACACAATGTGCATTAGCTGGGCAGAACCATGGCACCCTTCCACGGGTTGGATTTTCTACTTTGCAGAGGGAGTGGATTTTCATGGGGAGTAGTGCTTTGCAATTTATTCATAAATGATTTAAAAGTTGGGGTAAGCAGCAAGGTGGACAAATTTGAAAACAACACAAAACTATTTAGGGTGGGGAAATCCAAAACAGATTGTGAGGAGCTCCAAAAGGATCTCTCCTAACTGGAGGAGCGGGCAACAAAATGGCAAATATGATTCAATGTAAGTGCAAAGTGATGCACACTGGGGCAAAAAAACCCAGATTCATATAAACACTGTTGTGGTCTGAACTGTTGGGGACTGATCAGGAGACTGAACAATGGGTGGTGGGCAACCCATTGAAAGTGTTGACTCAGTGTGCAGCAGCTGTGAAAATGGCAAATTCCATGCTCGGGGTCATTAGGAAGGGGATTAAGCATAAAACATCTAATGTTATAATACCCTTGAACAAATCTATGGTGCAGCCACATTTGGAGTACTGTGTACAGTTTGGGTCACTGTATCTCAAAAAGGATGTTATAGAACTGGAAAAGATGCAGAAGAGGACAACCAAGATGATCGGGGGTCTGGCACACCTTTCTTATGAGAAAAGACTACAGCATCTGGGGCTTTTTAGTTTTAGAAAAAAGGTAACTAAGTGGGGAGATGTTAGAGGTTTATAAAATTACTAGCTGAACTGGATGCAGAGCATCTGCACCTCTAGTTCGCCACCACTGCCATGTGCCAACCATCCTCCATCTGCCATCATTCCCACCCCCAACCTAGAGCTTCCCCTGCCCATTGACTGGCCAACCACTACTTCCCCCCCCCACCCGCTTGCTGCTGCCACTTTCTTCCTGGCCGACTGGCCAGCTGCTCTCTTCCCCCACCTGCCCACCCACTGGCCAGCCAGCCAGCCGCCACCACCACCAGCTGCCGTTTTGTTTCCCGGCCAGTTGGCTGCCTGCCACCACCATTTTCTTCCCTCCCACCCATCCCTGTCGCTATCCGGCAGCTGCTTGAATTCTCGCGAGAGCTGCCACACATGGGGTTAGCGATGGGTATGCCTAGGATAAATATATATATAAAGAAGATGTGGAGAGAGTGCATAGGGACAGTTTTCTCTCACACAGTACTAGAACCAGGAGTCATCCCACGAAACTGATTGTCAAGAAATTTAGGAATGACAAAAAGAAGTATTTTTTCACACAGCACATAATTTATGGAATTCTCTGCCATGGAGCATGTGATGGCCACCAGCTTGGATGGCTTTAAGCAGGGCTTAGACAAATTCATGGAGGACAGGCCTATCAATAGCTACTAGCCTTGATGGCTATAGGTTACTTCTAGGCTCAAAGGCAGGATGGCTCTGCAAACCAATTGCAGGCAAGCAACAGCAGGAAGTGGGGGCATGCCCTCATCTCCAAGATAAGGTGCTCAGGAAGAACCAACAAAGGTGCTCCAGCAAAATGGTTCTCATATATTACTAGAGAAGAAAATGTGCATGGAAGGATATTAATAAGTATGGTCAGCTGGCATGTTAAAACTGGAGAAAAGCTGCAGAAGAAGATATCCAGTCTCTACATAAAAATACTTGGAGACTTACAAAGCTGCCTATGGGAAGAAAAACTGTAGGATGTGTTGGGATTTTGTCACAGATATTAAGGCTGTTCTCATGAGCAGCCTGCAGCCCAGCCTGGAAAAGGTTGATTGTGTGCAGCCCCGAGATCGAGGCAGATCCCGGCACTGCCATGGCACCTAACCCACCTTTTATTGAGTTTAAGGGTGTGAGTGCACCCTTAACCCTGGTTCCGAGGTCGTGTGACTGCTTGGGATGCTTGCAGCCTGAATGGATACAGAGATGGGTGCCTAGAGTGCCCATTCCACAGGGCATCCTCCAATGCACTGCACTCATTGCATGCTGAATTGTGGGATACGTGGAGTCGGAACACATCATCTTGATTTCTGAAGATCTGTGCTGCATGCAGCAGTATGAATCATGTGGGAGTGTGGTTTGTGCTTTCCAGGGACGCACCTAGATGATTTTGGAGTCTGGACCTAAAGGCCTTTGGATGCGCCCCCCCCCCCGCTGCATTAAGTATCATCGTCCCATATATATATATATATATATATATATATATATATATATATATATATATACACATACACACACACACACACACACCTTGGTGCACACATTTTTAAACATGTGAATTCCTGATGGCACAAACAGCAACTGAACTCACAGGAATGTAAAGATTTAAACAGGAAGCCCTCACAACAGCAGAGGAGAGGAGTCTCCCCACCAGCCCTCCCCTCACCTTCTAAGACCCCAAACCACACAGGCAGCCCACACAACAGCATAACAGAAAGGAGAGGAGTCTGGACTCTGAAGAACTAGACTAGTATTAGTAATTAGTAGACATACTGGTACTTCACTGACGTCGCTGATTGTTGGGTGGGTTGTCATTTCTGGCCGCTGCTAACCCCAACCAGCTCCCTCCCTTCTCAATCCCACTACCCCTTGTCTCCTTCTTCAAAGTTTTTTTTTGGGGGGGGGCACCATTGCCGCTGCCTAGCTTCCCGCCTGCCTGCTAACTCCTGCTCACGGTGCACGAGGCAGGCAGGCGCTGACCTGCCCTCGCTCAGACAGAAGAGAGAGGGTGTGCACAGGTGCAGCTGGTCTTGCCTTTTTAAGGCAACGGAAATCCCCCCCCCTACAACATGCTGAGGCCCACTGGCCATTGTGCGGCCCGCCGGGGATATTTTGGAGACCCGCTGCCACTGGGCAGCAAAGCATATGGGTAGCAGGGCACAGCACAGCCATTTTTTCTTTCTGGTGGCCGCCCGCGTGTGTGATGCAGGGCGTGTGGCGGAGCATTCACAGGCCCCACTGTGGCGGTGGAATGGGCCAGCGCCCCATGGCATGAGCCTAAGAGTGCCTCTGGTGCTCCCCACCACTGTTCTGGGATAGTCTGAGGGAAAGGTAAGTTTAGCACAGCCTTCCCAACTCACCCACCTTCTCCATCTCCGGTCTTGTGCATACCCTCATTGATTGTCTCAGTTCTTTATATGAGGCATGCTTCTCTATGTGAATGTCTCTATGTACTGGCTTGGGGGTGGAGTCATGGTTTGTTTATCTGCTCCTTACTTGTTACCTTGAATTCAAACTGAGAGGTTCTCCCCCACTCCTGCATAAGAGACAGTTTGCTTATTGTTTTCTTAGCCTTTGTTTTAGTTAGTAGTAAGTATCAAACTCTTGTTTCTTAATTAAAGTTGCTACCTGTTCAATTACTTATCCTCGATAAGTAATTACACTGCAACAGGTTGAAAGTGGATTTTCAAAGTGAAGCATGATGCAGAAGGAGATGTCCAGTGCTATAAAGAAAGTCTAGTAGCAAAAGGATAGTCTCAGAAATATGATGAGGATTATGATGAAACTTTTGCCCCAGTAGTAAAACATTCTTTTATAAGAATGTTCATTTGGATTGCAGCAGCAAGGAAAATGTACGTAGACCATTTAGATGTCAAAACTGCATTTTTACACATCTGAGGACATTTACATGGAGCAGCCACCAGGGTTTGAGGAACCTGGTAAGGAGGGACATGTGTAAGCTCAAAAAAAGCCTTTACGGTCTAAAGCAAGCAGCAAGATCTTGGAATTCAAAGTTAAATTGCTAGTTAAACAAGGGTCTATTCAAGGAAAAGCTGACTCTTGTCTATATTCAAGATTTAGAAATAATAGATGGACTTGTATACTAATATGTTGGTGATTTTTTTGTTTTGTTATCAAAACAGAGAAGATAGTGGTGAAATTGTAGAGAATGTAAACAAAAAAATAGAAGTAAAGCAACTGGGGAACAGTTCCGATTATCTCTGAATACAAACAGAATGAGAAAAAAGATGGAGGTTATCTTCCTAATCTGAAACAAAAGATAAAACACTTGTTAGAATGTCTAGGTCTTACAGTTGCTAAGGGAGTCAGCACTTCAATGGAAGCTAACTTTTTGAAGCAAGATGCAAACAGTGAACTTCTTCCAGAAAATGGGCAATATAGGAAAGCAAAGCAATTGGAATACCTCTATATATTCCCACAGTAGTGTGTGTGTCCACACACACACACACACACACACACACACACACACACACACACCAGACATCACCTCAGCTGTTGGAATTTTAAGTAGCAAAGTTAGTACACCCACCAAAAATCATTGGATTGCAGTTAAAAGGGTAGGTACCTTAAAGGTAGAGCTCAAGCCATTCAGACTTGCCCGGAAATTGCATGGATACACAAATTGTTGCAATACTTAGGAGCTAATGAACCAAAACCAACTGAATTATTTGAGGAAAATCAAAGTTGTATTTCACAATCACAAATGGAGAAGACAAAATCCAGAACAAAGCATATCAAGACAAAATGCCATTATGCATGTGATGCACAAGAAAAAGGGTCTCGTGGAATTGAAATACTGCTCAAATGGTTTTAGCAGACTTACTCACAAAGCCATTGCCAAGAGATCATTTTCTTGCAGTGCGAGAGATTATACAAGTTATTGATCAGTACTCGAGCAATTAGAATTCTATTGCTCTTAGCACTGCAGTAACCTCTTCCGGCCACTAGAGTCATAAGATATTAGCAATAGCAATAGCACTTACATTTATATACCGCTTTATAGCCGGAACTCTCTAAGCGGTTTACAATGATTTAGCATATTGCCCCCAACATTCTGGGTACTCATTTTACTGACCTCGGAAGGATGGAAGGCTGAGTCAACCTTGAGCCCCTGGTCAGGATCAAACTTGTAACCTTCTGGTTACAGGGCAGCAGTTTTACCACTGTGCCACCAGGGGCTCTATATTAATAGGTCTGTCCTGGTCAGTTAAACTTCAGAACTATTCAGTTGCTGAAGGCCTATTTGGGTACGTTGTCTAGTGTCTCTCTCAGTATGTGATGTTTTAGTTTCATAATAAATCTTTGTTTTTTGAACTCAACCTACTGTCTCTAGATAATCTCTTGGACTAAACTTTACTTACAGGGCATATTCTTCTGGGTGAGGATTTTAATGTTTCTCCTCACACCCCCTCATGAGCAGATGCACTGAATTGCAGTTGATGAGCAGTAATGCACTATGATGTACTGGGTTGGAAACCCAGGTAAGGATGTGTGTTAGAGATGGACCAGATCTCCATTTTCATCCCTGCTTCTGCTATCTGTGACTCCAATTGGCACTTGGGCTCTATGAATGAAGAGACCCAACTTCCAATCCCCATACAGACTCAGTGGTCACTCACTTATTGCTCATCCCAGGAAGCCCAATTTGCCCTTAAAAGGAGTGTCAGGAGGATATGAAAGACAGCTTTGGCCCTTCAGTTTTGTTTTGGTTCATTCATTCATTGGAGTGCAGCTTCCATCATCCCCAATAACAGTGGCCAAAGGCAGGAACTATGGGAGTTGTAGAGCCATGTTATGGGACTATCCAGATTCCCTTACCTTCAGGTTCAGCCAAGAATCTCGACTCCTGCTTTGGGGGTTTCTTCACAACCTCTTCCTTCTCAGCCACCATCTCAAAGGCAGGGTGGTAGCACCTTCTAACACCTATCAGAAGACATATCAGGTAAGAAAATTACATGTTCTGTTCCCTTGCACATAGCCACACTTTCTGCAGCCATGACAGAGAGGGATGGAAATCTGTCTGGAATGGAGAGGTGCATCTGCATTGCATGAAAGGATAGGAGCCCAGATCTAGGGGAGAGGTCCCCAGGACTGGAAAGCACCATTAAGGGTGAAGCTAAAGTTTGGCTGTTTAAAAGTAGAAAAGGTAGGTGTTGCTAAAATACCTGCCAGATAAAGCCAGAAGTGGGTAAAAAAATGACCACCAGGTAAAGCTCAGAAATACCAAATATAGAATTGCTACCTCACTGCCCTCCCCATGATGTGGAGAAAACAGTCAGAAATACTTCTGGTCTTTTCCTCACTTCACTCCTCAACCTAGTTTGCAGTTCTCATTGATGACCAGACTGAAGCCATTGAATTTATGCATCCATCATTATTCTCTTATCTGCTGGTCTGATTACCTATCTACTTCAATTTGTTAAAACATAAATGAACTATTGGCAGAAAAATCCTGCTTTGAAATCCAAGCGAGTTACTCAGCAAGGGGATATGTTCTCTCTTCTACTATTTTAATTCCATCACTTCCAACATACCCAAATGCCACCAGTCTCTGTTCCAATTAAACATCTTCATCCCTTCCTCAATTTAGTAGGTGATTAAGGCTTAAAGCATGGGAAAACCAAAACTCAAAGACTTAAGGGTTAGAAAAAATATATAGTTATGATTTTTTTTGAAATGTAGTCTATGGTGTTACAGTTACTTCTTACATAAAGGAGTTTTAAATAAATATGGCATTGCTGCATATTTACAGCAGGGGTTGCTTTACTATGGGAATGGTGAAGGATAGTTCAAGTGCCTATAACCAATTTCTCTGGTTGCTCTTCTCTAGTGGAAATCACACCGGACATCGTATGGATGAACTTTCCCTTTAAGACCTCCAGGCCTCTCTACTGCTGTAAGAGAAAGTTGATTCTTAGCAGCTGAAAACAGACTCTCCAGGCTTTGAATGGTTTTTTCAACTGAAGGTTGCCAGAAGTTCCTTCTTAGGTCCTCTTTAAGGTTTTTGAACCCCTGCCAGCAACAACTTCCTTTCAGGTGTATGGTCTTCTTGAAAGGCACAGGCACTGAGTTTCCAGAATAAAACGGGTATACTATCAGTCCACAGGCACACCTATACCACACTCTTTCCATTTACCCTAGGGTTTCTTAACCTTGGGCCCCCAGATGTTGATGGACTACAACTCCCATCATCCCCAGCCATGTTATTGTTTCTGGGGATGATGGGAGTTGTAGTCCATAAACATCTGGGGGCCCAAGGTTAAGAAACCCTGATCTAGCCTATCTCCTTCAGCTCAAGGTCTCATACTATAAACAGTCCCCAGGCCTATATTGTAATCCAGGGTTTTGGAGGATGTGTAGAGGGGTATTCAGATGAACACCCCTCTCACATGACTAAAGGATGTTCTGATAGCATGCCTGTTAGGACTACTGCCAGTCACCTCAGGGCGAGCACTCTCTCGGTGAGGCCTCAAAGTTATCATGAGTGCCGGTGAACAATCATCCAAACTAGCCACTAACAGTCTTAAAATGTTTACAGTTACTCCATATCGACTCTAATTACATCTGCCCAAAGAATATTGTGTGAGTCCACATATATAATATTTGCTTCTGCCTATACCACAAATTGTGCTAATGATGAGGCATGCTGACAGGAGAAACATATGTATTGCTCCTGTCACAAAATGTTCAAATGATGGCTGTGAATCAGTTTGAAGATTCCAAGCTGGTTAAAATAAATTAAATAAAAAGCCCACAGCTGCTTGATATGCACCTTCTAAAGATACTGCGATCCTTCTTAAAGACTTCTTGCCAGACTGAGTTCCATTTTTTAAACATCATATTTCCTCAAACTCTCCATTTAACTGACACAAATGTTTCTGGCCTTGTTCACCTATGACGACTAATTAAAGAGATATTTATGTATCAACAGAAAACCTTCCCCTTTATGATGAAGCTGGGGCTGATTCAGTCATTGATAATGTCAGCATTCTTAGGCTTAAGAGATGGCATTTGCTTTTTGTAGCAAAGGTTACGAAAATGTCTTTGAGGCAAGATTGCTCACTGGTCAAAGTTCCTTCCTTATGTCTATTATGTACAAAGTTTGAGATCACCAGTGCTATGGCAACATCACCAGCAGGTAAAGAAAACTACAAGGGCAGGTTTCATAGTCCTTTAATTAGTCTTAGAGTTCACAGGTCAGTATTCAAAAGGTCAGATTTGGTTTTTTGTATGCTCATGACAACTTTTCAGCCAGGCCTAATACAGTCTGAGCCGGTGGCTGCTGTTCACCCGCTTCCATTGTACTCACAGGAAGGGAACCGTGTTGCACTAGTGTGGAGAGGTCTAATGCAAATCCCTGCACCAGGCCCCTCAGGGAAAGTTGGGCCATGCCTGCTCCCCTATGATGTGTTGCCTACCCAAGTTTGCTAGTGGGCAACAACTCCTCCCATATTCCCCAATGGCGAGTGCAGGACAGATTTTGCAGCATTTATGGTGGCAGTTCTCTCCCCCCCCCCCAATCTCGGGAAGTAGAAGAAAGAGGAGTCCCTGTTGTATCTCACCCCCATACACTGATGGGGATGGAGGTTGAGAAGAAAACAAGCTGCCACTACAGTCAGTCCCCTTGGCAGTGGCAGCTCTCCCTTTTTTCACTCTCTTCACTGGCTAATAATAATAATAATAATAATAATAATAATTAATAATAATAAATTTTCTTTTTCCAATAGTCTTTCTCCCAAAGTCCCCCGCATCATTACAGGAGTATTTGGGAGGAAGCCTATTGGCCAGTGGGTTGGGCAAGAGAAGGAGGAGCTACCGCACAAGTCTTGTGGCCAAGAAACCCAAGCAGCAGCTTCTCCTTCTCCCGTCCTCCCCACTGGCCAATGGGAACACCTCCTAGAGGCCCAACAATGATTCCATTTGTAGTTGGGGGTGGCAGGCAAAACTGCAGTGGTGTGAGTCATCTAAGAAGCTTGTACTATTAGTGCCACCATACACTGGGGGTTCAGGGGTTGGCACAAATAGGTGGGCACTCTGATGCATGTGAACCCCTGGCCATTGCATGATGTAGCTGACCCCTGATACTATCCCTGGATGGCAATCATACCAAGCATGAAACCAGTCATTTGTGCTCCTGAACAAGAATGGAATCTGAACCACTATTTTGTAAAACCCAAACAGCAACATTTTCTGGTCAGCTTATCTTTATGCAGGGTGAGAAAAGCTGCATCTTCTAAAATTTCCTCTTCTACACAAATGTTAAAATACAGATGTCCTACCATTCATTGCACCACAATACAGTTAACCACATTCTTCGATATCAAGCACCTTGAGCATTAGGCATGACGACTTTATAACAATACAAATATTTTAGTTGCTTCTGCCACCTCTTTTCTAGGACACTCATCTACACAAGGTGATGGAGATCGGCATCAAACACCATTCCCTTAAACATCAGGATGTCAGCTTGGTCTTCCCACAAACCATGCATACCTACCTGCACACCTTTCCAGCAAGCTGTGGTTTTAGCAATAGAGGTACCTGTGGATAGATGCTAACACTGAGAATGATCCGGGGATTTGGTGACCAAATGAAAAAGAGGACAGGATTTTGCCTACTTGTATACAAGGCAGAATTTTAACAGGTATGGCTTTTCTCACTCCTGGTCAATTTTTCAGTGCATGAAGCAGCACTCTTCTGCTCACCTCTTAAAGGTCTAACAGCTCTATGCTGCTCAACTATGGTCACATTATAGGGCAAGTGCAACCCTGGGTTTGAAAAATCTGCCAAGAAGGTGTTCCGAGCCAGACACAAAAGGGTTAAGAATGTGAATTTCACAGTCAGATGAGCCTTGTTAAACCTATCACAGACATCTGTAGGGCATAAAAGGAGGTGTAGGACAGTACTAGCCTCTGTTTCAGCTAATGAAGTATATTTATTTTTTATGCTAGTAGAGGGAAGTTTAACAGAACTTTTTTTCTTATACCTTAGAATAATAGAGAATCTTTGGCCATAATTTGACATTTATTTATTGCATTGACATGATGGTCAAGTTTTCAGTTCTTGAATTTGTCTGTTAATAATAATGCTCAGTTGAAAAACTATTAGAGGAGGAGTTTTCTTTGACTAGTGTTTATTACATTTACCCTTTTGATTTTTTTAAGCCTTCAGGATAGCCAATGAAGTATTTTATAAGGCTTCATTTAAGAGTCCCAGATTATATCCTGAAAGTTGTTACCAAAGCTTTTGAGAGCAAAACAGAGAATGCACAACTTTGTGCCTGTTCAGCCTTGACAGCGAGTGTATCATTGTAACCTGGGCAAGTAGAGCATTACAGTGGATTTGAGTGATCTCTTCATATATCATTAAAATAAAACACTCCAACTGTGTAAGTTGTCTCATGGATGCTGATAGATGTGCGCTTTTGTAGTCACACTCCACAAGCTGTGACTCCTTTAGCTAGTTCATCACTTCACGGTAATGTTCATTAATGACTGGCATGTATGAAGGAGTCATGTTCTACACCACTGACAGATATTTCATATTGCCTCAAGCACAATACTTTTCAGTGTAGCCAGTTCACACAATTTGCTACGGGTCTTCAAGTGCTGAGTAAGCAAGCATTTGCAAACAGCTCTCAGATTGTCTCTGGTTTGAGTGGTATTTTAATTCCTGACCTAGTAGAGGGTTGTTGGTAAGACTTCCTCACAAGCAGTCATCTGGGGATGAAGCAAAATCATGACATGAATGGATATATCATATGATTTGAAAGTGTAAGAAAGGGAGGTTCTGAACTCACACACATTTTGTCGTCACATATTGTTGTCATAGCTTTCCACCACAACATGAAAGATCCATTTCCTTAGCAATTTTACGCTTCCCATAGCAACATGACAGACTTCTTGTTAAATGGAAAATGAAAATTCTCTGGAATCCTAACCAAAATCTGGTAAACACTGTTTTTCCTCTCTCAATTTAGCATTACTTCTTTGAGCATTACAGAGGGAGGGGTTTTAAAAAGCTAAATGTTTAAAGAGTCTGCCAGAATGAGTTCTGTGAAAGTCTTTGTTGAGACAAGCTGGTGGCAGGGAACAAAAGGATGCTCAGTCCTCTTACATGCTAAAAAGACTTTGGTGCATTTGTGTTTTTATTGTAATGGCAGGTATAATAATTTGTTTAAACTGCCTTGAATGCCAATATTAATAGAAATGTGGGATATAAATATTTTAAACAAATAAAAATAAAAAACTCTCACTCATCTTGTGTTTTCTCAAACAATACATATATCTCTTATTGATCAGCTCCCAGTACAATGGGAAGGCAGTCTCCTTGCAACTGTGGAACAGCCCAATGAATATTGCCACCCAGAACAATTTGTTATGGGGTGGCTAACAAATAAAGTTTATTTGTTTGTTTGTTTGTTTGTTTGTTTATTTATTTATTGTTGTTGTTATTTATTTATTAACCCAGAGCATTCTGATTAAAGGTAGTTCATTGTGGGTTCTCAATAGCCCCATCAAGATGATAGTTTGTGGGTCCTAAACCTTTCTATCAGTGTTCCCAACTGTTTTGATTTGGGGACACAGTTTTTTCCAGGTCTGAAATCAGAGGCATATTTTATGTTACACTCAAATAATACATTTATTTCTTATTGATCAGCTCCCAGTACAATCGGCAGACAATCTCCTTGCAACTGTGGAACAGCCCAATGAATATTGCCACCCAGTATCTCACCTTTCTTTGTCTGGTTAGTAATGGCTCAGGAATGAAACTATGCTTTCTGAGCAATAGCAATGTTTTTGGGATTCCCCCTCAATTTTCAGAATGGATTGCATCAGAGATTCCACTGTATCTTTCCCTTCCTCGGGATGATGTCATTGCCTATATATCAGCAGAGAGAGGGAGAATTCAATTGAGTATCTCTGCTTCAAGAAACATAGCATGGTGGATGCCACCAATATGGCAGCTTATTTTTTAAGGCACACTTCAGCTGCTCTTGTGACAACTTAGTGTGTCCTATCACATAATCTGAGAATAATTACTATTTTGCTACTCTGCCCAACACCAAAAGGCTGTTGGGTGGGGCAGAGTTTGCGCCCGGACCCTGGGGACACAGGACAGACGTGAGCATCTGCACTCTCTCCCTGTGCAAGGGGGAGCTGTGTGCTTGCTGTGGCCAATGAGGGAGCAGGAGCCACTTTTGGATATGTGGCTCGGCTCCCTCCTCCCCTTAGTCTTAACCAGGCTGCTGGCTCCCACCCACCCTCCCGATTACATGGTGAGAGCTTAGCTGGTTGCTTTGGGGCTGAGTAGGAATTTTTGTCTTCACCCAGACTGGCACAGGATGTGGAATTTTTCGCCTACTCTTCACTGTGCTTGATTTCAGGGAATTAGTGTTGGGAATTGTTTGCTAGGAAGTTGGTCACATGAGCAAGTGTGTGGGCAGGGTAAAGTAAGTATTCATTAGTGTTCAACCGGGGGCACCTGTGTTGTGTGAATGGTGGCTCCATGAAACAGCACCTCAGGGTTTTGTGGCCCTTGCTGGCTGGGAATTGACCACTTTTAGGTGGCTGCTTGGCTCACCCACTCAGAGTTTGGGGGGGCTCAAGGCGGGGAGGCATGACCTGGGTGGTTGCCACCTCCAGCACAGTAAATTGTGTGGCTGGATGAAGCTATGCAGCAGTTGCTGCTGGCATCGTTCAGGACTGGCTGATTTGCTCTAACAGTTATGGGGGCAGTTATGGGGGCAGACAGTTCTCGATAGGAGGCTGAGTGCCCCCTGAGGGGATGGAGTCACCTGTACTCTTGTTAATTACTAATGCTTGCTGCATATCCTTTATGACAGATAATAAAGTGTGGCCCTAGTTTATCCCATACATGTGTGTCCTGTCTTCATCTGGGGGTCTGGGGGCAAAGGTTCCACATCTCTCTTCTACCCCACCACATCCCCCTCAGCTGGGCAATGGTCAGTACTGGATTTTAAAGTGGTTCACATCTGTAGCTGCTTTTACTCCATAAACACATACATAAAATTTTCTCCAGTTGTACCAATTGCTCTTCTGGATAATCTGTCCCTCACAATGGAGCTGTAACATCATGTTCGCAGCTGAAGGTGTCCTAAGATTTTAGTTGCAGTAGCTGACATCCTTCCTGACTATATTTACTTGAGGAAGTCCCACTGAAATTAAAAGGACAAGTTCCATTAAGCATGCCTAACATCTCCTTTCAATAGGACTTCCTTGAGTAAGTTAGGATATCAGCCAGTCTTTCTACTAAAATTTTGCACATAATTAAATCTATTCCAGTAACACAATGTAGAAATAAATCTGCAGAAGAGAGTGAGTGTGTGCTTTTTTTTCTGATTTAAAAACCAAGGTCAGGTTTTTTTAAATTACTAATGTCACTTATTGTCATTATATGGTCTGTTGGCATTCTGTTTTCATTGACTTGGTCGCATTAAACAGGTAGGTTTGTTTGTGTCATTTTACAAAGCAGAAGACATTATCGTCAAACTGCTCCAGTAATTCACCCAACAGAATAATAACCTGCAAGTTTCATCAGTCATGTTCCGAGGATTCTGAATAAATACCGAGGACAAAGCCCCATCTATTTAGTCAGGAGAACAATGTCGTAGTCTCTTGCTTGGCATCCATTAGCATTGTAACAATCCCAGAAATCATGCTTTGTTCAGCCATTTCCTCAAATCATAGATGGAATAAGGCTTTGAGATTTGATGCTACATAACAAGGAAATAATCCTTTTACTATCAACCTGGCCTTGTCAGTTTCAATGAAAGAGGAGAACCAGCTACAAAACACATGGTTCTGTATTAAGAACAGAGTCACTGTGGTGCAGTGGACAGTGCAGGTTTCACTGTTATAACAGTGAAAAGAGAGACAGCGTGGTGTAGCGGTTAGCGTGCTGGACTAGGACCGGGGAGACCCGAGTTCAAATCCCCATTCAGCCATGATACTTGCTTGGTGACTCTGGGCCAGTCACTTCTCTCTCAGCCTAACCTTCTCCACAGGGTTGTTGTGAGGAGAAACTTAAGTATGTAGTACACTGCTCTGGACTCCTTGGAGGAAGAGTGGGATATAAAATGTAATAATAATTATAACAACAACTACTACTACAGCTAGTGTTGTGAACCAGGCCTGATTTGTATACTAAATCTGCTTATGAGCTAGCATACAATATTAGGCCTATTTCATCAGTGTCACCAAGTGACCAGATCTTTTATATTGGTGACCATGTAGGATCTGGGCGCAAGGAAGAAAGGAGATCATAGCAATCCTAAATGATTAAATGGGCTTTATTGAGTATAAAAAAATAACAACATCAATCTAACTGAGCAGAAAGCAGAACATTCTATCAGTATACTAACAATATTTCAACCCTAGCCAGCAACAATATTCACCCAGTGTTCCTAACTAACATATGTGTGTGTATTAAATCTTCCTAGAGCCTAATAGAATTCAGATATAGATGGAAAAAGCGGGGGGGGGGGGGTAAGGAAGGTTGAGGCCTGGCATGGGTCGGGGAGATCAGGAATTAGTAGAGGGAAGAAGGGGGGGAGGAGATGGGGGGATCCAAGGCTTGTGGAGCAGCATATTACCAGGGTCAAAGGCTTGAGAGCGGTGGGGGCCTTCAGCTGAAGGAGAGAGGCTATGGCTGGAGACAGGAGCTTTGAGAGCGGTGATTAAGCCAGCAGTTTGCTCAGAGCGAGGCTAAGAGTGAGAGCACCATGGCTGAGGAAGTCTTGACTTCTCACTGCGCTGTAGAAGTTACAGACAGTTCCTGTCCATGGACAGAGTTCCTGCTTGTTGTCCCGTGGCTTAGCAGCAAACTCTGGGATGGCTCTTGAGCAAGTATGCTTGTTAGGCAAGATTGCTTGTAGGCAAAAGACTGCTAGCTCTCTGTCCAGAAAGCCTCATTCTTTATAGTTGTATCTTCCTTTGATCCCCATAGAGTCTACTCAAAATATCCTCATTCTTCCTGGGGCCCCAAAAGGTGACAGTTTGCTGTTACCTTCTGGATAATGTCTTTTAATTATTCAGGATATTAGCCCAGTCCAAGGAGATCTTAAACTCTTCTTCTGTTAGCTGCTATCTTGAGGAGGACCAAAGCAAATCTGCATCTCTGAGCTGCAAATGGGCATCTTCTTTTGTCCCCAGATTTCCCAGCCTGGTCCCAGAAGGTGTTAAAAGGAGTTAGTACAAGGATTAAATCTACAGGTGTTTTCCTAGAGTGGGCTTTCTATAGACAGCAACTGAGTATCCCCTTTGGGCATAGCAGAGCAATCATTGACAAAGATTAACATAGACCTTGCAGGAGGAAGTGAGAGCTCAGCTTCTCACTTCTTCCAGACATTATCTGATAATGGGTTAGATTTTAACATTTGGATTGTTCTGGCCTGGCTTTTGTGCTTCTTTGAGTACCCATTTCACAATACAATGCTGGATCGCCTCTTCCTTCACAGAACAGTTCATGAGACCTGGGTGCCAGTTCACCCTGAGTCCAGGCATTAATTCATTTCTTGATAAAATGGAACCAGACACAGGCCTGAATTCCACATACTTCTGGGTTGGTACCTCTGGGTCTAATGTTGGGGTGCCCTCAACACTAGTGTGATGTAGACTGCTGGACTAGCAACCAGGAAGATGTGGGTTCAGCTCCCTACATAGTCATGAGGTATTGTCATGAGGTAATACCTTACTGGGAGGTATTGGGCAAGTCACTTTCTCCCAGCTTTGCCTACATTTATTTATTTATTTATTTATTAGGATTTTCTTATATACCGCCTCCTCCAAAAACTCTAGGCAGTGGACAACAACAATACCAATAAATTTTTTTAAAAAAATTAAAGGGCAAATTCCTCGTGAAACAGGTAGGTCTTAAGAAGGGCCTTAAAAGCAGCTTGGGATGGGGTTGCGAGAGACACACAACCCCATGCTTCTCATCTTTGAGAACTGTTGTAGCAGTTAATGAGCTGAACTACAAGTCAATAATTCCCTGGTCCAAATCTCACCTCTGTCATGAACTCTGTCACTAGGTGGCCTTAGGCAATCCACAGCCTCAGCCTCATCTGCTATGTGAGGATGCCAGTATAATCTTACATAGTAGATATGATGATAGTAAGATGACTCATGTGAAATGCTTTGAATACTCAAAAGCAGCATACAAATGCTAATTATCTCTCAGCATCAGCTACCCATCTGTAATACACCACAACGCTCTTGCATAGGGTTATTGAAAGGACATAAGATAATTTAAGAGAGGCTGATGCATTTACACTGAAAGGATCTATATAAATACTAGCTGACATCCCCGCTACCTGGGTGGAGGCTCTGCATGCAAAGTACCTTTACAGTGTTTAGTAAGCCAGAGTCCCACTGCGCAGGAAGAGGGGTGTCCGTGGCATTTCCATCAACCCCCCTAGGAGTGCTCTTTAACATACAAAGGTATGTTTCTGAAGGTCATGCAGCCCTCAGGATATCTTTTGATGTGCTAATGAGTGTTTCCCGGGGGGAGGGAGTTGGAAATTGTCTCCTGCCTATTATTATTATTATTATTATTATTATTATTATTAATAATATTTTACATTTATATCCCGCTCTTCCTCCAAGAAGCCCAGAACGGTGTGCTACATACTTGAGTTTCTCCTTTACAACAACCCTGTGAAGTAGGTTAGGCTCAGAGAGGAATGACTGCCCAGAGTCACCCAGCTAGTTTCACAGCTAGTTTCATGGCTGAATGGGGATTTGAACTCGGGTCTCTCCGGTCCTAGTCCAGCACCCTAACCACTACACCACGCTGGCTCTACACAGCAGGACTCTGAATTACTAAATGCTGTGGAGGCGCTTTGCATGTAGCATCTCCACATGCTTAGTGAGGGTGTTGGCCACTAAGTATTATTATCATTACCCTGAGCCTCTTGGAGAAAGGTAAGAAGCCACTATGAGAATGAAATAAACTGTCGTCCTGAGAGATGCCCACCTCTACTTTGAATGAGCCTGTGAAATCAAGTTCAGAACTATTTTTGTTCTTGAGTTCATTTTATTCCTATTCCTTCTTTGAAAGGAAAAATTACTATTTTTGAAATTGCCTCCAAACATAGGTGGAAAAATCTTTTTTGTAAATGACTCCCAACTGTAAGATTTGCTTTGCAGTAGCTGAAAGCTTCCTGCATTAGATTTCACACCAAAAAAAATTACTTATTTTGACAAAGCCAAGTGCTGCCAGGGTGCTCCTCTGCCCCAGACCAATTTCTCATGTCATCTGCTATGTGAACTGGAGAAAAAATCAGGTTGGCTTGATAGTTTTTTAAGTTACTCAGCATGTGCAATTAGCAGTGGCTCCTCTCTCCCAAACAAAACAAATACAAGCTTCTGCCCTTCACCATTCGTGCAACCATGAGGCATAAGTGCAGCCTAATCCGGATCAAGTGAAGAGTCTTTCAAACCCAGCATTCTGTCTCTGACAGTGGCTAACCAAATGCTCCAGCAGATTTCAGAAGATGGAGGTTGTATTTACCCCCATTGCTAATAGTCTTTGTGAGGCTTGTTCCCCACAAGTTTGTCCAATTCTGTGCTTTCATGCCAGCAGAGCGACAAGCCATCATCATTTTTCTACATGCTAAGTACTGCCAGTCATTTTTCAGTTAATGTTTCCAGAATTATGGAAGAATAAAAAGGGTTTCTCTACACACAAAATTCAACAGACTTCCATCATTTTCCTCCCCACAATCTATTTCCCCCCTAAATTAAAAAGCCCCAAGCTCAAATGGCTAAGGCATCTTGCTTCGTCATCCTCCTTGGAATGTCCCCAGGAAATTGACTATTAAAATGTTCTCAGCTGTATCCCAATGAAATGTTCTGCCTTTGAGCGACTTCTTCTAGCATAATTCTTAGTTGGCGTTTGAGGATATACATGTGGGAAAGTGACTGTTATTATATTCTCTCTTTCCAGGTACATGGGAATCACCTCTGTGCAGTTGGTTTACTTGGATGAGTAAGGCTTGGATGTTCTTGGGTCATAAAAAACCCTTTCTTTATTTCCAGATTTACCAGATAATTTGGCTGTAGTCAGAGTGTTTTGTATTTCTTGGTTCCAATACAAGACTAGTACAAATTTTAGGGCTGATCTGAACTATTACCCCTAGTTTTGCCACCCTAGTCACAAGCAAAGATGTGGGGATAGCTTTCAGTGGTGTTTTCAGGGCCAAGAGCAAAATTTAAATTATATGAGGGGAATGGAGGCCTTGCTGCAATTATTATTATTATTATTATTTGTTTACAGAGTCAGACAGGTGTTATTGACTGGTTTGTTTTATCCTGACATTGAGTCCTTCCCAAGGACCTGGGATGCCAGAATTTTATTGTCAATTGTTATAGATATCGTCGCAGAATATAGGCTGTTCCCAGTAAAGCTGCTTTTTGTAAGTGGCTGGTGGTGATTTCTGTGGCCCCTATGGTGTTGAGGTGCTCTTCAAGTCTTTTGGAACTGCACCCAGGGCGCCAATTACCACTAGGATTATTTTGGTCTTTTTCTGCCACAGCCTTTCAATTTCAATTTGTAGATCTTTGTATTTCTTTTCCTGCTATTCTGCTATCCCCTGGTATTGCTATGTCGATTATTTTCACTTGTTTTTCTTTCTTCTCCACTACAGTTATGTCTGGTGTATTGTGTGGCAGATGTTTGTCTGTTTGTAGTCAGAAGTCCCATAATATTTTTACATCTTCATTTTCTTCAACTTTTTGAATTTTATGGTCCCACCAATTTTTGGCTACAGGTAGCTTGTATTTTTGGCAGATGTTCCAGTGTATCATCCCTGCTACTTTGTCATGCCTTTGTTTGTAGTCAGTCTGTGCGATCTTTTTACAACAGCTGATTAGGTTATTATTATTATTATTATTATTATTATTATATTGTTTATTATTTTATTTTGGCAGCAATAGCAGTGTGGAACTCTTATTTTATTTTTACTGCAGCAGCAGCTGCTGCAACACTGCTTAAAGAGCTGGACATTTTTTCTGGCAGCTGGCTCCTGCCAACCACCATTCCCTCCCCAACTTGGATCCTGGCATGGAGCTCAACAGTTCTCATGGACAGCCAAGCCCAGACTTGTCTGCTTGATTCTGGGCTTGGCTGCTTGCAAAAACAGCCTCATAGTGGTGATTCTCTTATATTTAACAGGGGGAGAGCAACTGGCCCTATTCAGCCCCAGCACGGCATTCCTCCAGTGGTTGTTGGCATTTACTTTATGTTTCTTTTTTAGATTGTGTGTCCTTTGGGGGCAGGGAACCATGTTATTTATTTATTCTTTATCTATGTAAACCACTTTTGAAATTTTATTAGAAAGTGGTATATAAGTAGTAGTAGTAGTAGTAGTAGTAGTAGTAGTAAATGGCAGCTTCCTAGGTCTATTTTTAACCTTGAAAAAGAGGCGACTAAGGAGAGGCACCATCGAGCTATATAAAATTATTCATGGAGTGGAGAGGGTGGAGAGAGAGAGAAATTTCTCTCACACACAAACAACACAAGAACCAGGGATCATCCCATGAAATGGAAAGTCGAGAAATTTAGGACTGACAAGAGGAAGTACTTTTTCACACAGCACATAATTAATCAATGGAATTATTTGCCAGGGGATGTGGTGTTGGCCACCAGCTTGGATGGCTTTAAAAGGGGTTTAGACAGAATCATGGAGGACAGGTCTATCAATGGCTACTAGTCTGGTGGCTATAGGCCACCTCTAGCTGAGAGGCAAGATGCTCTATCCACCCCCAGGACAGTACATTCAGTGCCTGTTGCTGGTGTCTATCTTATGTCTCTTTTTCGATTGTGAGCCCTTTGAGGACAGGGATCCATCTTCTTTATTTATTATTTCTCTGTGTAAACTGCCATTAGAAGGGCAGGGCAGTATAGAAACTGAATTATTGATGATGATGATGATGATGATGATGATGATGATGTTGCTAAATACCAGTTGCAGAGGAGCAACAGCAAGAGAGAAGGCATGACCTGACCTCTTGCCTGTGGGCTTCTCATAGGCTTCTGGTAGGCCACCATGTGAAACAGGATACTGGACTAGATGGGCCGTGGCCCTGATCCAGCAGGGCTGATCTTATGTTCTTATTTTTGACAGCCTCCTAATGACGCAGTGGGGAAATAACTTGCCTAGCAAGCAAGAGGATGCCAGTTAGAATCCCCACTGGTATGTATTAATAATAATGTTTCCCAGACTATAGGAAACACCTATAGGAAGATGCTGAAAGGGATCATCTCATACTGCAAGGGAGATGGCAATGGTAAACCCCTCCTGGTAAACCAAAGAAAACCACATGGGTCTGTGGACACCAGGAGTCGACACCAACTTGAAGGCACAACTTTACTTTATCACCTGCAGACAGCTGCGCTCCAGCTACCCCTCATTCTCTTTTTTGCTTTGCTTAATATCTAGTCTGATGAAGAGTTCTGGAGAATTCGAAAAGCTTGTGTCTCATTATTTGTGTCATTTAGTTTGATCCTAATAAAAGTATAATTATTTGATCTCTTAATAGTATGCTGCCTGCTGGCTATTGTTCTAATTTTATCCATTTAACCAATTGGCAAACCTTCCTTGAATAGATGAAAAAAGCAATAATGGTAGAATTTCAAAGTCTAATTTTGAATTCTGAAAAAAATGGACAGAATTTGAGAGTTAAAGTGATTTTTTAATTCTCTCAAAATGTTGTTGGAACTCTGTTGGGGATAAAGGCTAAGTCACAGCCTTTAAAGAAAAGTTGCATTTTAAGGAGGGATATGAAAGAAGAGAGAATAAAATAACCAAACAGAATAAATGCAATATAAACTAATTTTAGTTGTCTTGATTTAGATGAAGAATATTTATTTATTCATTTATTTATTAGATTTATATACCGCCTTTCCAGAATGGCTCAGGGTGGTTCACAGCATGATAAAAACAATTAAAACAAATTAACAATTAAAATCAAACAATTAAAACACCAATAAAACAGCTAAAAGCCCTGAAAATCAGGGCAACAATTTAAAACAATTTAAAAACAGTTAATCATTTAAAACCCTGGAAGGCCAGGCCAAATAGGTAGGTTTTAAGGGCTCTCCTGAAGGACAGCAAGGATCTCACATTACGAATTTCTGCCAGGAGTGCATTCCACAGCCCAGGAGCAGCTAAAGAGAAGGCCCACCTCTGAGTCACCAGACAAACCAGTGGCAACTGGAGATGGACCTTCTCAGATGATCTTAATGTGCGGTGGGGATCATGTAAAAGAAGGCACTCTCTTAGATAACTTGGACCTAAGCCTTTCAGGGCTTTAAAGGTAATAACCAGCACTTTGTATTTTGCCCGGAAACATATCAGCAGCCAGTGTAGCTGTTTCAAAACAGGCATCATATTGTCTCTCCGGGTTGCCCCAGAGACCAACCTGGCTGCTGCATTCTGAACTAACTGAAGTTTCCAGACAACGTACAAAGGCAGCCCCACGTAGAGAGCATTGCAGTAGTCACGCTGGGAGGTTACCAGCTGATGCACCACTGTTTTGAGGTCATCCTCTCCAAGGAATGGGTGCAGCTGTCGAATCAGCCGAAGCTGATAGAAAGCACTTCTGGCCATGGCCTCCACCTGAGATACCAGGGTGAGGCCTGGGGCCAGGAATACTCCCAAGTTGTGCACCTGCTCCTTTTGGGGGAGTGTAACCCCATCCAGCACAGGAAGATCTGACTCATCCCTCAGATTCTGAGCCCCCACAATGAGCACCTCCGTCTTGCTTGGATTCAGCTTCAATATGTTCTCCCTCATCCAACCCATTACTGCCTGTAGGCAGGCATTTAGAGAATGAATGCCATTTCCTGAAGATGAAAAAGAGAAGTAGATTTGGGTGTCATCAGCATACTGATAACACCCTGCACCAAATCTCCTGATGACCCCACCCAGCGGTTTCATGTAGATATTGAAAAGCATGGGTGACAGAATGGAGCCCTGGGGGATATAGCAGCTGCATATAGCAGTTTCCATTTTGAGGAGCAACTGCCACCAAGTCCACCATCTGGAATCTACCCAAGAGATAGGAGCAGAACCACTGCAAAGCAGTGCCCCCTATCCCCAACTCCCCCAGGCGATCCAGAAGGATACCATGGTCGATGGTATTGAACCCCGTCAAGAGATCCCAAAGAACCATCAGAGTCACACTCCCTCTGTCGATTTCCCGGTAAAGGCTATCTATCAGGCCGACCAAGGCTGTCTCAACCCCATAGCCATCCCTAAAACCAGTTTGAAATGGATCTAGATAATCACTTTCCTCCAAGACTGCCTGGAGCTGGTCGGCCACCACCCTCTCAATCACCTTGCCCAACCAAGAGAGATTGGAGATTGGCCTGTAACTGTCCATCACTAAGGGATCCAGAGAAGGCGCCTTTAGGAGTGGTCTAATCAAGGCCTCCTTCAAACAAGGGGGCACCCTACCCTCCCTCAGTGATGCATTTATGATATTAACTAGGCCATATTCAACTATCTCCCTGGTAGATTGAAGCAGCCAAGTCGGGCAAGGATCCAGAGAACAGATGGTAGACCTCACCACCCTAAGCAGCTTGTCCACATCCTCAGGAGTCACAGATTGAAACCAGGGTGGATTTGATTTAAATCAAACTGATTTAAATCACAATTTAAATCACAATTTAAATCACTAGCAGGGTGGATAAAAATCAATGATTTTTTTTAAAAAAAAAATCAAAAAAATCAGATTTTTAAAAAATTTAAATTGGATTTTTTTGATTTTTTTAAAAAAATCATTGATTTTTATCCACCCTGCTAGTGATTTAAATCGTGATTTAAATCGTGATTTAAATCAGTTTGATTTAAATCAAATCCACCCTGATTGAAACTGATCCAATCTAATACTGCAAGAGGGATTGCTGGACACCTCCTCCATAGACCCTGCAAAAACAGTGGAGTCCAAGTCCAAGGAGATCTTGTTTGCAAAAAACTCATTAAAGGCATCACAGCAGAACGACCCTGCGGACTGATATGAAGTAGAAGGAGCAGAAATCAAACTCTTCACAAGAGCTGAGCGCGAACCTGCAGTCGCAATGTGAGCAGACCAAAAGCTCATTTTGCCGCATGCACCGCAGCCGCATAACTCTTCAAATGGTTCACATGCTGTATCCTGTCAGATCTGTACCGAGTTCTCCTCCACTTGTGCTCTAGTTGCCTACCCAACTGCTTCAGCCCCCGCAACTCCTCATTATACCAAGGGGCCATTTTTGAAGCAGGTCAGAAGGGACGCTTAGGAGCAATCATGTCTACTGCCCTGATGAGTCCCCTGTTCCAGGTTTCCACCAGGGCATTGACAGAATCACCGGCTGCACCAACGTCAAAATCCTCCAAGGCCTTTTAAAATCCAACTGGGTCCAGCAGCCTTTTCGGACGGACCATCCTAATAGGTCCACCACCCCTGCAGGGGTGGACTGTGGCTGTGAGACTAACTTTAACCAGGTAGTTGTCCGTCCATGACAATGGGGAAACGACAGGATCCCCCACCCACAGAACACCACCCTGATCAGAGTGAAAGACCAAATCAAGCGTGTGGCCAGCAATGTGAGTTGGTTCAGAAACTAATTGGGATAGGCCCATAGTTGTCATGGCCGCTATGAACTCCTGAGCCGCACCAGACAAGCCAGTCCCGAAGTGGACATTGAAGTCCCCCAGCACTAAAAGTCTAGGAGACTCCGACTCCAACTCCAACTCCACGACCAGCTCCATCAGCTCAGTTAAGGAGTTGGTTGTGCAGCGGGGTGGACGGTACACCTACAGAATCCCCAATCTATCTCTAGTTCCCAGCCACAAAGATATGCACTCAATATAAGTCAGCTGTCTCACAGGGGCCCTGGTAAGGGAAATGGTATTCTTATAGACCACAGCCACTCCACACACACACCCCACATCCTCTAGCCTGCTCCACAACAGAATAACCTGGTGGGAGAAGCTGAGCCCACACAGGATCACTCACTTCCCCCAACCAGGTCTCGGTTATACGTGCCAGGTCAGCTCCCTCATCCATGATCAAATCATGGACAATTTTGTTCTTATTCTGAACTGAGCTGGCATTACAGAGGAGCAAGTCCAGACTCTGTGGGTCGTTGGGGCTGCTCCCCAAGGCCAGAGAGTTGACAGAGCAGTTGGAAGTGGAAACAGTTACTAAATTACTAATTTCCCTTCCCCTATAATGGCCAGCTGCCCTGCCAGTGCCAATTCTTTTATTCCCCAACACAACAGTAATAGCTGCCCCAGAAATGCTGGGAGCACTCCCAGGACCATCCCCCTCAAGAGAGCCCAAACACATATTTGAAAAAGGCCTGGTACAGCCCAACCCCCCAACCCCAAGGGCCCAGCCCCCATTGACAGCCAGCTCCAGTGGCTGCCTACAGGAGGCCCATGGCTATGCCTTTGGCGAGCCTCCCTGCTTTTAAGCTAACAAGCCCTGAAAGCCACACCTCTCATGTGTAGCTCCCAGAGCAAGTTGCAGGTGGTTCTCCTCAACAGTCTGGGGGCTGGCAATCAGCCAGCTGGAACTTGGCAGCAGACAAGTAGGCTGCTCCCCATCTGGGCTGGAAGCTCCACAGGAGGCAAAGGAACCAGTTGGTAAGTCCCTGCAGGCAGATGGAATAGCCTTACAGCTCCTTGTCCCTTCAGGCAGGTGAAATAGCCTTACAGCTCCTTGTCACCTGATATTGCACATCAATGGCTGTCTTACGGCTAGAACTGTACTCTTCACCTTATACTCTTCCTCCCCCCCCTCCCATCTTATCCTTTGTGATCTAACATAGACTTTGACATTTGTGGAAATGTGGCTGAATATTTAATATAATCAGAGCTTATTGTGTTCCAAGAGCATGAGGCTTCTTCCTCCATATCATTTGGGTCTCTCTCTTTTTGGCAGGGGAAACTGTCCTCTAGATTGTTAAGAACAGGAAATTCTGATTGAGCTGCTTCGCACATGAATGCTGTATTTTTATAAAGAACATTAAAAAAAATTATCAGGCCCTTCCTTTCAGGTACCTTATTGAGATAGTCACTTGGGCGAGGGTAGGGGAAAGGCTTATATTTGCATATCCTTAGAGAAATACCCTTTTCATAACTGATGAGTAAAACACTAAGGCCCTGAAAGCAGGTGTTATGAGCATTCAATTGTGAGTCCTGAACAAAATTCCACTGGGGGGCATGAAATAAGGCACTAGATCTGTCCCCTACCCTTTAGAATAATGGAAAAGGTGGGACAATTGTCTTTTTGGCTGCAAAACTGAACAAAAAATTTAAAATGAACTGAACTCCCTATCGACAGTTCCTTACATTGCACAAGATTAACACAAATGGGGGAGAAAGTATGTCATACAGTGTTATTGGAATACAAACTGCATTTGGGTGAAAGGGAAGAATGACTCTTTCCTTTTCCAATTTTTTCAATGGAGTCTCAGCACCTATTGTTAAAGATCATAAATCATTTCAAGCAGAAATGCCTGCTGTGAATTAAGTGGCAAAAAGTGGATTGAAATTTTGTTACAGACAAAGAATGGAAAAGTTTGGTGGACTTTAAAAATCAGTATTTGGAACCAAATATTGGTGGATACTCCTGCCTCTATTAATAATAATGATAATGATAATGATAATAATTATTATTATAATTATTATTATCATCCTCATCCTCATCATCCTCCTCCTCATCATCATTATTATCACAGTCAGACAGGTGCTATTGACTGGTTTGTTTTATCCAGACATTGAGTCCTTCCCAAGGACCTGGGATGACTGAATTTTATTATCGGTATCATTGGTGTTATTATTATAGATATCATCGTAGAATATAGGCTGTTCCCAGTAAAGTTGCTTTTTGTAATTGGCTGATAGTGATTTCTGTGGCCCCTATGGTGTTGAGGTGCTCTTCAAGTTGTTTTCGAATTGCACCTAGGGTGCCAATTACCACTGGGATTATTTTGGTCTTCTTCTGCCACAGCCTTTCAATTTCAATTTGTAGATTTTTGTATTTTGTGGTTTTTTCTATTTCTTTTTTTCCTATTCTCCTGTCCCCTGGTATTGCTATGTCGATTATTTTGACTTGTTTTTCTTTCTTCTCGACTACAGTTATATCTGGTGTATTGTGTGGCAGATGTTTGTCTGTTTGTAGTCGGAAGTCCCATAATATTTTTACATCTTCATTTTCTACAACTTTTTCAATTGTATGGTCCCACCAATCTTTGGCTATTATTAGTAGTATTAGTATGATTTTCATTCCAATCTTCTTCTGAAGAGCCATTCCAGCCTCAGGTTGGTGGTGCTGCTGAAGTAGAGAGAAATTCCAGTCCTTCCCTTTTGCATTGGAAAACCTTGCAGGATTGATTAACCACTCCCCACTTTATCAAACATGCTCAAGGGTTCTCACTGATGATGTCATCCCTGATACTATCCTCTGTCTGCATGGAACTGGACAGTTGTGGAGTTTGGTGAACTTTAAAAATCAGTATTTGGAATGATCTAAAAATGAGCCAGAATGGAGTAAGCAAAAAACAAACAACAAAATAAAAATAAACCCTTCCAACTTGGCCAATCTATCAGCAAGCAAACCATTCTTACTCATCCCCGAACAGAGTAACCAGCAACATCATTCTGTTTACAGGGAGGGAGGAGGAATGTGCAGATCATGCTGAATGAGAAGCAGAGTGTGAGGGACGTCAACAGACAGGTGAAGCCTGCCCTATCACGGAGTATTAGCCCTAACTCCATCCCACTGTCTTGTGCACTTTCTAAAGGCAAAGCCCTCATCTCCAGCAAGAGGCTGGTAGCACAGCAATATTATGTCCTTTCCTCACCAGTGTAGATTGAGATTTCAGATATGATGCAACATGTTTGTCACAGGTTTGACTTGTACATCACCTAAAAGCAAAATAAATAAATCTAACCAAGGCATTGAAAAGCAGCAGTAATACAAAACACAGCACAGTATAAAAGGATACCCTCAAATGGAGTTAGCTTGTTCCATCCTTATTTTCTAACACTAGGTCAACAGACCTATGTATATGTAAACATAGTTGAAATTTGCCTTTTAAAATATTTGCTCTGCTAGTTTGTTAGTAACTGGCTTCTAAATACATAGGCCAGCTGATCACCAATCCAGCTAAGATGAAGACCAGGATTTCATGTTTTATTAAAGTCAATATGCTAAACATCCTGATACTAGACATGTTTGTCCTGATCCAACAAGAGGAATTACTCATAAAGGAGCATCCTTGTTAAAGTTCAGATAACACATCTTTATCATGAAGCTTACATAGGCTTTGTGGTGGAATGTATATAGGAGCCGGTGAATGAGTGTGTGAGTTACCCTAGTAACCAGGAACAGAAAGTTCAGGTGGGGGGATTTTTAAAAAGGCAGTTGAGACAGACAGAGAGGAGGAGGAGAGTTGGTGTTAGTTGCATAGGAGTAGGAGGTAGTTTGAGTTGAAGGTTGAGAGATCGGTTAGTGTTTTCTGAACAGGAAAGATTGTTTGGGGGTGGGGGTGGAACTTGAAGGGTGAATGTGTGGAGTCTGGAGAACCAGCAGTGTTCTGGGTAGCTCCTAATAACAGACAAGAAGGTCTGGAGGAATAGACATGTGCACGGTCCGGACCAGTCCGGACCGGCACCGAAGGGGGGCCCTTTCTTTTAGGGCGGGAGGGCTTTCTTACCCCTCCCGCCTCTTCACCCACTCCAGCGCCCGTATTTAACCAAATAACGGGGCACTGGAAACCAGCTGCCCCCGCCGCCCCCGCCCCCCCAGCAGATCCACATAGAAAGGTGCCCATACCCCTGCCGCCACCGACGCCCGCCCGCCCGCCCTCCCTCCCTCCCAGCTGCCCGCCCGCCCAATAGGGATGTGCATAAAACCGGTTCTCCCGGTTCGGTTCGGGTCCGAACCGGGTCCGGACCGGACCGGGGTGGTTCGGTTTTGGTTTTGCCAGACCACCCCCCCGGTCCGGTTCGGTTTCGAACCGGTTCGGATCCGAACCGAACCGGTTCGGATCACAAAAAGTGGCTGGTTTTGAAGGGGACATTGTGTTCTACCTGCCACCCAAATTTCAAGTCGATTGGACCTTCCTCTGATTTTTTACAAATTTTTTTCAAAAAATAAATTTTTGCCCATAACTCACAATGTGGAGCCCTTAGGGGCAAAAAAGCTGGGGTGGGTGGTAGCCACCCATGGGTGTCCTCCACCCCAAAAATCCCAAGGCAATTGGTGGCTCCTAGTATTATTGGTGAATTTCTGAAGAAAAATTTTTTTTCCATTGGCTAGAATGGGGGTTCGGGTCTGCCCCAGACCCACCTCTGTGGGGTGGCAGCACCCCCAAAGTGGGTCCGGGGCCATGGCAAAAATGCCCTCAGTCCCTCCCAGCAATCCCCGTAGAGATAGGAGTGATGGTTCTGTTGTTTTTCTGAGGTATTCTGAGTGTAGATTCTATGATAGCTTATGAGATTTCCAATGAGACACCATGAATCCACTCTCATTTGCTATCACAGAATCCACACTCACTCAGAACACCTCAGAAAAACAACAGAACCATCACTCCTATCTCTACGGGGATTGCTGGGAGGGACTGAGGGCATTTTTGCCATGGCCCCGGACCCACTTTGGGGGTGCTGCCACCCCACAGAGGCGGGTCTGGGGCAGCCCCGAACCCCCATTCTAGCCAATGGAAAAAAAATTTTTCTTCAGAAATTCACCAATAATACTAGGAGCAACCCAACAATTGCCACCCCATCTTTTTGGCGCCTCTCTCTGGGCGCCCTAACACGTAACACCTAGTCAGTCCATCTTAATGCCTACCTACTACCACCACTCCTATCCAAGCAAGTAAGAGGAGGACACTCAGAGAGACAACACCCACTCTCTGATCTAACAAAAAGGCCACAGCTGTGCTGCCTGCCAGCACAGCAGCAGCAGCGGAGCAGCACACTAAGCACAAGAGCAGCACACACAGAGAAGAAGCAGGAGGCGGAGCAGCAGAGCAGCAGACCTGCTGCTCCGCATGATGGGTGACGTGATGCCCAAAGGAACCACCGCCTCACTCAGTGCCTGCCACTGACTAGGCCCGACAGACAGAAGCCAGCCAACCTGCTCTGCTCTGCTCTGATGCTCCCCATGGATGATGCACACACACCCTACATCTGCATCCCAATGACCAGACCAGACCAGACCAAGTGCGCAGAGTCAGCACAGGCCAGCAGCCACCAGCCCAGCAACAACAACAGCTACTACTGCTACCACCACAGCCAGTGTTGCCGCTACAATAACATTCCCAGTCCAGTCACGCGCGCCACAGCCTGAGCCTAGCACACAGCCAACAGCTGCTGCCAGCCAGTGCCTGGCAAGCCCAGCCAACATGAGGAGGAGAGAGCTAACAAGTAGACGGCGCACGCACATCACCAACCCATCACGACGGCGCAACTGCAAGGGGAGAGGGCACAATTACAGGCAGGAGGAGGAGGAGGAGGAGGAGGAGGCGGGCGAGGCAATCCTAGCACAGATTTGAAAGTTTAAAATCCACCAGGACATCTTCTAGAATCTAGACTTCTGTTTTTTCTACCACCAGCTGTAGTGTCTAGTTAGTCAGTGTGCTGTGCAGCTGAGCTGAGCTGAGCTGAGCTGCATGTGAGGAAGGGTGACTGTAGCTAGTTCTTTAGTTTCAGCAGACTGAGCATTGAGCATGGGCAGTGGCCTTGGGAAGCAACACAATTACACGACACTCACCTGCTGCTGCTGGTTCTAGAAGTTGCCTCTTCTCGTCTTCACCTCTTCGTGTGTGTGTGTGTGTGTGTGTGTGCAGTGAGTGCATGCCTTTTGCCTTGCTGGAAAGAAATGCTTCTCTGGTCCACCACCACATATCTGCTCAAGGACACAGAGGCCCAAGGCAGAGGTGGTGGCACCAGTGTGAGTGCATGTGTGCTGGTGGTGTTTGCCACCACAGGTGTTTTGTGTGTGTATGTGTGCGCTGCTAGCTAGGAGGGGGGAGGGAGGCAGGGAGGGAGGCTGGGAGGCAGGGGGGAGGAAAGGGGAGGGGGAGAGGGATGTAGAGGGGATTGAAGGGGGGAGGGTCCGGCTCAGAGTTGGTCAGCCACATATTTGTGCACACACGTGCTCACGTGTGTGCTTCGGTGGGAGAGACCAGACTCTCATCATCTGCCAGACCGGGGTTGGGGGCAGTTGAGGCGGTGGTGGGCTGGAAGGGAGGGAGGATGGAAGGTGGTGAAGAGGAAGGGGAGAGGATGAGAGGGGAAGGATGGAGGGAGTTGGAGGGGGGAGGAAAAAAACATGTAGACAGACACACACCACACTACACACAGAAAGCATCCACACACAGAGACAGTGCTAGGCATCCATTCACACAGACAGACAGACAGACAGACACACAACAGGAAGAGACAGACTGAGCCTGCACCACACACACACACACACACAGACCCAATTCCCCCCCTGCACAGTTATCAATCAATATGTTGTGTTGGCAGCCAGTTCATTGCTATTCTGATGGTTTTGGGTTTTTTGCCATCAGCCAACATCAACAGTGACCACAATCAAGATGAACATAAGATGATAATAATTCATTCGTTTCATTTCAAAAAATCACCCAATCATTTTCTCCATGTAAACCAAGCCCCCCACACATGATTTCTGGTGACATTTTCAATAAAATCAATTCATTTGGCATTCATCATTTTGTTCTCCCTTTGTCACCTTTTTTTCTTTCTTTTGCATAATTTTGAGGCTTGATTTTGACATGGGGTTTTTAAAGAAAAAATTATTTACATGTTTATTTACATACAGTATTTACATATCTACACTGCATTTTTGAACGTATACCCGCCGCTGCCGCTAAGTCTAGTACTCCGTGGGCTGTGCTACTTTGGGGGGGTGTGCCGTGCCCACGCCAGGTCCCCAAATGCTGACAGGTGGATAGATAAAGGGCCTGTGCTGGTCAGCATTGGGTTTCTTTTTAGGTGGGCGTGGGCATTGTAAACATCTGGCCAGTCGCAGCACTACAACTACTACTACAACTGCATCTCTGTGTGGGCACACTACACGCTGCGACTGGCTGGCACGGCTCAGCATCTGTCACGTCAGCTCAGCTAGAGGTGGAAGGGGGGAGGGTAGGGATAAGCAGAGGTCGAGCCAGGCAGGTGACCAACCATGGGGCAACCCACGGTAATCACTCGCCCGTCTCAAACTCAAGCTTGGGGTAGCCCAACAAGGGGAGGTTCACCTTAAGGAAGACCAGCTGCTCCACCAGACCAGGGTCCAAGCGGGAGCGAGAGGGTGTCACCACGTCCCCGGCACGTGAAAACACCCGCTCGCTCTGGACACTGGTTGGGGGGCAGGAGAGGAGGCGCACAGCCACCACCGCCAGGTCCGGCCAGACTTGGCGGCGGCTCGCCCAGAACTGTGCGCAGTCCACGCCGTCTCCCTCCACAGGCTCCTCCAAGTACTGCGCAACGCATTGCTCAGCACTGGAGGGGGGCCTGGCAGGTCGAGCCTCCCGCATACCAGGCATGGCGCCATAGCAGAACCGCTGAAACCACTGGGCGGATCTCGAGTCGGTAGCAAATGGCTGCTGCGATGGCGCCGCCTGGGATGCCGCGCTGCTGGACTGGGAAGAGGGAGGGGAAGGGGAAGCTGACGCCGGCTGGCCGCCCATGCTGCTGCTGGGTGCGGGTTGGGCCGCGAGGGCTGCCCCCGCACCACTACCAACACCCTGGTCTCTGCGGGCCCTAGCGGCCTCCTCCTCCCTAACCTTCTCGACCAGGATGCCCTTCCACCTGGGCAAGTCGTCGGCACTCACGGCATTGCCCTTGAGGGCTGGGTGACAGAGACAAGCGAGGACATACTCCTCCCTGTCTCCCAGCACATCAACGAGCCGCTTGTCAACCCCAGACCTCAGCCTCCCAGCCAGAGCACGACCCTCTGGCGTGGTCAGAGAGATATGGAGTCCACCCATCAGCTTCTCGAGACCAACAGCTGTGGGCAGCGCCTGGCTCAAGGGAGTGGTGTCGCCACACAAGCCCTTCGTGGCAAGCTGGAAGGGCTCGAGTGCCGACACCGCCTCGGACATCTGCTTCCACTCTGCGTTCGAGAAGTCGCAGACATCCAAGGACTCGTCCCTCGCCAGGGCGACAAGGGCTCTCTCCTGCTCCAACAGGCGCTGGAACAGGAGGAAGGTGGAGTTCCACCGCGTCTCCACATCCGTAGGGATGAGATGGCGAGGAAGGCCAAGGTCATCCTGCTTCTGGCGAAGCAGTCTCCTGGACTTCTCGCTGCGGTGGAAGTGGGCGGCCAGCTTGCGGGACTTATCCACAAGCGTGGCCGTGGCAGCAACAGCAGCTGGGATGGGGCGGGCCCCCTTCTCCTGGGACGCCCTCAGCTCCTTAAGGCCAAGGGCGTCCCTGACGGTCAGATGGAGCGTGTGTGCCATACACCGTATGTTCACACAGTCCATGACTGTCTCGACAGCGGCGGTAACGTTGGCTCCATTGTCGGTGACAATGAAGCCGCGGGAGAGGTGTGGACACCCGCCAATCCACTCCTCTATCTGGCGGTCGAGTACGGCCGCCACCTCCTCCGCGGTGTGCCTCGTGTCCATCGTCTCCACGTGCAGGACGGCCCACCTGTGCCGTAGTGCATCGGGAGCCGCGCCGGACCCGGAAGCATCGCCCGCGGAGGTCCCCTCACTCTCCGGTCCCCACCAGTGGGCAGTGAGGGCCAGGAAAGAAGCGTGCATCCCACTGACACTGGTCCAGAGGTCAGTCGTGAAATGCACGCTTGTCCCGGCCGGAGCTGCACGCAGCTCGGCCGACACGAGCTCCCTGCACCGGCGGTACAGGGAGGGGACCACGTTCCGGCTGAACGTCGTCCTTGAGGGGATGACGTATTCGGGAGCCAGGTATTGGAGAATACGGCGGAAGCCGTTGTTCTCGACCACCTGAAACGGCTGGTCATCGGTGGAAATCATCTCCCCTATGAGGCGGGTGAGGTGATGATGGTCCACGCGAACAATACGCTGGCTGCCCGAGGACTGCGTCCACCGCTGGACGGGCAGTGTAGCCTGCCTGCTGGCTGGCACACTGCCGCTGCCCGCCCTAGTGGCAGATGCACAAGGCGCACTAGCGCTGCCAGCCTGTCCCCTGAGACCTGGGTGGTGACGCTCTAGGTGTCTCCACATAGGCGTCGTACCCAGGTGCGCAGGGTCCCTTCCACGGCTGACAAGCATCCTGCAGTGGACACAGCGGGCGTGGAATGGGTCATCTTGAGGAACCTCAAAATGCACCCATGCACCACTGCCCTTGGCCTCCTGCGCCCTGGGCGCCGTCCTAGGCCGTTTCTCGCAGGGTGGCTGCAGTCCTAGGGGGGGGGCGGCCGCCGCTGCCTGCCCACTGCTGCCACCCAACCCGCCCCTTCCGCCCTCCACAGCGGAGGAAGGGCCCGGCTGAACTGGCATCGGAGAGGCAGGCCTCTCCTCCACCACCTCGCCAGACCGCTCCCCACCAGAGTGTCGGGCTTCACGAGGGGGGGCCCCACTGAGCGGCGAAAGGATAGGGGGAAGGGGCCCCAGAGGGAGGGAGAACCTGGCTGCATCGCTGCCAGCCGCACGGTCCTCACCGCCCTCTACCTGCTCTTCCAACTCCACAGTCTCCTCCACCTCAACAACTGGCGGTAGCTCAGCAGCACCTGGTGCCGCCGGCGAGGAGGGACCCGCCACAGCCCTAACAGTGCCTCTGCCTCTGCCGCGATTGGCGGCAGCAGGCGTGGGGAACTGAATCCTGCGCACCAAAGATGGGGCCGGAGCAAAGAATTCTCCAATGGGGAGAACTGGGGTGTCCTCAGGCTCCCCGCGTCCTCTCCCTCCCCGTGCCGCAGGCGCACCCCGCACCTGGCCTCTCCCACCTCTGCCTGCCAGCCTTGAGCGAGCCCTGCCCGCCACACGGCGCTCAGACATGCTGCTAGGTCAGAAGGAGGGAGACTTTAGGAGGAAGGCCAGACAGGGTCAAAAAAATAATTTGGAGGGGCTTAGGGGCCAAAAAAAAGGCAGCTGATTTGGAGGCGGCGGGGGGGAAGTTTGTTTTGAAAAAAGGAAGCCAATGGGGGGGAAAGGAAGACTTTTTGATATGGGGGGGGAAGCCAATCGAAGTGAGGGGGAGGGTGTCCTTTTTGAATTTGGGAGTCAACCACCAAGCCAATTGGGGAGATGGGTCTGGGAGGGTTTTTTTTTAGAAAAATAGGGGGTTAAAGGGTGGAACCCCGGTGTGGGAGGGTGGCACGGGCAGTTGGGTGGAGTAGTTGTGGTGTGGGTGGCAAGTTTTTAGCTTTTTTTGGGGGGGGAGTGGATGGGGGGAGGGCACAGCACCTACCGGGGGTGGGGGAGGGATGCAGTCAACGCTTGGGAACCTGCAGATCAAAGGAGGAAACCCTTATTTAGTGAACTGGAACACAAAGTGTGGGTTCTGGGGGGTGGTTCAAACTCAATGCAGCCTATTTAGTGACTCTAAATTGCACACAACCAAAACCAGAACCCAGTCACACCAACACAGAGGTTGAACCCACCCACTCTGTGACTCTGCCTGCCCAATGCCATGGCAAGCAAGCAGCAGCAAACACTTGATGGCAGCCTCATGGATTGAACATCATGATCATCATCATGCGTGTGTATTGGCCCAGCATGTAGTGGCAGCATCAGAGCCCAGCCAGGACCCCACTCAGACTGCCCCAGAGGCAAGGAAGCACTCTGGCATGGCATGGGCCCAGCATGTAGTGGCAGCATCAGAGACCAGCCAGGACCCCACTCAGACTGCCCCAGAGGCAAGGAAGCACTCTGGCATGGCATGGGCCCAGCAGTGGCAGCATCGCATCAGAACCCTGGACCCCACTCAGACTGCCCCAGAGGCAAGGAAGCACTCTGGAAGGCACCTGTTCAAAAACCACCTGCAAGACGCATGCAATGCAACGCAACACACAGCAGCAATTTCTTTACTGGGCATGGGCATGAAGACACAAGTTTTACAACAGTACATCTCCTCTCCAAGGTTCCCTCCCTCCTCCCCACACCCAAATGCATTTCAGAATAGGGGTGTCCCTATTTAAAACCGCCAGCTAGGGAGAGAAAGGGGCAACAAAAGGTGCACAATCGCACACGCACTAACCCCTCTTCTTCCGGTCCTTCTCCTGCCGCTCACTGCTGGTCATGGATTCGCCGCCGCCAGCCAGCCACCCTGGGCTGAGACACAGCAGGGCGGCCGCACGAGGCACACAGGCAACCGGGGTAGTTCAACAACGATGGAGGGGCAGAAGTGAGGAGACAACACTGTTTGTGTCGCTCAACTCACCCCCAAGCAGAGACAAAATCAACCAAAAACTATAAAAAGAAAAAAAAACCGATGGCAGCCGCCAGGTGGGTAGGCTACTGTGTGTGGCTGCAGCTGTGGGAGAGGAGGTGGAAAGTGAAGGGGAGCAGAGAGAGAAAAGACTAAGAGAGAGAGAAAAGAGAGGGGGGGCAGGGACAAAGAGAAAGAGAGGAGAGAGAGAGAAAAGAGAGAGAGAGGAGAAAGAGAGATGATAGAGAGAAAGAGGAGAGAGGAGAAGCGCAGCGCAGCAGGGAGGGGGGATTCAGGTGTGGGGGGAGGACACAGCAGTAGCAGCGGTCCAAAGAGGTGGGGGGAGCAGAGAGGGTGTGTGTGGTTGGGGCTAGTGTGTGGCAGGGGGCCTGGGGTAAGTGGAGAGAGTCGGGGGCAAGGAGGAAAAGAGGTGGGGTGGGGGGAGCAGAGAGGGTGTGTGTGGTTGGGGCTAGTGTGTGGCAGGGGGCCTGGGGTAAGTGGAGAGAGTCGGGGGCAAGGAGGAAAAGAGGTGGGGTGGGGGGAGCAGAGAGGGTGTGTGTGGTTGGGGCTAGTGTGTGGCAGGGGGCCTGGGGTAAGTGGAGAGAGTCGGGGGCAAGGAGAAAAAGAGGTGGGGTGGGGGGAGCAGAGAGGGTGTGTGTGGTTGGGGGCTAGTGTGTGGTAGGGGGCCTGGGGTAAGTGGAGAGAGTCAGGGGCAAGGAGGAAAAGAGGTGGGGTGGGGGGAGCAGAGAGGGTGTGTGTGGTTGGGGGCTAGTGTGTGGCAGGGGGCCTGGGGTAAGTGGAGAGAGTCGGGGGCAAGGAGGAAAAGAGGTGGGGTGGGGGGAGCAGAGAGGGTGTGTGTGGTTGGGGGCTAGTGTGTGGCAGGGGGCCTGGGGTAAGTGGAGAGAGTCGGGGGCAAGGAGGAAAAGAGGTGGGGTGGGGGAGCAGAGAGGGTGTGTGTGGTTGGGGCTAGTGTGTGGCAGGGGGCCTGGGGTGAGTGGAGAGAGTCGGGGGCAAGGAGGAAAAGAGGTGGGGTGGGGGGAGCAGAGAGGGTGTGTGTGGTTGGGGGCTAGTCTGTGGCAGGGGGCCTGGGGTAAAAAAAAAAAACAACACCTGGGAACAATGGGCAGAAAGTCTGGGGGGGGGGGGAGAGGAACCAACAACAACCAGCAGGGAGGAATGGGACACACACACAGCAAAACCAGAACCAAAAGAAGCTAATTGATTTCACACAAAAAACCAAAGTAACTAAGACAGGACTCAACAGGCAGCAGCAGCAGCACCAGGGAGGATGGGGAACAACACTCAGTCTGGGTGGGAGGGGGCAGGCAGGGCAGGAGTGGAGGAGGAGGTGGCAGTGGGGGGAGTGGGTTTCTGGAGGGGAGGGAGGGGGGAAGCTAGGAGCAGGACCACAGGGGAACAATCAAATTTGAATCCAAACAATCTATACACAAAGTAAAAAAAAGGAAACCAAAGGGCAGCCAGAAAGTCTCAGGGCGGGGGGGGGGGTTTACAACTACCAGGGGGAGGGACTGGGGGAGTGGGTGACACACACAGGGAGCAAAACCAAAACCAGAACCTAATTCCACAAAGAAATCCAAAGAATGCAAGGCTCAACAGGCAGCAGCACAGGAGGGAAACAATCTTATCTGGGTGGGAGGGAGGGAGGGAGGGGGGAAGCTAGGAGCAGGGCCAGAGGGGAACAAATTAACAATCAAAATCAGAACACAAGGAATCAAATTGCAGCAATAATATAAACTAAATCCTCAGAAACACAACTCAGACAGGCAGCCAGCAATAACAATAGCTATTAATTAAAAACCAAAATCAGCAAATATATAAATTTACACAGAAGCAATAATTGAATGCAACTCAAAAAGTGGAACAAAAGTCAGGCAAGGCACAAAAACAGGAAAGCAATGCAGAAGAGGGGGGTGGGGGGGGGGGAAGGAGGGAAAGCCAAAACTTTGGAAGAAGGGTTGAGAGAGAAAGGGTGAAGAGAACAGAAAACACACAACAGGAAAAGTTGGAAAAAGTTGAGGGGAAAGTATTAAAGAGGTTTGGACAGAGACAGACAGAGGGCAGATGGACAAGGTGGCACACAACAACACACACAGAGAGCAGAGAGACAGACACACACTAATGTGACACACAGTCAGCAGGGACTCACAGCAGACACCAGCAGCAAAAGAGCAAGCAAGGTCTCAGAGATGATCCCACAACTGCAGCCAAGAGAAGTTTCCAGAGAAGAGGCTTGGGTTTATATAGGTTTGAAATTCCCTCCTTTGGGAGCCCCCACCTTTGCACTCCCCCACGGCCAACAGGGTGCCAGCTCTCAACAGTGCAACAGCCAAGCAGCCTACCAGACCAAAGGACTCATTCTGGCCAATCAAAGGATCAATAGCGCAGCCAATACAATGCCTGAAAATAGCATCACAAAATGGATGCTAGGAGCAAAAGTTTCAGGAATGAGCCACAAAATGGAGGACACACTTCAAACTTTAAAGGGACACTCCAGAGACTCAATTGAACTCCCGAACCGGTTCGGGAAACCCGAGCCGGTTCGGAGCCGAACCGACTCGGATTCGGTCCGGATCGGTCCCAGAAGGGCCCGATTCGGTCCGGGATCGAACCGCCGGATCCGGACCGGTTCGGGACGAACCGATCCGGATCCGGACCGAACCGCACATCACTACCGCCCAAATCCTTACCTAAGGCTGCAGGAGTAAATGAGAGGAGCTCCCGGACAGAGCTCCTCTCGTTAGAAAGGCCTGATGCAGAATGAAGGCGCTTTGCGCGCGCGCATGCGCGCACCGCAAAGGACGCCGGAAGCCCGGTCTACCCGACGGGAAAAGGCCGGGTAGACCGGGCCTCCAGCGATCGGAGGCCCAGTCTACCCGACCTTTTCCCGGTGGGTAGACTGGGCCTCCGGTGTCCTTTGTGGCGCGCGCATGCGCGTGCGCGCACAACACCTTCATTCTGCATCAGGCCTTTCTAACGATAGGAGCTCTGTCCGGGAGCTCCTCTCGTTTACTCCTGCAGCCTTGGGTAAGGATTTGGGCGGGCAGGTGGGAGGGAGGGAGGGAGGGCAGGCGGGCGACGGTGGCGGCAGGGGTATTGGCACCTTTCTATGTGGATCTGCTGGGGGGGGCGGCGGGGGCGGGGGCGGCTGGTTTCCAGCGCCCCGTTATTTGGTTAAATACGGGCGCTGGAGGGGGTGAAGAGGCAGGAGGGGTAAGAAAGCCCTCCCACCCTTAAAGTTATACCCCCCCACCCGGACCCGGACCAGCAAGGGCCGAACCGGTCCGGCAGTTCGGCCATTCCTTAGAATGGCCGCCGGACCGGTTCGGACTCACCCCTATGGAGGAATTAACTAAGTTTACAAGCCCAAGTTTAATTACCTCTGTACCAATTATCTTACCTCCCTATATGTTACATTTTATCCAGAACAGCTGATGTACCTAGTAACTTGGAAAAGAAGCTTGTATGCCCTGCTTTGCAGAGATCTTTATTCTAATCAGTAAATAATAAATTTCTTCTGGTTTTCATTTTATACGCAGCCAAAGGTGTTGAGTACTGAGAGCAGGGGAACGAGAATTTATATCATGTCACAATAAAAACAAATCACCTCCCTAGAATTGAGAGGGGCATCAGGGTGGGACCCTGACAAGCTTCATTCACCTAGCTTCATGCATCTTTTGATGGGGATGGGCATCTGTACCTAGGGCCAGCAGCTGATGCACGGAATGAGTCGCACAACTAGATTGGGGCTCTTATGTGAAGGTACATCTCGTAAGTGTCAGTATAATTTACTTCCATGTGTGTATTTGCTAGAGAAACCATGAATATCTATGATTTTCCAATTTCCAGCGTAAAAACTGTCTGCGCTCTTTCTCACGATTGAGTGAGAGGGCTTGAGGGTGGGTGGCAAGGAAGGCAGCAGAAGCTGCAGGCGAGCAACATGGAGTTGCTGGGCACACAAATTGCACACCCAGATGGTCTGCGACTGCCACAGCACAGTTGTGTGAGGGTTGGGATGAGTTGTCCCAGCCCCTGCAAATTCCCACAATGCACCACACAAATGTGTGGTGCAGTGTGGGGATCCCGCCCCCCCAGCAATGGGCAAGGGCCCATCAGGGTTTCAGCATTGGCTGTTCAGCAGCAGCTGGTGCTGACACATGGTCAATTCAATGGGGTGAGGGGAGTGAACTCTTAACCTTGTTTAAGAGCCCAGCTTCTTAGCTGGGTTTGCTGCTAAGTGGCTCCTGGCAGTTTCCACAGGCAGCCAAGCCTGGGCTTAACTGACCTAGCCTGGTCTTGGCTGTTTGTGAGAACAGCCTCTATATTTGCTATTGGGGATACGTGTCCTGAACAGACAGCATATTAGAGAATATGATAATCAGATCTGTGAAAAAGCAACTGTGAATACACATGCTGATCTCTGGTGCAGTTATTGATTTTTACCTCCTGTTGTTCTACCAATGGATGTTCAAGGTGGCTTCCAGCAAAGCTGCGGACAAGCCAATTGCATAGAGTGATATGCATACAACATGCAAAACAATTCAGGTCTGCAGTATAATTTTAAGTGTGATATCTGCCTTTTTGAAGAGCATTTGCATGATGTGCAATAAGCCAAATGCAGATAATATGTATGTGATGTGCAGCAATGATTCAGGAAGGAGCTGCATAGGAAAAATGTATAGTCACTCTTATGTACAACTGTCCCAAAATGCAATGTTGGCATGCTGGGAGGCACAATATCCATGGAAATAAAGGGATAGGTTTCATCCATCTCTGCCATTAAGGACAAAGCTGAAAACCCAAGAAATATCATCTAGTTTGGTTGCTTGCAGATGATGCTGTAAGGAAAGAAAAATAGATAGAGAGGAGTTTGTGAATCATTTTATGGTATTTGCCTCATGGGTGTGATTTGTATGCTAATTAAAAACCAAGTGGATGTTCACGCTTCAGTAAACATGTTTTAAACAACTGAGAGAAAAAAATAAGAAAACAAGATTGTAGTTTGCTAACTGTGAACAATCTAAATCAATTCAACATCAAGTATAGTAGGGTCTTCACATATTTTTTCTGCACTGAAGTGATGTTCCTGAAATAGATGCAGAATTGCAGGATCAGGTTCCAATGATAGTTTCTAGACAATGTTTACCACATAAGGAAAAGAGCATTTGCATTTTATGCCCCACAATTTAGGTATGAATTTCCTGGCTTTGTAAGTGGCTAATTGGAGTAATCCTCAGCCTTGCCATGGGAAAAATAACACTTTTGGAAACTATTTAACTTATATTATATATATGGCTATATAATATATATGTTACATAATAATTAGGGCTGAGCCCAAATTTTCTTTTCTTTTTATATTGGTTTTCATGAGCATCAAACAGAAATGCCTCCTGTTCTTGGCAGTTTTCAGCAGTTGTTCCAAACTTATTTGCATGGTTTTAATGCTGTTCTTCTTGGCATCTTTTTCCTTTCTTTTTTGCCCTCACAAACCTCAATCTCTTTTTGCCTGCACTGCCATTTAATCTCATAAGCTGTGTTGTGTGTGTTTTGTTTTGTTTTTTTAGTGGAGAAAAAGCTTTAAAAATTGTTCTTGGGTATGGAGGAATCAGTGAAGTCATTACAGGGTGAGATGAAGAAGTTTGTAGTGGCTGGGTCTCCCCACCCTCCCCTTAGCTGGAAATTGTGTAATATGCCTATACTTCCATATCCACCATAGCTCGTTATACCAGTTTCTAATACCCACAAGTCACCAGGTTCACTCATACAACTGTTAAACATCACATATAAATAGAGCTTTTGTTGTGGTAATAAGAAGTGACCAACCTGAAGCCATGGTGGCTAGGAATGATGGGAGATATAGTCCAGCTGGAGAGCTTCAGGTTGACCACCTCTGTTGTAATGCAATGATCCCGTGGTAGCTCATAGAACTTCTTTGCAGTAAATAATATTGGGAAGAGGTTACAATGCTTGGTGCACTTATACAATTTCTGTTACACCTCAGCCTTGCAAGCTCGGTTAAAAGGTTGTGTCAGTTTGCTGGTCTCTTTGTTCTATGAGCAGAATAGAATGCAAACCCAAAGAAATGATGATTGAACATGAAGTTTCAGAATTATAACACACCAGAGAATAGAGGAATAAAAGAGAAAATTACGATTATGGCTTGGCATTGCACCAGCCCTGAAAACCAGCCAATTTTCTGGCATATTTCTACCTTCTGGTTGCAATGCAAATGGCACAAGTTGACCTCAAATGTTCATGTTTCAACAGCTCTGAAAATCTACTTTAAAATGTTATGTCGGACGCTGTAGTGTTATGTAGCATAATGTACTGTGATGTGACCAACTCAGTCATATGGGACATATCACAGCAGGAGCAGTCAGCCAAAGAAGCAGTTTTCCATTAGAGGCAATGTTAGTGTGCAAGCTTCTCTGTTTTAATGTGGATTAAAAAATGGAGTGTCTACTGCAGAAAACACTGCTTTAAAGAGTCACTAAAACGCACATTTGGATTCAGCTATGGCTTGAACTGAACAGTTTGACGAGCTTCTGCAAGGGAGTTGAACTGACTTAGGAGCAGTGTAGGGGGAAATACCTATCTTTAGGTTTTGGTTTTGACAGTAGTGATTTACAGTGAATGATCACAGAATAGCTGTCTGAAGTCAGTGCCCCCTTCCCGTGCAGCTGCAGCCACCTGGAAGTTACTTGCCATGCAGTAGGGGACTGTATGATATAATTCAGTGGAAAAGCCCAATCACGTGGGACTAGCTCACCTGCTTGGCAGGCACCCTTCTGAGAAAATGATTTTTCTCCTAGCATCTCAATCCCCTCTTTCTACCTATTTCCCAGTGCAGAATTACTGCCCTCTTTCCCAAGTGTTTTCAAAATATTCTTTTTAAGACTTTGGGGTTACAGTTAGGAATACACGATATCAAATTATTTTGTTAAGCAGATCACTGGATGATATTCCAGGAGGCCACTTGATATTTCTTAATGTGAAGGAATGGTTGAGAGATCACCCTGGAATGGGAAGTCATACAAGTTTTATAAAGTGGCAACATACACACCTCTGCCTGATGGGAAGGGCTGATGTGCAAGAGTAAAGTAAGAAAAGTTTGAGACAGACTGATCTGGAGACAGAAAGACACAGACTGTGTTGACAGGGAAACAGGGACTGAATGGAAACATGAAGAAAGAGCATGCTAAAAGCTTACACACATTGGAATGTGGGGTTTGTTCACTGGGAAAATTGTTGTCATCATCATTATTGGCCAACATCCTACCTAAGGCAGGATGGATATGCCAGGAAGTTGTGACTGCATGTCATCTCTGCTTCCTCCCTTCAACATTAAAGGGGCCAGGGCAAATGCAGGTAACATGGGCCAGCAAATAATACCTTACTCACAAATGCCATCAGTAACCAGTTTTATTAATGTTCTAACGGACAGTTTTCAGTTAACTCACTCAGCCCTCTGTATAATGATGTCTGACCTGTTGCTTCACAGCTCAAGGCAGAACATCTGTCCCACATCTCAAGTAAGTCTTGAGCTGAGGTTCCTTGATTTTGCTCACTCTTTTCCTGTTGCTAGTCTTGCCACCTTTTACTAGGGCTGTCTTCAGTCAAGCCTGGATCCCCTATATTCCACTTTCTAAAGGGAAGGCTACTTTGGGTTGCTGGCACTCTGGGGGTGGGGCTTTTCTGTTGCTGCCCCTTCTACTACTCCCTTCTGATTCCAGCATTCTCTGTTTTATATCTCTTGCTTGGTTTCCTTGCCTATCAGCCACACTCTGTTCTCATCATAGCTTCCTGGCTCCATGTGTATCCTTTGGTCTGTTCTCCCAGCTCCTCTTCCTATACCTGTGGGCTCTCTCATCATCAAGGTTTTTGCAGGACTGGCTCCCCAAGTGGTTTAGATGCTTGTAAAGGGGAATCGGGTAAGCCCTTAGAAGTGCTCTGCACACTCCTATTCTCCAGCTTTCTGATCTGCACAACCCCAAAGGTACTTTCCCCTTATCGATCCTGGACTCTGTTGTTCACTGAATGCCCATTGCTGCATGGCTCAGATCCTACCACCACCTTTTTTCTTGTCCACCCCAGGAGAACTTGCTCTTCCCTGGAAACAATGGATTTCAGTTTGGATACCTTATTCTAAGGATAAATCTGCCCAGTGCTGGAGGTGGTTGCAGGGGAAGTGCGGATTAGATGGGATGAGAAGTGGGCTCAGTTTATGGCCAATCTGCTAAACTCAAAGGTCATGATGGGAATTCGTGATGAGATTACAAATGGAGATAGGAGCCTTGACATACGATCATTATAGGATCCTCATTCAAATGATACAGGAAAATCTTGCTCGAGAAAGAATCAGTCATAATTCTCAGTCAACTGCTAGATCCAGAAGTTGGTATGACCAAGAGTATATAGCTGCCAAGATGGAGTTAGTGACCTATTTTAAATTATATCGTCAAGATCCTCAATATGTGACTCCTTGGACCCTATTGGGCCTGAAGAAACAGTACAATACAAAGAAAAGAGAGGCTCAAAGGGTGTCCTGGCAACGGCTGATTAAGTAAGAGAGGGAAACTCTCCTCTCTTCTGGCACATTACAGCTGGCTATTCGGAAAACTGCCCCTCCCGTCTGACCAGCCAAGTCCCCGTAGAGATTTGGGAAGCACACTTTAGAGCTATCTATGTGGCCCAGGAGGAAGGACAAGTACCATCAGATTTTAATGTTTATTTATTTATTTATTTATTTATTTATTATTTGTGTTTATATCCCGTTCTGCCTCCAAGGAGCTCAGAGTGGTATACATGGTTATTTTTATCCTCACAAAAACCCTGTGAGGTAGGTTAGGCTGAGAGACACATGACTGGCTCAGAGTCACCTAGTGAGTTTCATGGTTGAATGGGGATTTGAACTCGGGTCTTCCCGGTCCTAGTCCAACACTCTAACCACTACGCTAATGGCTTCCCATCTTGGTAGCTGAAGTTAAGAAACTTATTGATTGTTTAAAAGTAGGCAAGGCCTCAGGCGGTGACTGTATCTCTCCTGAAATGGTTTAACTCAACACGGATTGGTGGCCTCCTGTGCTGGTGCCTCTCTTTACATGCTTAGATCGCACTGGGCACATACCTAAAGACTGGGACGAAGTTATAATAGTCCCCATATTTTTAAAAGGGGACAGATGTGATCCTGCTAATTTTCGCCCAATCAGCTTGTTGAGTATCGTGAGTAAGCTTTACTAGAGACTCTTAGATTGGAAGCTCCAGGATTGAATGGAGAAAGAAAACCTCTTGGGGGATGAACAGGCTGGTTTTAGAATGGGACACTCTGCTATGGATCATGCCTTAGTACTATGCCATCTTATTGAGAAGGATAGCAGTAAGCCCAAGTGACCTTTGTAGATTTTGAATCAGCATTTGACTCAATTTCGAGGCTGTGGGGGAAACTCAGGGATACGAACACTGATAGGCGATTACATCTTCTGTATGATGTACTAGACCAACTTCTGTATGATGTACAACTGGGGCCCCTATTCCAACTACAGATCACTGGAGATTATCCAGTCTAAGTTTATAAGAGCTGTACTCAGGGCCCCCAGAGGTATTTCTAATGCTGCACTAAGGTTAGAAATGAGCTTTCAGAGGGTGGAATCCAAAGCATGCATTTCAATTTTCAACTACTGGCTTAAGATCAATTTCCCCCCTCTGGGGCTGATTCTCCTAGTACTGGCTGACAGATTTCAGTCTTCCTGGACACAAGCACTGCTGGCAAAACTCTCATTACTTGGCTTCTCTTTAGAATATTTGTCACTATTGTGATATAATCAAGCCAAGAAGATCCTCAAACAGAAGATCTTGGACATTAAGCATCAAAATGATCTAGGTGTCATTTGGCAGACCATAAGAGGGTACCTTGGCAATCACAGCTGAGAACCAGCCAGTTATTTATGATCACTCTCTTTGCCCAACCACCAGAGAGTGTTCCTTAGAGGAAGATATGATGCCTTACCATGGCAGTTTTTTAAAATGGGAAATTTCTGAAAATTCCCCTAGCCAGTTGGATCTGCCCTTGTGGTTCGGGTGAGGTTGAATCTGTCGAATACATGTTGCTATATTGTTCCTTCTATAATGATAGTTAAAGTAGTCTTATTACTCCCTTGTGATTATACAGTATTACCCTGGCCAAACTGATGAATTCTACATCACACTTCTCTTTGCAGATAAGAAATTGTCTGTTACACACAAGGTCACTTTTCAATTGTCTGTTACACACAATATTTGCCAACAATTAATTTCTACCCTTTAGATCTTACCATAAAACATTTACTTTGTTGGTGTATTGTATGATAAGATTTGTTATCTGAATGTTCTGTAATTTGTTGTGTTTATGTCTGTTCTATGATCATAATAAAGCTATTCATTCATTCATTCATTCATTCATTCATCCAATACGAGAGGGCCCAATTCTGGCTGCTAATTCGGGATAAATTGCTAACTTTGCAAACAAATCTCTATCAAAGGGTCTTAGATAAAGCACCATTAGCAAATTAAAGCACCATTGGCAAATGATCGAGCCAGCTATCGATTTTTGAATGATCCAAGAAATTTAATATATTTTGGGACACCGTGATATAATCACTAGTGTTCATTTTATTCTGTACCCAAAAGGAAAATTCACCCAGAATGTAATCTTTCATAGCTTCATTTAAAAGTTGTAAATCACAATTATTGAAGGCTTGGGATAAGCATTGTCCTGCATATATAATAACCTCATGTTTAGACTGTTGTACAAGTAAAAACAGCTCCAGAAACCCCTTTGGGGGGGGTACAAGGTAGCATACAATATCCCATCATTAGATCCAATAAGAGCATTAAAAACACACCTTATGATTACAAATGCAGGCGGATAGGATACCAATATGTCTGCTATATAACTTCCTAATTTAGACTAAATTTTCTTAATTAGAGCTTGTATACATACTGGGGGCAAATATACATTAATCAGCAAGGGACTGCTAAATTTAAGCACAATTGCCTTAGCATACTGATCAAAGGAAGCTAGTTTTGTAACTGATGTTCGTCATTAAGTTGAAATAAGACAACCCAACCCCCTACAAAGACTTCCTCTACCCGCATCTTGAGGAGCTGGGAGAGAAACGGATGCAAATCAATCCAGCAATAAGTCATTAGGATGCCAAGTCTCTTGGGACACCTCAACAATGTCATTTTGATGATGTTATCCACCCCAATTCAAGATGTGTCGGTTGAGCTTGCTGCATTCCAAGCCTTCTGTTACATGGAATTCTCAGCTTTGTGGTGGAACTCTAGTCCCAGGCTTCCCCTGCATGTAATATGATTCATGGACAACTTCATCCAGGACGGGCTGCTGGTGATGCCTTCGACCCTTGGCTTAGGACGTTTGGGATCTGGTGAGCGACCTGGGTTGCGGGGGTCTCAGTTTGGACTGGGTACTCCATAGCAATTTGTTCTTTTGTGCTTCTTGCAGATGTGGAGCTACTCCTGAGCTACCGGCTTTCCCAGATAGACACCAGGGACCAGACTGCGGACAGACAAGCTCATGACAGGGATGAAGCTAAATTGGTGTGTAGATTCAGCATATTTTAGATTAATTTCAAATATCTATATATATTACATTAAGGTAGTACATTGGAAAGCCCTGCCCACACAGTGCTTTACCAATCAGAGGTAACAGAACAGAAGCACTGTGGTAGTAGAGCAGTGGGGATTCAATATGTAGAAAGGGAAGAGGAGCAAGTAGGGGGCGAGTGAGTGAGTGAGTGGCAGGGAGTGAGTGAGTGAGTAAGAGGTTGGGGAGGGGCTGAGTGAGCGAGAGATCAGGGAGGGGGCAAGTGAATGAACAGGGAGGGGCAAGTGAGTGTGCAAGCAGTGGGGAGGGGGTGAGTGAGTGAGCAAGCAGTGGGGAGGGGGTGAGTGAGTGAGTGAGGAGTGGGAAGGGGAGGATGAGTGGTGGGGAGGGGGCAGTTGAGTGAATGAGCGGCAGGGAGGGGGTGAGCGAGCAAGTATGCAGCAGGGAGTGAGTAAGTGAAAGAGCGAGCACGGAGTGAGAGAGCAAGTGGCAGGGATGGGGCAATGATTGAGCGAGTGATGGGGAGAGGGCGAGTGAACAAATGAGCGGTGGGGAGGGGGTGAGTGAGAATGGGTGGCTGACAGTGAGCAATAAAGCAGGGGCTATGGTGGAGGGCAAGAAGAGCAAGAAAGTCCTAGCACACAGATGATCTGTGTGGGTTCAGCTAATTGTAAAGATTTACTTTATGTTTTGTTGGTTTGATTCATTTATTGCTTTAAACTGTAATTCTACATTGTTTTATGAATAGAAATTAATCAACAGTTCTCTTTCTAAAAGATGCCATATCTACTAAAGTACTTTAGTGCATTTAAAAAGAACTAAAATTGAGGAACAGAAAAATCTGATTTAGCAGCATTAAACAAAATACATGATTGAGGGCTAAACAGAAACTGGTTTTTTAAAATATAGAAATGTTGCTGGAGATATTCAACTTATTTTCCTATTGTTCAGTCAAGTGTTTCTTGCCTCCCCACTGAGCACATCGTGTTCAATCCTCAATGCAAATAGATTCAGTTCCAATTCATTTCATCCCCATGTTTTTCTTATTTGTTTCCTGCAGAGCCTTTCTTCCAAAGGCAGATATCAGTTCCCTTTAGTTCATTGCTTTTTAGTTTTCTGTTTCTTCATTTGCTTGCTGCCGAGGTGGATGAGGCAATCTATCTGTCAATAAGGTAGATTTGAATAAAATGCTCTTTATTAGAATGATAATAGTAAGCTGCTATTAAAACTGCATTAAAAAGAACCCTTGTGTGTGTGACACTGATTAGTTCTGACCTTTTGAAATGGCCACACAGGTCATTACTGATTTTATTATTTAAACAAGTCCATTTTCATCCTTTTCACATTCATCTACTTTCTCTCTGAAGACTGCTGGCATTCCACTTTGGAGTGCATTGTATACATTCTTACAGAGGCCTAATTCAGACATTTGCTAGCACGTCCAGGGTCTTGGAACGATGCTATGAGTGTACCGTTTCCCTCTACCAAGCACTGCAGATAACTGGGTGTGACACTGGCACTCCATACAGATGTCCAACTGTACAAATGCTCAATTTGTGTAGTCTTCTCCTGCTTTTGAGGGCCCCTGTGGAGTGCCCATGTCATGTGATATGATATGCATAATGGAGGACAGGCAGCATATTGTCACCACATGAAGATTCTCACTGGCCTGGTAAATGTCTATCTTAACCAAGTTTGGGAACCTGTAATTTAGGTGGCAGGGGTTCTAAGTATGCATACAGTAGGATATAATTTTGGGAACCAGAATCATTGTTTCTACGGCCAAAACTACAGGTGAAACTTGGAAAATTAGAATATCGTGCAAAATTCCATTAATTTCAGTAATGCAAATTAAAAGGTGAAACTGATATATGAGACAGACGCACTACATGCAAAGCAAGTTAAGTCAAGCCTTAATTTGTTATAATTGTGATGATCATGGTGTACAGCTCATGAAAACCCCAAATCCACAATCCCAGAAAATTAGAATATTACATGGAACCAAGAAGACAAGGATTGAAGAATAGAACAATATCGGACCTCTGAAAAGTATAAGCATGCATATGTATTCAGTACTTGGTTTGGGCCCCTTTTGCAGCAATTACTGCCTCAATGCGGTGTGGCATGGATGCTATCAGCCTGTGGCACTGATGAGGTGTTATGGAAGACCAGGATGCTTCATTAGCGGCCTTCAGCTATTCTGCATTGTTTGGTCTCATGTCTCTCATCCTTCTTTTGGCAATGCCCCATAGATTCTCTATGGGGTCAGGTCAGGCGAGTTTGCTGGCCAATCAAGCACAGTACACTGTATACTTTTCAGAGGTCCGATATTGCTCTATTCTACAATCCTTGTCTTCTTGGTTCCATGTAATATTCTAATTTTCTGAGATTGTGGATTTGGGGTTTTCATGAGCTGTACGCTATGATCATCACAATTATAACAAATTAAGGCTTGACTTATCTCGCTTTGCATGTAATGCGACTGTCTCATATATCAGTTTCACCTTTTAATTTGCATTACTGAAATTAATGGACTTTTGCACGATATTCTAATTTTCCGAGTTTCACCTGTATGTGAGGGAACGATGGAGTCTCATCCCTCCCTCAGAGATATTCTGGTCCACTGAATGCTGGTCTTGTAAGTGTCTTGGCATCAAGATATTCTGGGCATATAGATATTCTCCCCAATTCTCATTTAGAAGTAAGCAGGCTCCCACCTTTCAGTGTTTTGGCCAATAAGTGCTAAGGCACTGGGATGACTGAAAAGAACTTGGGCACTTGGCCCTTAAAGAATGCACTGAAATGTATTTTAGTAAAATTATTGAATACTAGCTCGACTGGGTGCAGAACATCTGTGCCTCTAGCCACCTGCCCCGTCGCCGCCTCCCCTCCCCTTGCCTGCCTGCCACTGCCATTTCCTCCGTCGCCATTTCTCTCTCACACACACACCCATCCCCACGCGCCTGGCTTCTTCCTTCCCTTGCCTGTTGGCTTGCCCGCCGGCCAGCCATCATCACCACTTCCTTCCCCGACCACTGTCGCCACCGTTTTGCCCACCCATCCTCCCACCCATCTCCCACCATTTTGCCCGCCCACACAGTGCACAGCCCACCGCTGTTTTGTCCTCCCACTCATCTGGCCACCGCCTGCCTGTCCGCCGCAGTTTTCTTCAGCCACTGCTGCCACTGCCATTTTTCCCTCTCCCACCCATCCCATGGCTAGCCTATCCGGCAGCTCTCAGAACTCTCGCGAGAACTGCCACGCATGGGATTAGCCACAGGTATGCCTTAGATAATTCAGTATATAGATATTAAGGAAATGTATATTTATGAGATTGCCACAGGATGATTTGTGTTTTATGCTTGCTTTTTTATGCTTCACATTGTCTTCCCCTACAACCCAGACAGTGTACTGTTGAGCCACTCTTCCACCATACCGTTGGGACATGCAACAGCTGCAGCCTAACTTACTGTGTATAGTTTGCAGGTAATCTGCTATGAAGCCAGAGGGGGCACTGTAGCTTCCTCAGTACTGGTTGAGCTAGCTAGGAGTTTCTATTCTCTTTCCTGTTCCTGTTTGTTCCTGTGTGTGAGTCATAAAGTTCTGTACTGATCTCTAAGCCTTTGTCTCACATGCAAAGTTGTCTTAAACCTTGCACTGGTGTTTGTTCTGAAAACCACACAGACAGCCCACATTCTTCAACACATACAACTTCTAGCTATGGTTTTGACCATTATATTAGGGATGTGCGAACTGGTTCGAATTTGAACTAGTTCGAATTCGAACCAGGGTGGTTTGAAGGTTCAAATTCAAACCGAACCAGCCATCAGGTTCGAGCTGCAGGTTCGAATTCGAACCGAACCAGGGGGTGGTTTGATTTGAACCAGTTTGAACCATTTTGGACATCCACAAATTGGTAGGATGGTAGCTGGCACCCAGGGGTACCTGCCACCCAAACCCCAAAGCAATCTGACACTCGTACAATATTTTTATGAATTTTTGAAAATTATTTTTAATTTTTTCTCATAGGGCATAATGGGACTCAAACCAGGCCATTATACCTTATTGTGGAGCACCCATGGGTGCCAACAACCACCCAAACCCTGAAGCAATCGGACAGTACTGCGATTTTTTATGAATATTTGAAATATTTTCAATTATTTTTCTCATAGAGTATAATGGGACCAGAACCAGTCCATATCCCCTATTGGAACCCTCTTTGCACTAGACCACCACTCACTCTGGGCCACCCCAGCACCCCACAAGTGGCTTTAAGGTTTTTCTCCATAGGGAAGAATGGAGTTTTCAGCATCCCCATAACTGCACTTGGGGGGTGCTGGGGTGGCCCAGAGCGAGGGTGCCAACCACCTCCATGGGTTGCTAATAGGGATGTGCAAAATGTTTCAGGCACAGAATGATCTGTGCCCGAAACAGCGAATTTCGGGTGATTCGGGGCCGAACCGAATCACCCATGAAAAGATCCGAGAAATTTCGGGCACGAGCCGAATCACCCGAATTTCAGGCCCGAAAATTCGGGTGATTCGGACCTCCATTTTTTTGCCTTCTTTCCCCCCCTCTGTTTTGAGCAATGACGTCTATTTGAATTTCCCGCCTTTTTGCATCCCATTGACTTCAATGCAAAAAGGTTGGATGTGACGTCTGCTTGAATTTTGGGTGCCAGGGGCAAAATAGTGGGGTGGGGTGGTAGTGCCTAATGGGTGGAGTTTACCACCCCAATTGCAGAGGGATTGGGCAAAGGGCTGGTTTTTGGTGAATTTCTGAAGTTTTAGTGTCTTTGGGGCAGATAGGGGCATAACGTGGGAACTGTGCCAAAAGGGTGGGGTGGGGTGGTAGTGCCTAATGGGTGGAGGCTACCACCATAATTGCAGAGTGATTGGGCAGAGGGCTGATTTTTGGTGAATTTCTGAATTTTACGCGTCTTTAAGATTTTCCCTGTGAAGGGTGTATCGCTTCACGTCGGGGGGAAAGGGGTGTCCTAGAGCGGGGTGGGGTTGGTGGTAGTTCTGGGTTAGGGCAAGGAAGCTACCTGAATTTTGTCAAAAGAATTGGGCAGAGGGCTGATTTTTGGTTAATTGTTGAAGTTTTCGCATCTTTAAGGTTTTTCCTCATAATAAGTTATAATGGAGCTTTCATCAGCCCCATAAATGCACTTAGGGGGTGCTGAGGTGGCCCAGAGCGAGTGGTGGTGTAGTGCACATAGGGTGCCAACCACCCCCATGGGTTTCTAATCCATGGGGTACAGGGTTCTGTTGTATCTGTGGTTTTCTGAGTGTGGATTCTATGATAGCAAATGAGATTTTCAATGAGACAAAATGAATCCACTCTAATTTGCTATCATAGAATCCACACTCAGAAAACCTCTGAAACAACAGAACCCTGTACCCCATGGGTTAGAAACCCATGGGGGTGGTTGGCACCCTATGTGCACTACACCACCACTCTCTCTGGGCCACCCCAGCACCCCCCCCCAAGTGCACTTATGGGGCTGCTGAAAGCTCCATTATAACTTATGAGGAAAAACCTTAAAGACGTTTGAACTTCAACAATTTGCCAAAAATCGGCCCTCTGCCCAAATCCTTTAAAAATTCAGGTAGCTTCCATGCCCCTACCCAGCACTACCACCAACCCCCCCCCCCCGGCACTAGGACACCCCTTTCCCCCCGATGTGAAGCAATACACTCTTCATGGGGGAAAACCTTAAAGACGCCTAAACTTCAGAAATTCACCAAAAATCAGCCCTTTGCCCAATCCCTCTGCAATTGGGGTGGTAACCTCCACCCATTAGGCACTACCACCCCACCCCACTCTTTTGACCCAGATCCCACGTTATGCCCCCTATCTGCCCCAAAGACACTAAAACTTCAGAAATTCACCAAAAATCAGCCCTTTGACCAATCCCCCTGAAATTTGGGTAGTAGCCTCCACCCATTAGGAACTACCACCCCACCCCACTATTTTGCCCCTGGGACCCGCTTTTTTGCCCCAAATCAATTCGGATTTGGACCTGAATATATTTGGGTCTGAACCGAATCGGGGGGTGATTCGGGTAGCCCATATTCAGCCACAGAACAGAACGGGGGTGTTTCGGCTCAGTCCAAGCCGAAACACCAAAAATCCGAATTGCACACCCCTAGTTGCTAACCCATGGGGTACTGGGTTTTGTTGTTTATGAAGTGTTCTGAGTGTAGATTCTTTGGTAGCATATAAGATTTTCAATGACAAACTATGAATCCACTCTCATTGCTAACCTTAAAGACACATAAACTTCAAAAATCACTTAAAAATCAGCCCTTTGCCCAATTCCTTTCAAATAATTCTGATAGCTACCTGGCCCCCCTTGGGCACTACCACCCACCACAATCTGCTCTTGGACACCCCTTTGCCCCCGACATGAAGCTATACATTTGCTGACACCTCCATGCTTCTTTATGGAGAAAAACCTTAAAGTCGCGTAAACTTCAAAAATCACTTAAAAATCAGCCTTTTGCCCAATTCCTTTCAAATAATTCTGATAGCTTCCTTGCCCACCCTAGGAACTACCACCCACCACACTCCACTCTAGGACACCCCTTTCTCCCCAAAGTGAAGCTATACATTGGCTGCAATCCTCATTATTCTCTATGAGGAATTCCAAAATAATTTTAAAATTCACCAATAATCAGAGGAGTGTCCGATTGCCTTGGAACTTTGTGGATAGTATGCACCCCTGGTTGTCTACCACATACCCCACGTTTGTGCCCCTAGGTGCTCCACAATAGGGGATATGGGCTGGTTCTGGTCCTATTATACCCTATGAGAAAAATAATTAAAAATATTTCAAATATTCATAAAACATCACAGGGGTGTCTGATTGCTTTGGGGTTTGCATGGTTGTTGGCACCCATGGGTGCTCCACAATAATCAATAATGGGCTGGTTGGATTCCCATTATATCCTATGAGAAAAAATATAAATAATTTTCAAAAATTCATTAAAAAATCTTACGAGTGTCCGATTGCTTTGGGGTTTGGGTGGCAGGTACCCTGGGTGCCAGCTACCATCCTACCAATTTTGGGGTGTCTGAACCAGTTTGAACCAGTTCAAACCAGTTCAAATTGGTTCGAAGCGGTTCTAATTCAAACTGAACCAGGGGGAGGTTCGAGCAAAATCGAACCACCCCCTCCTGGTTCGAACCTGGTTTGAATTCAAACCAAACTGGGCAAACCGGTTTTCTATCTGATGGTTGATCATCACAGGGCAGGGATGCACTTGGACTGTGCAATCTCCAGAGTAGGGATGTGTACAGAACTGGTTCAGAGGCCCATTATGGGCCTATGAACTGATTTGAACAGCAGGTGGCTCCACTGGTTCAAAGGTGGGAAGTGCATCTTTAAGAGCGGGGAAGAGTGCACTTACCCCTCCCTCTGTTTTTCCCCTGCTGGTGCTCCATTTTCTTAAAGTCCATTGGTGCAGCAGCATACCTCCCTGCCACCCCATTGCGCCCTTTTCTGGAAGTAACTGGAAGTATCTGATGCACCTGTATGCCACACAGTGGGCACGGGCACATGTATGTCATGGGTGGGCATGCACAGGGCATGTGCATGCCCAAGCCCAGTGCACGCAGGCACCTTGAATACTTCTAGTTACTTTCAGTAAAGGGGGCAACAGGGCGGCAGGGAGGTAAGCTGCTGTCCTGATGGACTTTAATAAAACTGAGTGCTGGCAGGGGGAAAGCAGATGGAGAGATAAGTGGACCTTCGCCCACCCTTAAAGATGCACCTCCACCACCTTCGAACCACTCCTACCAGGTTCCGTGCACATCCCTACTCCAGGGCTGATTTTTCAGGCTGAGCACAAAGGGAAGGAGAGACACAGCTCTTGCAGTGGAGGGGAAATTACCTAGCTTTCCCCATGAATGCTTACAAGAGTGATAATGATACATTATCTTAGCAATTCTTCCTGCAACTCTGTGAATCTGGTCAGTGTTATCATTTTGTATATTGCTAATGTACGGCTGAGACTGAGAGAGAGAAGACCTGCACAGATAATATGTCCAAGCAGAATGGGGTGGGGGTGTGTGTTGAGAAGGGATTATGCTGGTTAGACCCACTCCTGCAAAAACACAAAAATCCTATTTGGATTCGACCATTAGCTCCAATAAAAAAAAGAACCCAATAATATAATACTAATGTTCAATTTAATAAAACTGTATGTCATACAATAAAAAGGTATCCTAACTCAATTAAATATCGTTTTTCCAAATCAATACAATATATCCATATGACAACACTAAATCCATTGAAATTGATAAGTGAGATCTCATTACACTACGGAACTAGTTAAGAAAGTTAGGTCCAAGAACATCTCCACTAATTCATCTCTGAAGTGTTGTGCTCTTAATTTGTGGGAGTTAACTTGTGTCTGTGCTTTCACAGAGAAGCCAATACCCTGAAAACACAACTTCTATACAAATAATCAAAAAAGACTTCTACAAGGCTAAGGCTTTGGATTGAGGAATATTACTTACTCCTCAAAATAAAAAGAAAATATCAATAGGATGATCATTCTGATGAATACATGTTTTAGGGACATACAGCAGATAATCAGGGGACATCGGCATTTTACAGGGCATTCCAAAGTGTGAAGACAACCCATGTTTGGACATAAGGAGAGTGCTAGTTTGAGGGATATTCTAGTACATAGCAATCTGGTGAGCAGCAGCTCCATTATAATCGTAGCCCCACTCCTGACCTCTGTATATTCATCTGAGCTTCTGTACAGTCTACACTCATACAATCTATACTTACACAGGCTCTGTTCAGAAGGTTGAATTAACAATTGGAGGCTGGGGGCAAGGCCAGCTGGTATGATCCTAACTCTCCCCTCCTCACTCACATATATTCATTATCCTTGGATGTGTCATCCACACAGTGCTAGAGATGCTTGCCCAAAGCCATCTGAGAAAGTTCATGAAAGAGCTAAGATTTGTACCAGGACTGTCTGGTTCACAGCTTATGCTTTGGGGATCCAAAGAGCTGCATCTGGACTTTCATAGGCACTTCAATACATGCACCAGTGTTTTCTGGGACTCTTCTGCATCCTTATGAAGCTGCTCCAGAATGCTGGAGAAACCCTCCAGAGCAACAGCCAATTCCGTGCAATGATCAGCAGAGTGCTTGTGTATGATCAATGCAATGATCAGCAGAGTGCCTGTGACACAGAATAACTTTAGATGTGCACAACGAGTTATTATTTATTTATTTGTGTTTGTTTGTTTGATGTATTTAACACATTTTTATACCACCCAAAACACAAGTTTATTTAAGCCTTAGCTAATACACAATACTAGCTCTAATATTCAGCACAGATGAGCCCTTACTGAGACTCCAGCATTGTTTAGAACTTTTTGGCTTGCAAAATATATAACACCGGTCTTTTTAATTTTGACTATATGCAGGGACACAATAGCATGCTGACTCTCCCCTCCCATAATCAGCAGCGGGTTCCCCGTACATGCATATGGCACTGCTCTGGAACATGGATTTTTCCCTATGCATAAACATAGGCAGGTGGTGGTGGTGGTGGGGTTACCCTGAAAAACCTATCCCCAAACAGGCAATGGTCACCTCTGGTAATGAGTATGTTTCTAAACTGTTGCAGCAAGTGGTGATTTGAGATGAATATAGAGCCAGATCATGTATTCCCTTTTCAGCACCCATTGTTTGAAGCTTCAAGCAATAAGCCACTGCAGATTAATCACTATAGATGGAACTTGCATATTACCCAATATCAGCTTAAACATTTGGCTGAGAGACATCAAATGTTGACCCACCATGGAGACATATCTTCATATCTAATAACTCTAGTGAGATTAGCATGAGGAGGATACAAACCTATGACTATCCATATTATAAATAATCATCCTGTGACAGTCCATTGTGATATGTGATGCATCCCAGCATCACTTATCTTCAACATCTACATAGACCCACCTATATGACTGATCAAGTCTCCATATTTCTTGTTCTGACAGGGAGTAGAATTGGTACTCCTTTTCCTATGTTTAGCCAATAATTTATTATCCACTTTGTTCCCATGGCCTTCATTGCTCCATGTTAGACAGTAGATCCATCTCAATTTAGGACACTTCTATTTAGATCCAGATTTAGTACCTTTCTTTTGACAAATGACTAGGAAGTTAGAAGAAGGTGGAGAGCTTCCCAGCAGAATTCTGGAAATTTGTTGTGGCTACAAGACTTGCCTTTATTCCCTGGGCAAATGTAAATATGATGAAGTACTTGAATTGTTTGTGATTTTTTTTAAAAATGAGATTCTTTACCTTTCACTTTGTTAGTTTTTGTTCCTCCCTCCCAATATCACTTTTTCTCCATTTACAAAAGTACATAGCAAATGGATGCTTGCCCCTATAGATGGGCTCAGAAAATGAAACCATCTTCTCCCAAATTTGGAAAATAGCTTCATTTCTCCTGAGTACAATTATAAATAAAACTGGAATTTGTTATGTTCTAATGATGTCACTGGAAGTTTGACAGGAATCTCCCATCATAAGAACATAAGTACATAAAAACAGCCCTGCTGGATCAGGCCCACGGCCCATCTAGTCCAGCATGCTGTTTCACACAGTGGCCCACCAGATGCTGCTGGAAGCCACAGGAAGGAGTTGAGGGCGTGCCCTCTCTCCTGCCATTACTCCCCTGCAACTGGTACTCAGAGGCACCCTGCCCTTGAGGCTGGAGGTGGCCCACAGCCCTCTGACTAGTAGCCATTGATAGACCTCTCCTCCATGAAGTCATCCAAACCCCTCTTAAAGCCATCCAGGTTGTTGGCTGTCACCACATCCTGTGGCAGAGAGTTCCACAAGTGGATCACGCGTAGTGTGAAGTGCATCCTGTGAAGTGCTCCATAAAGGATGTGTAAAGATAAATGGTTAAGAGATAAAGGGTTCTGTAAAGGTTAATTGTGCACTGAAATTGCTAGAAACAGAAATGTGACTGATGTTGCTTGCATTTGGAAGCTGTTTCTATTGACTCAATCTGCTTCACAAACGGGTTTCCACTCCAAAGTCACCAAGCTCTTCTTTCCCCTATTCTGTTACTTACCACACTTTGCCAAGAACAACTGCATTCTGCTTCCTGACACACCAAGTCCACCTCATAAATTACATTCCCCAATGGCTACCACCATGTCAGAGGGGGATGGAGGGCAAAACTCCTCTTTCCATGGCCAAAGTGCTGCCATTGCGGCCTTGGATATGTGTTTCATTTAAAGAAAAGGAGGGAGGATGTTGGGAGATCAGGGGTAGAGTGGGTGGGAAAGAGGTATACCAAAAAATCTTCTCTGGCTCAGATTTTAATTAAAAATTGGAGAAGAATTTGGGATTCCTGATGAGCCTTGCCTCTTTTTTTGCCTGGAATTAGGAAGTCTCACCAGTGTTTCTAATAAGGAATGCTCAGCTCATATTATCTTCCTGGCAGAAAGCAAAGGCATCTGTATCAGTCCTTCATGCTGCTGAGTTGTCAGCAATATGCAGATGACACTCAGCTCTATCTCTCCTTGTCACCTGATCCTAGGGAGGCGGTGGATGTCCTGAATCAGGGGCTGGAGGCTGTGATGGGTTGGATGTGGGTAATAAATTGAAATTGAATACGGACAAGATGGAGGTACTGTTGGTCAGTAGGAGAGCCAATCGGGATGAGGAGATTTTACTGGTTCTGGATGGGGTTGCACTCCCCTTGGAAGAGCAAGTACGGAGCTTGGGGGTACTACTGGACCCGGCTCTGCTTTTGGAAGCTCAGGTAGAGGCGGTGGCCGAGAGTGTCTTTGCATGGCTTCGTCTAGTGCTCCAACTGCGTCCCTTTCTTGAGAAGGCAGATCTGGCCACAGTTACCCAGGCCTTAGTCACGTCACAGCTGGATTACTGTAACATGCTCTACGTGGGGCTGCCCTTGAAGAATATCTGGAAACTGCAGCTAGTGCAAAATGCGGCAGCTAGGGTTTTATCTGGAGCTGCCCAGTGGGAGCACATCACACCCATTTTGAAAGAGCTGCACTGGCTACCAGTTTGTTTCCAGGTCCAAGTCAAGGTGCTGATTTTGACCTTTAAAGCCCTTAACGGTTGGGGCCAGGATACCTGAGGGACTGCCTTCTCCCAAGGGTTTCTGCCCACTTGACAAAGTCATCTGAGGGGGCTCTGCTCTGGGTGCCAACAATGAGGGAGGAGTGGTTGTCGTGCATACAGGACAGGGCCTTCTCTGTTGCTGCCTCCAGACTCTGGAATGCTTTCCTAGTGGGTCTTCGCTCCTCAGTCTCCATCACAGCTTTTAGAAAGCATGTTAAATCTTGGCTTTTTACCCAGGCTTTTATATGATTGGTTCTGCTGCTGCTCTTTGTACTCTGTATTGCTTTTATGCTTGTGTTATAAATTTTTAATCAGATTTATTTTATATTTTTAGCTTAATATTTTAATTGTGTCTTTTTTACAATCTTGTTTTTAAATTTTGCTGTAAACTGCCTTGGGATTGTTTTAATGAAAGGCGGTGTATAAATTTAAAAATAAATAAATAAATAAATAAATAAATAAAGCCCATCTTCTGTCTCAGTGTAAGTGAACTGGGCCTCAGTGTAAGAATGTCATGTGATCTAGCAAGTAATGTTCCAACTGTTATGCAATAAGTCATATAAAATCGAGTATGACCCCCTCCTTATTTTCTTCTGGTAACGACTGAAGGCAGTATGGAGTTGGAAGTTTTCCAAATTCATTTTTTGCCTCAAAAGCAGTAATTTGGGGTGAGCTGAACCCACCTAGAAAAGCTGTTAATCCTATCTTTTTTCAGGGCTGTTGGCAACTATTTGCAGTAGTTGTAGCGTTATTCTGCTGCTGTTTCAGTAGCCATCCACCCCCCCCCCGGTTCATTCCTCAGGTGACCCCACATATTCAGGGATCACATACTGGATATACTGGAATTACTAAGGGCAAAAGAAGCCAGTTAGAGAGAAAGGAATGCCTTCTGTACTAGCCATATGAACAATCCTAGCAATTCAGAGATGGGTCTAATAATCAGTTTTTCAAACCTTTGTCAATATTCCCTTAAAAAGAGCTTCATTCCTTCTACTGCTCTGCTCCAAATATCTGCAAATGAAAGTACCTCTTGTGCTTTTATGTTTATAGTCATCACTATCATTATTCTGCTTGCCTGTCCTAAATAATAAAGAAAAGGGAAGCCTGCCAGCCACAACACTATTATCCCAGTGGGAATCCCTTGCAAAGAAGATGGAAGATAAAACTTTGATTTTTTTTTTAAGGCAAGAAACAAAAACGATAAAACAATAAAGGGTTGCAAGAATGTTATTGAAAGTTTGTTTTTTAGTATATTTAATACACTGTGAAGAAAATGCATTCTTGCTGAAGGACATTTCCTAGATCTGAAAATGAGAAATTAAATTGCTCCATGATATTTTGATCATTATCAGGTTGGAGGCAGTTGCTAAGGGTTTACACTGAAATATCAATTTCCCACATAATCCCTTCTGTCCTTTCATCTCTTCAGACAGATCTCTCCTTAGCCTTATGGGTCCTTCTTTCATAAAAAGAGGGAAAGTATTTTGCATTTAGAGTTAAACCTTAATGGAAGGTGTCATATTCTTCAGCGTTGTCAGAAACTTCTTTTCTTGGTGGGCATGCCATTGATAAATGTAGAAAAAGAAGCAGCTTTTAAAAGGAGTAATGAAGAAATGTTATACTGTAAATTGGATAGACTAAAATGGAGAAGACCAATTTGATTATGCATTCCTGTCAGAGGCTTTGAAAACTGCCCTGCCACATCGTACCAGAACATCATCTTACCAATAATAATACTGATACATTTCCTCAGTAATCTACATGCATTATCTAACTATGACAGTTTTGTAAAGTGTGCTGGTCAGTATAATGCTATGTCAACCTATAGTTGAAAAGTAGCATATGTTTTTAGTATGTAATTTATTATTATTATCATTATTGTTTACACAGTCAGACAGGTGTTATTGAATGGTTTGTTTTATCCAGACATTGAGTCCTTCCCAAGGACCTGGGATGGCTGAATTTTATTATCAGTGTTGTTGCTTTTATGATTATGAATATCGTTGCAGAATATAGGCTGTTCCCAGTAAAGTTGCTTTCCGTAATTGGCTGGTGGTGATTTCTGTGGCCCCTGTGGTGTTGAGGTGCTCTTCAAGGTGTTTGGAATTGTACCTAGGGTGCTAATTACTACGGGATTATTTTGGTCTTCTTCTGCCACAGCCTTTCAATTTGTAGATCTTTGTATTTTGTGATTTTTTTCTATTTCTTTTTCTTCTATTCTGCTATAACCTGGTATTGCTATGTCAATTATTTTAACTTGTTTTTCTTTCTTCTCAACTACAGTTATATCTGGTGTACTGTGTGGCAGATGTTTGTCTGTTTGTAGTCGGAAGTCCCATAATATTTTTGCATCTTCATTTTCTACAACTTTTTCAATTTTATGGTCCCACCAATTGTTGGCTACAGGTCGCTTGTATTTTTTGCAGATGTTCCAGTGTATCATCCCTGCTACCTTGTCATGCCTTTGTTTGTAGTCAGTCTGTGTGATCTTTTTACAACAGCTGATTAGGTGGTCCACTGTTTCATCTGCTTCTTTGTTGTTTATTGTGGATTTTTCTACTTTTTCTCTTTTTGCATTTGTTCTTAGTGCCTGTTCTTGTGCATCCAGTATTAAATCCTGTTTCTTTCTTCAAGTTGCCATTCTTAAGCCATTGCCAGGTCTTGATGATATTTGATTTTCTGGTTATATTGTGCAAATATTGACCATGCAGTCACTTATTTTTCCATTTTTCTGCTCGGTTCTTGACTTGTTCTTTCTTGTAGGCCTGCTTTGTTTCATTAATTTTTAACAGTTTCTCATTATAGACCATTTTAAGTGCATTTTCTTCACTGTCCTTGATATATTCTTCAAGGCCTCTTTTCTCCTCCTCTATTGTTTGATAGATTTACAGCATTCCTCTTCCACCTGAGCTGCAAGGGAAGTATAGCCTATCTACATCACTGCGGGGGTGCAGAGCAAGATTGATGGTCATTATTTTCCTGGTCTTACAATCTAGCATCTCTAGCTCTGCCTGGGTCCAGTCTATTATTCCTGCAGTGTATCTGATAACAGGTACAGCCCAGGTGTTTATGGCTTGTATGATGTTGCCACTATTGAGTTTGGACTTTAGAATTTTTCTAACTCTCCTGATGTAGTCACTTCCAATTTTTCTTTTAACTTCAGTGTGTGCAATGTTATCATCCTGGAGAATGCTGAAGTGTTTGTAATGTTCTTTCTCTTCCAGAGTCTTGATGTTGCTTCCATTGGGCAGTTCTATTCCTTCTGTTTTTGTTATTTTTCCTTTTTTCATTATTAATGCAGCACACTTGTCTAGTCCAAATTCCATTGCTATATTGCTATTGAATATACGGACAGTGTTTAGCAGTGATTCGATTTCTGACTGGGACTTTCCATACAACTTCAAATCGTCCATGTACAGCAGATGGTTTACTTTACTTGATGTTTTAGATCTTTGGTATCAGAGCCCTGTTTTGTTTAGTATTTGTGAAAGTGGAGTCATGGTGATTACAAACAATAGAGGGGATAGTGTGTCACCTTGGAAAATGCCTCTTCTAATGCTAACCTGTCCAAGTGTCTCACCATTGATTGTTAACTGTGTATTCCACATGCTCATTGCTTTAAAAATAAATAAATATCTGAATGTTTTTGCTGACACCAGTTGCTTCTAAACATTTTAGTATGCATGTATGAGGTTAAGAGTCGAAGGCCTTCTTGTAGTCAATCCATGCAACACTTAGATTTTTTTTTTTGTTCTCTTGCCGTTTTCTAAAATCATTTTGTCAATCAGCAGCTGGTCTTCTGTGCCTCTGGTGTTCGGACAATTTCCTTTCTGTTCAACTGGAAGCTGCTTATTAGTTAATAAGTGTTGCATTACTTCATCTGGTATTATTCCAATAAATAATTTGAACATGGTTGGCAGGCAGGTTATCAGTCTATAATAATTTGGAACTGCACCTTTTGCTGGGTCTTTCATTATGAGATGAGTTTTGCCAATTGTTAACCATTGTTCAATATCACCTTCTTGCAAATGTGATTGAGCTGTTTTGATAGTTGTTGGTTACATTTTTTGACCTCTTTTACCCAGCCTGCTTTTTTATTATAATCTATTGGATTGTCCCATAATTTCCCCCAGAATTGTACTATTTCTTCTTTATTTGGTGTTTCTAGGTTTCTTGCAGTTTCTCCTTCTATGCTTTGGTAGAAACGTCTCTGATTCAACTGTGTTGTGCAATTCTGGTTTCGAATCTGCTAATCTTCTTTGACACTGCTGTTATTTGCTACTTTATTATTTCCAGGACTTCTCTAAATTTCCTTGATGGTAATTCTAGATGGTAATTTTGGATCAGATACTGTTTGGTGTTTTCATTCTTCAGCTTCTTGTCTTTCATATCTTTCAGTTTACTAGCATCTGATCTAAGCCTGGCGATTTTATTCTCTAATCTAATCTTCCATTTAGGTGATGTACTACTTTCTTTTTTTACAGGTCCACTGATCTTATATCCGAGCTCTTGTGTTGTTATTGTTGCTGCACTGTACATTAGTTGGTTTGTTTCTTGCAAATTCTTGGTTGTTATTCTGCATGTGCAGCATTGAATAATGCCTGAGAAATTGTTTTTTGGCAACTGTTCTTAGAGCTGGAAGTCGACCCCTGGTGGTTGTTTGGTTCATGAGCTCAGTTATTTTTTGCTTTAGTTCTTGTTGCTTTTCTGTTAAACGGCATTTGGGTTTTTGAGGTGAAGGCAAAGGGGAGGTTGCCTGGTTTTGATTTTGAAACAGTTCAGCAACCGTGGCATCCTCTATTGCCAACACCTCCTCCACCTGCGCCTGAGCAACTTCTTCAATTGGTGATAATTCTTCTTCCATATCTTGAGCCTGTGTTGCTCTTTGCAGTTCTTCCAGCTCAACTCCTGTGAATACTTTATTTCTTATTATGATTCTTCTCTGGTCTGCTAGCCTTTGTTTTATTATTTCTGTAACTGGATGCTTCTCTTTCCAAATTTGGTACATTCTTTTTAAATAACCTCTTCTAGTTGGACTCGACTTGTAATAGCAAAATCATTATTTCCTTGTTGCTGGTTTTTTGTTTCTTTTTTCCGGTTGAGCGACGTTTCTTCCAGTAACCCTGCAGTCTCCAGCCCTGGTTGCTCATCTGAAGATCCTGAGTCCTGTAGCCCACTTGCCACCAGATGTCCAGGGACTCCAGCGCCTGGCGCAGTCCTTGTTGACTTGTGCAATGACCAATCCGGTATAGATTTATTAAAGTTATGTCTCATCATATTGTTTATGGGAGATACACTCTTTGTCTGGCTCATCTGATGAGATCTGTCCAGTATGGTTTAACCTCTGGCATAGCTCTCACCTTCCTCAGAGGACGCAAGCCCCACAACCACACCAAGGTAGTGCTTCGCTGGGGGTGTTGTTGTTGTTATTGTTATTATTAATGCTATTTACACACACTCTACCAGATGTTATTGACTGGATTTGGTACTTTAATTATTGGGCCCTTTCCAAGGATCTAGGATAACTAAAGAAAAATTAAAAATGTCATTGTCGTATTTGTGCTGTCATGAGTAGTGTGGCCTTCTGTAGTTGATGTGTGGTAATTTTAGCCAGCTAATGGTGCAGCGGGGAAATTACTTGACTACCAAGCCAGAGGTTTCCGGTTTGAATCCCTGCTGGTATGTTTCCCAGACTATGGGGAACACCTATATCGGGCAGCAGAAATATAGGAAGATACTGAAAGGCATCATCTCACACTGAACGGGAGATGGCAATGGTGAACCCCTCCTGTATTCTACCAAAGACAACCACAGGGCTCTGTGGTCACCAGGAGTCGACACCAACTCAATGGCACACTTTACTTTAAGGTGTTGAGATGGTGTTAAAGTTCTTTTGGTACTCCACCAGGGGCACCAACAACTAGTGTCACCACTATTGTTTTCTTTTTCTTCTTTTATTTATATTAATTAATTTTTTATTATTATTACTATTACTATTATTTATTATATAGAGAGCTGAGGCTGAGAGACACTAGCTTGGCCAAGACCACCTGCTGTTTATTTCTCCCTCTCTCACAACACTAGAACCAGAGGGTCATCCCATGAAACTGAAGGTGGGGAAATTTATGACCGAAAAAAGGAAGGTCTTCTTCACACAGCACATAATTAACTTATGGAACTCTTTGCCACAGGATGTTGTGATGGCCTCCAGCTTGGATGGCTTTAAAAGGGGCTTAGACAATGTCATGAAGGACAGGTCTATCAATGGCTACTAGTGTGGTGACTATAGGCCACCTCCAGCCTCATTGGCAAGATGCTGCTAAATACCAGTTGCAGGGGAGCAACAGCAGGAGAGGGAGCAAGCCCTCACTCCTACCTGTGGGCTTCCTGAAGGCATCTGGTGCACCACTGTGTGAAAAAGGATATTGGACTAGATTGGCCTTGAGCCTTATACAGAATGGCTGTTCTTATGATTTAGTGGAGGAAGCAAGACTGGAAAGAGGATTTACACTCCAGTCATGGAATTCCCCAATTTACACTCCAGTCTTTTGAGGTCAAACTACTTATTACATTGGAGATACGTTACTGGCTCTCCTGACATTATTTTAATGAAATGTAATGTAGCCACAGTGTGGAGGTGGAGTACTAATTTGATGAGAGCAACAGTGAGAAAAGGAGGTGTTTAATCCTTTATTTTCATGTGATTTTCCTGGTCTGAAACTGCTGCTTCTCACATGAGGAAACTATACAGGTACTTGTATTTTTCTCCAAAGGCACAAACAATAGTTGGGAAGGACGATTTACGATGGCACTCTTCATGAGGGTGTCATCCAGTGTCAGGCGTTGTGAGTACACTGACAGCCCACACATCTACCTCTGGCAGCAGCTGTGCTTTTTCCTGTACAATGCACTCTGAATGTTGCATTGGTTCAGGGCATTTTGAAAAGAAATATGGGCACTGCTCCATATGGTGGCCAAGTTTTTTCTCTCACTATGCCTGAAGCAACATAACTTTTAAGCATAAGACTTTCCCCATAAAAATAGGTCACAATTGGCAGGTTCAGTGCAAGTACAAAAGACAGAGAGACATGGTGGCTGCCATACCGTAGAGTGCATCAGCCCATGCATACAAATTGCGCAAGTGTGCAAATGGTCTCAAATGACAGTTCACAAGAGTAAGCTAATTGGAAATAATAGGCATACTCTTGTGTAGCATCATGTGTGCAATTTGCACAGTTGTGCAACAGTGTGTGCATACATCATTGCCCTTGTGTGGCATGTCAGCCAGTATACTTATACTTTGAGAATCCTGACACACTGGAATGAGGAACAAAGGATTACCCAAAGTGACTTAGAGTAGGAACTTTCTCTTGGGCCCTTGTGCTTTCATTGTCCCCTCAGCCTTTGCCAGTTCAAGTGCTGATTATGCTTGCTGACAAGGCCTCTTCTGAGTACCTTTTACATTTGTGGACAGTGATAAACATTTACTGATCTAATAATATTGATCTGATGCTTTGGCCAAGCTGGTGTCACCCATCCTAGGCAACTGGCCAGAATGCTAGTTTCTAGCCCTCCTCTTCGTAGCAAATATATCCACCAACAGAGCTTGGGGAGGTTGGTTTTTAACTAATTAAGAAGCTACAGATGAGACAATTTATTTTAAAAAGTTGTGGGCCATATTTCAACCCATTAACTGGGTCTCATGACTGTTCCAGAGGTGTGGGGGCAAAACCTGCTATAGTAGAGGGGCAAGTAGAGGGGCATTTGAGGGGCAAGTGTAACTTGTGAACTAACTAATTTGAACCAAGTTTGGTACAACTGTAGTGAGTGTTACACAAGGACACCTCAACAGTGTAGTTTGTAATGATGATGTCATCACATCCCTTGCTAACTGGGCAAAAAGGCACCTTTTACGTGGTGATTCTCTTTATTTAGCAGGGGGAGAGTAACTGGCCCTATCCACCCCCAGCACAGTACTTCCAGTGACTGTTGCTGGTGTCTATCTTATGTTTTTGTTTTTTTTAATTGTGAGCCCTTTGGGGACAGGGAGCCATCGTATTCATTTATTATTTCTCTGTGTAAACCGCCCTGAGCCATTTTTGGAAGAGCGGTATAGAAATCGAATTCATCATCATCATCATCATCATCATCATCATCATCATCATCCACCCTGATTCAAGATAGCGGACATATAAACATTTGAGGTGAAAGTGGGCTATTTTTGAACTGCCTAACTGATTTGAAGAAAATTTGCTACAGCAGTAGGGACAAGTAGGGACACCTCAATGGCATAATTAGAGATGATGTCATCCACCCCAATTCAAGACGGCAGACACTTAAATGTTTGAAGCGCAAGTGGGCTAACTTGTGGACCATTTAACCAATTTCAACCAAATTTGTTACAGTTGTAGTGAGTGACACACAGGGACACCTCAATGGTTTAGATTGTAATGATGTCATCTACCCCAATCCAAGATGGCAGGCACATTAATGTTTGAGGCACAATGGGGCTAACTTGTGGACTACCTAACCGATTTGAACCAATTTGCTACAGTTGTAATGAGTGACACACAGGGACACCTCAATGGTGAGGTTTGTGATGATGTTATCCACTCCAAATCAAGAAGGCAGACACATGAACATTTGAGGCACAACTGGGTTAACTTGTGAACTGCCTAACCAATTTGAACCAAATTTGCTACAGGTGTAGGGACACATAGGAATGGTTTATGGATGTAGTTTGTAATGATGGCATCTACCGTGATTGAAGATGGTAGACATATGAACGTTTGAGGTGCAAGTGGGAACCAATTTGAACCAAATTTGGCACAGTTGAAGGGATAGTGAAAGAAAAGTAGGCAGATTAATTCTTACTACAACAACTTGTTAAAAAAAGGTATCCTCTTTTCATTCATGGTGTATCCATGACCATGACTTTATTTTATTTTTTTAAAGTGACAACATGGGAATCTGGATTGCTGTAGATCACTCCCCACATGGGGTCTCCAATTCACATGAACAACACATTCACATAATCCAACCAGGCCGTTAGCTCAGTGCTCCCTGTGCTCCAGAGGCAATTCTGTCAGTGCTGCCATATGTGTGAACTGGCAACATAATCCATCATAAAATGGAGTAAAAGATTCCAAGGTTTCTCCCCTTTACCCTATTAATTGTTAGATATTTCTTCCTCCTAACAGCAGGAATAATTAAATGGCTCAATCACAAATGCTCATAAGAAGGACTTCTGTACATCTTGACGGCGAGGCTCCATTCAATTACTTCTAGGGCGAGCTTCTCACATTGCCACTTTATCATAATCCTTCAAGGAAGATAATGAGCATTTTTACTTTCCCGAAGTATTTAACTTGTCAGCCTAGCATCATTACAACAGTTTTTAGGAGATCAATGGGAGCAAATTAATCTTACTGGTACAGTATAATAAGGTTCAAAGCAATTCGTGCCTTCAGAGGTTTCTCCAAATTATTCTTTTGATGTAATCACTATTTAGGCCAGTGGCTTGAAGGGACTGATAAGGGAAAATGCCAAATTGCTCTCCCAGTGGCGTGTGTGCTAAATATTCCTAAATAGAAACAGCTCACTAGGTCAATAAATATATTATATAGCTTGTATATGCTGATATCTTTTGTTAAGCAATGATACATTAAATGCAACCATTAAAGAAAGCAAAGTTGAAAGGAATAGGTAGAAGCAAAAAACAACAACAATAGGCATTAGAGCCCAAAATGGCAATGAGACAGATATAACTATTCCACTTTACATGCAGTAACTTTTAAGAAACCACTACATCTTTGCTCTCTAACGCAGTGCCCTGGGGCTGATACTTCTCTATTCTGTCATTTCAAAAAAATCACTCTTTCAAGTTTTCCAAACCAAGCTAAACTAAATGCTTTCTTTTCATTTTGCTGCCAATACTAATTTCCCATGCTCCATTTCATGTAGCCAGGTCTTTTCCCCCTATCAGGCCCAAATCAAAATTTGGCATGCATCCCTACAGGTTGAGCTAGTACAAAAAGGGGGAATTAAGACATTTCCATTCAGGACACTGATCTTGGGAACCAAGTTATTTTATGTTTCCATTATTACATTCACAATTACATTTGTAAACCATTAACAGAAGAATTAGTGATGATGGTGGCCACCTGCATAGATGTTTGTTTCCTTTTTAAAAGATTTGACAAATTTATGGAGGATAGCTCTGTCAATGTCTATTAGCCATAAAAGTTACATGGAACATCAATATCCAAAGGCAGGCTGCTTCTGAATATTTGGGGAAACTCTATCTATCTATCTATCTATCTATCTATCTATCTATCTATCTATCTATCTTAAACGTACCTTTCACTAATCCCATGTGTGGCCGCTCTCACAAGAGTTTGCAAGCAGCTGCTGGATAGTGGTGGGGACGGTTGGCTGGCAGGTGGTGAGGGAAAGCACCATTGGAGGAAAGTGAGAGAAAGCGGACTAGGAGAGGGAGAATGGACTGGGGCTGAAGATGAAATGAAGTTGGGAGGGAGAGACAGGGAGAACTAGGGGCGCAGATACTCTGCACTGGATCAGCTAGTAATAAATGTTGGTCTTATGTAGAAAATCAATGTTCACATGCTTAGTTACTGTATCTACTTTGAAACAATGCCTTGTTAAGTTTCAAGAAGCAGCAGATTTACCCATCATCCTGTTGCAGATGCTCAAATGAGCTGTGGTCTTGCAAGTCTTGTCTTGCCACTTTGGAATGAGGCCCCCTGTAACATTAACTTTTATTTTGAATGTACAGTGGATTGATTCAGAGTAACTGTAGTATGTAACAGCTCCTACACATAATAACGGGGCTGTGGGACAAATATGCCTGCCCTGAAATCACATGAGGATGATCCAAGGCAATCTTAGCACACCCTTTAAGTACATGTGAGGGGTGATCATCTGACTCACCCCTCCAGTAATGCATGTAAAGGGGCAATTATGACCATCCCTCACACACAATTGAAGGACATGCTGAGATTGCATTGGCACATCCTTGAACGATGTCATGGCAGACCTGTTTGTGCCACAGCTGCAAAATCATCAAATGTAGTGGCTGCTGTGGGCTGCAGTTTCTCTGAACTGTGAGTTCAAATCCGGGCACCTTTTTCAGTGGTGCTCTTATCCGCAGACTTTGGGGCTGAAGTCCAGTACCCCCACACTGCCTGGGGCCTCCAAATCCTCTTTTGAATTGCCCCAACTCCCAGGTATTGTTCCAGGGCAGACTGTGGATGAAACAGGCAAGGGGGCAAGAGGAACATGTGAAGACTCCTAGGAAGGCCTGAGGCAGGGCAGGGCAGGGCTGAGTATTCAGCCCTTGGCTCCACCGCAGAAAGAGCCTTTCCTTTCCTCCCTTGCAGTAGCAGAAACTGTGTTCAGGGGTTTGGCAGGGCCATAGGCGGAACTTGGGGGGGCAGGCAGGGCACGTGCCCTAGGTGCCACTGAGGTGGGGGCGCCACACCAGTTCCTGCCACCCCCACCCCATTGCCCACCTGTCCAGCCCCAGGGCCCCTCAGCCACTTGCCTCCAGCTCCAGCCTAGGATCGGCGAGGCCTAGGATCGGAGCAGCCTGCAAACTGCAGAGCTCTTCTCTCCCTGCCTCTCAGCTGATCGGTGGGTGGGCAGGGCTTCCAGAGAGGCCTCCGAGCCCTGAAGCCTGAACTCGGCAGGCCCCAAGGGAGGCAGGAAGCCAGGAAGGAGGCTGGCAGAGTTCCCTGCAGCAGACCCTTTGCCCAGACCATCCAGTATAGCCTTTGCCAGGTAGGCTGTGAATTCCTTTTTGTGGTTACCCCCCACCCCAATATAGGGATCTGCTTGCCATAGGGCTCTGATATGGGGGGTGGGGTGAGACTGAGAAGTCTCTAAATATTTAATTTAAAACAGACTGAAAAATGTGCTGGCTTTAAAAACAAAAACTATCTAAAAAGGCCTATAAGTGGCTTGTTTCATGGCAGAAAATTACAAACACTTCTGGAATAAATATTTATTTATTTATTTATTCATTCATTCATTCATTCATTCATAAATGCACTTATGTTCAAGTTGTTTTGCAACCCAGAAGGTCTGAGTGAGAACTGTGAAGCATGTGTTGTGCTTTTATTTTATTTTATTTTTCTTGTGTGTGAACTGCTCTCCAATAACTTGCAGGGACTTCAGGGTAAATCTGGCCAACATGTGAATGCAGCACCTCTATTCCAGAGGAGATGTTTGTTAAAGGGCTATAAAAGTCTCGTGTGAAAAACCTCCTCCTGGAATCAAACTTGACTGAATTGGTTCAGAATTCTGAGAAAACAAACATAGGCTCACCCTGCATGGTTGAAAGTCTCCTTTGCTAATCTGCAGAGAGGGGGCCATTTTAATAATTAGCATTGCTAGTGTGTTCTAGGCATTAAAAGTAGCACAAATATATAGTACTCAATGTATATCACGATATACTGTGAAGTATGCATGTGTGTATTCAGTGAAATGTATTTCCAGGCAGCATACTTAATTTGAAATATCAGACTTAAATCCTTGGGGGCCTGGGGTGTGTGGAGGCCCTGGACTTTGAGGGGCTGGGGGCCCATTTTAAAATCTCATCTTGGCCCATTCCAACCTTGCTATGCCCCTGGCGGTCACTACACATGGGTTTCTGCACAACACCTGCACAGAAGAAACTTCCATGTAGAAAATGTGTCTCTTGTAAATTGACCCTGAATTTTCCATCCATGACTGGGATATGTGAGAGTTAGGGTCAATAAAAGAACAGCATGCTGCTTGTGACAGGAAGGGGCAAATTACAATGATTTCTTAGTCTGGCAGGGGCTGGTTTTGGCCCTGGCAGAACTTGGCTGTCTGCTTCTGTTGCAAATGCCTCTGTCTAGTGTGGCAAACTAATGTATCCTCCTCCCTCTTGGTGTCAAAGTAAGCACTGGTGTGGTGAATGCACATATACCCCATCATGAGCCAACAGTCATCACAAGACAAAGGCTGGCAGGAATCATTCACTGGTTTATAGACATCACCACCACCACCTTCTTCTTCCCCTATTTTGCTAGTGGCTATTTGGGCAGGTGTTCCTCTAGGACAAAGTCATGTTTTTTAAAAAGCATGAGATGAGACAGAGAAAATGACACTTGGAATCCTCACATAACTCCTGACTGTTGTTCTAAGTCTTTAACAGAGATGGCTCATGTTTTCAGGTTTTGATCAACAACCATGTCTAGATGGTACAGTGTTCCTTTTAACAGGGATTTCCAGATATTGTTGACTACAAGTCCCATCATTCCTGTTTGGACAGGGGCACAATTTCAGTGCTTGCCCTAGGCGCTATTTTCCCTAGTTACACCTCTGGGCAGGGCCACCTCCAGGCATTGGCCATATTGGCCAAAAAAAAGGAGTGCTGCATGGTTAGGGGCATCCAGATGCCTCCAATAATGCCCCCGTCCCCAGCAGCTGCCTGCTGCCTCCGCTGACCATTCTCCTGGGTGCCTCCAATGTAGCGCCTCAGAGAGTAAGAAAAGGATTCACTCTCCTTTGCTTTTGTTTTTTAAAAAGTGACAACCCTTTCAGATGCCAGACCTGCCCTCCCAGCAGAAGAAGGAGCCTGATTGGTCCACTGCATGCTGAGTCGCTCTGTATTTGAATGTGAGTGTTGGGAACACCCTGACAGGCCGACTAGCTAAATTCATCTCTCCCTCAACTTCAAGAAAAGTTTTTTTAAAAACCACAACAACTACTACTCTTATTTGCTTTATTTGTGTGTGGTGTTGTTTGTAATCCTTTCTTCCCTCCCACTTTGAAATCTACTAAGTGTCTGTGTGTGATGTGAATAAGCCAGCAGCCAGTTTGCTTGTGTGTTTGTGTTCTCCGTCCTTCCCCACTTCCCTCCCTGGTTTGGAGTGTGTGTGTGTGTGTGTGTGTGTGAGAGAGAGAGAGAGAGAGAGAGAGAGATCCCCACCACTTGTTGAAGCCTCAGTTTGTATGCATGTGTGTGATTTACCATATACTGGCTGGTGTGTTGGGTTCACTTTGAAGACTGCTTATAGCTCTAATCTGGTGGTCTGTGTTTTTTAAAACCCTCTTGACTTGTGACTGACTGTAATGTGCACTGCTCCTTTTGCAAAGCAAATGTCCTGTTCTGCATTTGGTATTTATTTCCTTTGGGACACGGCTGAAAGATTACTTGAAACTTTCTGGTGGGGGGGGGGGCAGGGAGACGCTTTTCTGTCCTCCTGGCTTTTTGGGGGTACAATGCTGCAATTTAATTTTCAATTTAATGTTTACTGGGAAAAGGATTTCAGCTGATATGGTGCATGTTTGAGTATGGTGTAGCCAGTGTGGTGTAGTGGTTAGAGTGCTGGACTAGGACTGGGGAGACCTGAGTTCAAATCCCCATTCAGCCATGATACTTGCTCGGTGACTCTGGGCCAGTCACTTCTCTCTCAGCCTCACCTACTTCATTTCACAGGGTTGTTGTGAAAGAGAAACTCAAGTATGTAGTACACCTCTCTGGGCTCCTTGGAGGAAGGGCGGAATATAAAATGTAAATAATAATGTAAAATGTAAATAATATGTGTAGACTGGTAACTGGTTGAAGGACAGGAAATAGAGGGTAGGAATAAATTGACAGTTTTCAAAATGGAGGGAAGTAAGAAGTGGGACCCGTGCTCTTAATTATACTGGGACCTATACTGGGACCCGTGCTTAATTTAAGGATGACACTAAACTATTCAGGGTATTGCAATGCCAAGAAAAGAAAAGCAATGTGCAATTGTTTGGAAGATAGTTTGTCTTTCCCAATTGAGAGACTATTTTCTCTACTCTCACCACAGCCCTGTGAGAGGAGAGTGTCCCCTCCCCTTCCTACTTCATGTATGTAGGCATTTGCAAACACCTTCCCCACAAAAAGCACATTGTCCTATTTATTCAAATAGAAGATTATTCTGAAGTTATGACAACCCCCTTGAAATATAGTTATAAAAGGAGCAGGCCTCTGAATTTAAGATACGCCCCGCCCCCCCCCCTTTCTAATTTCTAACAGCAAAGGACTTGGGGAAAAACCTTGTTTTGGATCAAAGTAAATATGTTTTCTTGTTTGTTTAAACGCAGATTTCCTCCATTTTTTCTTCTAAATTTTTATGAGATATCCAATAGCATACAAAATCCTGTATATATAAATTCTAAGAGACCCTGCTAACTGAGCAAGAAGCATCTTTTAAAGTTGTGATTCTCTATATATAATATTTAGCATGGGGAGAGCATCTGGCTCTATCCAGCCCAAGTACAACATCTGTCCAGTGGCTGTTGCTGGTGTCTACCACATGTTTCCCCCCCTTGTTTTTACAGTGTGAGCCCTTTGGAGACACAGAATCATCTATTCATTCACTATTATTTTCTATGTAAACCACTTTGAGAATGTAGATTGAAAAATGGGTACATTAGCAGCCAGCAAACTGCCACATTTCTGCACATCAGAAATGTGTGTACGTGTGTTTTTCTTTTCTTGCCGTTTGTCTGTGCAATCAATCTTGTGCAAATGCAACTATTCCCACTTAGGGGTTCTTCCTAAGGATCAAAATCAGAAATAAATTTGTAGGCATATCTATATATTTAATTCTCTTAGTCCAGGATTTGGTGGCAGAACTCTCACGAGTGTTCCTGGCATTGGGCGAGAGTTCAGGGCAAAACAAAATGGCAGAGGATGGTGGTGGCGGGCTGCAAAACGGCCTGAGGAAGTGGCCTTGGCTGGCAGCCAGGAGGTGGTGGCGGGATGACCTGGCCTGGCCAGGCCAGGCGGTCCCGGGTAAGAGGGAGGAGGCAGTGGCAGCGGCAAAGCCCAGCCTGGCTGCTGGGGGTGGGAGGCAATGGCAGGATGGCAGGCCAGGCTGTCCTGGATAAGGGGGAGGTGCTGGCAGCAATGCCCGGCCTGGCCACCGGGGTTGGGAGGTGGGAGGCGGTGGCAGGACAAGAAAGTGGCAGGGAAGCAGCGGAGAGACTGGAAAGGGGGTGAGTGGGAGAGAGAGAGTGGGGCAGGAGGGAGGGGGAGGGGGCAAGAGAGGGGGGCAGGAGGGAGGGGGGAAAGTGGGGCAGATGGGAGAGGGGAACAGCCGGCCCCAAAAGGCGCACAGATACTATGTGCGGGTAGGCTAGTAATATAGTAATTTTAATGTTGTTGTTTTTTCTTTATTTGCAAAAGGAAGGAAGTACATTAGCTACAGCAGCACTGCACCGTTTTCCTCCTCGCTTCAAAATATTTTAATGCAAACTGAGAGCAATTAAACTTCTCCTTGCTGGAACAAGTCTGAACTTCAAGCTGCAAATCTTTCATTTGGCACTACAGCGATTACCTGATTGCAGTGGTGTGGGTGTGTGTATGAATGAAGTGGTGTGTGTGTGTGTGTGTACAATATACACACACACACACACACACATAAAGGAAGGTGTGTGTGTTTATACAGAGAGGTGTATGTGTATTTGTGGAGAGAGTGGTGTGTGTGTATGTATAAACATATATAAATATATATAAAGAGAGGGGGGAGGGGTGTATATAGAGAGAGGGGGAGGAGTGTGTGTGGTGCCTCTCTACTCAGAGAGACAGAGAGAGAGAGAAGTGTGTGTGTGTGTGTGTGTGTGTGTGTGTGTGTGTGTGTGTGTGTATACACATACATACATACATATAATGATACATACATATACTGAATGAATTATACCAAGTCACATAATAATTTATTAACGAAAAAGAAAAATGATATGAAAATTGGGAGATGAGGGCACCGGAGCAGAACTGGCCAAGGGCGCCACAACACCTTGAGCTGGCCCTGGACCTGGAGAGTATGTTTGGGTGTAGTAGCAGGGAGAGGAAGAGAGTGTCCAGAGAGGCAGGCAGCTCCATTCTGGGCACGATTGGGAGTGAAGCCAAGAAAACGAGGTGGCTCCTTCCTCTGCTCTATCTTCTTGGCACTGAGCTGCTGCTCAGGCATGTGGCTATATGATTGTCCCTAGGCTACCAGTGCTCACAGAGTTTCTGGGGCTGCCCCTGCTCCCCTCCCCACACATTTCAACTTGTTCTTCTTGCTGCTGCTCTGCTTGGAAGCTGTTTAACACTCTTCTTCCCAGGGCATATTCATAAACTCAGGAGGATTGATGTCCTCCTTCCCTGAGACCTTCATTCTCTATGACATCAGAGGAGCTGTCAAGCCTGGGAGTGGGAAGTCTCTATCACATCCCTGAGGGTCTCGTCCTCTCTCTGAGCTTCTCCAGGTCAGACACCTTGACTTCAAGGGAACAAACATGTTCCAAGAAAGCCAGGAGCTCTTTGCATCAAGTGCATGCCCATGACTTCTGCCCCTCAAACACATAGTCATACATGCAATACACTGGGAAGCACCCCCTCCGCTGCTGGCATTTTATCTTTAAAACTAATTTTATTGGCTATTTAGAATATATAGAGCTTGTTTACTTGAACACTAGCTGCATTTTTCAGGTAATTAAAGATATCAAGCTCCATCTCCGTTAGAAGCTCTGCAGCCTTGGGAGAGACCACCTGCTTCCCAGACAGCCCCCCAGGGTGAGAGACTGGTGTGGGCTGGCTGTTGCTGCATTATTGAACATCTGCCTGCAGGAGAGGGAGAAGGAGTAGGTGAGTCCACCTGCCGGTCCCCTGCCTGACCTGTAGAATTGTGGCCTTTGGCAGTGGCTGCTTTGCAGGATCGAAGCCAGGAGTGAGTCAGCAGTTCCTGCCTGTCAGCTGACCAGAGGGGCTCTCTCTAGCCCTATATAGGAACGTTGCCTGTAATGGCAGGCCTGCCACTGGTGGGGTTGCTGCTTTGGGGGACAGCGAGGGTGAGGGCCAGACCTCTTGGCCCAAGTATTTGTATGTGGAAGGCATTTAGTAAAGGGGCCTCTGTTTTAACTAGTCCTGGGTGAGGATCTTTTAGAATGTGTCTGGGCTTTCCTGGAGATGGGGAAATAGGAGGCATGTCCACTGACTGTGGGGCAGCTATTCCGGTGGTGGTGGTGAACAGAAGAAGTAACGTTGGTGGGTCAGCAGGCCATTACAGGGGAAGGGAACATAGAAAATTACTAGCTGTTTCCCCTTCCGGCTGTCCTGCCAGCTCTTTGACCTTGGGGAGCAGTGCCGACCACCCATGGAACCTCACCTTGCTCCTCTGTAATGCCAGGTCAGTCCAGAACAAATCAGAAACCATCCATGTTTTGATTCTGGATGAAGGTGCTAACCTGGTATGTATTACAGAGACTTGGTTGGGGGAGGCTGGTGGCCTGGTCTGGTCCCAGCTTCTCCCTCCAGGTTATTCTGTTGAGGAGCGGGTGAGGGACTGGGGGTGGGGAGGTGTAGCGGCTGTGGTCTACTAGAATAATATCCACCTTACCAGGATCCCTGTTAGACTGTCAGACCATATTGAATGTGTGTACTTAAGTTTGGGGACCAGGGATAGACTGGGACTTCTGTTAGTGTACCGATCACTCTGCTGCTCAATGGAGTCCCTAACTGAGCTGACGGACTTGGTCTCGGACTTGGTGCTGGAGTTGCCCAGGCTTGTGGTGCTGGGCAATTTCAATGTTCATTTTGGGACCAATTTGTCCGGGGCAGCTCAGGAGTTCATAGTGGCCATGACAACTATGGGCCTATCTCAGGAGGTCTAGGGACGGACGCACATTGCAGCTCATGCGCTTGAGTTGGTTTTTCACTCTGATCAGGGTGGTGTTCCGTGGGTGGGGACTCCTGTGATTTCCCCATTGTCATGGATGGACCACCATCTGGTTAAGGTTGGACTCACAGTCACACCACACCTTCGCAGGGGCGAGGGACCTATTAGGATGGTCCACCCAAGAAGGTTATTGGATCCCATAGGATTTCAAGAAGCCTTGGAGGGATTCAGTGTTGGCTCTGCCGGCAATCCTGTTGATGTCCAGGTGGAGAATTGGAACAGCAAACTCACCGGGGCAGTAGACATGATCGCTCCTAAGTGTCCTTTCCGACCCGCTTCAAAACTGGCCCCTTGGTATACGGAAGAACTACAGGGGCTGAAGTGGCGAGGTAGACGACTGGAGCGCAGGTGGAGAAAGACTCGGCTTGAATCCGACAGACTGCAACATAGAGCTCATTTGAAGACATATGCTCAGGCGATACGTGCAGCAAAGAAGCAATTCTTTTCTGCCCGTATTGCATCCACAAGTTCATGTCCAGCAGAGTTGTTCAGGGTTGTGACAGGGCTAGTGAGTGCCCCTCCTCCTTTGAATCAGAATTGAACCATCGATTACCCGCTGTGATGTGTTTAATGAATTATTTGTGGGGGAAATCTCTCATAATCGGGCCGACTTGGATTTCTTCTCCACACTTACTTCAGTATCTGATGTGGAGGTATCCAGCAACTCCTCTTATGTGGTTAGGTTGGATCAGTTCCAGTTTGTGACTCCTGAGGATGTGGACAAGCTGATTGGAATGGTGCGGCCCACCACCTGTACTCTTGACCCTTGCCCAACAGGGCTTATACTATCTGGCAGGGGGGTTGTTGTCGAAGGCCTGGTAGAGATCATAAATGCATCTCTGAGGGAAGGTAGGATGCCTCCTAGTCTTAAGGAGGCAATTATTAGACCACTTCTAAAGAAGCCTACCTTGGATCCCTTGGACTTGAACAACTACAGGCCTGTCTCCAACCTTCCATGGCTGGGCAAGATAACTGAGAGGGTGGTGGCCTCCCAGCTCCAGACAGTCTTGGAGGAAACAGATTATCTAGACCCATTTCAAACTGGCTTCCGGGCTGGCTATGGGGTGGAGACTGCCTTGGTCGACCTGATGGATGATCTCCAACTGGGAATTGACAGATGAAGTGTGACTCTGTTGGTCCTTTTGGACCTCTCGGCGGCTTTCGATACTATCGACAATAGTATCCTTCTGGAGCATCTGAGGGGGTTGGGGGTGGGAGGCACTGCTTTGCAGTGGTTCCACTCTTACCTCTCGGGCAGGTTCTAGATGGTGTCCCTTGGAGACGGTTGTTCTTCAAAATCTGAACTTTTGTATGGTGTCCCTCAGGGCTCCGTATTGTCTCCGATGTTATTTAACATCTACATGAAACTGCTGGGAGAGATCATCAGGAGATTTGGTGCAGGGTGCTTTCAGTATGCTGATGACACCCAAATCTATTTCTCCATGTCAGCATCAGTGGGAGAGGGCATAACCTCCCTAAATGCCTGCCTGGAGGCAGTAATGGGCTGGATGAGGGATAACAAACTGAGACTGAATCCAGATAAGACGGAGGTACTCTTTGTGCAGGGTCGGAACTCGAGAGGCGATTTTGATCTGCCTGTTCTGGATGGGGTCACACTTCCCCAGAAGGAACAGGTACACAGTCTAGGGGTGCTTCTGGATCCAAGTCTCTCCTTGGTGTCCCAGGTTGAGGCAGTGGCCTGAGGTGCCTTCTATCAGCTTTAGCTGATATGCCAGCTATGTCCGTTTCTTTAGATAGACGACCTCAAAACAGTGGTACATCTGCTGGTAACTTCCAGACTGGATTACTGCAATGCGCTCTATGTGGGGCTGCCCTTGTATATAGTTCGGAAACTACAGTTGGTCCAGAATGCGGCAGCCAGGCTGGTCTCTGGGTCATCTAGGAGAGACCATATTACTCCCATATTGAAGGAGTTACACTGGCTGCCGATATGTTTCCGGGCAAAATACAAGGTATTAGTCATAACCTATAAAGCCCTAAACAGCTTGGGCCCTGGGTATTTAAGAGAATGTCTTCTTCATTATGAACCCCACCGCCCATTGAGATCATCAGGAGAGGTCCATCCGCATTTGCCACCGGCTCGTCTGGTGGCTACTCAGGGACGGGCCTTCTCCGTTGCTGCCCCGAGGCTCTGGAATGCGCTCCCTAGTCCCTAGTGAAATAAGAGCCTCCCCATCTCTGACAACTTTTTAAAAGTCTGTAAAGACACATCTGTTCACCCAGGCTTTTAACTGATACTGTTTTGATTGTTTTAATGTTGTTTTTAGAATATTGTTTTAAAATTTTAATTTGTGTTTTAAATTTCTTGCTTTTAAATTTTCTTGTTTTTGTTTTTAATTAATGTTTTACTTTTTAATCTTTGTAAACCGCCCAGAGATGCAAGTTTGGGGTGGTATAAAAATATGTCAAATAAGTAAGTAAATAAATAAAATCTTCCAAGAAAATTACAAAGGTAGGGTAGTACTCACCTTTCCCTCATGCTGGATGGTAATTGGGGACTGCTTGCACACCTGCCCACACACATCTTTGCCAAACTCTGCACAAAACTCCTTTGATATTTACAGTGTTAGCAAAGCACCAGGTGCCAAGTGTGGCTCCTGAGGAAAAGATTTTTTTAAATTTTTCTTTCCCCGCCCTTGGATTTTCCAACTGCTGATATGATTGTAGTATATTTTCTAAAGTACCTTATTTCCTCAAGTATACTGGTGAAAACAGTCACTTTATTGTATTAAATACCTCAGTATCAAGGTCATTCCCAAACACTCCAGCATCTTACCATTTTAACGCTCTGCAACATGTGGATTGAATGTGCCCGGTAAGCAACACTTAAACTGTATTTGGAAGTTGATGCTGAGGCAATACTTTTGACTTTTTAATCATGGTTCCCTTCAGGGCTCTGACTGATCAACTGTACTTTTAACTGACCCATTTATCTGCCCAGTTGTCATCTCCACTCCCCTGTCCAAGCATATTTTCATCTGGTATATAAAATAATAATTCAGTTCTATAAGTAGCACCACCAATCCTAAAGGAGCTCCACAACTTCCATAGCCAATAGGAAAGGGTGGGTCCTTAATTCTCTTCGTCTCCCCAAGCTTCAACTCGTACAAATTGTGTTCCTTTGATTCAAAATGTGCCTGTCTTTACAGCAAAAAACCCACATGAAATGACATAAAATATTATTAAACGTCAACCCATGACAAAAACAAAACAGTATATGAAAATGTTATTTATCTATTGCTTCCTTTTATCACACTGTATGGAAATCTTGAGATATTCACTTAGTCTTGGCCTGGCTTTTGCAATTGCTGGATCAAGTAATGAGGGAAAAGAGAGCTCATCAAAAACAGAGCAAATAAAAAGTATTTTTTGATATTGCTTTGGCAAAGATAGAGATGATGCTTGCCTGCCTTCTCGTAAAAATAACGGTTCTTCCTTTGTTTCCCCTTTTTGAGATGTATTGACAGAGTTTTTTCCCTACAAGAGCTGATTCACACAACAGCTTCATTTATATACACATTTGTATACACATTTTCTCCTTGGGAGTATTTGGGGGGCAGGGTGGAGAGTTGCTTGTCCTTAACTATAGTAACTATTCTGCTATACATGACAAAATAGGCTATTTGTTTATAATAATTACTGGGCTATTTGTTTACAATAATTGAATACATACATCTGATAAAATTTTTAATAAAAAAAGCAGCAGTTTTGCGTCTGAAATCGATAGGGCTTTTTCAGTTAATGAATAAATAATAATTTCATTTTAGAGCCAGTAGATTGTTTGGAGGTCCATGGGGAACTCCTCAATTCACAGCATATCACTTAATGAATTCATTTTCTGGTGAATTGCTCTGTAATGTTGCCCAAACCAAACACATGAATATACCCAACAATAAGAACTTCTTTTCAGCAGCATTTAAGTAGTAGATAGAGAAGCACTGAAGTTCAAGCTCCCCTGAGGATATATCTTTTGTGTCCAAATGCCACCATCTGAATGCAGGGTCAGCATCTATGGTTTTGGAGTCCTAGACCAGAGTGGCCTGCAATGGTGGACTGAGGGCCAGAGGGCAGTGGTAGTCCTCCCAGCAAGAGAACCCGCATCATGTTTGTTCCTGTGCTACAGTTTATATTTATATTATCTGTAGCATCTAAAGGTTGAATTCTCATACTGGGGGGTTCTGTGAAGTACTGGATGGAATGCCCTGCTTACCCAGTGGTCAGAAATGAGGTGAACATCCAGGGCTTAGCCACAATCATGGATCTCTGGGAAGAAAAACAATGATGAGTCTCACAGCCAGGTACTAAGGGGTTGAGCTTCTAGCATTCTAGGGGGTCCCTTGAACATGAGCTGCTTCACCCCTGGGGGTTGAAGAGCTAGGGCAGAAGAGCTAGGAAGTGGTGGCTCCTGCTGCCACCACCTCTGCCACTCTGCTGCTGCCTGCCTCCCATCTCCACGCCCACTCACCAGCCCCCTTACCCACCTGCCTCTTCAATTCCTTTGCCTCCGCCTACATCAACCAGCCCTTTCTGCTTCCAGTCTGGAGCCAGAAGAGCTAGGAAGTAGTGGTGGCAGGAATGGCAGCAAGGTGCCAGGTAAAAGTGGGCATGTGTGCATGCTGCCATGGAGGGAGAGTGAACTCAGGCCCCCTCTGCGCTAGCTTTGCCATTGCAGATGCTGCACCTTTCCCAGAATATTTCAGGGGAGAATGAATTTGGAGAAGAGAAAAGTGATAATGGTCTTCTACCTACCTAGTAAGCCATTTAGAGAAAGGGGGGCATGAGGAGGTCTAGATGACATGAGAAACAGGAACCAGCTGAGCATTTAGGAGTGAAGAAGTAATCAATATGCAGTACAGAGGGGGAGAGTAATATAGGACAAGCAGCCTGACTATTTAATATTTATTTCTATTATACTGCCAGATTAGAGGACTGCAGACCAAAGAAGCTTCCTATCATGGAGGCCTACCTGATTCTGAAGATGGTAGATGACCCAGAGTGGAGAAGTAGGGTGGGAACTAACAAAAATGGTTGTTAACATACTTACAGTGATCCTAGTCAACTTACATTAAATTCAGGTCTTGTGGGTCCATTTTGTCTGTGGTCCCCCCTATAGTTCTTTACGTGGAGCTTCTTCTCATGAGTAGTGAGAAGGCAACCATTAATGAATAAATACAATACATACAAAAGGAAATTCAATAACCATATCAAACAAAATATTCCCTTGGAGAAATTCCACAGGTAAGGCTCCACCACGAAGCCAGCTCTATTTCCAATACCTATCCACCAAGTTCTAGTCAATGATGGGCCAAAAAGCAAGTCTCTGAGGCCAATATTAATGGCTGAGCAGCTTTATATGGAAGGAAATTCTTTAAGATAACATGATCCCGGATCATTCAGGGCTTTACAGGGTAAAACCAGGATCTTAAATGGAACCTAGAAGAACATTGGTAACCAATGTACCTCGGCAAAGAAAAATGTCACAGCTGAAACCCTTAATCAGTCTTTGGAAGCAGTTCTGGAATCGATGAAGGCGACTGAGAAAGAGCAATACTAGGATGGATGAGGGCAAACAAGATAAAATTAAATCCAGAAAAGACAGAGGTGCTCTTCATGGGCAACTCTGCCTTGCTGGATGGAAGTATTAGAACTGCCCCCCCCCCCAAAGATCAAATTTGGGGGAAGTTTGGGGATTTTTCTTGGCCCAGGATTGTCCCTGGAGGTCAAGGTAACTGCTGTGGCCAGTAGTGCCTTTTTTCAGCTTTTGGCTGGTATGCAAATTGTAGCCCTATATGCAGTGTAGACTCTAAAATTAGTCTCATTTATCTATGCATTGGTTACCTCAAAACTGGACATTGGTCACATCAGTAATGCACTCTACTTGGGTCTGTCCTTGAAGAAAAGCTTCTGAGCTGGATCAACTGCAGTTTCCCCATACTTTTTAAAGTCAGCCAGTGGCACTTTTTGGACTGGACATCCGGGTGGAAGTCCAGCCCCTTCAGGCCGGGGGGCCTCCAAATGCTGTCCTGGGGGGCTTCAAATATGGAGCAGCTTGCTAATTTAAGTGTCAGGATTGTCCATGCAAAATATGGTATCTCTTTGTAAGTCAGTGGGACATATCTTATTCATAATGTCTTCTAAACAGCCCAAAGGTTTCCAGCTTTCCCTGAGCATGTTGTGGTGTGAAAATTTTTGCATTACAGCTTATCTGACAGTGGTGGCGTGGGTGCTGGGGTCCCCCAAAAGGCCTTTAGGTCCAGGCTCCAAAATTATCTAGGTGCACCTCTGTAGGCATCCTTGTGTAGAGTGCATTGACGGAATCTAAGCATGTTGCCATGTCCAGATCTGATGCCACTAGAAACTGATGTCATTGTGCCTAGCACAGAGTATTCTGTGCACTCAAAGAGTCAAACGAAATGATGCAAAATGATCAGGGCAATTTGGCTAAAAGGTTTGCCCCTTCTGATCTTTGATAAGTTCTACTCATTCTTTCACTGTTCCTTCTTTTTGCTAGGAATGTTTTTTCCCCTTCATTCCTTCTAAATAATAAAAAAAAATACCTATAAGCAGCTTGGGCCCACGGTATTCAAGAGAACGCCTTCTTCATTTTGAACCCCACCACCTATTAAATCTTTAGGGGAGGTTCGTCTGAGGGTGCTGCCAGCTTGTCAGGTGGCGAATCAATGGCGTGCCTTCTCTGTAGTTGCCCCAGGACTGTGGAATGCACTTCCTGCTGAGATTAGAACTGCTCCACCATCCTGGCATTTAGGAAACAATGGAAGACACATCTCTTCAGCCAAGCTTTTTAGTTAGTTGGCATTTTAATGGATAATCTGGTTTTTATGTTTAAACTGTCAAAGTCTTGGTTTATTTTATTCTTGGTTTGTTTTATGCTGTAAACCACCTAGAGACTTTAGTAGTGGGCAGTATACAAATTTATTAAATAAATAATAAATCTTTAATGAAATTGGATTTGTCGTATGCAAAATGGGGAAGATAAGATTGTTCCCTGAGTTGCTGTCCCTGTGCTGGCACTACTGGAGGTCATTCACGCAATCCAAAACTGTGTTCTACCTGGGTTTGGGAGCTGTGTGTGCTCCCAATTTTTGGTTGTGTGGAAGGAAGGTATGGTATGAGGAAAACCTGGATAGAAGTGATTGTGTGGAAGGCAGGTAGGAGTAAAAGCTACCCAGGTTTTCCTCCTACCTTGCTTCTACACAACCAAAAAATTGGGAGCGCAAACATCTCCCAAACTCAGGTAGAACACAGTTTTTGTATTGTAGTGATTCAAAATTTCCTGAAGAAACTCTCCCAGAATAGACAAATGTGAGCTACTTCAGAAGGGCTAATTGAAATCTCTGGCCTCCTAAATAGTTGCTGCTCACCATTTTCCTAGAGAAGTCAGGATGCCACATCCCTTCATCCCACATGCCTTGCTGAACTGCCTTTATCTCTTGCATAGTCCGTTTTCAATGTCATTAAGGTTTACATCTCATGCCTGGGTAAGTACAAATGGGCACTTTAATTACTTCTCAAGGAATGTGCCAACTTTATTAGAGACAGAGACAACACTACAAGATCAAGCAATAATTGATTTGAGAAGTATCGGCTTAAAGGGATCTAATTTGAAAATTGAGAGCTAGTGTAGCACAGTGGCTAAAAATATAGGCTCTGAACCAGGAAGGTCTGATTCCAATCTCTCCTTTGTATCGCAGTTTCCTTACTTTTTTTTTATCATCTAAAGGAAGAGAATAAGGATATTGACCTACAGGATTGTCATAAGGAGCACTGAGACAATTTCTGTGGAACACTCTACAGCACTATATGCTTTCTAAGTATGATTACATATTGATTTGGATAAATTTCAATTACATCTGCAGCAACACCAATTCATTGAAGCACTTACAGTTTAATCTGTTGCTGCATGTTTATTTATTTATTTGTCACATTTATATTCCATTCTTCCACTAGGGAGCTCAGGGCAATATAAATGGTTATTCTCTTCATTGTGTCTTCACAACAACAATGTGAAATAGGTTAGGCTACAGCAGAGTGGTTTACGTAAGGTTACCAGGTGAGCACTATGACTGATTTGGGGTTTGTACCAGTTCTTCCTGGGTCTTAGTCCAACACTCTACTACTACTACTACTATTATGAATATTTATATACTGGTCTTCCACTAAAGCTCCTAAAGTGATTTACATAGAGAAATAAATAATATATAAATAAGATGGTCCATCATGTGTGTCCCCAAAGGACTCACAATCTAAAAAAGAAACATACGGCAGATACCAGCAACAGCCACTGGAGGGGTGCTGTGCTGGGGTTGGATAGGGCCAGTTGCTCTCCCCCTGCTAAATATAAGACAATCACTACTTCAAAAGGTATCTAATCACTACACAACACTAACTTAAAAAAAACAAAAACCTTGCCTCCACATTCTCTTTGAGGCCACTTACTACATTTCACAATAAAAGATGATTAATCTGTTAATTTATTTCATTAAAGCTGTTAGTCTGAGGTTCTACTGGTCTGGCTGGAGATGTAACCACATAAAGTGGGTTGCATTTGTGGAAGAGACTTTGCCTTCACACTGTGTTTTGATAATCCAAGTAAGTTGCTTTATTAGTTTAAAACAATGCAGCTAAAAGGTTCAGAGAACTCGTACAGAGAGCTGACAAGACCCAATGACAAAAAACACAGCAAATCACACAAGTCTCATCCAGTAAAAAGAGGAAGTTATATGTCTCGACTTTGTTTGTTTCATGCATTCCAAACAGCTGGACATTACATGTGTTCATCAAACAAGGAAGTTACATCAATAGGTCATCACAACCCTGCATGACAGAATGCTCCCAGACATGTTTTAGCAAAGCACACCGTCTGTCCAAGCATTACTTAAATCCCAGGGACTTTTCCCTGAATCTATTTTCAAGGTAAAACCACAAGCTAGTGGTTTCCTGTCACTGTGCCAAGCTTAACAGTTGTTTTGTCCTCTACTTGCAAAGCGTTTCTGCTTAGGACACCTTTGGCACAGGAGCATAAAAGCAAGATGGCTTCAGAATGGTCAAGCCAGGCAAAACAGCCCACACACATTCCACTTGAAAGATCATGTATATGGTTTAGGGGTCCACTTGGATTTGCGGCTGTCGCTGGATCTTCATGTGGTGGCTGTAGCTAGAAGTGCCTGTTTCCAGCTCCAGCTGGTTAATCAACTGCATTTATATCTGGACACAGAAAACCAGGCTCCAGTTACCTATGCACTGGTTACTTGGCCAAGGATTGGAATCAAAATTTCTTCAAAGCGAAATTCAAAAGAGAATTTCAGGGTTCTTCCAGTGAGAAACTGAAATCTGAAGAGGAATTTCAGGATTTCACCAAGAAGAAAGTTCAGATTCCCCTTTGTCCATTTTTAGGTGGCTTTGAAGCCATGTTTTATTTTGCAAGGTTTTTAAATTCTGCTGTTGGCTTAATGAAGAATATGACTTCTATGTTGTTGGGCAGTTTTTTATTTTATTTTTTATTTTATTTTTCATTGTTTTTCCTTTTTCTCTCATTTTTATTGTGCTTAACATTTTGCATTCATTTTGAAGCAAGGCAGGATAGACATTCTAAAAACAAAGTAGTTAAGCAGTACAACTTTATTGATTATGAATGAGATATTAAGTGAAAAATGAATGCAAGTGACAGCAGAAACTTCTAGAAACCATGTACACGTCATTTGTTTTTCTCTAAACTCTAGTTCAGTCTGCCATACTGATATGACTGGGAGGACATTTGACATTTTCTCAGTATTTCAGCCAAGGGAAGTCAAGTCTTTTGCTTTGAATCAGTAGTGGTTATAGATTATAAACATTAGCACCAAGGACAGCTCTGGCTTTTATCTTTATGTGAAACAAGGGCTTTCTCTTTCCCTCCCCTCTTTACAATCTGCCTCTCAAATAAATTAGTTGCTGTCTAGCTGGCTTGTCTATCCTCCACAGAGCCAGCTATGCAAAGGTGTGTACAGTATGTGCCTCCATCAATCATTTTTGCTGCATACATTTGACTTTTCCAAGAAATCTGACAAGGGGAGCAGGGGGAGGAAGCTGATGAAATAAGAAGCATGATGATAATAAAGCACAGTAACTGTAGCTCTAGCTGAACATTGCCCATTTCAGTGTTTAATTTGATTCTGTAGTGGTTTGAGAACACAATAACAGGGATTCTGCAAACATTATTTAGCCCTTCCTACTGGTATAGTGCTGAGTTTTTGCTGCCAGTCAGAAAGTCTCTGCCTTAAATCATTGCAGCCATGAACTCCCCAGATAAACATAGGTAAGCCACTAACTTTTGCTCAGTCCCCAATCTGCAATATTGGGACAAAAAGCGGGAGACCAACATAAATTTATGAATGTGTGGTTTTATGTGTGATACTTTCTTCACTTCACTATCATGCACAAATATCATTATACTTATAATCCTGTTAGTCCTTGTGGAAGTGAATAATTAGAAATGATATCTTATGTGGTGTCGTTTTTGTAATTTATGCAGAAATGAATGAGCAATACTTAGGTTACCTCTGATTACTTTCTTTCCAGGCATGGCATTTAAAAGGTAGCTGGCCTTCCGAGTTATCGATATATAACCCCATGTAACACAGAGTTACAAATTTTACATTTTTCACTGCTAAGACTGATAAACAGATAACATTGAATTGCTAGAAGGTATTTTGTTTTTTAATCATTTAGTCTTTGTTAGTTATGTTTAGTGCAATTAAGTTTTAATTGTCCATCTATCAAAACCCCTTTGTGTTATCTTTCTTCTAATTAGTGGAACTACTTATCTTTTCTTATGCTTGTAAAGTGAAAGTCTGCTGACCATTATGAAACATGACTCAGATTCTGATAATTCCCAATCACTCTTTTCTCAAACAATACAAATAAAAATTATGCTGGTCTATGGCCATAATCTAGTTGCTTGATTGGCAAATAAAAATACTGCTCACATATGCCTAGTCCTGTATGATGAATGTTTTTTGTTTGTTTGTTTTTAAAGTTTTGAGTATTGGAATATTCATGAACATTTCACAACACATCAGCAGCAGAACCAATGGCTAAGGAGCATTCATTTCAGTCATCTGAGTCTGAGTTCTCACATTTTCTTTCAAACTAATGGTTTTTCATTTTAATTTCATCCCCCTTTCACTCTCGCTCTCACACAGGTGAAACAAGTTTGTAGTTTGCAAGCATTCCTCCTGCCACGCAAAATGACCATGCACTTTCCCTTTACTTGCTGGAAGTTTATATGCAGAAGGGTTTATAGGTTTATAAAAACATACTTCTATCTCCAGCAGTTAAAAAAAAATATTAAGCAATTTTTGTAGAAATCTGACACAGATTGAAATGCAGTGAACTGAAGAAATTTAGATTGTTCTTTGCTTCATAATTCAGTGAACGTCTGGACTTTCTGTCTTGAAAAGTACCCAAGAAAACTGCCAAAGTTTATCAATAGGTATCATTCCCCATGATTTTCCAATGGGAGAGTTTGTCCACATTTCCTAGCAACCTAATCATTCTTTCCAGGATTTTCTATTTTTCTGGTAGTCTAGGTGAGGTCTGGGACCTACCTGTAAAGCAGCATGTTTCTATATTTTGTGGTTTGGTTATGGATTTTCATGTCAGTCAGTGAATGAATGAATGAATGAATGAGGACCAAGTAGCTTTATATCTTATATAGATAGGCTGAAAACGATGTTGACCCCCTTCCAGAAGGGCCTCCAGTTACCCCAGCAGAGATAGTTAGGGATGTGTGAACCAAATCTGGCTGATTCAAGCGATTTGAACTCAAATCAAATTACCCCTAAAGGGCTGAAGGGAGGGATGGCAGATGGGTTGCTGCCTCCCCACCACTGCCAGCTCTGCAGTTACCACTCCCAGAAACAGTTCAAAGGTGCCTCTGCGCCTCTTGGCAACAGCCGGCAGGCCACAGGGGGATGATGGATCGAGTTGCTGATTTCCCCCTGCCCTCCTCTGCGGGATCTGCACAGTAAAGATAATTTCCCAGCACCCCGGCATCTCTTTGTGTGCTTTTTTAAAGGTCTAAAGGAGGCTCTCTTCCCCCCTCCCACCATACAGTGCACATTGAATAGATTAGGATTCAATTCGAATTGAATCAAGTCTGAATCAAATTGGCCTGTTTAGGGCTGACTTGATTCATGTTTGAATCAAAACAGCCTGTTTTGGTAAGGCTCCTGGGGGTGATTACATTCAAATGGAGATGATTAAAGTCAATATTGGATGGTGGGAGCCAATTCTGGCAGCTCTGTTCACATATATTGGTCAGTCAGTTTGTGTCAACAAAGATTGGGGTTTGGCTATCATTATACCAATTTTTAAGCTAAAGGGGCTATTATATGTAACTTTTGTTAATTTTAAAGCTGCCTTTAATCCTATACTGAGGGATAGACTGTGGAGGAATCTTGAGATCACCTTAATAGATTGATGGTTGCTCCTTCTCCTCTGGAAACTTTATAAAAACACTTAACTTCAGGCGTGAAATAACCCTCAGGGTCAATTTACCTATCCAATACTCACTTTGAAAGGGGTGTGCCAGGGCTGTATATCAGGCCCATTGTTTAATTTTTATATTAATTCCATAGTTAGGAGTTTGTCCAGTGCTGAATTTCATCCACCAATATTAGCCGAAAGACACCTGTCTGTGCTTTTGTATACCCATGATGCACCTCTTGTAACGTGGATTTTTACAGGGAACACTATTATGAACTTCAGCAGCCTATTGTAGGGAGGAGCTTCTGTCTATAAATTACCAAAAAACAAAAACAAACCCCTCTCAGATGTAATGGTTTTCTCCAGAAAGCCTATCCTGCATAAATCGTAGATAAATTGGATTGCCTTTGAGTAGACAATGTGTTATAAATATCTTGGTGTTATCTTTGAGACCAACAGTAGCTGGAAAGACCAAATTAATCACACCTCAGGGAGCACTCAGAGGAGTGCTAATGCTAGATTATTTAGGTCTGCTTTGGTTCATTATATCCCCTTGGCCATTAGGGATTTTGAGACAAACAAAAATTGAGACAACTATTATATGGTTCCCAGCTGTGTATTGGGACCTTCACCACTGGGAAGTTGTGTAATCTCCCCATCCTCATGGATGGACCACCATCTGGTTAAGGTAGGACTTACAACCACAACTCCCCTCTGCAGGGCTGAAGGACCTATTAGATTGGTCCACCCAAGAATGTTATTGGATCCAATAGGATTCTAAGAAGCCTTGGAATAGTTTAGAGTTGACTCTGCTAGTGATTCTGTCGATGCTTTGGTGCAAACATGGAATAATGAACTCACTAGAGCAGTAGACATTATTGCTCCTGAGTGTCCTCTCCGGCCTTCTTCAAAATTAGCCCTGTGGTATTCAGAAGAACTACAGGAGCTGAAGCAGTGAAGTAGATGACTAGAGGACAAGTAGAGGAATTTTCTTCATGAATCCTACAGATCACAACAATGAGCACACTTGAAGATCTATGCTCTGGCAGTGCAGGTGGAAAGAAGTGGTTATTTTCTGCCCACATTTTTTCAACAAATTCATGTCCAGCAAAGTTGTCTAGGGTTGTGAGGGGGCTAGTACGTGCCCCTTCCCACTTGAGTTTGAACTTGGGACCATCAGTCACTCACTGTAATGAATGACTTTTTTGCTGATAAAAATCTTTCGTATTCAGACCAAGCTGGATTCCACAGTTCCTGCAGAGTCTATAGAGGAGGTGTTCGGAAACTCCTCTTATAGGATTATATTGGATCACTTTCAGTTTGTAACTCCTGAGGATGTGGACAAAATGCTTTGGATTGTATGTCCTACTACCTGTTCTCTTGACCCTTGCCTAACTTGGCTATTTCATTGGGTAATTGTATTATCAGAGAGGGTCTGGTAAATATTATAAATGCTTCTCTGAGGGAGGAAAGAATGCTACGTCTTAAGGAGGCTATAATTAGACTTTATTTGAAGAAACCTGCATTGAATCCCTCAAGTTAGCTAATTATAGACACGTTTACAATCTTTCATGATTGGACAAGGTGATTGAGCGGGTGGTGGCCTCACAGCTCCTGACAGTTTTGGATGATACAGATTATTTAATTTATTTATTTATTTATTCATTCATTCATCAGATTTGTATACCTCCCCAAACTTTCATCTCTGGTCAGTTAACAATAGCATAAAACAAGTTAAAACATATACAAAAACTAAAAACAATTTAACAATTTAAAAATAAACCAGAAATTAAAACCTTAAAATTTAGGAAGCTGAGAAAGCTTGTGCAAAAAGATAGGTTTTTAAGTGTTTTTTTAAAATTGCTAGAGATGAGGATCGTATCTCAGCAGGGAGTGCATTCCACAATCTCGAGGCAGCGACCGAGAAGACCCTCTCTGTGCAGCCATCAAACAAGTTGGCGGTAACTGGAGATGGACCTATTTCAAACTGGCTTTTGAGTAGGCTTTGGGGTTGAGACTGTCTTGTTGGCTTGATGGATGATCTCCAATTGGCTATCCACAGAGGGAGTGTGATTCTGTTGAAACTTTTGGAACTCTTGGTGGCTTTCGTTACCATTGACCACGGCATCCTTCTAGGTCACCTGAGGGAGATGGGATTGGATGACACTGTTTTACAGTGGTTCTGTTCCTACATCTCTGGCAGATTCCAGATGGTGTCACTTGGAGACTGCTGCTCTGCAAAGCAAAAACTAAAGGATGGAGTTCCACAAGGTTCCATACTGTCTCCAGTGCTCTTTAACATGTACATGAAACTGCTGGGAGAGATCATCAGGAGTTTTGGTGCAGGGCATTATCAATATGCTGATTACACCCAAATCAATTTCTCCATATCAACCTCATCAGGAAATAGCATAACTTCCCTAAATGTTTGCCTGGAGGTGGTAATGGGCTGGATGAGGGATAACAAACTGAAGTTGAATCCAAATAAAACAGAGGTACTGACTGTGGGGGGTTGAGACCCAAGAGATGGTTTAGATTGACCTGTTCTGGATGGAATTATACTCCCTACTGAAAGATCACGTATGTAGCTTGGGAGTGCTCCTGGATCCAAAACTCTCTCTGGTGTCTCAGGATGAGGCAGTGGCCAGGAGTGCATTTTATCAGCTTCACCTGATACATCAGATATGCCCATTTGTGTGGGTAAATGAGCTTTAAAGAATTGTGCATATGGCTTGACTACTGTAATGCACTCTATGTGGTGCATAGCCTTTGTACATAGTCTGGAAACTACAATTGGTACAGAATGCAGCAGCCAAACTGGTCTCTGGGACAGCCTGATTGTCTGGGTTGTCTGTGGAACAACCCAAATCAATATAACACTAATTTTAAAAGAATGGCACTGGCTGTCAATATGTTTCTGGGGAATATATGAAGTGCTGGTTATTACCTATAAAGCCCTCAGCAGCTTGGGTCCAGGTTACTTTTGAGAGAGCCTTCTTTGGCATGAACCCTGTTGCCTATTAAGATCATCTGGAGATGTCTGGTTACAGTTGTCACCAACTTGTTTGGCAACTTGGGACTGGGCCTTCTCTGTGGCTGCCCTGGAGCTTTGAAATATGCTCCCTGTCAAAATAAGAGCATCTCCATCTGTTTGCTTTTATTAAGACCTTCAAGACACACCTGTTTTTTCAGGCTCTTAACTGAAATTAATTTTAAATTAATTGTTTTATCCCAAGAAATTATTTTAACTTTTTATTATGTGAAATTATTTTAATTGTTTTTACTCTGTTTTATATTTGTTGTATTTAAATTCTGTATACTGCCTAGAGATACACATATCAGGCAATATATAAATATGATAGATAATTAAATAATACTTCGGATTGTTTTTTACTGTCCCACAATGTGTACCAAATGCTATTTTGCACCTAGGGATGAGTCTGTTGAGGGTTGAGCCTGGATCTATCTCTTCAATTTTGGGTTATTATTCATTTATGGGGGTTTGAAATTACCTCCCCCCTTCTGGTAGATCTGGCCACCTTGATGTTAGGCAATGTTTTCTATTCCAATTGGAGGAAAGACTTTGCTGAAAAATGTTTGACATATGGACTTTCTATTGAGTATTTTTACATCGTTGGGCTATGACAATGCTAAATCATAGTTGAGACAGTGTATTTGTGATATAGAGTGCTAAAAAATCTGACCCTGGTTCCTAATTATGCTAGATGGTTTGTGTGGGGTGTATATGTGTGTTTGAATCAATTCAGCAAGTCAATTTTATTTCTAATTTTATGATCCTGAAGCAGTGGAGCATGTTCACAAAGGCTTGATTTGATGTGCTCCCCTCTGCTATTCTGGATGGCAGATATTGGAATATTCTGTATAGGAATAGAACATGCCCTTGTGAAAATCACAATCTTATAAATGATTTTTGTTAATTGATTTAATGTTTTAAATCATTTTAATTGTAAACCACCCAGGAACAAAGGTTTTGGGTAGTATAGAAATATTTTTAAATAAATAAATAAAAGATCTAGAGGTTGAGATGTTGGCTGTGAACTTCTGCACTGCCCTTTTTATCGGTACATATGGCATAAATTAATTTTACCTTTTAAAAGAAAAACTATCCTGGTAGATCACATGATTTTTCCATTGCACTTCTCCTTTCTGACCAGCATTCAAATATCTCTTTTTATGTTCCTAAATTTTGTGTAGCAGAGTGCTGATTACGCCAATGGTTTTTTTTAGTAGTAACTAAAATACCAATGTATTTAATTTAGAGCTGCTTCTCTGGTTATTGTTTCATTACTGTTTTGTTTTATCTTAAGGCTGTGCATGATTACAAATGTCAGGATCGGGTCCAACCTGATCTGACCTAATCCAGTAAATGTTACCATGGTGATTCTCTTTTTAGCAGGCGGAGAGTAAGTGGCCCTATCCACCCCCAGCACACAGTACTTCCAGTGACTGTTGCTGGTGTCTATCTTGTTTTTTGTTTTTAAAATGTGAGCCCTTTGGGGACAGGGAGCCATCTTATTTATTTATTATTTCTCTGTGTAAACTGCCCTGAGCCATTTTTGGAAGGGCAGTATAGAAATCGAATTAATAATAATAATTTTCACTGTGTGAAACAGAAGAAAAGTAATATAACACCAAAGAGTTGCAGGGGAAGTGATGTAACATCAGAGAATTGAAGGGGACTGAGTGCTGACTGCTCAGAGAGGTGGTCCAAAGCATCTTCCAGACAGGGAAAAATAAAACAAAATGCCCTGGTAGAAGACGAGTCTCTGTGTGCACTGGCAAAAGCTGAGATGCCTTTAGGAGGGAACAGCAAAGCAAGCAGGGTGCTATTTTCCAAAACCTTCCATATACCTTATGTTTCCAAGTTACATGTACCTGCTGCTGCTGCCACCATCATCTGCAATGTGGGGTGAAATCAAGGGGCCTTTATAGCTTCAAAGTAGCCTGAGGGCATGATACCAGGTTCATCCATTGTTCTAGGCAAGGGCAATTATCCTAAACAAAAGATGTTGCAGTTTGGTTGTAATCTCTTCTAGGTACTTCCTTAGACAGTTCTCCTAAAACAAAAGGCTGAATAGGCGTCCTTCCAGGGGAGACCATTGAAGGGGAAATGAAGGTACTGATTTTCAGCCTTAGTCACTTGATTGACTAAAATATGACAAATAAATAAATGTCTAATCTGTAAGGGAGAATATGTCCATGGTTCCTTGGCTTATTTGGATATTCACTCATTAAGAGAGGGAAACTGCATTCCAATCTCAGTGCTCTGATGCTTTCTGGCACTTTCTATGTATGCTCAGGCAGGAAGTATCAGAGTGATATTTCCTAGTCACTTGCAAGTGCACTAACAACCTTACCAGAACAATCCATTTCCTTTCTTGAATCGGAGGAAGGCACTTGGGCAGAGACTCAGCATAGAAAGAGTGATACAATCATTTACAGTCAGCCAAGACTTAATCTGGGGTGCACTGGGGTGTGGTTGGGACAGGCAGGCATGACAAAATCTTCTGAATTGCAGTTGGGATTTTATGCATGCAAAACATGTGCTTATTACTGAGCTATGGCCTGACCTTCAGTGGAGTGCACCCTACCATTGCTGTTTTAGCACAAGAAGTGTGTAGTCTCTTATCATCCTTCCTATAATTTATTTTTCATAATTAGCAAATTATCATTTTTAGCCACATTGTCCTCATTGTTTATATGAATTACCTCCTATTCAGCAGTTTTCATATTGGTAGCAAATCATCATCCATCTTATTTTTGAGAGGTCAAATTTCGGTGGCCTGCCCTAATGTCTGTCAGTTGACATGAATCCTAAATGTCTAGTCAATCATTTCTCAGTTAACATATTACGTATCTATATTCTGAAATAGTTTACCAAGCAGATCAATTGTGGGAAGTCATTGTTTACCACCTTTCTTTCAATGATGCCTGATTTTTGACCAAGTGCAGTATTATCATTTTTTAGTGGGCATGGCTGCTGAACCCATAGAATTCAAGATATATATACTCTGTGTGTGTGTGTGTGTGTGTGTGTGTGTGTGTGTATCCCCCCCTCTCTCTCTAAGAAAAAAAGTGAAATCAAGTCCCTTGAAATAATTTTACATGAGACACAAACATGAATGGATTGGTGTAATGGTTAGAGCATTGAATTAGGACCGGGGAGCAGGGGCGTAGCAAGGTTGGAGGGGGCCCAGAGACAACATTTTAAAATAGGCCCCTCGCTGATACACACACACAAACACACTTCACAATATATAGTGCACTCACACTCACATCCCCATTATGAATACGGTGAATATCTAGTCACATTGAATCTAGTTTTTTTACTCTCTGCTCCTGCTGATCTCCAAGAGACTCAACATAATTCATAGGGGGTGCAACATGGGTGGGTCGGGAGTCATGTGATGTGCCTCTGGGGGGGGCCTTGAGGCTGTGGGGCCCCAAGACGACTGCCTCCCCTTGCCTAATGGTAGTTACACCCCTGCTGGGGAGAAGGAAGTTCAAATCCCCATTCAACCATGAAAAACTCATTAGGTGACTCTGGGCTTATTTCTCAGCCTAACCTTTTCTTATCTAACCTAACACTTATCTTCCTCTCAGCCTAGTCTACCTCACAGGGTTGTTGTGAGAACAAACATAACCATGTAAACCTATCTGGGCTCCTTGGAGGAAAAGCAGGATTTAAATTCAGGTAAATAAATATGGTAAATAAAATATCGGCCACCCACACAAGTGCTGGCTCTGTGACGGAGCTGGCGGGGGCTGGGGAGTTTGGGGGCTGTGTGGCCCAGGGAAGCTCCAGTATGCCCTGCGTGAACATGCAGGGCATACTGGGGAGACCCCTGAGCCAGGAGGCTGCTTTTCAACCTCCCATCAGGGGTCTACTTGTAAGTAGCTGTGGCACGGAGCCACAGTGCAGCTACTCACAATTAAAAAAAACAGTTTTGTGGAACGTTCACTCCACAAACCCAGTTTAAGGGGAGGGGTACTTAGACGGGTTAACCGCCTGGGAGCTACCAGGCTCACCTGCAAGCCCGGTGGCTCACACAGCCGAAATCGGGCTAGTCTCCCCAGCCCGATTTCGGCTGATCGTCAGAATAGCCTCAGAGTTTTGGAGAGGCTGGTATGGAGAAACTGGGCATGAAGTGGAAGCATTTTAGGGTGCAGAGGTTTTCTCTCTGGCAACTGATGTAGCCAGAGAGTTGTGCTTATAGGAGTACTCTGCTATTTCAACCTTATTGAATGCTCTACTCGAATATTTGCAAATAAATCAAATATCCAAAACACACCATAAACTGCTCGTAACATCCCCTCCAAAAGAAGCCAAACTCCATCTCAGCATGCATTAGTTACTAACAAACCACTGGAGGAGACATGGGTAAGCAGAGGCCACACATCCCCCATAATGTGTGTTAGATACTGTGTGATCAGTAATTGGATACACAAGTGGTTTTTTTTCTAACTTAATCACTGCTCTAGGAATGTTACAAAGGAACTGTGGCAAGCTGCTCACTGGAGATTCCTGCTGGGCAGGAAAAATGCCTTCTAGCTAGGCTTAAACAGCTACTGTCAATCACCATTGTAATTTGAATGGACAAGAGAACCTGAAATTTGCCAGTTTTAAAAATATTTGCAGATGGAAATTCATGTGTTTAATCCATCTGAGAATCCAGAGAGTGGAAAATAATAACTATAGATTAGTATTTAATCTTCAGGTTTTTGTATTTCCAAAGGCACATCTGCCATCACCAGGAGTATGACGGATGCTAGAGACCTTGCCAATTCAAAGATATATTTAAAAACACTCACTAATTGTGGTCATCTGGCAGGTTTTGACCAGTTAATCAGTTTCAAACTATCATTTCTGAATCAGACATTGGAGAAGGGGGTTGCTCCTTTGTGGTGATTGGCTAGTGGAAGATGTCAATCATAGTTAATTTAATCTAGGCACCTCCTCTTAGAAGATTCCTAAGGGAGGGGCTTTAGAATGGAGGGAACAGGAAATAGAGATTAGGGATGTGCACGAACCGGTCCGGAGGCCATGTTGGAGGCCTCTGAACCAGTTCAGAACCGGACCGGTCCAGCAGTCTGGCACTGAGGGGGGGTCTACCTTTAAGGGCGGGGGGGTAGAACATACCCCTCCCGCCGCTCTTCCCCCTCCGGCGCTGCAGTTTAGACCAAAGTTTTGGGGGTGGCAGCGTTCCTCCCTGTCGCCCCTGCCCCCGTCATTGCCCGGAAGTCACAGTAAGATGAACATGCATGTGTGCATTGCGGCGCATGCGTGCACGGTGGCGACAGGCACACACACACTGCACCGCGCGCATGCGTGTTCATCTTACTGTGACTTCCGGGCAATGACGGGGGCAGGGGCGGCAGGGAGGAACGCTGCCACCCCAAAACTTCGGTCTAAACTGCAGCGCCGGAGGGGGAAGAGCGGCAGAAGGGGTAAGTTCTACCCCCCACCCTTAAAGGTAGACCCCCCCTCACTGCCAGACCGCACCGCGTGGTTCCGTGCACACCAATAATAGAGATGACAACTGAAAAAATTAGAGCTGGGATGAGCCAGAGAAAGGATCTCCAGATCAGGAGAGAGGGACTGAGGGTTGGAATGGGAGGTTAGGTGGGTAGATTCTTACACACTAGGGAAAACCTCTGTCAATCAAGTGTGACTAAGAGACATTTATTCTGTGAGTGTGTAGCTATTATACAGGTTATACAGCCAGGGAGGTTGTATTCCACCAAAAGTGTTAAAAGTCAATGTAAGCTCATTATTCCATATCCGTCACCTCAGAAACTTGAAAGGAAAACCTCTATTAGAAAAATAAAACAATAAAACCAATAATTAACCTGAGAGTATATTAGAAACAAAGGTCTGAAAATTGCTTTACTACCTGCTCAGGAATTATTCTATTATTTTGTTTCAGCAACCATTACATGTGTGACCCTACCTACTAGAGTAAAATGAATCACAGAAACTTTGTTGAAAATAAAATAGAGTTTATGTTGGTTTAGAACTTTAGAACTTTACATCAGTTTTAGTTGGATCTGTATTTCATCTCCTGTACTCATGCGACACTTGAACACAATACCGTAGTCAGATACAACAATCCAAATAAAGATTGAATTGGTTTGTGGCATAATAAAACAAAGGGGTTTGGAAAAAAGGAAGATCACATACACTTTCTGTATGATCCCCATCGGACATCGAGGTCATCTGGAGAGGTCCATCTCTGGTTACCACGAGTACATCTAGCGGTGACTAGTGGTCATCTACGAGTACATCTAGTGGTGAAGTAGACCTTCGCTGTAGCTGCTCCTGGCCTGTGGAATGCACTCGTTGCATATATCTGTTGTTTGGGCTTGTAGGTGGACTTCAAGAGAGCCCTAAAAACTTATTTGTTCGGCCTGGCCTTCCAAGGTTTTTAAATTGGTCTTAAATATTTTTAATTGGTTTTCAATGGTACTGAACTGTTTTAAATTTGTTTTTATATTGTTTTAAGCTGTTTGTTTTTAATGGTGTTTATTTTTGTTTTTAACTTGCTATGCACCACCCCAGAGCCTTTGGAATAGGCCGGTATATAAATGTGATTAATAAACAAATAAATGAATATTGTATTTTTTAACAATACAATACTTAAGCTCCCAGATCAAACCACGGGTCCTGACATCCTTTAATTGGTAGTAATGGCTGTGCTTTCTCCAAGTAGTTCTGCTTCTGAGAACCTCTCCATAGCCTGTGAAATGTCTATGTAAGCCCTTTTGAATAAACTTCTCTCAGCACTGCTACAGATACAAAAAAGGGGGGGTGGGGTTAGCCAGGCTGAACAGTATTATAAGCCCTTGCTCATCCCTTCTTCAAGTGGTGAGAAATACATTGAATTTGATAGGGAAGGTGGCATATTAGTTTTTAAAATGAATGATTGGCCATGGAAAGTTACGATTTGGTAAATGATAACTCAAATGGTAATTTGCTAAATGCGATGGAGAATGCTATAAATGTTTTTGTAGACCTGTGGCCTGATACTAAGATAAAAACCCAGCATCGTGAACCTATGGGGTCTAAATTATCTCAGCTGAATGGAGTAGTCTTGGTTAGAACAATTTATTCTTTCTTTTTGATAATTTTGACAAATACTAGGAATTTTGTTGTGGTAGAAAACTCCACACCAGTTTTCTGGTTTAACTTTTTAAACTTTTCCAAAATACATAGTTAACTTTTCCAAATAACATTCACTGCCAATTTTCCTTCTCCACCAGTTATTTCCCTCCTCCTTCCTAGATTAGTCATACAGGTGATCTCACCAAACCAGGGAACATGCAATGAATGGGATAACATCACAGAGTGAAAGGACCCCAAAAGAACCCACCACCATGTAACAGCCTAAAAACTTAAGTTGTAAAACTATGTTTGGGACATTAAAAACTATCTAATTTATAAAATGGTAGAAGTATGCAAAAAGTAAAAATATGAAATAATAGAAATGTAAAGCAACACATTTGTAAAATGAGAATTAACCATCAGCCTTGCTGCTGAAATCCCCAAAATGAATATGCAAAGAATATCACAACTTGCAAGTCAGTCCTCCATAAGTCAACCTGCTAGGTATCTCCAAGTCCAATATGAATTGAAGGAGGATCCATTTGTCATTAAATCAGATTAAAATGTGCATTCCATATCTTATGGGGCACTGACAATTGCAGGTCACAAATAGGGAATGTCATTCCTTTTCTACTATAGCCAAATGAGTTTCGGCCTATAATGGGCCTTCCTCAGTGGCATTATTATTAAGGAATTCTTGTAGTTCCAAGTGGCAGCTATGCTCTCATGTGGAGCCAGGTGTTTGATTTGCAATGAGTAAAATTTCAAACTTTCTCTATAAAAGACAATGCATAATCAAAATAAGTAAATACATAAATAACTACTACATATGACTTGTCTAGCCAGTCAAAGGTTGCTGGCTTGAATCCCCACTAGTATGTTTCCCAGATTATGGGAAACACCTATATTGTGTTTGTGGCAGCAGCGATATAGGAAGATGCTGAAAGGCATCATCTCAGACTCATACTGCGTGGGAGGAGGCAATGGTAACCCCCTCCTGTATTTTACCAAAGACAACCACAGGGATCTGTAGTCGCCAGTAGGGGTGTGCAATTCGGATTTTCTGAGTTTCGATTTGTAACTGAATCGAAACAGCCCTGATTCGATTTGGATCCGAATCTGACCCATCCAAATCACCCCAAATTCGATCCGAATCCGAATCGCGGCTGATCCGAATCAAATTGATTCGGGGTTTGGATCTGCGCTATTGATTTCCCCAGATTCCCAGCTTTCGATTAAAAAAGAAAGCTAAGCTCTAGCCCTTATAGAAGTGGAGTTATGGAGCAAAATGTGTGGTCACTATTTTTTAAGTGTTCAGATTCTTTGGTGTATAATAACTTTCACTCAATGAATCCTTATGAGGATTCATTACACACCTTCATTTCTTCTATTCATTTTGACTGTCTTTTAGACAGTGCCAATTGTCAACTGCCATGTGCCAACTACACCCCTCTCCCACCCACAAGGCAGTGAGGTACTACTCAGTTTAAGTTAAGTGCCTAATGGGTGGAGGCTACCACCCAAATTGCAGAGGAATTGGACAAAGGGCTGATTTTTGGTGAATTGTTGAAGGTTTCGTGTCTTTGAGGCAGATTTGGGGCATAAAGTGGGATCTGGGGTGAAAGAGTGTGGTGAGGTGGTAGTGCCTAATGGGTGGAGGCTACCACCCAAATTGCAGAGGGATTGGGAAAGGGCTGGTTTTTGGTGAATAGTTGAAGTTTACTCATCTTTAAGGTTTTCCTCTATAAGGTATAATGGAGGTTTCAGCAGCCCCATAAGTGCACTTTGAGGGCACTGGGGTGGCCCAGAGAGAGTGGTGGTGTAGTGCACATAGGGTGCCAGCCACTCCCATGGGGTTGCTAACCCATGGGGTACAGGATTCTGTTGTTTCTGAGGTGGTCTGAGTGTAGATTCTATGGTAGCAAATGAGAGTGGATTCATGGTTTGTACTGAAAATCTCATTTGCTACCAGAGAATCTACACTCAGAACACCTCAGAAACAACAGAACCCTGAACCCCATGGGCTAGAAAACCATGGGGGTGGCTGGCAACCTCTGTTCACTACACCACCACTCACTCTGGGCCACCCCAGCACCCCCCAAGTGCAGTTATGGGGCTGCTGAAACCTACATGATTTCCTATGGAAAACTTCAACAATTCACCAAAAACCAGCCCTTTGCCCAATCCCTCTGCAATTTGGGTGGTAGCCTCTACGTATTAGGCACTTAACTTAAACTGAGTAGTACCTCGCTGCCTTGCGGGTGGGAGTGGGGTGTAGTTGGCACATGGCAGTTGACAATTGGCACTGTCTAAAAGACAGTCAAAATGAATAGAAGAAATGAAGGTGTGTAATGAATCCTCATAAGGATTCATTGAGTGAAAGTTATTACACACCAAAGAATCCGAACACTTGAAAAATAGTGACCACACATTTTGCTCCATAACTCCACTTCTATAAGGGCTAGAGCTTAGCTTTTTTAAAAATGAAAGCTGGGAATCTGGGGAAATTAATAGGACAGATCCGAAACCCGAATCGATTCGAATCGAATCAGCCGCGATTCGATTTGTACCCGAATCTAGCCAATGGACCACATGGGTGATTCGTTTTGTCTCCGAATCACCTGAATCACCTAGATTCGGGTACAAATAAATTTGTATCCAAATCGATTCGCACATCCCTAGTCGCCAGGAGTCCAGACCGACTCAACGGCACACTTAACCTTTACCTTACCAATGTCATCCCACAGTACAGACAAGTGTAAAACATGCATATTTATAACTTCTAAATTTTTGACACAACTTCATTTAAAAATGCCCACTCTTCCTCTCTCCACAGGCTCATTACATAATACACAGAATGCTAAAAAATATAATACACATAATATTGAGAGCAGACATGCATCAATCCTTCCATGCATACTGTATTTATACTTTAAAACAAAAATGATGCATCAACATGCTAGCTTTTCCATACTTATATAGCCATGTCAAATACCCCATAACAACTCTCTAAAAATACACAGGCATCATGAACTTACTTACTATCGATTTGGATATCTTGCCAGCATGGCCATTTGCTTGTATTTGCTTGTTTCCTCTTTCCTTGGAGGAAATGTGATTGGATAAAGACCTCTAAGTTATAGATGGTTCCAAAATATTTAAATCTTCCCCTGTTGGGGTGGGGCCACTCTATTGAAACTAGAGGAGACAAGTCCGCATGTGAGTCAGGCACTTCCGGCTTGATGCTGACTGGGGTGGCAAGGAGGTACACTGCCACCCGCACCAGTAATTTTGGTGAGAGCACCAGCAGGGGAAACGTGACAGGGGGGTAAGAGCATCCTCCCAGTCCCTTAAAGGTACCCTCCCCGCTCTGCTGATTGTTCACATCCCTACTCAGCAGCAAGGTTGATTGTTAATTCTCATTTTACAAATTAGTTGCTCTACATTTGTTTTCTATTATTACATGTTTTCCCTTTTTATATACATTGTCCACATTAATGTGTTAAAAGAGAGTGTTTATCTTTATACTTTATAATATTTATCTTTATACTATCTTTTTATTCAATGGCATTTGGATGTACTGCATACTTCCACCATTTATAAATTGGATAGTTTTAAATGTTCCATACATACTTCTACAACTTAAGTTTCTAAGCTGTTATATGGTGGTAGGTTCTTTTTGGGTCCTTTCATACGTCGGGTTGAACCTACCCAGATCCTCTTTAGCGCTTCAGTTTCCTTTTCATAAGATCACAGAGTGACATGAGCAATAGTTTGTAGGAGTGTGTATGGAACTGGCTAGTAGTAGTGTGCATGGTTTTGGTTCGGGCACTGACGTATGCGGCGCGTGCGCGCCAGCGACAGAGACAAGCGCATGCGCGCTGCCTGCTCTTCTCTGTTCAAGGCTTAAGGAACAACAACGGGGGCAGGGGCGGCAGGGAGGAAGTCTGCCGCCCCAAGAAGATTTTTAAAAGGACCAGCGCCGGAGGGGGAAGAGCAGCGGGGGGGTAAGTACTACCAACCCCCCCCCCACTTAAAGTAACAGTCCCCCCATGCCAGACCGGGGGAATTCCGGACCATGCACACCCCTACTGGCTGGTCCGGTTTAATTCAAGTCTGAACTGGACCTGAACCAGTCCGGGCCAGTTCAGTCCGGGACCCCCTCAAACCTCCCCCCTACCGCCCGGTTCAGTTCAGTCCAGGGGGGTGTTTGCGAATGAATTATCCCCTCCGTGTGTGGGGGGGGGTGTTTCCTCCAAGGTGGTGGAGTATGTGTGTCTGTGGAGCTTCCCCCTCCCACCACTGGCCTTCCTGCCTTCAAAAGCAGCCCCGTTCTGCTGTTCTTGGGTCCATTCCCCCACCGGCATGGTGGCCATTTTGGAGGCTGCCATGCCTGTACAATGGGCCTTTGCATGGCCTAGGTCATACCCAGGTCACACAGAGGCCCACTGCACAGGTGCGGTGGCCTCCAAAATGCCCTCCGTGATGGTGGGGGAAATGCCAAAATGGGCTGAAGAATGGTCAAATGGGGCTGCTTCTGAAGGCAGGAAGGCCAGCGGGGGGAGGTGGAACCTCTGTGGACACACCCACTTGCTGCCTCGGAGAACCCCTCCCCTGACGGGAAAAGTTAAATTTAAAAAAAAAATTGTTCACAACCCACCCAAATGCACCAGGTGTTTGGTCCAGGGTTGAGCCAAACCAGGGATAGATCGGCTCGACTCTGAGCCTTAAAACCAAACTAGTTCGACTTTGAATGGGTTTGGTTTTGAACTGTTTGCACATCCCTTATAACTTGTCACAGAGGAGGAATGACTGTAAGGGCAAGTGATGGCAAAGTAAATAAATAAACCTTTCCCCCAGAAATGCCAAAGAGTTTAATAGTTTTGGCTCAGCTGTACTCTTAATACATTATGGGAATTTTCAGTTCTCATGCTTTGTCATTTCTTCAAAAATAAACCTTTTTTTATGTAACACACCCTTCAAATACTCTAACTGGTGATAGGCTCCTATTTTTGCAACTTTTATTGTGTGTAAGTTCCATTAGAGATGAAATTATGGCTATTATTCTTTACAAAAAAGGGGGCCATTTCATACTTGCTTTAAGCTGGCTCAGAGATATCACTATTCTATATTGCCATTGCAAAATTGCCTATACCTCTGTCTACCCACTGTGACCAATATTTCTGAAAACCTCATTTTTGTGTGTGTGATCACGTTATTTCCTGCTTTGACATTTTCTGTTCCCCTTATCTGGATCAGTGTTTTCATGTCAAAATAAATCTTACAATTAAAGTGCACAGCTGGAGTGCAGGACAATAGCATCACCAACAATGGAGGTGACAATGTATAATTTACGCTCTGAATTTTATTGAAGGAAACCACTTGACATTGCAGTAATATTGAAGTGCATAAATGAGCTTCATAATTTTTCAGTCACATCCAACCATTTTCAGCCTTTGCATCTTTTCCTCACTATTTTCTGTTGCAGTTAACTCATTTAAAAAATCTTTTTCATGCACTTGCTGTGAATAGATTTTTCTTTTTAATGAACACACTCAACATTCAAAGTTATTCATTGGAGAACTAACCTTAAGTCCATTGAAGTTAGTGGACATGTTTCGAGGAATAGATTGTAGCCTGTGGTTTCTGTGTGAATTATTCAGCTTGCCTAAGATGGCAAAAAAGTGGCCTATCCTTAGTACAACTAGAACGTTTGGCCTCAGCAGCAGGTTTGTGTGGGGAGGCTGAGAAGCCAGCTGCTGGAAGGAAGGGGTTTCAGGAACAGAGTAGTCAGCCAATAAAAAGATGCAGTGGGCGAGGTGGTAAAGCAGCAGTAAATGGCCACTGTTGCTCAGTGGCAACTTGTGAACCTCGGAGGCTGGCTGTGGAAAAGTCAGTACTAAGCACGTACACTCTGTTGACTGGCCAGCAGCACCCTGTATGAATCAGATATCATTGGCGTCTATCTGTATAGAGCACTGCTGGCCATTTGGCAACCATATACCAGCACAATGCCGACTAATGAACCCTGCTTCCAATATCTATATTATTAATTCTCTTAGCCAACCGTGGGGATGCATGGAACTCTTGAAAGGTCACGTGAGAGTTCCGACCATGGTAATGGCGGCAGCAGTGGCCCGGCCCAGCCTGGTGAGGTGACTGGGCCTCCAGGAGCAACCTGGCAATGGCTACAGTGGGGAGCTGGTGGCTGCAGAAGTGGAGGTGTCGGTGTGGCCTGGCGAGGCAGGTGGCGGAGCCGCACCTGGCTGGGAAGGAAAGCACTGCTGGCAGCCGGGGACAAAAAGCTGAGAAGACTGGGGCAGAAGGCGGGAGGGAGAGGAGAACCGCCAGCCCCAAAGAGTGCACAGATGCTCTGTGCGGGTTTAGCTAGTTTCCATATAATACCAGCTGCTAAGGGTGTATGGTCACCCTTCTCTTCAATTGCTGCTCAACAGTGAATGATTATCACCACCACTACATCACCTCAGTGACCCCCATTACCAGCCAGTATTTTACTGGTCCAGGTAGTAAACCATAATTTGTCAGGTGACCACTGGTTACACAGGAAGTTGCCCGACTCCAAGTCAGATCATTGTCTACACTGACTGATAGCAGCCCTCCAAGGTTGCAAATGGGTATTTTCCAGACTTACCTGGAAATGCCAGAGATTGAACTGTAGGGAAAAAATGGCAGTTCAGTCCCCAAATAGCAGAGCAAAACCAGTTTGATGAGAAAGCAGCAAAGCAAGAGGTTTTGAGACAGAGTTCTTTAGTACTGAAGAACTACAAGGATTTATTTAAAGAAAAGGTTAAAAATGAATGTGAAAAAGCCTGTAGCTTAATTTCAGCTGTAGCTCATGGCTGAAGAGAGAGAGACCAAAACAAACAGCCACCTCTGGAAAGACAAAATGGAGACTAACACTGGAGGGACAAAGGGGAGGAGTCCAGAACTTTTATCCATGACTATAACTCCCCCAGTGGTCACTATGAGGCATTGCATCTGAGAGCTGATGCTGCCAGGGTCATAGTTCCACCATGAACCTGGGACCTTCTGCATGTACAGCAGATGCTCTTCCACTATGCCTCTTTCCCTAGTAGAAGTCCTTCCCCATTGATGGAGGCTGAAAAATTGGTAAACTCCAAACTCTGTTAGGCTGTGCCATGAGCCCACCAAAGTCAATCTAGCACTCCTCCTTCTCCTCCAAATATTTATATACCACTTTCAACAAAAGTTCTCAAAGCAGTTTACACAGAATAATAATAATAAATTAAGTTGGCTCCCTGGGCCAAAAAGACTCACAGTCTAAAAAGAAACATAAAGTAGACACAGCAACAGCCACTGGAAAAACAACTGTGCTGGCATCGGATAAGGACAGTTGCTCTCCCCCTGCTAAACAGAAGATAAGCATCACTTTGAAAAGTGCCTTTTTGCTCAGTTAACAGGGGTTAACTCTTACAAACTCTGAAATTTGAAATTACTGTGCAGTGTAATGCAATGTAGCTCTATGTCTCCTCCATGGGAGGAGAGCTGGTCTTGGAGTAGCAAGCATGAATTGTCCCCTTTGCTAAGCAGGGTCCACCCTGGTTTGCATTTGAATGGAAGACTACATGTGTGAGCACTGTAAGATACTCTCCTCAGGATATGGGGCCACTCTGGTAAGAGCACCTGCATGCTTCCATACAGAAGGTTCCAAGTTCCCTCCCTGGCATCTCCAGGATAGGGCTGAGAGAGACTCCTGCCTGCAGACTTGGAGAAACTGCTGCCAGTTGATGCAGTAAGAGTAGCTGACGACAAACCTGTTTGGACTATTTATAGTTTAAAGTATGATGCTTACCACTATTTGATGTTAGTTTCATCCATGCCCACATAGAACTGCTCTAGTACTTGAATATCAGTAATTATTATAAATGCTTATTTATTAGTTAATTCATATTCATTTGAACTACAAGTAAGTAGATGGCTAGTTTTTGTTGTTAGTATGGTTACACAAAGGTTACAAATGCCTCTCTCTTGCTGGCAAGAGAGACATGCCTACTCATTTACTAGCTTTGCTGCTTTGATGTGAACCTTTACAAAAAACATCACTCACAACATACTTCACCCACATCTGCACATAGGACTAAGGATTCACAGGTGCCTTAAGTACCTGTTAGAGAGTGAACAGATGTGTGTAAAGAGATTCTGATAGTAATTGGCTTCACCAGCTTATTAGGAGGACCTTGAAGAGCACTCTCGAAAAGTTTACAGAACTCCATCTCTAAGGTGACACCTCTAGAATAGTGGGGTGTCAATGGGGAAAAATGTTACCAGCTGAACTTCTTCTGGTAACACAGTCTGTGAAGGGAATACTGAGCTAGATGGACCAATGGTCGGATTCAGTATAAGGCAGCTTCCTATCAGCAGTGGCTGGTTCAGGCACCACTGGGGAGGCAGGGGAGGCACCCTTAAGTGTAAACTATTAGGTGCTTACCTCTCCTGAAATCTGTTCGGAGCAGTAGCACATTGCCCAGGAGCCGCTGCAGCGTAGGATCGGCTGGACCACTCAGCTGACAAATGGTATCCACACATGTGCGGAGGCCAGTTGAGTGGTGGAGGTGATCCTCTGCCACAGCAGGTAAGCACCTACTAGTTTACAGTTGAAGGTGCCTCCCTGCTGCCTCACCAGTGGCACCCACACCACTTGCCACTGCTTCCTATGAACTATAGCAGTATTATATGACTCTGCAGGCAGTCAGCGGACTCACCAGAGCTTCACTTGACCCACTTAACTGGTCTAGAGAAGCATCATGTGAGTCTGTTTCCGGTGTTTTTCAGGGGAGCAAGTTCAGGGAAAGATATTAAAAGGGTGTGTGAAATCCTTGTGTGAAAACTGTTTCAGTAAGAAAGGAATTCCAGTGGATGGCTCACATACAAGGTATATTGGCTGACAACTGGACCAAGTTATTGAATAGTATTACTCAGGAGTTACACTAAAAGGCTACTTAATTTCAATAGGACTTCCATTGATTAATTTAGTCAGGATTTTAGTCAGCCACTGACATTAGGCATTAGTTACCTGTTTTTAAGTTTTTGTATTTAATTAAAATGATGTGACAAGATACCTGTGTTTAAATTGTGATCTTAATAAGCTCTTTGATGCCTGATTCATTTTGTCCCTTTGGTAAAGGGAATGACTGAACTGTTGCTTATTTGCCAGGTTAAAAGCCAACAATACTACACAAAGCAGATTGCAGAAGCACTGTGGAGCATGGTGGATGGTAAGATTTGGTGAAAGCATCCTCAGCCACAATGGTAGACTGGCTTTTAAGAGGTAAACCAAGCTTGTTATATTATTGAAAGTGGTTTTCTACATTACTTGTGAAGTCGGGAGGCATGTGGAGGTGCAGGTTTTAGGGATGTGCACAAACCATGGTTCAAACCATGGTTTGAGCACATTTTGGGAATTTTGACCAGGAACTTTAAGAAAAAGGAGAGCAGGTCCTTATCTGCTCTCAGATATCTCATCCAGCTTCCTACTGGGATGACATACATCCCACATGCTCTCCAATCCTAAACAAGTAAACTCTGAAACAAATTCAAATAGCATTTTTACAGCTATCACAGCCCAGTTTGATCTCTTCTATGAACCACATTTCATTTAAGAAAGAACATGCAACTATAGTGTATGCCTGTACACTACAGCAGGGTTTCTTAACTTTGGGTCCCCAGATGTTGTTGGACTACAACTCCCAGAATCCCCAGCCACAAAGGCCATGTCTGGGGATTCTGGGAGTTGTAGTCTAACAACATCTGGGGGCCCAAGGTTAAGAAACCCTGCACTACAGTGTATGTACAGTGTATAGTGTGTGTCTACACTCCAGAAAGAAAAGCCACAAATTTTCTCATTTATTTTGCTATTTAAGCCATTTTTAGAACCTTGTTGATATATTTTTTAAATAAATATTTTAATAAGGGGAAAACAACAACAGCAACCACACAGAGACCAAATTTCAGCTATATGCAACACAACAGCCAGCAGCACATGGTAAACCAAGGCAGGAACAAAAATAAATCCATTTTGTTAGTTCTGGAGCAGGGCAATATGAGAGAGAGAGGAGCAATGGAGCAGCTGGGAACTAGAGGCAGCTGCAGTTTATTCAGAGCCTGTCCACCCCTCCGACCCAGCTCGTTGCGAGAGGCCACTCCTGAATTATTTTAACATCAGCCTAAGTTGAAGCAGACATTATAGAAGAGGAGGGGCAACTCTCTGTGGCACTCTCCTATGTTTAAAATATCTGAGGCTAGGGTTTCTTAATCTTGGCACCCCAGATGTTGTTGGGCTACAACTCCCATCATCCTTAGCCACAAAGGACATGTCTGGGGGTGATAGCAGTTATAGTCCAACAACATCTGGGGGCCCAAGGTTAGGAAAACCTTTCTTAGGCTTAAAGCTAAGACAGTAATGTGTGACAGGCCTATAGAAATTGAGGCTAGCAAGGCAGTGAAGTACAAAACTTCTTTTTCTTTCATGGTTTCAGTAACCAAGCTTTGCAACAACATGAAAATTCATGTCAAGATGATCCTCTCAATCTTTCATCCATATGCATGTTATGAAAACTGGCTGCCAGTTCATTAGACTATTGCCCAAAGGGTTAAGCTGTGAGAATCCCACAGAGACCTCTACATATCTATATATTACCCTTTCCTTTCCCACCCTGAAGCACCAACTGAACTTTGGATGTGCTGAAATTAGTACCTCTTGGTTTCTAAGTTGATAAAATATTCTCTTTTCCTTTTTAACTGGTCTCACAGAAAAGGTAGTTAGGTGGCTTGCTGGATTAACATTCATGAAGACAACCTTTTCTAACAGTGTTGTTTTATTTGTTTGTTTATAAAATTTATACTGGGTCTTTTCATTTAAAATATGCTGGGTAGTTAAAAGAGAGGATGCATTTCATGAAGCATTGCAGCAGCAGGAATGTAGGCTGATAAGGGTAAACACCCCACCCAGGACTGGCATACCATACTGGAATGTGGCGGTCGCACCCTGATAAGCACTCCTCCCATACTGCGGCAAAATAGAACCAATCCGCTCTTTCCACGCTCTCTCCCTATACATTTGCACCACCTCTTTTGTACTCTATAAATAAACGCACCCTTCTGATGTTCAGGAGGTCCTGCATTGACACCGTTTCCGCCTTGTTTGTTCCCTCATCTGGTGACCCCGACGTGATCCAGATCCCTCAGCACCCTGCTTACGCGACTGGAACAGTCTTCTTAGTGCACTCAGCTTCGGCTCCCTCGTAAGTATGGGCTCTAGTCTTTCTGTTGATCAGAAACAGCATGCGGAAGAATTGCAAAAAATTATCCGGCAACATTCCGGGGAGGTGGTGCCTGTGCATGATCTCGCTGATCTCTTACGGGAGGTCGATTGTCAATGCCCTTGGTATCCGTACAAAGGGACATTGAAAGCAGAACATTGGAGAAAGATAGGGACCGAGCTGCAGGCGGAGCCACGAGCTCCGATCCAGCACCTCCTGCTCAGCAGAAAGGTGCTGGAAGCAGTCGCGGCTTTCTTCGGTGGGGAGCCTGTGCTCCTGAAATCTGAAGTTGTGGATGCCGCACCCCCTCCATACCCTGTGTTGCTGCCCGCCGTCATGCCGACGGCCTCGGGGCCCCCGAACTCCAGGGCTCTTAAGGAGAAGCTGGGCTTTCGAGGGGTTGTTGTGGAGGGACTCCATCATGCCAAAAAGTCCGGACAAATCCTGGTAGATGGGGAAGAATGGGCTGGAGAGAACCCAGCTCTGTTCCCAGTGATGCGAGGTCCGGTAGACGGCCAAGGAAACGCCCACGTGGACTGGGAACCACTTCCGTATTCGGTCCTCCGGGAGTTAAATCGAGCCGTGAAGGACTCAGGACTCCAGTCTACCTTTGTCCAGGGCATTTTGGAAGGTCTTAACAATGGATACCTCATGACCCCGCACGACTGGAAGGCGTTGTTTCGTATGATTTTAACGCCTTCACAGTATGTGGTGTGGGATAGCGAATACCAGCAGGCAGCCCGTTTGGGCGCCACAGCGCAGATTACAGCAGAGCAGGTTTATGGTTCTGGGCAGTTCGAGCCTCTGGCCATGCAATGCCAGTTGCCTGATGGACACATTAAGGCGGTTGGAATGTGTGTCCTCCGAGCGCTCCGCAGGGTGCCCTCGGCTGGCACCCCGGCTCGCTCCTTTGCAGTGATCAAGCAAGGACCCTCAGAGCCATACACAAGCTTTGTGGACCGTTTGAAGGTTGCGATCGCTCGGCAGTTGGACAATGTTGAGGCTCAGGGAGAGCTGCTGCAAAAATTGGCATTTGAGAATGCCAACGCGGACAGCAAAAAGGCCTTGCAGGGAGTTATCCACCGTCAGACTTATTCCCTGGCGGACATGATTCAGGCTTGTGCTGAAATCGGCTCAAAATCGTACGATATGGGCCTGTTAGCTATGGCTTTGAAACAATCCAATAAGCCCACGGGGAACTGCTACAACTGCCAGAAGCCTGGCCACTTCCGTGCTGCGTGCCGAGCGCCAGGCGGAGGAGCACATAAATCTGGATCGAACCAGAAGAATGCTGGTCGCCCCTCGAAGAAGTGTCCCAGATGTAGCAAGGGCTACCATTGGGCTAACCAATGCCGTACTAACCCTGTAGGAACAGAGACCTCCCCGGGAAACCGGGGAGCGGGCCTTCCTCGGGCCCCGGAATAAAGAAAGAGGAATCATTGCCGACACCCGGATGTGCTGTCGCGCTTGTGCTTCAAAAGAATGCCACCTCAGTGTTCCCAGGGGAAGTTATACTTGTTCCCACATTGCCAGCGACTCCCTTTGAGGGTCCTGAGCCACTGCTTATTTTACCAACGCAAGCAGCGAGCCCTCAAGGGATTTTTGTGGTCCCGGAATTGCTTGACTACATTCCCCAGACATCTATCATGCTTCAGGTTTGGGGGCACATGCCCCTGACCCTTAAGCAGGGAGATTCGTGGGCTCATTGCCTAAGCGTACGGAACCTCACCCCAGTGGGGCCTAAGGCCTCTATGTTATCCCCACAGGTTGCGCTGGTCCAGACGAACATTGCCAGTGGAAAGCCAACTCGTAAGTTTTGGATTCATGGGCACTGCCTCGAAGGGTTGTTGGACACTGGGGCGGATGTGTCGGTCATTACGGTAAAGGAATGGCCGTCTCAGTGGCCTAAGGAGCCCGCCCCCTCTATTTGGGGAGTGGGTGGGGAACAATCTTCTAGCCAGAGCACTGAGTGGTTGGCGGTGAGAGCAAGTCAAGCCGGTCCAGTTATAGCTCACTTTCAACCAGTCATAATACCGCTCCCTTTTAACCTATGGGGACGCGACCTCCTGCAACAGCTGGGAACTCGGATCAACATGCGGGAGTAGCTTCCCCGCACCGAGCATTGGCCCTCACCTGGAAAACTGAAGAACCCATTTGGGTAGAGCAATGGCCTTTGCCAAAAGACAAATTAGAGGCTCTGCTGCACCTGGTAAAGGAGCAGGTGCAAGCTGGACACTTGGAATTTTCCTCTAGCCCCTACAATACCCCTGTTTTTGTGATAAAGAAAAAATCAGGGAAATGGCGACTCTTACATGATTTGAGGGAAGTAAATAAAATTATTGAACCCATGGGCCCCTTGCAATGTGGACTACCTAATCCTAACTTAATACCTGCGGGTTACCAGGTCGCCATCGTAGATTTGAAAGACTGTTTTTACACTATTCCCCTTCAGCCTCAAGATAAGAAAAAGTTTGCTTTCACGGTACCAGTTCTGAATAATGCCCAGCCCACACAAAGGTATCATTGGTCTGTATTGTCCAGGGCATGTTGAACAGCCCTGTGCTGTGTCAGCTTTACGTGCATCAAGCATTATCGGAGTTTCGTAAGCGTTATCCGACCCTCCTAGTTATTCATTACATGGATGATATCTTGGTATCGGGGCCTAGATTACCTCTTAATTGGTTACCTATTCTAACTCAGTCCCTGAGAGAGTTTGGGTTAATAATTGCACCTGAAAAAATCCAGCTCTCCGAGCCCTTTTTGTATCTTGGCCACCGTTTGATGAGCGCCTACGCCATGCCCCAACTACCCGAAATTATTTTGCCACCAAAGCTGACTTATGTACACTTACAACAAATCTTAGGGACCCTTAATTGGGCACGGCCATACTATAAATTGACAACTAATGACCTCCACCCGCTTTTTGAGGCTCTTAAGCAAGGCCGACAACCGGCTGACCTCATTACATTATCTCAGCCTCAGTTAGAAGTGATTAAGAAGGTGAATATCGCCCTAAAAGAGCGTTGGGTAGATCGTGCAATAGAAAATATGCCCCCTGCACTTCTAATCGTAGCAACCCGACCTCAGTTCACCGGAGCAATCGCTCAAGTCTCCTCGTCGGAGGTGCATATCTTGGAGTGGCTCCACCTTGCACATACGCCAAAAACCACTGTCTTGACTCAATTGGCTATGCTAGCTTTGATCCTCCGCAAAGGGCGCGATCGTTGCTTGGCCCTTTTTGGCATGGATCCTATTCGACTCCACATACCCATCCCCCAAAGTGACTGGGAGTCTGGTTTCCGTTCTTCCTTAGCCTTGCAACTCGCGTTAGCTGATTTTACTGGAGAGGTTGCATACCACCTTCCCAAGGATGTACGGTTGCAACTTCTCCCCCATTTGCCTATTAGACTCGGCACTTGCCTAAGCCCAGCCCCCCTCCAAGGGGCGCCCACTGTCTTTACTGATGGGTCACCTACCAGAGGTGTGATGACTTGGCAGGTGGATGGTGAATGGAAAGCCCGATATACTACCCCACAAACATCTCCGCAACGTGCAGAGCTTGCTGCGGTAGTCCTGGCTTGCACAGTGTTTGCAGACTCTAGTTTTAATTTAATCACTGACAGCTTGTACGTTTATAATGTCCTCACTGTACTTGAAGGAAGTTATGTCTCTCACAATCTAGACAGGAACCTTCTTGGTTTGTTTATTGCGTTGCAACGTCTGCTGGCGCAGCGCAGAACGCTTCTCTTTGCCGCCCATATTCGCAGCCATCAACCCTTTCCAGGCTCGCTGGCAGAGGGAAATGCAAAAGCTGATCAGCTGTTACGCGCCTTTCCAGTCTCCCCAGCGCAAAGTCATGCCATGCACCATCAATCTGCCCGCAGCCTCGCCCATAGGTTCTCTATTCCCCTCACAGACGCCCAGGCCATTATTCAACAGTGCCCCCAATGTTCAGGCCAAGCCTCTTACCCGTCCACAGGGGTAAATCCCAGGGGGTTGGGAGCCAATGCGTTGTGGCAGATGGATGTAACGCAGTGGCCCCCATTTGCTCCCTGGCGCTGGCTTCACGTTACAATCGATACTTACTCAGGGTACATTTGGGCCACCCCGCAGAAGGGCGAAAAAACTCGCCATGTCTGCAATCACCTTGTCCGCTGCTTTGCAGTCATGGGACAGCCGTCCGCTTTAAAAACTGATAATGGCCCTGCCTACTGTTCCTCGGCCTTTGCTTCCTTCTGTGCGCGTTGGGACATCCGTCATACTTTCGGCATACCTTACAACTCAACAGGCCAAGCTATCGTTGAACGGGCCAACCGCACTTTGAAGGCTGCTTTGGTTCGACAAGACAGGAAAGGGGGAAGTCCCCTGTCCTTGCCGGACAGGGAGCAACTGCTTGCACATGTTCTATTTACTATTAATCACTTAAACCTTATTTTCTCTGATTCTCATTATTTATCCCGCGTACAAAAACACTTTCGCACCACCGAGCCGTCCCCCCGGCCCTTGGTGCGTTACAAGCGCCTGCCGGACCCGCAGTGGAAAGGTCCTGTTCCCCTGATCACTTGGGGCCGGGGTTATGCTGCTGTGGATCTCCCAACAGGCCCGTTGTGGGTACCTGCCCGCTGTGTTCGACCCACCCAGGATGTCGTGGCATCAAGGTCTGTCCAACCCGATCCCGAACTTCGGTCTCCACCTGAAGGAGAGCTTCCCGGCACAGCCCCGACAACGAGGCAGCAACAGGAAGAACAACCCGCCAGTGACCTGGGGAATGGTGAAGAATCTGGCAGCGCAGGCGACCGTGCTCCTGGAGCAGGAGGAAAAAGAAAAGACCCCTGAGAACTTTCTGGCAGCCGTGTTTGCAGCCCTGAATGCAAATTCTTGCCTTATTCTGTTTTGTTATTTCTTCTGCCTTTTTTATGTACCTACTGAAGCTTTGCCCTTGGCTTCTCTTTCACACCCCAACATGTGGGTCCGTCACGCGTATTATATGTTTCACACCCATGGAACCAATGTCTCCCTGATATGTGAGCACCCATTATGCATATCACCATGTTAAAACAGAAAAGGGGGAGATGTAGGCTGATAAGGGTAAACACCCCACCCAGGACTGGCATACCATACTGGAATGTGGCGGTCGCACCCTGATAAGCACTCCTCCCATACTGCGGCAAAATAGAACCAATCCGCTCTTTCCACGCTCTCTCCCTATACATTTGCACCACCTCTTTTGTACTCTATAAATAAACGCACCCTTCTGATGTTCAGGAGGTCCTGCATTGACACCGTTTCCGCCTTGTTTGTTCCCTCACAGGAAGCAGGTGCTGTTCATTTGGGTGGTTTAGGAATTGCTCCAAAAGAAGGGAAAATACTTTCCCTGCCTCCCCCCCAGAGTGAGGGCAGAACTGGTTCAGGAAGAATCGCCCTCATCTTCTCAACTGGTTTTGTTTACACTCGTTGATGTTATCCTTTAGCCATTTCTGATCTGTGATGAATCACATACCGGAAGAGAGGGAAGTCCTGATCCACAGGGTGGGGGAGGGAGGGAAATCGCACCCACAGATTGAGGAGCAATGGCAGTGAACAGGCATAAATAGATGAAGAATTTATGTAGGTAGAGTTCCCCCAACCTCAGGGAACATTTTGGGCCCCATTGTGAGCAGTAATTTTGCCTGACAAAAGAAAATGTTCAGCACAGCACTAGTCCTGATACAATGTTGCCAAATAACAAGTCTTTCAGAAAAGGAATGTGGTCACAGAGCTTCTTGCCACTCTTCCTCGTTCGTGACTTTGGAGAGTATTTTTCTCCTCATCATAAATTTTGCCCCTACTGGAACGATCACTAGCTAGTAGGCCTGTGCCTGAACAACAATATTGTTTGGACCTGATCAAAAATGTCAGATTTGGGTCTTCAGACCCCTTCAAAATAGCAGAGTCAGATTTTCTCCCCAGGCGCCCAATATTTAACCATGTCAGAAGTGGGCTTGGAGACACTGAGGCTATTCACATGATGGGAGCAAATTGGGCTAGCGGAGGCTAGCCCGATTTCCTCCCATCATGAAAACCACCAGGCTTGGCTGCAAGCCCGGTGGTTCTTAAGCGGGTCATCCACTAAAGTACCCTTGCCCTAAGCCCAGGGTTAGCGGACCGAGTGCTCTGCTAACCTGGGCTTTCTGATCATGAGTTGCCATGGCAACTCACGAGTAGACCCCGGACCGGGAGGCTGAAAAGCAGCCTCCTGGCTTGGGAGTCTCTTCATCATGCCCTGCGCACTCGCACAGGGCATATTGGAGTTTCCAGGGGCCACGCAGCCCCCCATCCCCCCAGCCCCCACCAGTTCTGTAACAGGGCCAGCAGTCGTGTGGGTGGCCAGTTCAGTCGCCCAGAGCAGAATGACTGCCCATCTGCGGGGAGAGCTGGCTTAGCCCACTCTCCCTGCAAACTCCATCCAGGCTCTTCTCACTCATCATGAGAAAAGCCTCACTTTGGCTTCAAGCCAGCTCCAAACCCAGTTTTACCTGAAATAACACTCTTTCCCCAACCCTGGATTTCATGGGTGCGGTACTTAAAAACCAGTTATGGAACTGACTTGGAGACAAAGAAGCGATCATCATGATCTCTCGAGGAGGCTACCCAGTTCTGCGGGGAGGAAGCCTGAAAGCACTTACCTCCCCACAGATGATCGCTGCCTCCTCCCTGGGTGGCTGGATTGGCTGCCCACACGATTATCGGCTATATCGTGGAGGTGGTTAGGGCTGTGGGGATCAGGGGATTTTCCAGCCCCCCAGAAGTCCCAGATGCCCTGCAGACCTGCATGGGCCTTGCTGTAGCCTCCCACTCGGGGGGGTCTCCTCATGAGTTGCTGATGTGCAGAGCCACTCCGTGGTGATTCACAATCAGGAAAATTGGGTTAGCAGAGCATTAGCTCTGGGCTCAATTAGCCCAGTTTAGCGTGGTCATGAGAAGGGCCTCAAAGTGTATCCAAGCCCGCTCCTGAATCTGATTTCAAGTGCTGAACCCACAAAATTGAGGGGTCGGGGACCAGAGTAAGCCCCCAACAAGTACTCACTAGACCAGTACATACTTGCTGGGTGATTAGTTTGGTCCCCGCCCCCTGGATTTGGGAATGCAGTGCTTAAAAACTGGATTGGGAGTGGCTTGGAGGCAATTCATCTCTGAGGTGGGGTGTTTTGTTTTTTTTGGCAGATATTTTTACTGATGTTCCCAATTCCATATTGGATTGTTGCAATTTGTTATAGGTTTCCCATATCAGATCAGAATTATATCTGATAGGATCCAATTCTAAGAATTTTGGACCAGATCCATTATTCCCAACCTGATATTGCACAGGCCTACTAACTAGGGATGTTCAGAAACTGTCTGACAATTCACTTGTCTTATTTATTTATAACATTTTTAAACCACCTCATCCAGAGGCTCTGTACAACTAGTTTAAAAAACATAAAAACAAATATCATTTTAAAAAATACTACTTAAAAAATATAAAAACAATTTTAACACAATTTAAAACCAATTAAAATACTTTAAAACAATTTTTAAAACCTTGGAAGGCCAGGCCAAACAAGTAAGTCTTTAGGGCTCTCTTAAAGGCCACCAGCGAGCCTAAACTGTGTATATCTGCTGGGAGTGCATTCCATAGGCCAGGAGCAGTTACAGAGAAGGCCCGGTTCTGAGTCACCACCAGAAGTACTGGTGGTAACTGGAGACGGACCTCTCTAGATGACCTCAATGTGTGATGCGGATCATACAGAAGAAGGTGCTTTCTAAGGTAACCTGGAGCTAAGCCGTTAAGAGCTTTAAAGGTAATAACCAGCACTTGGTATTTTGCCCGGAAACATATTGGCAGCCAGTGAAATTGTTTTAAAACAGGCATAACTGACACATTTTGAAGTAACTGAAGTTTCCGAACTACGTACAAAAGCAGCCTCACATAGAGCGCATTGCAATAGTAAAGCCTGGAGGTTACAGCTGATGCACCATGGTTTTGAGATTGTTCTCTTTAAGGAATGGATGCAGCTATCAAATCACCTGAAGCTGATGGAAAGTGCTCCTGGCCATAGCCTCCACCTGAGATACCAGGGTGAGGCCTTGATCCAGGAGCACTCCCAAGTTGCATACCTGTTCCCTGTTGCATACCTGTTGCATAACTCCCCCTTCTTGGGGAGTGTAACCCCATCCAGCACAGGAAGATCTAACTCATCCCTCAGATTCCGATCCCCACAATGAGCACCTCCGTCTTGCTTGAATTCAGCTTCAATTTGTTATCCCTCATCCAGCCAATTACTGCCTGTAGGCAGGCATTTAGGGAATGAATGCCATTTCCTGATGAGGAGGAGGGGGAGGAGAAATAGATTTGGGTGTCATCAGCATACTGGGGACACCCTGCACCAAATTTCCTGATGACCTCACCCAGTGGTTTCACATAGATGTTAAAAAGCATTGGTGACAGAATGGAGCCCTGAGGGACTCCATATAATAGCTCCCATTTTGAAGACCAACCATCATCAAGCTCCACCATCTGGGATCTGCCTGAGAGATAGGAGCCGAACCACTGCAAAGCAATGCTTTCTATCCCCAACTCCCCCAGGCGATCCAGAAGGATACCATGGTTTATGGTATTGAATGCTGCTAAGAGATCCAAAGGAACCAGTAGAGTCACACTCCCTCTGTCGATTCCCTGGTAAAGGTCATCCATCAGGCTGACCAAGGCAGACTCAACCCCATAGCCCACTCTAAAGCCAGTTTGAAATGGGTCTAGATAACTGGTTTCCTTCAAAACTGCCTAGAGCTGGTTAGCCAACACTTTCTCAATTACCTTGCCCAACCATGGGAGATCAGAGACTGGCCTATAACTATCCATTACTGAGGGATCTAGGAAAGGCTTCTTAAGAAGTTTCCTAATCATAGTCTCCTTCAAACAAGGAGGCATCCTACTCTCCCTCAGCGATGAGTTAATGATATTATCTAGGCCATCTCCAACAATTTCCTTGCTAGATAGAAGCAGCCAAGTTGGGCAAGGATCCAGAGAGCAAGTGGTAGTCCACACTGCCCCAAGCAGCTCGTCCACATCCTCAGGCATCACAGATTGAAACTGATCCAATCTAAAACTGCAAGAGGGATTGATGAACACCTCCTTCATAGGCTTTGCAGAAACAGTGGAGTCCAAGTTGTCCCGCATACAGGAGATTTTGCCCACAAAGAACCCATTAAAAGCATCACAGCAGAACAAAATCCCTGGGGACTGGTTTATAGAACTCCACTTGCTTCTCGTGAAAATCCTCAGATGTTTTGTGCTGGGAGAAACCTTAAAAATTACCTTGAATTTCACTGTTTTGAAATTTTGGCACCAGCCCTAGAGTCCTAAGAGCAGGTCCTGAAGATATATGACTCTCTGATAGGGCCAATATGTGCTGAGGCTTCCAGTGCCCTAGAATACTGTACTGGTTAATGAAGTTGAGGACTAGTTTCCCTTCCCTGCCATTTCTTGGAAAAAGAAGCATATGCTGTTCTCATGCAAATGCAAGATATCTAGCTATTAGAACAGCTTTCAATACTGAATGTGTATTGGAAGAAAACCAAATATTTCCTTATTTTGTTTTTTTTAATTTCAATGCATCTGATGTTTTCAGAACAGAAGCCCCGCAGCTGCAAAGATGTACTGTTTTCTGCATAAAAGGGATGTAACAAATGACAGACAACTAAAAAGAAAATAAATTCTCCCTTCTACAAATTGTTTAAAGGAGCAATTATCAGGGCAAAAAGTAAATACATCATCACATTCTATCATGTCCATACTAGTTCGAAAAATTAAAAATCTTATGCTGGAAATTAGACTTTTTAAAAAACTAACACATCAAAGGACAATAGCATAAGAGCTTAATTCAAGGTGTAGTACAAACAGACACAAACAACCTCAAAATGGCATTACATCTGTCTTAAACTGATAAGAGCCAGAATGTTCAGAATAAAGGTGGGGATTGGGCTTTAATCTCTCACATTGTGTTCAAGAAAAGCAGCAAATATCATTTGAAATCAGCTGCTGTTGAAAGGTTTCTTGCTAGAAAGGAACAACAGGTAATAATGTTTCTTGAAAAGGGCAGGAAGAATAAAGCCAGGGAGAAAGAAAAAGAGAAGGAACAACAAACAAAAATGAAGTGAAGATGGGGTTGACATTGGTATTAGCTAATTTTATGGATTTCCCTCCTGATGGGAGCCCATCAGATACCCCCTTGGCCAGTTCAGATGATGTTTCAACCAGTCCAAATCATCATGTCAGGGAGTAGCATGGGCACTTGTCTCCCCTCACCCAGTACACTGTTAACTAATGTAGCTATGGTTCTTTTAAATACTAAAGTGTGCCACCAAGTTGATGGTGACCCCTGGCACCCACAGAGCCCTGTGGTTTTCTTTGGTAGAATACAGGAGGCATTTACCATTGCCATCTCCCACACAGTCTGAGATGATGCCTTTCAGCACCGTCCTATATCGCTGCTGCCCAATAGAGGTGTTTCCTGTAGTCTGGGAAACATACCAGTGGAGATTCAAACCGGCAACCTCTGGCTTGATAATCAAGTCATTTCTCTGCTGCGCCACTAGGTGGCTGCTCTGCTTTAAGAAAAATGACCGGTCTCCACTATTTACATGACAGTGTGCCAGCATGTCAGCTGGGGGGGTGTTATTGATTTAGGTGTGTTATTGATTTAAGAGGATCATAAACCTGTCTAGTTTAAAAGATTAACAATGAATACTTTAAGTATAGAATTTCAAATGATAATAAACTGTAAAAGAGTTTATTAAAAAATAATGGTTAAAGCTTAAGAAACAATGATACAGCAAAGAAAGCTGTTATAAATGAATGTTATTCTTAAGTGAATCATAGACAGGAAAAGATAGATCACAATATTAAAATAAAATTAACAAGCAAAAGTTGAGATAAATCATCGGAACCCTAAACAATGAGTCAAGATAGAATTAGCTATTAGGGAGTTCCCTCACCATGCATATTTCCTTAGAAGTAAGTCTAGCTTTGTTCCATGGAACATATAACCTGATATATGTGTTTAGGACTGCAGTCCGAATCTGCAGTTCAGAGGCTGAGTTAGCTATAGAAATTCCTAGCTTAAATTTAAAAGAACTGTGATGGTATCTATGGGCAGGTTCATACATCATGACAACAAATAAGTTATAGAGGACTGCAGTTCCCAGTGCTTGCTGGTACTTTTGTGTTATGTGAATTCTACAATGTCAAGTTCACTTCTCAACCTGACATTTGCCCAACATTTGCACTGTACACTTGATGTTTGGCAGAGAACTGCCGGCTAGCAGAGGAGACATTATGTTGTCCACCTGACATTGGTGAGTTTACACGACACACTGGTGAGCACCAGGAACAGTGGTTCCCTCCAACTTACTTGCTACCATGGTGTGTGATATTTAACAGACGTAATTACAACACCTCACAAAAACCCCTGTTAACGGAGGAAACTAAGGCAGACCATGAGCTAAACTGGAAGCAGCAAAGCTAGAGCATGGAAAGAAAACAAGAGCAACGCACACACAAAAATTCAGTCTTGCAAAAACTGTAGAGAGACATGCTCGTTTCTTATTGAGAGTTTGGCCACAGAAGTCAATAGAGTAACTCTTTGAATATGGCAGCAGATGCCCGCTTATAGGCTAAGATGACAAACTAAAAATGCTAAAACGAAAATAATTCAAGGTTACCTCATTTCTCAGAAATAACACATATACCTTTGAAAAGTCCCAAAGACCATCCAATTTTGACATTAGATATCGACAGGCCTTTGTCAATCTGTAATGGCATCATTTTGTAGGGATGGTGTAAAAGCTGGAGTAGAACGGCTGCAAGGATCCCTTACAAATCAAACTGGATCCCCCCAGGAGTGAGATGTGTTAGAGACACATGAAAAAATATTTTAGAACTGAAAGCTTTTCAGTATTACACAGTTCTAACACTGCACAGAATGTCAGCCCATATTTATTTATTTGACATATTTACTCCACTGGTTTGGGGTAAGTTTTCATCAATATGCTGATGATACGCAGCTTTATATATCTATTCCTGGCCAAACAGGTGATGCTGTTCATGTGATGGCTCATGCCTAGAGGCTGTCAGGACCTGGATGGGCCAAAACAAGCTAAGGCTTAATCCCTCCAAGACCAAGTTGCTCTTGTTCAGTTTGTGATCTGGCCAATTGCTGCGTGTGAGTTTATCTCTCGATGGGATTGTGCTTCCCTTGAGAGAGACAGTTCGTGATCTGGGTGTCCTTCTGGACTCCCGTATCCTGCTTGAACAGCCGGTGGAGGCCATGGCCAGCGGTCCCTTTGGCTAGCTTTGGCTGGTTCACCAGTTACGGCCTTTTCTCAACCGGCAGGCCCTGGCAACAGTAATTCATGCCTTTTTTTACCTCTCGTTTGGATTACTGTAATGCACTTTACCTAGGGTTGCCTTTGAAAATGATTCAGAAGCTTCAACTAGTCCAGAATGCAGCAGCCCGCCTCCTCATGGGTGGCCATAGATGTGGTAGGGTTACACCTCTTTTATGGTCTCTGCACTGGTTGCCTGTTTATTTCTGAGTCCAATTTAAAGTGCTGGTTCTCACCTATCAAACCCTTATGGGCTTAGCACCTGTATATCTCTAGGATCGCCTCTCTTGGCTTGTTGTATCCCATCCTGTGAGGTCCTCTCAGTTGGCCCTCCTTAGTGTCCCAGGCCCTGGTGTAGTGTGTGGAGCCTGGGCACATAGGAGCCTTCTCTGTGGCTGCCCCTCTTCTTTGGAACACCCTCCCCGCCCTAAATTCATTCAGCCCTCTCCTTAGTGGCTTTTAAGACCCTTCTTAAGACCTACCGTTTTTGCCAGGCTTTTGCCCTTTAATATTCTTTAAAATATATATTGTCATTGTCATTGTTCATTGCCTAGAGTCTTTGGAGGAGGCAGTATACAAGAAATTCTTAATAAATAAATACATATTTATATCCCACCCAAAACTCATGTCTCTGGGTGGCTCACAATAAAATACAAATTACAACAAAATAAAAAGGCTAAAACCACAATTTAAAATTTAAAGCAATGTTAAAAACTATCAAAACAGTGAGGTGAGTCACACGGGCAGTGTTCTGCACTGAAAAGAGGTCTGCAGGGAGAGCGGGCTTAGTCCTGGGCAGCTGGTTTGGCCACCCTGGGTGGCTGGATCAGTGGCTGGAGTGGCCACCCACCAGGGGCGTAACTATAATAGGGCAAGGGGAGACAATTGTCTGGGGGCACACTGCCTTGGGGGGCCCCCAGAGGCAAGTCACATGACTGACTCCCCCAGGTATGCACACGCCTGGGCTTCCTTCAGTTGTATTCATCCTCTGAAACTGATGTGAGTGTTAAGACCTGGAGCTACCAGAACAGCATGTCTGTCTCTAGTACCATTAAATGACTTGCATCGTCCACAATTTACAAAACCTTTTAAAAATTTTACTGTGCTTTTTGTTACCACTATTCAGCCTCATTTAAGATTTCTTTAATTCATGAGCTGAGCTTCAGTGGGGGGGGCATTTTAAAACCTTGTCTCTAGGCCCACTCCAACCTTGCTATGCCCCTGCCACCCACATCACTCCTGGCTCTGTCACGGAGCCGGTGGAGGCTGCAGGGATCGGGGGCCGCATGGACCCCGGAAGTTCCAGGATGCCCTGTCCTGCCCTGCTTGTAGTCTCCCAGCGGGGGTCTCCTCATGTGCCACCATGGCACAGAGCTGTGCTGTGGTGGCACATGACCAAAAAGATGAGATTAATGGAGTGCTCGCTCCATTAACCTTGTCTAAGGGGAGGGGCAGTTATGGAGGTTTGCTGTTGGGAGCCGCACAGCTCCTGTTGCAGCACACAATTGGCCAAAAGCGGGCTAGGCTCCCTTAGCCCGCTTTTGGGCAATTGTGAGAATAGCCTCAGTATCTAACTTAAAAGCCTGGGTGAACTAATATGTCTTGACATACTTAGAAGTTGTCAGAGATGGGGAGGCTCTTATTTCGGCAGGGAGCACATTCCAGAACTTCATTGCAGCAATGGAGAAGGCCTGTCCCTGAGTTGCCACCAGATGAGCCAGTGGAAACTGCAGATGAACCTCCCTTGATGATCTCAATGGGTGGTGGGCTTCATAGCGAAGAAGCCATTCTCTTAAATACTCAGGGCCTAAGCTGTATAGGGCTTTATATATTATAACCAGCATCTCCTATTTTGCCCAGAAACTTATTGGCAGCCAGTGTAGCCCTCTCAATACTGGAGTGATATGGTCTCTCCAAGATGACCCAGAAATCAATGTGAGTTGTATACAACAATGCATCTCTTGGTAGAAGATTCCCAAACTGATATTTGCTAGCCTACTCTCTTGTCTCATGCAACCTATTCCCCCTTCATGTTAGCTGTTTCAGCTGCTTTGGGAAAGGATTTTGCCAGAGCAAAGTGATAGTGTGTGGTCTAGAAACTTTGACTTTCTTTAGAATTTCAGGGCTTGATTGTTTCTTTATATTCCCTGTGGGCTCTGCTAAACATCAAGGTAAAGCTAACAGAATTCAGTTGAAGTTAATATGTTCAATGCATGCTTTGAAAAGCCGTATGTCTGCGAACTAAAATTAGCATTCAACAGACAGATCGGAATTGTATAAATGCATATGTATGTTATAAGATAGTAAAAGAAAGACAGAATCAGAAAGATAAAAGTGCACCTATGGCAGAATTAATGTACAATTAATTTTTTAATTAATTGAGTTTCAAAGTTGGGTGGATGGAGAAAACTGGGTCAATGAGTGCCATTCATTTGCCAATTGGAAATGTGGTTTTCAGCAGGTTAGTCATTTTATGATGTCATTTTCTCTAATAATGGTAAAAAATTAATAATAATAAACTTTGCTAGCTGCCCCAAAACAAATTATTCTCTGGGCAGCTCACAACACAGGATTAAAACACAATTTAAAATGCATAACACATTAAATCATAACAAACAAAAAGGAAGAAAAGAAAATACAAAATACAAAAATACAAGTTTAAAAACTCATTTTATAATTAGTTAAAAATCAAATCAAATTTAAAAAAAATCAGAATTTCAAAGGCCTGGGTGAACAAAAAGATCTTTATCTGGCATCTAAAAGAACAAAGTGATGAAGCCAGTTGAACCTCACTGGGGAGGCTATTCCAAAAATGGGGTGCAACCACTGAAAAGGCCCTCTACCTAGTAGCCACCTGCCTCACCTCCTTTGGAGGGGCACCTGGAGGAGGGCCCCCCAAGAAGATCTTAAGGTCCAGGTTGGGACAAGGTGCTCTCTCAGGTAACCCTGTCCCAAACCATTTAGGGCTTTAAAAATTAAAACCAGCACTTTGAATTGGGGCTGGAAATGGACTTGGAAACAGTACAGCTGATGAAGCACTGGCGTAATATCCAGTCCTGGTTAATAATGTTGCAACCCTATTTTGTACCAGCTGCAGTTTCCAGACTGTTTTCAAAGATAGCCCCACATACAACACATTGCACTAATCTAAGCGAGAGGTTACCAGAGTATGAGTAACTGTGACCAAGGTATGTCCAGGAAAGGCTGCAGTTGGTGAATCAGCCGAAGCTGATAAAAGGTGCTCTGAGCCACAGAGGCCACTTGAGCCTCTAGTGACAGTGCTGGATCAATGAGCAGTCCCAAACTGTGAACCTTGTCCTTCAGGGTGATTGCAAACCCATCTAGAACAGGCTGAACATCATTCACCTGGGCAGAGGAACCACCGACCAACAGTTCTTCTCTTTGCTGGATTGTCAGCTTATTCACCCTCATCCAGTCCATTACTGCATCCAAGCACCAATTCAGGACAGTCACCACCTCACCTGCATCTGATGAAACAGAAAGATACAACTGAGTGTCATCTGCATATTGATGAAATCTCAGGATGACCTTTCCCAGTGGTTTCATGTAGATGTTAAACAGCATAGACGGAAGAATGGAACCCTGTGGAGCCCCATAGTATAATTGCCAAGGGGTTGAGCAGTAATCCCCCAGCACCACCTTTTGGGAATGGGCCTCGAGGTTGGAGCAGAACCATCTCCAAACAGTGCCCCACACACCCAACTTGGCCAGCCTATCCAAAAGGATACCATGGTCAATGATATCGAAAACTGTTGAGAGATCCAAGAGAATTAACAGGGTTGCACTCCCCCTGTCTGTCTGTCTGTCTGTCTGTCTCTCTCTCTCTCTCTCTCTCCACAGTCATCCCACAGGGCAACCAAAGCAGTTTCTGTTCCAAAGCTAGGCCTGTAGCCTCACTGAAATGGATCTAGACAGCCGATATCCTCCAAGAGTGTCTGGAGCTGGTCAGCCAATACACACTCAAGCACCTTGCCCAGGAAAAGAATATTGGCCACAGGCCTATAATTGTTTACATCCTAATTGGGTCCAGACTGGGTTTATTTAGGAGTGGTCGAATAATAGCTTCCTTCAATGGAGCTGGGACCACTCCCTCTCTCAGTGAGGCATTTAGAACCTGCTGGACCCAGCTAAACATTCTCTCCCTACTAGATGTAATAAGCCATGAAAGGCAAGGGTCAAGCATGCAAGTGGTTGGCCCAACTTGACTTGTCCACATCCTTTGGCACCAATAATTGAAACTCCTCCAGCAAAACTAGACCAGGTTTTTACTCTGAGCACCTTTAAGGCTTGCTGAAGACAATTGTTAACTCCCATCAAAAACTATATTGCAAGCCCATGAAAAGCATATCCTTCATAACAAGGCAGACATGTTTAGCTGATTTAGATTTACTTGGCATGGTTAAGGATGATTAACACCTATACTAGCTGGCCCCACACAGAGCATATGTGCGGCGCTTTGGGGCTGGCTGTTACCCCCTCCCTCTCCCTCCTGCCCCGATCTCTCCTCTCTTCCCCTTCCCTTCAGCCCCGTGCTCTCTAGCCCTCCCTCTCCTGTTCCTCCCCCCACACAGAGCCTCACCGGGAGGTGGGTGGCCAGAAAGGGCCCCGCCACCCATCTGCTGCCGCAGTGTTTTTTCTCCTTCCCGTCCGCCTGCCACCGCGGCTTTTCTCTCCCCCCCCTCCGCCACTTTTCTCCACTTTTCTCTCCCCCTTCCGCCCGCCGCTGCTTTTCTCTCCCCCCCCGCCAGGCCACCCACCCCCCCGCCGCCGCCGCCACTTTCTTACCCCTCTCCTCCTCCCTCCACCGGCCTCTCACTGGAACTCTCACAGTGTGTCGCGAGAGTTCCGCCGCCAAATCCTGGACACGCATGCCAGCTTTTACTGAAGTAGTTAGCTTCATAGGCCTTTTTGTATTATTTCTTGTTTACACAGTCAGACAGGCGTTATTGACTGGTTTGTTTTATCCAGACATCGAGTCCTTCCCAAGGACCTCGGGTGCCAGAATTTTATCATCAATACTGTTGGTTATTATAGATATCGCCGCAAAATATAGGCTGTTCCCAGTAAAGCTGCTTTTTGTAATTGGCTGATGGTGATTTCTGTGGCCCCTATGGTGTTGAGGTGCTCTTCAAGGTCTTTTGGAACTGCACCTAGTGCGCCTGTTACCACTGGGATTATTTTGGTCTTTTTCTGCCACAACCTTTCAATTTCCATTTGTAGATCTTTGTATTTTGTGATTTTTTTCTATTTCTTTTTCTTCTATTCTGCGATCCCCTGGTATTGCTATGTCAATTATTTTAAATTTTCTTTTTCTTCTTCTATTATTATTATTATTATTATTATTATTAATTCGATTTCTATACCGCCCTTCCAAAAATGTCTCAGGGTGGTTTACACAGAGAAATAACAAGTAAATAAGATGGAACCCTGTCCCCAAAGGGCTCACAATCAAAAAGGAAACTTAAGATATAGACCAGCAACAGTCACTGGAGGTCCTGTGCCGGGGGTGGATAGGGCCAGTTACTCTCCCCCTGCTAAATAAAGAGAATCACCACATTAAAAGGTGCCTCTTTGCCAAGTTAGCAGGGGTCAATGCAATGCATCCTGCAGGGGTGGGGAGAAACAGGTTCTTGGTTTTCATGTGGGCTGGGGCCTGAACCCCAAGTAGCTCTGAAACAAATATTCAAAATTTGTTGCAAAAAAACTGAACCTGCATTTTGAATGTGAAATGTTCCCTTGAAATTCAGAATTTGTCACCATTCAATTATTTTGTGAGGCATCAAATATGAATGGAATCTCATAACTGCTGCCTGTCAGATTCTGTCAGATATTAAATCCTGTTACATGGTGTGACAGAATGATTTCTGGGTTGCATTAAAATGGTTAATGAATTCTGTTATGGTTGTTGAATTTGTTGAGTATTTTCAATAGATATATTTAGGATGCATATTCAGAAAGTCTATTTGTTTGGATAATTAGATTATATTTTGTTGGTTGGGAACTTATGTAGAATCTTACACTTTACTGGCAGAAGTTGAAGCCCTGCACACAGTGGTGGAGACCCCTTTCAGTCTTGGGCGAGGAGAAAGAAGCAGGAGTTGTTAGTTGAGATGTGACAGTTTGAAGTGGGTTGTGAGGAAGAGACAGGAGATAAATGGAAGGGAAAGAGTTAGGATTTAGTATTTGAAAAAGATGAATCTTTATGAAAAAGAAATATTGGTCAAAGTTCAAATCATATTAATTATTTAGTATAATTATTTAGGACCAATCCAAAAGAAATAAAATATCAGAGTGAGGTTTTGAGACCATCATAATTTTTCATGAAGCTAGACAGTAAGCAAAAGGATAAGGGACATGTTTCATGTACCTCAGGAGTGTGCAGTTTGTAGAATCTAAAGGTGAAACTTAGAAGGTTAAACACAGACTTGGAACCGTTTCTGAAAAGTGTCAGAGTTTGAATCCGCACACAGGACTGCTTAGATAAAGGAATTTTTAAAAAACTGTACCTCCATATTTTGGAAATATGAAATCTGGAAATTTCATATTCAATTCAACTATGAAACTCACTGGGTGACTCTGTGCAATCATGTATCTCACAGCCTAATGTACCTCACAGGGTTGTTGTGAGGATAAAAATAACCATGTACACCACTCTGAGCTCCTTGGAGGAAGAGCGGGATATAAGTGTAAAAATAAAATAAATAAATACATTTACCCTGTCCATTCTCTGTTGCTTACATTAAAACACACAGCCTCCTTCCAAGGCAGAGATCTGGAAAAAAGCAGAGAAATAAGGCAGAATTTTATTGTTAAAGCAGAAAATAAAGAACTATTACAGTTGGGCCAGACAGTTTAATAGTGTGGGAAGAAGAATTCAGATATTTTGACCTTTTAAGTTACATTTTATTGTTAAAGAAGACACTTGCATAGTTTATTTATGTATTTATTTATTTGTCTCATTTAGATACCATCCAAACTTTCATAAGTGGGTTAACTTATGTTTTAACCACCTAATGGCTCAGCGGGGAAATGCTTGACTATCAAGCAAGAGGTTGTCGGTTTGAATCCCCACTGGTACACCTATATTGGGCAGCAGTGATATAGGAAGATGCTGAAAGGCATCCTCTCATATTGCATGGGAGGAGGCAATGGTAAACCCCTCCTGTATTCTACCATTTTCTGCCTGTATTCTACCAAAGACAACCACAGGGCTCTGTGGTCACCAGGAGTCGAAACCGACTCAACAGCACACTTTACCTTTGCCCTTACTTTTTAACAAATAAACAGTATCTCTTTAAAATAAACCCTAATAGATTATCTTGTCTTACTAGTACACACATACCAAAGGTGATGGAAAGAATCCCCCCCCCCGCCCATGATATATATGAACTGACTTGGTAAGGCTGAAGTTGAAGAAAATTCAGAGAAGTAGCTGCTGTTGTATGAGGATATTTTTTTTAGTAGACTAGGGTTCAATGAAATACCCTACTTGGATCAACTGCCCTGGCAGGATGGGCAATAGCAGAGTGGATTGCTGCTGCTTCATTTCACCACATATGACAAATAGCAAATATGGTAAAATATTATACTACAGATGGTCAAATTTTATTGATTGATTGATTGTTTGATTTGTATACCACTTTTCATTAAAATTATCTCACAACAGTTTAAAATACTGTATAGTTAAAATACACAATTAAAATAAAAAGTTATAGACTTTTATATAAATATAAAATACATATAATATAATATAAATATGAAATAACCTCCCTTTAAAATATTAAAACCTCTATAAAACAATACATAAAACACAGAGCAGCCAAAGTAAAGAAGTTTGTAAGAAAACCTAATCTCATTTAATATCCTCTCTGTGAAGATCCACATCTTTACTTGTTTTCTAAAGACTGTGCTGGAAGCTGAGGAGCGAATGCTAGCTGGGAGAGCCTTCCAAAGCCTTGGGGCAATGGCTGAGAAGGCCCTTGCAACTTTCACCATCAGCACGTAGAGCAGAGCCCCCTCCGACGATCTTATCCAATGGGCAGTCCTTCAGAAATCCAAGGCCCAAATACTCTCACTTACAAAATAGAAGTGCATGCACGTATCATACAATGGCCGCCTTCACACATAACAGCAAACTGTGGCTCCAACGGACCCGCAGTTTGCCTCCATTCCCCGCCTGCATGCTCCCAGATGATCTGATATGCAATCTGGGAGCCTGCAAAGGGGGAACACTGGCTGTGCACATGACATGAAGGACAGCCACGCCAGCCAATTCATTAGGAGAGGGGGAGGATCTTCCTACCCTCAATTCCACTTAGAACATGGTGGTGGAATTCGGATGATACATTCAAAGCTGAGATCTTGGTGGCTAAATTCACTACAGACCTAAGGTACAAATTAAGGTTTAGGGGCTAAAAGTGAACCATGGCTCAATGACGCAGCCATGATTTTCTGCATTTGGACTACTGCGATTTTTAACCTCTGGCACAGTTGCCTCTGGTTTGCTGTTATGTGTGGAGGTGGCCAATGTCAAATATTGAAATCTGTGTTGATAGTATATATTTTAAAAAGATATCAAATATTCAGTGAATATTCAGGAACTGTTATAATATCAACAGAATATCTGGAGAAAAGGCCCAAATCAGGCTTTATAAAACTTTGTGCCCATGGTGGGGGGAAATGAAAGTGCACTGGCGATCCTTGTCATGTCTAGAGGACACAGCTATAGAGTGATAAGCACTATGTGTGTGGCTAGCTGGTGAACTCCTGTTTTCCCCCACCACAGGTACACTGTACCCAGTTTTATAATGCCTGAATAAGGTTTATAAGAAATCAAAATTCACAGAGGAGAATTTGGTGAAACTAATGGTAACCATTCATTCTCTCAACTGAGAGAGAGAGAGACTTCTGCCTTCTCCCCTTCCCCCACTTCCTGTATGTAGCTAGCAATAAGGCATAATAGGTCAGTAAGACTAGATTTAAATCACGGTTTTTTTACATAAAGACTCATTCTTGCTGGTAGAATCTTAATATTTACAACCAGCTGGTGATTCACGAGGAGGTGTGAGCGGGAAGTCCATATTTGTTTAATGTGTTGTGAATGATTATTGTTAAAATTAATAAAAATTTAATATTAAAAAAAATATTTACAACCAGATGAAAGTTTCATTTTTGGAATAATAACTTTTCAGATTAGTTACAGTTACATCAAAAATTACTGATTTGGTTATACTATTAGAAATACATAGATAACTATGAAATCATTGTGAGGTGAACTATCTCCAGTTTAATACGTTAATCATTCATATTTGGACAACCTTTCTGCTGTACTTTACTGAAAGGAGAAAAATAGTCATTACCTTAATAACAATTTAAATAGTTTTATTTAACTAAGATAACATTATAGCATATGTATTCTTGTATTTGCTTAAACATCCATGTTTGTTAACTGATGCGGTTAAACAAAATATCTTTTAAAAACACTTAGACTATCAGCCAGGTCCACACATGAAAAAATTAAAATAATGTCTTCTGTAGCTCACTCATCTTCATTTTCATTTTCTTGTTCATAATCTGGAAAAGAAAAACAAGCTTTCCTGCTTTATTGGGTCTCAAACGATTTCTCAATTTAGAATGAATTAGTCCAAAGGAAGAGAATATTCTTTCTCTGCCAGCGGAAGAAGCTACTGCTGTTAAAAGTGAAATCATTACTTCAACAGTCTCTAAATCCAAGTGTTTAATAAGTGACTTCCACCAGTTCTCTGGTGTGACTTTCTTTAAAACATCATTGGCAAACTTATTTCTTGAATGGTTCCCCCTTAGCTCTGAAGTTTATTATAGTTGGCATTACAGATGGATGATTGCTGGATACCCATGTCATAGCTAACTCCCCTTCTTCAGCATTTAAGGTTTGACCCTGGTACTGGATATATTTGCAGGAAAATGAGCTGGAGACAGTGCTTGTATCATTCATTTTTCTAATGTCTGTAATTTAATTCTGTCATTGTGCAGTTCTGTATTTAAGTGCTCACTCAGTTCCTTCTAAATTTCAACATCATGAGCAATAAAACAGCTATTTTTCTGTATCTATATTATTAATTCTCCAAGACGGGCCATGCGTGGGGACGTGGTAGAAAGGTGGTGATTGGCTGATAGAGTTTGCAAGAAGAAGCACCTGATTGGGCAGTGGGGATTCCATATGCAGATAGAGAGAAGGAGCCTGTGAGAGTTGGAATGCAACAGTTACTGGTCGGAAGATGTTCTTGATTGTAGAGGAGAGGAATCTATATATAAAAGGATAGCAGGCAGGGGTCTGCAAAAAGACAGGTCGTGAGGGAGGAAAGAGCCCCTTCAGGAGAAGGAGGATGCCGTTGTGTGAATTGAATGAGGAAACAAGATGAGAGGAGAGCTTGTCTTGTGGTAGCAAGCATGACTTGTCCCCATAGCTAAGCAGGGTCTGCCCTGGTTGCATATGAATGGGAGACTTGATGTGTGAGCACTGCAAGATATTCCCCTCAGGGGATGAAGCCACTCTGGGAAGAGCAGAAGGTTTCAAGTTCCCTCCCTGGCTTCTCCAAGATAGGGTTGTGAGAGATTCCTGCCTGCAACCTTGGAGAAGCCACTGCCAGTCTGTGAAGACAATATTGAGCTAGATAGACCAATGGTCTGACTCAGTATATGGCAGTTTCCTATGTTCCTAACAAAATCTGTTAACTCAGGGAGGGAGGGAGAAAGAGAAAAAACATGAAGGGAGGGGGAAGAAAGAGTGGGAACAGGAGCGGGATTCAGGTGAGGGTGGGGAGGTCTCTGGGGATATGGGGCTGCAGCTTGGCCAATAGGCGGCAGCAATGCTGCAGCCATGACAAAGAAGGGTGAGGGGGATGGAAGCAAAGGGATGGAGGAGGAGCAGGAGTGCAGCTCAGGTGAGGGTAGGGAGATCTCTAAGTTGAGGGGAGCAATCAAGTACTAACGCTCAGATGCTCTAGAGCGTGCAAGAGTTCCAACATTGAAGCGGAGAGAAATAATGGCAGCAGTCAGGATGCAGAGGTGGAGGGCCAGCAGGCAAAGCCCCGCCGGCCAGGAAGAGGAGGTGGTGGCGGGGAGAAATAATGGTGGTGGTAAGGAGGTGGGCAGATGGCGGGCAAAGCCCTACCAGTGAGCAGGAGAGCGAGTGAGTGAGCTGCGGGCGGGTGGGAGAGAGCACCACGCGGGATGCCACAGGCTCAGTGCACAACTGCACAGATGCTCTGTGCGGGGTCAGCTAGTTTTATTTAAAGCTTCAGAAATGGGTTTCAGGATTCTCGGCATATCTTCAACATTTCTCTTAAGCCCAATGTTGAGGATTTTGGCCGTAACAGTGCCATCTATTTTCTCTCAATTTTGTTCACAAAGTGTCATCAGAATAGGCCAGTTCTTGATATACTGCTCAACAGGGCCGGACTGGGGGCACTGAGAGGGCAGTGGAATGTATGAGAGGAGGGCGCTGGGTTTTTGAGCAGAATGGGTACTTAAAGGTGGGAGTATTCACTGCTGCTGAGTACGGCGGGGCACAAGGGCTCAAAACAGTCCCCTACAGAGTTCCATCTAACATCTTGTGGGAGTGTTAGCTTGGTTCCACCCATCCTTTTCAGAGCTGCTGCTGCTGCAAAATGATTGTTACGGAAGTATTTAGCAATTTCAACAACATTAGTCTTTATTTCTGGAACACTTAAGTCTTTGGCTAAGAGGTGCAGCAAATGAGCACTGCAACCATATGTTATTAGCTTTGTATTCCCTTCCTGCTCTTCTAAATTTCTTCTCATCTTGGATACATTTGCAGCATTGTCTGTGACTAAACTGCATACTAGACATTTGAATTTTTGTTCACATTTTATTATAGCTTTTGCTGCTACTACTTCTTGTAAGTATTCTGCTGTGTGCATTTCCTGACGTATCAATTGTTTCTGCAAGAAAGACATTCCCTTCTTCTGTTGTTACACATGCACATACAACAGGAACTTTGTGAACATTACTCCACCCATCAAGACTTCAGTTAATAATTTTACCCTCTAGACCTGTTGCACATTGCTCCATTTCTCTTTCATACACTTTATCCAGCAGTTTCCCTGCAACATCTGCTCTGCTGGGTGGACTGTATCCTGGTCTCAGTGACTGAACCATATTAATGAAGTTTGGGTTTTCAACCAGATGGAAAGAAGATTCTGTCGCATAAACAAACTCAGCAATTTTTTCATCAATTACCTCTTTTTCTAATCTGCTGGTTTTTATTACAAATTTATCTATGTTGGTTCCTGGATGGTCGGATTTTTTAATTTCTTTTAGGTGATATACTGTGGATATGTGATGTATATTATTTGACTGAAACACTATCCTGGACAGATAACTCTGAAACTGTAGAACAGGAGGATGGTGATCTCGAAGGAGGTGGATAGTTTCCAGAATCCTTCAGGCTGATTGATTGATTGATTGATTGATTGATTTAATTTATATACCGCCCTTCCAAAATGGCTCAGGGCGGTTTACAATTAAAACAACTCATAAAACAATGAAAAGCTAAAACAAATTAAAAACAATAAAACAACTAACAATTTAAAAACATTTTAAAACAAAAATTAAACATTGTCCCCAGACCCCAGCTCAAGAAAACACGTAGACTTAGTATAGAAGAAAAGGCCACAACTTTGTTAACTATTACACAAAGCATGGCAGACTGGAACACCAGGTGATTAATCACCCTCAGAGAACAGTGCGGGCCAATAGAAGCAGGTCAGAACTCTGAAATCCTACCCAGCGCCCTACTGGGCGACACACCCTGGCTCAGGAATGGGCAGGTACACTCCACCCAATTCCCTCAAAGCCAACCCCCCCTTCTGTAAGAGAGGATCTGGATACTTCTAGGCATTCGTCCACCCCAGACCACACAGCCCAAAGGTTGGAGAAGTCCTGAAGCAGGGTTCATGGCAATCATTCTCCCCGTGCCGCACAGGCTACAAAGGAGCGATTAACCAATCACCCCTTTGGCTGATGATGGATTCCCCTAATAAAAAAAAATCAATGCTGTTATTTTATTATTTATACCATTTCTGCTTATTTACTCATTGTATTCACTACCACTCAGTACTGCCCCAAAAAGGAATATTCACTTGTTTCAGCTCTTTATTTCTTCATAACTGTATCAAAATGATGGTAACATACAGTAATAATAACAAATATATTTTTGCTCAAACATGACAATTCCTCAAGGCAGTCTTTAAGAAATATGATGAAATCAAAACATTTACCAACCTGAAGATCCTGCCTGTTCAAACATGTTCCTTTTGTCATCTTCATCAAAACACTTCTCATGATGTTGTTTCATTCAGGCCACCATGCCTTGCATTTCTTTGTTGCAGTGTTTGCATTTTGCACACATGCCTGCCTTACCCATAGGCAGAGGAACTTCATTAAAATATTCCCAAACTGGGTCTCTTCTATGGCCTGCTGCCTTTATAGGTTTTCTCCTCCAAGGAGAGAATAATATGATAAACTTCAGGCTATCCACACGAAGATCCCAAGACTTGTGGAATAGTCTGCTACTCTGCTCAAAAGGTTTCACTTTCATTTTCACTGCTTGCCCCTCCCTCCTCACATTTAGCTCCTTGTACAGATCTATTCCATTCCAAACAATCTTCTATTCATTGAACTTCTTGAAACTTAGCACTTAAGAGGTAAGGGGTTGATTTTATGTACATAGATTTGCAAAGGAACAATGGGGTTATGAGGTCTTTTCCTCAACTCTGTATGTTTATTTTATAACATTTTTGCTGTGAAGAAGCATGTTATCTTGACAGACACAAAATCACAGTTTTGAGAACTGCAAAACCAAGCATCTGTGATAATAACTTCTAGATAGAAAAATTGCTCAAAATAATCTTACAGAAACCTCTGGAAGAGCATGACATTTTGAAGGGATTAGTAGAATTCATTTACCAAAAAATTTAAACATTGCATATATACAGCCTCATGCTACATAATTAAAAACTAATCCTTATTTCATGATGAATAACCTTTGGACTATAATGTATCTTAAATAGAAAACTATCTTTAGATGGATTTTTTCCCCTCAAAAAGCATTTTATTTTTTAAAAATCCGATTTAAATAAAAAATCCAATTTAAATTTAAAACATCAATTTTTAATTTTTTAAAAATAAAAACCATTGATTTTTATCCACCCTGATTGTAGGCCTCTTCACTAAATCCAGTAGCACAGGAGCCAGTTCCCTGTGGATTACTGATTGCAGGAGTATTTTCCAGCAGACTAGTAGTATCCTCCTTCCAGCAGGTTGTTAGTCTCTGGAAAAACCCACACAATTGCCTCCTCCATAAAGCAGTATTCGTGCACACACATACCCATGCTGTGGGAACACACCACAAGGAAGTGGCTTGCATAGTGCTATGTTTGTAAAGGGGACCCACCCTTCTTTAAATCCAAATCTACCCTTTCAGCTGTAATTGGCATTTCCCCACATATTAATGCAGAGATATGTACAACTGCTGTGCTTGCGCTCTCTCTCTCTCTCTCTCTCTCTCACACACACACACACACACACACACACAACACACACACACACACTGCTGTGCATTTTCAAAAAGACAGATGGCTTTTTCTTTTTCTCTTGCGCAATAAAAAGGTTTCTGGGGTCAGGGAGAGGTCTTGGGTTAAGTGTGTGGTGGGCTAAGCGAAGAAGAAAGACCGTGGGCAGAGCCTTTCGCAGGAACGCTTAACTGCCTGCCTGCCTTTTGCAATATTCATTTCATTTGTTACAATACATTGAGAGGGCTTTCCGACATTTATTTTCTTTCCACTGTCATGTGAATGGGCTGTCTGCGTCCAGTTGTTGCTTTCATTCATGAAGACTGTAATGCAATATTGATGTCAATTTCCATAAAAGCAGGAAAGAGCTTTCTTTGCTGCAAATGGCAAAACCTCTCATCATGTCTGGGAATGCCTCTGTCTGATGCAGATTCCACAATATGTTGTATGTATAACTAACAAGGAATTCTCTGTGTTGCAGCATATTTTCTCATTCTTCAACAATGGAAGGGCATAAAAGAACATGATCTTAGTTACAACTAATCTAGGCTTTGCTTTTGTGCTGTAGAGGCAAAAGCTGTCACCGGGCATAATCCCATGTGAAAGGCAGGGTGCAGAAGTCGTGCACAAGAGCTGGAAATAATGGGTGGGTGAAGTTAGTTGGAAAGGGAAGAGCAGGCTGGTCTGGTCCATTTCTCCATATCCTACTCCTTCCTTGCCACTCAGTGTGATGCCCGCCTGGTGCCCACACACATGAACTGCCATGGAAAGAAAGGCATGGAGGATGGCCAGGCCTCACTCAAATCCTGCTCATCAAGTGCCTCACTTCCAAGATGGTACTCTTTCCCCTGAGATGTAAAACACTGTAGGTCTTAAACAGGGGTGTAGCAAGGGAAGAAGGGGCCTATGTTTGCCCCTCTCCCTGGTGGCCCTTTGGAGTGAGGGAAATAATGAAGAAAATAGGGAGGGGTGGAGCTGAGGGGCCCTCAGGAGCCAGCCCCCCTGGGTTCTTTGAACCCTTTCACTCAATTATAGCTACCCCCTGGTCTCAAACCAGAACTTTCAGTAACCAGGCACCAGTGGTTTACTTCCTGAACCACCAAGTCTGCCAAAGGAGGTGTCGGTCCAGGAGTGCTACTTAGGCAGTATCACAAGTCCCACCATCTGTCTCAGCACCCAGATGGGTGAACCAGGGAGCCAACCCATTTCCACTTGGAAATGTCATTTCCTATATGACTCCAGGCCTAGGACTTCTCTTTATTCACCTAATAAAAAGATGCTGCCAGACCAAGCTCCTGCTCTCCACTAGATTCCTTTGCCCATATATTGATTAGCTGCTGCCCCCAGAGCCTGACCACTTGCATATCTTAGATTATACTCCTTGCATTTGTCCTCACTCCCTTCTATCTCATGGTTTGCTCCCTACTAGTATTGTGATTCTGACCTTGTTGCCTCTTGGGATGCCAGAGACATTGAGCGGCCCAGATGCCACGGTAAGTAAAGCTAATTCCTCTTGCTGTCAGGAGTAGCCTATGTGTACAGTGTCTTGGGCCATTAAATTCTCCAAGCTGAGAAGAGAAATCCTCAGGTTTCCATGCCATGGTCTAGTGCAGTTTAGTTTTTATGTATTTGTTTAAATAATGTCTACCTTTCCTTTTTATAAGGCACACCCTCTCAGCAACAATCTGGGTAGCTTTTCCATCTACACAATCGCTTCTACTCAGGTTTTTCTCTTACCTTGCTTCCACATAACTGAAAATTAGGAGCACATACAGCTCCCAAATCTGGGTTGAACACAGTTTCTGATTATGTGAATGACTTCACTAATTTTTTTAAAAAAATGCATGATTTTGTAGTGAATATCACCTTTTCATCCACTAGGGTGCCCAAAGCAGTTCACTTTTTTCATAATCACAATCAACTAACTAAAACTCACTAAACCAACATTCAAACTGAAAGAACAGCAACCCACTTGAAACTGGGATCAACTGAAAAATGAAGTGTTCATGCTTTATTGGGGCTATTCACATGACCAGGCAGGCGGTGGAGTGGGCGGGCAGGGGGAAGGCTGCGTGAATACTACCTCCCCCCCTCAGATGATCCATTAAACGTTGTTGGGAGTATGGACTTCACTTTGAGACTATCCACTGCTGTGCCAGGCAGCACAGAGTTCCCAAGGCCACAACAAGCTCTGGAGCCGGTGCCTTGGGGGATTCCCCCAGGATTCGGGCACTCTTGTATCCCATCTCTGGTGGCAGTTGCATGTAATATGAAACTGGAGTTAAAGAGGCCCCTGGTGGAAATTTGTGTATGTCCAAATTTGTGTAACCACAGTTCAGATGGAAAATGGACCCCTGGTTTCCCTCCCTAGACTGCAATTTGTACCTTCCGTTTGTACTGAGTTTTGCCATCTGGTTATGTTAAATAGGTTAGGTTAAATCTGGTTATGCAGTGCCAGCGTTAGGTCTGAATGTGGCATCGCATTCTCACTCCTTGGCAACCAGAGTTTAGGGAGGAAGCTCCTCCCTTGCTCCAGCTGCGATTGGCTGCCAGGAGTGTCCTTCAGTCTGGAAGGAAGCCCACACAGCCATTTCCCTCTCCTCTCTGCAGTCTCCGTGACTTCAGTTCACCTCCTGTCCATTACATGCAAACGCGGACAGGAGAGTGGGGGGAGCAGGGAATGGAACCTTGGGTGCATTGGACCCGTGGTTCCGCATTACATGAAAATGCGACCTCTGTGTCTCCTTGGGCTGAATGCAGCCCAAGAAGACACGTGATTCCAGAGCCTGGGTTAACAGTGCGATGATACCGTTGACCCAGGCTAAAAGACAGGGTAGGCAGTGCTGCCCCACCAGGCTCGGGCCCAATCCCAGTGGTTCTCATGCATAACCCAACCCAGGCTGGGCTTCCCTAGCCTTAGTTAGGCTGCATGTGAGAACAGCCTCTGTGCCTTTTTTAATATCCAGAATTGCCAAACTCACATTAGAATTCAGATCTGGCAAGGTTTCATGATATAAATTGAACAGACAGAAGTTTAGAATTCTGTCTTCTGCCTCAACATTAACTTTTTATTTTATTGTTTTGTCCTACTTCAGTCTATGCATTTGATTCTCAGTTTGGATTCCTTTGACCACTTTCATTTCTGCTCTGTGAAAAGGTTGTCTTGAAACCTCATATCAGTTTTAGTGTCAAATATTTGTCCTGAAAAGTCTGATTATGTGGCAACATTCAGGAAGCATGCATGTGAGGTGCCTTCCCATTCCCACTACCTCAGCAGTCACTATCACACCTCAGCAGCCCCTTGTACGAATGTGGAAAAACCAACAGAGAAATTGCTGGTGTATCTCCTTGGAAGGAACCTTAAAACGCCTTTGAATTTCAGTACTCCATTGTGAGATGGAAATTACTCTTTGATTTTCAGTTTCACATCATTCTCGTAGGTTCTGTTTTAAATTTCACTTTTGAGGAGTTGATACTATCCTTCTGAACATACATTGGGGCATCTATGTCACTTCTACACCCAATGCAATTTCCATATGGGCATTTACTGTATGCCAAATTTAAGAATGCTGTCCTGTAGGGGCAGTAACGGGTGATGTTCCTTTCAGAATGTTAGCTGCTTCATATGGTTAGAATTAATGAACCACTTTATGTCAAGCTCCCAAAGCCATTTGTGCATGTAGTCTTTCAATTAGCTTTGTTGATGAATCAATTAATACAGTTCAAGCCTTCTAGGGTATTGTTAAGTGTGGCTGTGATTTTCCCCCCTCTGTAAAACCGAGCATTTTATCTTTAAATTCTGTACTGATGTAAATGAAGTCAAAAGTAATCACCTACATCCACATTCAGCATTGTGGAATAATTACCTCAATTTTTTAGATTTGTTGGCAAGTTAACCTGTCGTTTTTACCTGTATCCAGCTGCATAATATAATAATATGGTCAATACTGCCATCATGATGTAATTGTGCAATGATGGTTTATTTTATTTATTATTTATTCATCACATCTTTATATCACCCAGAAAACAAGTTCTCTGGGCAGTTTACAAGACAATAAAAACCAATAAAAAGATTAACACATTAAAATTTACAATGTTAAAACTATTAAAACACAATTAAAACACAGTTAAAACAATGTCCAATTAAAAGCCTGGGTGAACAAATGCATCTTTACTGCCTTTTTAAAAGTTGTAAGAGATGGGGAGGTTCTTATTTCAGTAGGAGGTGTGTTCCAAAGCCTCGGGGCAGCAGCAGAGAAGGCCCGTCCCCGAGTAGCCACCAGACGAGCCGTTGGCAACTGCAGACGAACCCCTCCAGCTGATCTCAATGGGCAGTATGGTTCATTGCGAAGAAGGCATTCTCTTAAATACTCAGGGCCCAAGCTGTTTAGGGCTTTATAGGTTATAACAAGCACATTGTATTTTGGCCAGAAACATATCGGCAGCCAGTGTAGATCTTTTAAGATGGGATGATATGATCTCTCCTAGATGACCCAGAGACCAATCTGGCTGCCCCATTCTGGACTAACTGCAGTTTCCGGGCTATGTACAAAGGCAGCCCCACATAGAGCGCATTGCAGTAGTCACGTCTGGAGGTGACCAGCAGATGTACTACTGTTCTGAGGTAATTTATCTCAAGAAGTGGACGCCGCTGGCGTATCAGCCGAAGCTGATAAAAGGCACTTCGGGTCACTGGCTCAACCTGGGACATCAGGGAGAGGTTTGTGTCCCAAAGCACCCCCAGACTGTGTACCTGTTCCTTCTGGGGAAGTGAGACCCCATCCAGAACAGGCAGATCAAAACCATGTCCCGAGTTCTGACCCTGCACAATAAGTACCTCTGTCTTATCTGGATTCAGTCTGTTATCTCTCATCAAGCCCATCACTGCCTCCAGGCAGGCATTAAGGGAGGTTATGCCTTCTCCTGATGATGCTGACATGAAGAAATAGATTTGGGTGTCATCAGCATACTGATAACACCCTGCACCACATCTCCTGATGATCTATCCCAGCGGTTTCATGTAGATGTTAAACAACATCGGAGACAATACAGAGCCCTGAGGGACACCATACTGGAGTTCAATTTTTGAAGAACAGTCCCTGAGGGACACCATCTGGAATCTGCCCGAGAGATAAGAGTGGAACCACTGTAAAGCAGTGCCTCCCACCCCCAACTCCCTCAGATGC